>NC_081408.1:485202243-486414743 GCF_030272615.1 Cryptomeria japonica
TCCATAATGTTTCTAGATAGAAATGTTTAAGTTTTTTTAATTTGAAACTGTATTTATGTATTGAAAAAAGAAAGTTTTCATGCTTTTACTACTGTTATAAAATTTATATTGTGTAAAAGTGAAGGTATTTATTTCCTAAGATTTTAAATTTTTTGGGGTTGTTACAAAGAATAAGGTGAAATTAGGCATTGTTAGGGATGGACAAATTTAGGTCTCAACACAAAGAATGCATTAGCTCATACATGATGGTCATATTATCAAATCCAAACCATACCATGGTGTTAGATTGTTCTTTGAGCTTCAAAGATACATGGAATAAAAATGAGGGAACTCATGGATGTGACATTTGTTGGATATTGTTGTTGCCTAGGATATGTTGTTGTCATTGATGTCAACATATTCTTGTCTTTCGGTGATTGTAGAGAGTTAATTTGGTATTTGATTTGTTGTTCTCCGGTATGATTATATTCTTGGTTGCATATTTGGGAGAGTGTTTGGTGTGTTCATGTGTATCTTCAATTTAGATAGTTCATGATTTGGTGCTCCACAGGTTATCTTTCTAGTCCCAGTTGTTGTTGTTGAGTGTTCTTGAGTATCAATGTGTTGATCGTTGGAGATCCGATTAAGTGGTGTTGTTGCAAATATCGCGGATGATTATAACATGCTTGTTGGTGTTTCCTGATTGTTTCCTATTTGTTTTGATAGTCCACATTGACCATTGTGTGTGTTATTGAAGATCTTATGGGTTTGATAATGTTTTTCATGTTATGCGGTATTTTCGGTGGTGTAGCGTGTTGCAAATGATCTTGGTGAGATTTATGGTGGTGTTTCATATTCGAGGATTTGATTTGGGTCCATGCTATGCCATTTATGGCATTGTATTGGTCTGGTGATTGATTTATGTATCGTGTGATGTAATTTTGTAATTAGGTCTTGAGGATTGAGCCGACCTTGTAGTCAAGATTGATGATTTGTATAAATAGGTGTTATATTCATGTAATTTATGTATGGTGGTTGTGTCTACATTATCAGAGAGTGGTGTATGTGTGAATAAGTGAGTTCATCTTTTGGTGTGAAGTATTGAGCAGAGAGTGTTGCAGGGTAGAAAAATATGCTTAATCGGAACTGTTATCAGGCATTTAGAGATGTTATTCTTTTAGTTCATCTTAACCAGATTGTAGTATGAATGTTATTATAAGATAGTGAACCTTCCCTAAGGGTTGTAGCCTTCTGGGTTCTTATATTTTGAGTAGTGAGCTCTAGGCAGTGTACCTGAATGCATGTTATTTCCCCATTGTAATATTTACACATACTACTGTAGAGTACCATATTATTGTGGGCCGGTTCCTATCGTGGTTTTTCCCTTAATTGGGTTTTCCACGTCAAAAATATCAGTGTTATGTGTGTTACTGTTATTGTGTTTATCTTTATTCTTGCCGTAGTCGATCAAATCTAAATTTGTGCTTAATTTTTTTAATCCGGTGAAAACTGATTCACCCCCCTCTCAATTTTCCTTCATTGTTGTTGCCAACAATTGGTATCAAAGCTAGATCCTCTGGAAGAAGCTTAACCACTTGAGGAGATTCGGGATGGCAACCTATGTGTTCAAGAAAGAGAGTCTGAGATTCAATGGAAATAATTACACTGTATGGAAGGACCGGATGGAGTGTCATTTGAAGTGTCTTGGAGATGATTATTGGAAGATTACAAAGAATACCTACAATGTTACTCAAAATGGTCCAGTTACTACAGCTGAGATCAAGGATGTTGAACATAACATATGAGATAAGGAAGCATTTTTGAGTGCCTTGACCGATTCAGAGATGGCTAATGTGATGGGTTTACAAACTACACATGAGATCTAGGAAAATCTAGAGACCTTGTATGAAGGAGATAAACATGTCAAAGTTGCTAAGCTGTAGAGTTTGAAAGGAAAGTATGAGATGTTGAAGATGGGAGAAGATGAAAACATATCATCCTTTATGGCTCAGGTGAATGAACTTGTTATGAACATTAGATTTGCTGATGGAACTTTGGAAGAAGATGAGATTGTTGCTAAAGTATTGAGATCTTTGCCTCCTACTTACAAATTTGAAGTTGTTGCTATTGATGAGATCCAAACTGTGACTATTGTGACAAGAGATATGTTGGTTGGTAAGCTTGCTACTTTTGAGTTGAATGAATTTGGAGAATCACATGGTAAAGTTGAGACTGCATTTAAAGCCACTGTATCTAGGAAACATAAGTATGATCCGGGAGAAAGTTCATCTAGGGTTTCTAGATATGAAACAAAAATGAGAGAGATGGAAGAACAAGAAAGAGATTTGGATGATCTTGAAGCACTTATTGCTTGGAGTTTTCCTAAGGGAGCCGGTAAGTATGATGGAAAGTTGCCTTTTAAATGTTTCTCTTGTAATAAGATTGGACATTTTGCTTCTAGGTGTCCTATAAGAATGTCTAAGTGTGATAGGAATGATAGATCTGATAAGCATGATAGATATGAGAAGCATGACAAGTTTGATAAGCCCTATAAGCCTAACCGGAAGTACATATATCATAAGAGATGTTATTATGTTGTTGATGAAGGTGTGACAGATGAAGAATATGAGAATGGGAATTCAGAGGATGAATTTGTATCTATTGCTATCAAGAAAGATGATCTGGTACTAGGGTTGTTCACATCATATGACAAGTGATAAAAGAAAATTTGTGAATATGGAGAAGTATGATGGTGGTATAGTGAGATTTGGAGATGTTAAAGCTTGTGTGATTTGTGGTAGAGGTTCTATTTCTTTTGATGGTAAGAAGAATACTGATGATATCTTATATGTTGAAGGATTAAAACATAATGTTTTGAGTGTTGGACAAATGGTTGATAAGGGATATGATATGCAATTCAAGAATGGTAAATGAAAGATTCTAAATGCCTCCAGTATAAAGATTGCATATGAAACTAAGACTAAAGGTAATATCTTTCACTTGAATGTCGGTGAGAAAAGTTGTTTGATTTCTCAAATAGATGAAAGTTGGTTATGGCATAGAAGGATGTGTCATGTTAATTTTAACTGCATGATAAGGATAAGTTCTACTCAAGTTGTTAGAGGTTTGCCTAAAATTGTGAAATCTTCTAATTTGGTATGTAAAGAATGTCAGTTGGGAAAGAAAACAAGAATTTAATTCAAAAGTAAGTTGTATACATCTAATGGTTTATTGGATCTTGTGCATATTGACTTGTGTGGTCCTACAAGAGTGAGAAAAATGCAAGGTGACAGATATTTCATGTTGTTGATTGATGATTATTCTAGAACGATGTGGGTTACTTTTCTAAGAGAGAAATCAGAAGTGCTGGAGAAATTCAAGATATTCATAGCTAAGGTGGAAACATAGATAGGGTTGAAGCTAAAGTGTCTAAGATCTAAAACATCCAACAAGTTATATGAGACGAATGGAATTAGAAGACAATTATATATTCCTAGAACCCCTCAACAGAATGAAGTTGTTGAAAGAAAGAACAAAACTATTTTGGATGCTGCTAGGACTATGTTGATTAAAGGAAATGTTGCACAAACCTTTTGGAGAGAATTTATTAGCACTTTTGCTTACACATTCAGCCAAGTGCATATAAAAGGTGATTTTGGTAAGACTCCTTATGAGTTATGGTTTTTTCATGTTCCTACAGTTAGATATTTCAGAGTTTTTGGAAGCAAATGTTATATCAAAGGAGATGAGGATATAGGGAAGTTTGATGCAATATGTGATGAAGGAATTTTCTTGGGTTATTCTACTAAGAGCAAGGCTTACCGATGTTACAATAAGAGATTGAAGAAGATAGTGGAAAGTGCAAATGTGAAGGTTGATGAATGTCATGGAAAGCAGATCAGAGCATGCGGATATGAGATTGATGATCAGGATGTTATTTCCAAGCCTGTGTAGACTAAGATATTAAAGCAGAATGATCTGGTAGAGACAATTAATCTAGATATTTCTAATGTCGGTGAAGAAGTTCAAGAACCAGAGAATCAGAATAATCAGAAGACTCCGAGGTATGTGAAATTGAATCTTTCAGAAAATCAGATTATTGGTGACAAAAAAAAAGGTGTGATGACTAGGAGAAGGATTGTTGTTGAAGAGATATGTTTGATTTCCAAGATTAAACCTAAAGATGTTGTAGAAGCGTGTAAAGATGAGAATTGGAGAAAAGCTATGGAAGAAGAGTTGAATCATATTGTGAAAAATAATGCATGAGATCTTGTTCCAAGACCTAAAGACAAGAATGTGATAGACACTAAATGGTTATTTCAGAATAAATTGAATGAAGTTGGTGAAGTGGTTAGAAACAAAGCAAGATTGGTATGTAAGGGATTTTCTCATATAGAAGGAATTGATTATGAGGAGATATTTGCTCTGATAACTAAAATTGAAGTTGTTAGATTACTTCTTGCATATGTTACTTACAAGAATATCAAGGTATATCAGATGGATGTTAAGTCAGCCTTCTTAAATGGTGATTTGGAAGAGGAAGTCTACATTGAGCAACCATATGGGTTTTTATTATCAGATGAAGGAGACATGGTATGCAAATTGAAGAAAGCATTGTATGGACTGAAGCGAGCCCCTAGAGCCTAGTATGCTAGATTGGACAGGTATTTGATGAAGTTGGGATTCTGTAAAGGTACCGCTGATAGTAATTTATACTTTAAGGTTGATAATCATAACATTTTGATTGTTGAAGTTTTTGTTGATTGCATTATTTTTGGAGGAGATGATGATTTGAGTATGAAGTTTGTTGATGATATGCAAAAGGATTTTGAGATGTCTATGATAGGTGAGATGAAATTCTTCTTAGGATTGCATATTTCACAGACTAACAAAGGTGTTTTCATTTCTCAATCTAAGTATGTGAAGGAATTGTTGAAGAGGTTTGGGTTAGCCGATTCTAAACCTGTTGGAACTCCTATGGTGATTGGATGCAAGTTGTCTAAGCATGATGCATCTCAGAAAGTTAACCAGACCTTGTATAGATCTATGGTTGGTGGATTGTTATACTTGACTCAGACTAGACCAGATATTATGCTTGTTGTTTGTCTTTGTGCTAGACTTCAAGATGATCCTAGAGAGAGTCATGTAATTGTAGTGAAGAGGATTTTTGAATACTTAAAGGGGACAATTGACTATGGTTTATGGTATCCGAAGAATGATGATTTCATGTTATGTGCTTATATTGATGTTGATTGGGCAAGTGATATTGATGACCAGAAGAGAACTATCAGTGGAGTATTATTTTTAGGGAAGAAGTTTGTTTCATGGTCTAGTAAGAAGCAAGACACTATATTTCTATCTACTACAGAAGATGAATACATTGTTGTTGCTAACAACTGTACTCAGGTAGTCTGGATGAAGTAGATGTTGAAGGATATTAGAATTGTGTATGATGAGCCTACTATCATATATTGTGACAATTTAAGTGCTATCAATATTTCAAAGAATCTGGTACTGCACTCTAAAACAAAGTATATATTAATTAAGTATCATTTCTTGAGGGAGAAAGTCAGTGATGAAAAAGTCAAACTATAGTATGTATCTACAAAGGATCAGATTGTAGATATTTTTACTAAACCTTTGCCTGCAAATATATTTGTATATTTGAGAGACAAGTTAGGGGTCTCTGCCCCTTCTAATGAGAACTAGATGCATGGAGATGCATCAATCCGGTGGACTTCATAGTCTTATCTTCTTATTTGGATTGATGAGTGGGTGTTGCTACTCAGCCGAAGTAGTTAGTGTATGGATCAAATGTTTAGATTTGTGAGTTTATTATAGAGGAGAGATTATCTGGTAAGGGGGAGAGAATAATAATTTGTATTTTGTCTTTGGCATTGATGTCAAAGGGAGAGAGAAGCATGTGAAAAACTACCTTATCTTTGAAGCTTTGTGTGCATGATCTTAGGGGGAGATTGATAGAGATTATTGGTGTTGATTTATTCCTTTGCATTGATTATTTTTCACACTCATATGTTTCCATCAATGCCAAAGGGGGAGATTGTTGGATATTGTTATTGCCTAAGATATGTTGTTGTCATTGATGTCAACTTATTCCCGCCTTCCGATGATTGCAGAGAATTAAGTTGGTATTTGATCCGTTGTGCTTTGGTATGATTATATTCTTGGTTGCGGATTTGGGAGAGTGTTTGGGGTGTTCATGTGTATCTTCCATTCATATTGTTCGTGATTTTGTGCTCCACAAGTTATCTTTCTAGTCCAAGTTGTTGTTGTTGAGTGTTCTTGAGTATCAGTGTGTTGATCGTTGGAGATCTAATTAAGTGGTGTTGGTTTAGCTATTGCAGATGATTCTAACGTGCTTGTTGGTGTTTCATGATCGTGTCCTATTGTTTTGATGGTCTACATTGATCATTGTGCGTGTTATTGAATATTTTATGGGTCTGGTAATGTTCTTCATGTTATGTTGTATTTTTGGTGGTGTAGTGTGTTGCGGATGATCTTAGCGAGATTTTTGGTGTTGTTGTGTGTTCAAGGATTTGATTTGGGTCCATGCTATGTCATTTATGGCATTGTATTGGTCTGGTGGTTGATTTATTTATCGTGTATGTAATTTTTTAATTAGGTCTTAAGGGTTGAGCCGACCTTGTAGTCAAGGTTGATGATTTGTATAAATAGATGTTATATTCATGTAATTTGTGTATGGTGGTTGTGTCTGCATTATCAAAGAGTGGTGTATGTGCAAATAAGAGAATTCATCTTTCAGTGTGAAGTATTGAGCAGAGAGTGTTGTAGGGCAGACAAATGTTCTTAACCAGAACTGTCATCAGGCATTTGGAGATGTTATTCTTTCAGTTCATCTTAACTGGATTGTAGTCTAAATGTTATTGTAAGGTAGTGAACCTTCCCTGAGGTTGTAGCCTTCTAGATCATTATATTTTGAGTAATGAGCTCTAGGCAGTGTGTAGAGTATCATATTTACACATACTAATATTTACACATACTACTACAAAGTATCATATTATTGTGGGTAGGTTCCCATTGTGGTTTTTTCCTTAACCGGGTTTTCCACATCAAAAATCTTGGTGTTATGTGTGTTATTGTTATTGTGTTTATCTTTATTCTTGCTACAATTAATCATATCTAAATTTGTTCTTAAATTTTTTAATCCAATGAAAATTGATTCACCCCCCGCCCCCCCGCCCCCTCTTAGTTTTCCTTCATTGTTGTTGCCAACAACATTATGTGCACCATATGGATCACACTCTCCTCTATGTAGATAGCATAGAAACTATTGTAGTAGGGGTGACACTACTAGAACTAGATAATTTTGATACATGAGCACCTTTTGAAGATAGATAAGTCCTAATACATATATGTGATAGACATGTTGTATTAGGGTGTACATGATATTAGCACTATCACAAAGTTTATAAATCTCCATAGTCTACTTGATAATGGATGACACTATTACATAATGAATTGTTTTGTAGGCTAGTGGTTTTGATGGATGGTTTAGTACATGATGATATCCATCTCTATCCTTGGAAATATCTTTTCATCTACCTCGAAACTCCCTTATGTCAAAATAATTAGAAAATGTATGAATTACAAGTTCACAATAATTTTCTAAGAAAATATGGGTACACCTCATGGTTATTTCAAAGAAGTTACTCAATGACTATCCACCACTCATCCCAAAATTTATTATTTATTTCATTACATATGATTACACCAATGAGTATATAATATTTTGCAATTTAGTGTTCAAGAGTTCACTATTTTTAAGATTTGAGAATGAGAAGAAACTTTACATTTCATTATTTCTTATATTTAATTCATCATAGGATAATTACCACATAAATTTGGTGATATGACTCCTTATATACTTTGCATTAATGAGTTTGAGCTAGATCGCTATGTTAGAGTGATTCACCAATATTTCTAATTTATCTTCTAGTGATGCATCATGGTTTGATGTGAATTCTTCCAAAATAATTAGCCAATTTCATAATTTAAATTTTTTAATCTACTTTCTCTAAAACATCTTCTTCACTATGTGAAAAATTTAGTGGAGGTGTTGGAAAATATTTATGTTGTATGGGATTTTCTTATAGAATTATCTCTTCCCAAGGTTATGTTTATAGTCTACAAGATTTGGTATGAAAAATTAATAAAAATAAGAAATTTATTATTTATTTCATTGTGATTGCACCAATGAGTATATAATATCTTGAAATTCAGTATAGGATTAATTGATTTTTAGATTTGTTATAAGTGAAGAAACTTTATATTTTGTTATCTCTTATATTTAATTCATAAAAGGGTAATTATTAGATAAATTTGATGATATATGACTCCTTGTGTGTTTTTCATTGATGGATTTGAACTATCACCATGTCAGATCAATTCAACAATGTTTCCAATGTATCTTCTAGTGATGCATCATGGTTTGATGTGAATTCTTCCAAAATAATCAGCCAATTTCACAATTTAATTTTTTTTGGTCTCCTTTCTCTAGAAGTTCTTCTCGACTTTGTGAAAGATTTAGTGGATATGCTAGAAAATATTTGTTATATGGAGTTTTCTTCTAGAAACATCTTTTCTACACTAAGTTCATGGTCTTGGTCTATAAGATTTGGTATGAAAAATTAATAAAAATAAGAAATACATTTTTAAAAATAAGAGTTAATCAAAAACATTTTTATAAAATTGCAAACTTCTTTGACAAAAAATTATGCAAAATTTAGAAAAAGGTTTTCGGAATGACACAATTCATCTTTTTCCTGTAGTGTCCATTATTCCTTTTGTTTTTATATTAAAATCAGCATAACAAGGGTCTTGGCCATTTACAATAACAGTCTATAGACATTAATAACTAACAAGATACTTACAACATATCAAAAAAATATTAAGAATCTTAACAGAAACAAATATGATGATAAAAAAAATTAAGAGATTTTGACCATTTTCATTTCCCTCAACTTGGTCCAGTCAACTCGGTCCAATCATGTGGTCATGAAGCATGAAATTTTAAACAAGATCATCAAAATTAGCTCTTATCTTGTAAAAACGAGCTAGCCTTAAACCATACACACTAAACAATGGATTAAGCCTAGAGAATGTTAGTCAACTCTGAGTGTTTAACACTTTTAAGTCTAGATGTGTATTCTTAATGTGACCACACATCAAGCAACATATTAAGCCTAGAAAATGTCAGTCAACTCTATGTGTTTAACACTTTTAAGCCTAAAAGTATAAGCTTAGTGTATGAACACGACATGCATTAAGGCTCAAGATGCGAAATATACTTATCAGATTGATTCTTCAAAATGTATTTTCCCCAGTTGCTTGTAAATACACAAACTCCAACATTCACCACTGTTGTTGCAATTTTGGCAATGCTCTGGATTTTGTACAAAAGAGCTGCAACAAAATTGCCACCTGGGCCTGCTCCCTAGCCTATCGTAGGAAATCTGTTTCAGTTGGGAAAGCTTCCCCACCTTAGACAATTCATATATCATTAAGATTGGGCTTTGTTCTCACAATTGTGGTTTCTTCATCTGCCATGGCAAAAGTAATCTTGAAAACTCAAGATTCAATCTTTGCCAACTGACCCAGAAGCGCTACAGAAAAGTTCTATGCCTATGACTACAAGGATGTGGCTTTCTCTTCCTTCGGACATTATTGGAGGCAGATGAAGAAATTTGTACTTGGTGAAATTATTTAATGCCAAAAGATTGGAGTCCTTCACACCCATACTAGAGAAGGAACTAACTTTCGCTCTTTGTTCAATGTGGAAGGATTTAGCTGAGAGGGAACAAGAGTTGTAAATGTGAGCAAGATTCTATTGAGCGTTATATAGGTGCAAGTATGGTGAATCCTCTTCGGCACCAAATCTGATGATTACCACTTGAATGATAGTGGCAAGGAAATCAAAGATTTGTTGATGGAGATGTCACACTTAGCATGAAGGCTTAACGTTGGGGAGTTTATTCCTTGGTTCCATCACTATCACAATGGAACATATTAAGCCATGGTTTTTCGTAAGTCTCTTGGGGATAACCCCTTTTTAATTTGGCTTTTTAATTTGGTTTCTTAATAGGTGCTCTACAATGGCAACAAAGTCTATAGGAGGCAAGCCTAGAATTTGACGATCAATCCTGTCTGTCTATGATTTTTTAATGATGGTTTGGTCATTGTAATTCCTTTCATTTTACGTTTTAAGAAAATATTAAGTGTCATTTTAAAAAAAATTATGAATAATTTTATATAATTTTATTTTTTTAGACATTCAGATATGAAAATTATTTTTATTTTTAATAAAGTAATGTGAAACAATCTAGTTATTAATTTAAAATATATTATTATATATTATTGAAATTAACTAATTATTTTTTATCGAGATTATATTAAGGATTGTTGATCAAGCGTAGATAGATGAAGAATTGAAAGGTTTGAATTTGGATGGTGATTTTTCGAAAGGGGTGTGGCTTACTGATGAGGAATGGTTAGGGGATGACATTTTGGAAAATATTGAACCAAGATGTCTTAGCCAATATATGGCTACACAATTAGGAATGTCAAAAAAGCGCATAGGTAGAAAATTCAATAGGCAAAAGAGAGAGGATGAAGCAGTTGAGAAGTGTCTAATGAGTATCTCAGAATTCCTAAAACTATCTAAGGGAGCAAGGACCTCCCTTATAAGTAGATGAAGATTCTTACTTGGAATGTCAGGGGTCTGGCTGCCCTCAACAAGAAACGCTTGATCAAGTGTTATTTGATCAAAGAAAAAGCAAGTCTTATTCTTCTTCAAGAAACTAAACTTGATCAGGAGTCTAGGATTTTTTTTATAAAATTTTGCAGAAAATGAGATGGTTTGTTCCAAGATGCCACGAGTCAATTGGGAGGGTTGGGAGTTCTATGGAATGCAAATATGATTCATCTATCTTTGGTAGATTCAATAAATCATTGGATAATGTGTGAGGCTACTTATGTTCCTCTAGATTGAAGTCTCATGTTTTTAATGTCTATGGTCCTGTTAAAACAAAGGAAAAAACTATTCTTTGGTGCACTCTAAAAGACAAGATCGAAAGAATTGATGAAAGAAAACTAATTGTTGGAGGGGATTTCAATAATATACTAAGCCTACAGGAAAAGAGCGTTGATATCCTCAAGGAGAATAGGATTATGTTTGATTTTGACAACTGTGTATCCTCTCACAGGCATCTTGATGTTATCCCAAACAATTGAATTTTGACCTGGACGAACAGGTGAGCGGGCTTCACCAACATCACTGAAAGACTTGATCGATTTCTGTTGGAGAACTTTTGGATAATGGAGGACTATTATTTCACTTCTACTATTTTACCTTTTTTTGTCTTAGACCACTTTCATGTTCTCCTACAAATTGGGCCCCCTAAGAAACCTAATAAAGGATAATTTAAATTTCAATCAATGTGGTGGAGAGACTCTTCCTTGCTGGGGAAATTGGAGTCTTGGTGGAATGAGAGCAATTTCTTCACAAGATCAATGAGTTTTTTTTTAATGCGTAAACTGAATTTCGTGAAGTGTAAGTTGAAGGGGTGGAATAGAACATGTTTCTAAAATATTTTTCAAGAGAGATCTATAGTGGAGGTGAAACTCTTCTCTTTAAATGAAAAAGTCATTAGGGATGGTATGAAGTTGGAAGACTTTTATATAGAGAAGCAATTGAAAGTTCATCTGTCTGAGTTGTTGGCTAGAGACGAATTATATTGGAAAGACAAGTCGCGAGAAGCTTGGCTGAAGGATAGTGATACCAACTCAAAGTATTTTCATGCCTTTGTTAAAACTAGGAGAATAATTAACAGAATTGAAAGGATTAAGTTGGTGGACAGGGAGTGGTTTTTGGAGGGGGAGAAGATTGGAGAGGAGGAGGAATTAATGGGAAGTGATGTTATCTAGGATACCTAAATTGGTAATAGAGGAAGATATTATGATGTTGGGTGAACCCTTTTCTTTAGAGGAGATCAAATAGATCGCTTTACAATTACATGTAGACAAGGCTCTGGGGCCTGACGGGATACCTGTGAAGTTTTATCAATCGTGTTGGAAATTCATTGGTAGGGATGTGCTGCGATTAGTGGAGGATTTTAGGAAAGGCAAAAGATTTGTGAGGGATATGAACAACACAGTGATAGTGTTGATCTCAAAGAAGGAGATGTGTGAAACCATGGTAGCCTACAGACCTCTCTTTATGCAACACAATTTATAAAATCATCGCAAAGGCCTTGGCCAGTAGATTGAAGAAATTGATGCATAAGCTCATTTCAGAAGAGAAAAATGGCTTTACTCCTGGAAGGGATATTGCGGATAGTATCATCTTAGCTTCAGAAACTATTCATTCTATCAAATCCGAGTATATAAAAGGTATGGCCATTAAGTTGGATGTTAGTAAGGCTTATGATAAAATAAGTTGGAACTTTTTTATTGTTATTCTTAGGAGGTTTGGATTCTGTAATTTATGAATTGATATGATCCAGGCTTGTATCACATCTTTGAGATTCTCTATTACGGTGAATGGTTCTCTGTTTGGTATTTTGAAGCAATTAATGGTCTCCGATAGGGAGATCCTATTTCTTCTTTTCTTTTTGTCATCATGGCGGAAGAATTGAGTTGGCAGATCAAGGCCAAAAGAGATGCAATAATTTGGAAAGGCATTCAATTAATGAAGAAGTGGAGTCGATGACCCATTCCCAGTTTGTTGATGATACAATCCTTTTTGGGGAGACATTGATTACAGAAGCAATAGCTATCAATGCCACTTTGGAGGACTATTTTGAAGGCTCTAGTTAGTGCATGAACAAAGATAAGTTTGAGATCTTTTTCTTCAATACAAACAGGGAGAATTGCAAAGGTATTGGGATTTAAGATTTCAACTCTCCCCTCTAAATATTTAAGGGCCTCACTTTTTGTGGGACCAAATAAAAATTGTTTGTGGGAGGATATTGTCAGTAAATTTCAGGTTAATGCCACATCTTGGAAGAATAGATGGCTATCACAGGCAGGGAAGATTATTATGATTAAGACAATCTTGTCAACTATCCCATCTATGTGATGTCATGTTTCAAATTGACTCACAATGTCTCCTCTAGGATTGAGAGTCTTCTGAAGAAATTTTTGTGGTTTAGCGCTAAGGAGGAAAGGAAAATTCCATTGGGGAAATGGGATGTGGCTTGTCTATCGAAGGAATATGGTGGGGCCGGTTTGAGAAGACTATACCTTCAAAATAAGGCATTGTGAGCCAAGTTGTCTTGGAAAATATTCAAACACCCCAACAAACTATGGTGCAAAGTGATGCAACACAAATATTTGGATGAAGATGATCCAACAAGGATTTTTACAGTTTCTAATTCTCGAGGTTCTTCTATCTTGAAATTCATTTGGGAGAGCAAGGATTTATTAACTAATCACATTACGTGGAAGATTGGCTATGGAAAGAAATCAAAGTATTGTTGTGATTCATGGAATGGGAAAAATGCCTTGGCATCATTCATAGATAATCAAAACAAGTTGGTGAAGGTGGAAGGGATGTTTTGTTTGTATGTTGTTGATTATGTGGTGTGTAAGGATGTCACAAGGTCCACTTTTGATTGGATTCCAGCCGAAATATTTCTTCTACACAACAGTAATTTGGGTGCGTTGAAATTGGAGTTGCCAAAGAGAAGGATCTCATTATCTCAGAAAGAAGATGAAATCATATGGAGTGCCTCTTCCTCAAGTTTATATAGTGGCAAACTATTTTATGAGTTGCTTAGGAGAATATTAGGTATTGTGCATTAGACAAATGCTCTGTTGGCATAAATTCGTTGTTTCGCAAGTTGGAGCATTTCTTTGGGTTGCACTACATGAAAGAATACTTACAGGAGAAAATTGAAAGTGTATGGTAATGCGAGACCAAGTATTTTTCCTATGTGTAAGTCAGATGAAGAAACATTGAACCATTTTCTTTTGAAATGTTCCTTTCTTGGTGCTTGTTGGGATTCGCTTATGGAGCCGATTTGTTGGTACACAACAAGGTAGGAGAGTTTATTTGATTTTCTTTGTAGTTGGTTGACATGGTAAAAAATTCTCAGTGGAGAGATATTTATATTGTAGGTCCATCCATGGTTGTGTGGAAAATATGGAAGAAGAGGAACAATAGAATTTTCAGTGATTTGAGTAAACCTTTGCAAATGAAAAAGTATTTATGAGTTTGTGATGACTAAAATGCATTCCAAAAAGATCATGGTATTTTCCAATTGGGATGGTCATATGTAGAGCTATGGGGTTCACTCAAGGTTGTTGTAGGGATTGGCTCCAAAAAATTCAATGAGAAGAGGCTCGATGGGTCCTCGTAGAAGAAGGGTGGGTCAAACTCAATTTTGATGGGGCCACAAGAGAAAATCCAAGAAAATCATAGGTAAATGTTCGTGGGCTTTGTATGGATACATTGGGTTGGCCTCTAACAATGAAGAAAAAATGGAAGCTCTCTTGAAAGGAGTTAGATTTAACATTTTAAAAGGCTTTCAAAGGGTTAGTATTGAGGGTGATTCCCAAATTTGTATCAACGCTATTTCCAAAGGACAAATTTCCAATTGGGAATTAAAGTAATGGATCCCTTTAATTGAAAATTGGTTGAGCCGTGTAGAAGATAACATTTCTCATGTTTACAAGGAAAGCAACAAAGTGGCGGATTGGAATAGATAATCGAGTGGAAGAGGTAATTATTTAATCTTATGAGGCATGGCCTCAATTGGAAAACATATTAAATGCAGATTCATCAAGAGTACAAATATTGGGTAGAGAGGGGATTGGATACGGACGAGAATCTCAAGCTGGATTGGATCAATAGGAGGCTCATGATTTCATAAGAGATTTTTCTAGAGATTTTTCGTAGGTAGACAAGATGGGAGAAATGAGTTACAAGGTTTCATAGGTGACCTCTTCAAGTGTTATTCATGGGTAGATGGTAGGGGATTTCAGATCGTATAGGTACTGCACTAGTGTTGTTGGTAGGTGATGTTTTTGGAAAGGGCTACATCTTTGCGTCCTAGATTTGGGTTGTATGAAGTGAATCCCATTGGATTAAGGCAAGGCCTTTTTAATCTTTGTAGACTTCAAAGATCCTCTTTTCTCGATTTGGGTGGTTTCTTCAAAGATTAGGATGCTTGGTTTCTATCTTCTTTTTTTATTTAGTGCCCTATAAGTAGCTTGAGATGGAAAGTGTGAAGACTATGGGCATTCGGTTCTGTTGGCTAAAAGGATTATGTGTCATGTCTGGTATTGAAGCTAGGCGGTATTCAAGGTCAATAGCAGTATGGCTTTTGATGCATTTGGATGCTTCTGCAACCATGAGATGAGAGAAGAGTAATTTCGGAGATTGTTCTTAATAAGGGATGAGCATATTATGAGAGCCATAGATTTCATCTTGGATGCTAGCCTTGGGGGTGACCATATTCATGATGGGGCAATTTTCAAATCTTTTTTCTTCCCTATTGTATAAACTAGAGGATCACATGAGATTGGTTTCTAGATAGTGAACAATCTTATTGCAGAGGCATTCTGACCAAAGGTGGCACACCATATCTTCGAGATTTGTCTTGAGAATTTGGGTCAACCTTTGTTGATATATTTTGGTAGTGAAATTGAGGAGGCGGGTGATTCAGAGGATCCACCTATGGATGTGCCTAAAGATGAAAGCATTCTAGTTAAGTTTATTTGGCGAGAATTCAAGATGGGGCCAAAAAGAATGAGCTTGGTAAACTTCATAAAATGGTGTACTCCAATGATTCTTCTTTCACCAATCATGCAGCAAGGAAGATTATGAATTTATGTAGGATAATAGTTTCTTTTGTAGGAATTTCTAAAAAGTTGTGGTTGGATTATATATATATATATATATATATATATATATATATATATATATATATATATATGACACCATTTTTTAATTATATTATTATTATGAATTATAATATACAATATTATTTTTTAAGTTTAATATTATATTTTATAATATACTAGAATTCTATTC
Organism: Cryptomeria japonica; assembly: GCF_030272615.1. Classification (NCBI taxonomy): domain Eukaryota; kingdom Viridiplantae; phylum Streptophyta; class Pinopsida; order Cupressales; family Cupressaceae; genus Cryptomeria; species Cryptomeria japonica. The sequence goes on from NC_081408.1 coordinate 485,218,298, forward strand.
TACCTTTTTCATCTTTTAAAAATGTAGTGTCTATTAGTTTACTTTTTAGAGAATACTTATATAAAAAATATTAAATTTATAACAATAAGATTTTTAATTTTTTTCATATAGTTATTTTTTCTTATTGTTTTATCATAATATTTTATTTCATATTGTATAATAATAATTATTTTCTTAAATTACTACCTCAATAAGGCTTTTTTACTAACTCGTCATTTGCTCGTACACAATTAACATATATTTATTATAAACAACAAAATCAACTACAATTATACTAATCAAATTTAGAGCCAATGTTAGTCCAAATAACCATAATATTAATTGAAATAGAAATAACCATAGTTTATCACCTTGACTAATCTTATATTAAAATTATTATTACAATACTACAAAGTAATCCATGTTACTACATTGAAATTTGATTGTATAGCTATCTTATTAAATTATTATTTGCACTACAAGATTATCACATCAAGTACTCGCCACTACATGGCACTTGTTTATTTTGTACATCATATTAGATATATGAATGAGATCACTAATCAAGAAAAATAGGTGGTGGATACACATATTAGGGATTTTAGTAATTCAATTTTAATTACAAGTAAGTTTCTCACCATTATTTTCCACATTGATTTCAAAATTTTAAAAATTTGTCACTAGTACTACAACTTGAATCTTTTTGCTAACTATTGTAGTATCTTATTTATGCACACCCAAGATAAGTATGAGGACAATCATTATTTTAAATTCAAACAAGGATAATTCTATAATTGGATATTCCAATTTTAGCACTTATAGTGGGGGTTTGAGTGGGTAGACAAGTGTTAAAAATTGGACATGTAGATTATTCAAAATTGTAGTAGGTCCATTTAACATTTAAAGTAAAATATGGAGAAATGATTAATTTTGAGGAAATAATGTGTCATGAAAAAATAATTTCATGAGTTTCATGTTGCGAAAAAATCTCAATTGGGTGCTAGTAATTAATAAGTACTGAGGTTATGGTAGCCTAGGGATGGAAGAGGGAAGAATGACAAGGAGGATACTAATGGGACAAAAGGTGAAGGAGATTCCTAGTCAATCATATAAGAAGATTCTTATTATGTGCACAAGAGAAAGAGAAAAGACAAATCACATGATAGGAAGGAAAGAGAAAAATATAAGTAAAGGAGTAGAGAATTACAATAAGAAAGGAAAAAAAAAAGGAAGTCGTCATTATGAAAGGAGAGTGACATTCCAAATAAAGATGAGCATATTCTCTAAAAGACATTACAAATAAAGATGAGAATATTCATCTTTTAGAGAGAGTGAGAGATGGTAGTTTTAAAACATCTTTATTTTGTAAATGTCAAAGGTGTAAGGTGTGTATTTTAATTTATGTTAATGAAGTAAATGATAACTTAATGGGGCCCTTCAAATAGTAGGGTAGAGGTAGATTACTACTCTAAATAGGGGGTGGGTGGCTTAAGTGTCTGGTCCACATGAAATGCAGGGGTAGGGGAATTGCCATGGAAAATAAGGGTTAATCTCAAATTCAACTCCTGAAACTAGATCTATCTTTGAGAAATAATCTTGTAGTTGCGATGATCATCCACAGGGTTGTTTAGGTCACCCCGAGTGGGAGCCAGGTGGGAGGAAGAGTTGGGGGAGAGTGGAAGGGAAGACTTTCACCCACATTCCCACCAACTCTTTGAGTTTACTTCACTTTTCTTATCAACTAGAAATGATTCAATGGGGCTTAGCTTAGGCCCTATGGTGCGATTACAAATTATTCAAATCATGATAATTTTTCAAATCATCGATAAATCATGATAAAGTGCCCTACAATAAATAAGAAATGTGGTGGCTAGTTACAATTCGAAACATTGATAAATTTCAATTATGATAATGCATAGATAACCAAACAATGTGTTGGCTCTGTCGAGGGGTAGTGGTGGGGCGTGAACTTTTAGGAAGCTTAATAGGTGACCAATAGCTTGGGAAGTGTCATTGATTTTATGTGTAACATGCCAGCCACTAAAGTTAGTAGGGTCTAGGGCCATATCAAACTATTCAGAGTAGGGGGCTTGAGGGTCCTTTGGGCTATTATAAGCACTCAAGCATCAAATTTTTTCCTATCCCTACTATCTATAAAAAAATAGCTCTAAGCCTTGCTCGAAAACTTCAATAGCATTAAATTCAAGGCTCTCTTCATTGTCAATGCAAGGATGGTTGGGAATAAGGGCGAGGTGGGGGTCCCATAACGGATTTGGCCTTGAGCTTGCCTCCATGGATTTGAGCTCTTTCTCAAATTATAAAACTGGAATAAGCTTCCTATCTCACCCTTCCATCTGAACTTAGGAATTAACTTGGCCCTATACAACTCGTCATGGACCTTGTAATTTTGTTTCATTTCCCTCAAGTCAATTAGTGATAATATTTCCCTATTCAAACCAAAATAGTCTAAAACGTGAAACTTCTTATGTTAATCATATCCTGCCCACCTGTAGTGACTGTGGCTTTCCATCCAACATCATAACTTTTCAATAGAACCTTCATGAAGTCAACGTAAACAAACATATTTGATACAACGATATTTCCAAGACGAAGCTCACATCCATTCCTCATAGGAATTTTCAAACCTCTGCTTTGATACCAATACTACAATAAATACCATCTTACTTTTGGAATTTTGGCATCCCCAACCCCATATAAACTATCAAGAAGTCTATCCTTCGGACCACCTAGCCCACACAGTGGATATGGAGCTCTCTTGCTTTGCAATTGCTTGACTAGATTCTCATCAATCTTCCTTGGAGGCTTTCTACTCATTTTGGTAGACTAGGGTTTCACACTCTACAACTAAGGTTATATAGAACTTGCTCAAACTCTATCTAGCTTGCTACTACAATTCACACTTCAATTGGACATGCAATCACAATAGAATCACATATGAGAGCTGAAAATTAATTAACTCACTAGTTAAATTATGCTCAACTCTATGTCACCTATCAAACTCTAGATATCTTTGCAACTTTTCTCAGAGATCAACTTAGACAATTTCATCAGATACAAGAAATTTGGTGGAGTGAATCAGTCCTATATATGTTTATAATAGCTCATAGCGGTTATCAAACTCAGCTACTACAATGATTTCACCATTCATCCTCATTCAAGTTCAAGCAAATTTCAAATTAGTAATCATTTTCCAACTTTGAATATGCTCCATTGATCTACATCAGTCACGTAGAAATGGACGACTGCAATTAAAAGATCGAGATTCTTTATAAAACTTCACTAAGATTGCTTCATGCTAGGATCCACCTGGATACATGTTGCAACCTCTCTTTTGATACCAATGCTAGAACAAATCTCATCATCCTTCTAGAATATTCGTATCCCTAACCCCATGTAGACTATCAAGCAATCTATCCTTCATACCTCCTAGCCCACACACTGTATATGGAGTTCTCTTGTATTGCAATTTCTTGATTAGATCCTCATCAATCTTCCTTGGAGGATTTATACTCATTTTGGCATACTAGGGTTTCACACTCTATGACTAAGGTTCTACATAACTTGCTCAAACTCTATCAAGCTTGCTACTATAATTCACACTTCAATTGGACATGCAATCTTGATAGAATTACATACAAAAATTGAAAAATTGATTAACTCACCAGTTCAATTATTCTCAGCTCTATTTCGCCTATGAAACCCTAATTATCTTTGCAACTTTGCTTAGAGCTCAGCTTACACGATTCCATCAGATACAAGAAATTTGATGGACTGAAGCAATCCTATAGATGTTTATTATAGCTCACAATGATTATAAAACTTAGCTACTATAGTCATTTCACCATTAATCATCATTCGTGTCTGGACAAATTTCATATTAGTAACTATGTATGCTCTATCGATCTACAATGGTCACGTGGAAATGGATGGTTACGATTAAAAGATCAAACTTCTTTATAAAAATTTATTAAGATTTGTTCCACTCTAGGATCCACTTGGAAAAATATCGCAACCACATAACGCTAGGGGTGTGACTAGGTTCTAACATCTCTGGCTTCATAAGGCCCCACTCCAATGAAAATGTTGCAACATGCATCGTCGTGTCTCTAACTTCTAATGAACCCATATGTGATCGAACGTTACGCATAAGATACCAAAACTTGACATGATAATATTTTCCACATGCAACATTTAAAGAAAACAAATGGTTATCATTAATGAAACAGAAGAATATTAACAACAACACATGAGATTGAATTGAACACACATCCAGAACATTTCTCTATTGCTTTCTTTCTTGAATAGTACTACTCGAGTCCTTCTTACAATGCGTTGTGAAAAAGTGGAACCCTTTGATTGCATTACAAAGAAGTATATATAGGTGAGGCTAGTAACCACTTAAGGTAACTACCTTAACCACCTTTTATAAATACTTAGAATAACTAACTCTTTAAGTGCATCAACTTGAAATAACTAACTTTTTGGAAAAATAGTTACTACCTTGTGAGAAAGAGTTGGGATAAACCTAACTTTACAATAAAAGAGATCAAGTCAAGACTCGAACATGAAAGGCTCGATCATGATGATTATTTACAAAACAAGCCAAAAACATGACTTGAGCCATACACACACACATAAAAAATGAGAACTATACAATATGCAGCACTGCATTTATTCCATGCTTGTCAAAGGTGTCGTTGGTGGAGCTATTAATTCTGGAAACTGATTCTACTGATTGGATATTTTTTCTTTGAACATTTTGAAAAGTCTGATGTCTGGAGTAATAGATTTCCCCTTAGTAATTAGGATGTTAGCTATCCTCATCTTCTAGGTCTTCAGGTTCTTCTAGATGTTGCTCAACTCTGACACCATACTCGGTATTTGAGAAATAGAAGCCTTTAATGAAGTGTAATTGTTGAGCAATTTGTCCATTGTATTTTCATTGAAGACTTCTCTATTGAAGAGTTTTTGATCAATCATGTTTTGAAAACCATTTTGTATCACTTATGAGTCTTCCATCAATGATGTACTTGGAAGGATGGTGGTGAGCTGATTCTGAAGTTTCGCACGCGCTTGATCAAAAGCAAGTATAAGCTTTTCTTGTTCTATCAAAACTTGGTTGATAATTACCAGCTTTCGACCTATGATTTGTGACCAAATTTCTAAGTAGTTCTCCTCTATATTAGGTAGGATTTTCTCTGCTACAAGGATGTCAACATTAATCTTTGTCGTCTACCTAAAATCATTCATGATCTCTTTCCAAGATGCTTCTTCTTTTCTAACATTTTTTAGGTCCTTTTCAACGGTCTCTTTCTTGATTAAGGCTTCATCATGAAAAACCTTTGCCTTAACCAAGAAATCAAATGAAATGGACTTGATCCTCTCCACCCAACTCTTGGCCACTTTCCCATAAACTTGGTATTTTTGGAGATTGTCAATAACACCTATTTCAATTCCTCCTTCTGGGCCCAAGATGACTAGTTGGTGATCGATATTGAGTGGCATGATAGAAGTGTCAACTATCAACTTCAAGTAGGAAGACAAATTCTACACTTCTTGTTTCAATTGATCCTTTGATTGCTTCTCTTTCCCAGTCCTTTCCAGTAGCTTTGCAGCTACCACATTGAAGTTTTGTATGTTAGCTTCATGAGTAGATGAGCCCATATCAATCTTTGTCATAACAAAATCAGCAGGGGTGGCTTCGTCTACATCTTTTTCAAAGATGGGCTGAGCTATCTCTAGACACATATGTCCTGAATTCGAATCAGTCTTTATTCTTGAGGTCCTTTGATCTTCTTTGATTTCTCATGCCTCTTGAAAAGATTAGATACTATGTTGAATTTAGGAACAACTAACTCCTCCATCTTTCTCTTTTTCAATAGATTTTGTTCCAACCATGGGAGGGAAATATTTTATGAGGGCCCTTGTACATCACTTTGTTAGAGACTTTGTTGCTCAGGTACTATTGAGGTTGCTCGCACTCTAACTTCTTTTGCTTGACATACTTGATTCCTTGGGGAATAAAGTTCAACAATTGAAGTAGGATGTTGTACTCCATAATGAGGGGATTCAATGAGGATTGAAGGTGACATAGTTGGTATGCCCTCATCAAATCTCGAATCATCCAGGACTTCTATTGGGTCATGTTCTTTCTCTTCTCTTGAAGTAGAGTCTTCTGCTTTGTCCTTTGATCTTGATTTCTTCTTCTTATGTTTAGGCTCATCTCTGCATGTGCTTTGGAGATTATTCCTTCTTGGAGGGTCTTCCTCTCCACCACTTCCTTGAGTGTTATGATGGGAAAGAGCATCCATAGCTGATATGAGAAGGAACTAATGAATTAAAACTGTCTTGATGGCTACTTCTTCTCCTTGGCATCTCCTTTCTACTCGTTGGTCTTGTAGCTGTCATTTGTGTTATCTTCTTTATGATCCAAGCTTCTGACTACTTGATCACAAAATTGGTTCTTTCTCTGACATCTTTGATCTCTAGATCTGCCTAATTAACAACAAGAAGAGGTTGAGTCTGGATCTTCTCAAAATAAAAGGGATCAATCAGATCTGATTCATCATCTTCAATACCTTCAATGATCCATTTCATCTTGGAATAACAGATTTGTTTCAAGGTGAATCTCGTCCAATCTCTTTTCCTGACTTCGAATTCATCTTTACAATCTTCCACAAATTCTTCAATATTTGGGAAATGGAGATACATAGGACTGAGTTTCAGATTATTCTTGACATAACCTTTTCTATCAAAGGGGAATCTCATCTAGTAGGTGTACAAATTGATCTTGGCTAGAGCCCTTTCCACATTTTCTACTCTTGAGTTGGACTCACATTTGTAATAATCGAGGCAAATAAGGGAAGCAACTCCTTTGTTCTTCTTATCTCTACATTTCCTTTTGACTGACACCAACTATCTACAAAGCTTGATCAAGAAGATATTATCATCCACGTATCTTGGCAACCTATAAGAATAGTCATCAAATCCTCCTACTCGATTGTAGGTGAATTTTGGAAACTGAATGAAGTAATTTTTGTATTTCTTTATCAATGTTGCTGCTTCTTTCGATATTCTGATAGCCATATTTCCTTGAAGTAGCCTCACTACTAGAAATTTAAAGACATCATTCACTCGTCTGAAATGCACAAAACTCTCCTCTAACTGCAACTACTTGTAGTAGTCGTAGATCCATGTCTCTTGATTCAGAACACTAGTAGTGCTCAAACCTGGCCATGACCTCAAATTGGCAATTGCATATACCAAATAGGAAGACATTCTGAAAAGTCTGATGACTGGAGTAACAGATTTCCCCTTAGGAATTAGGATGTTATCTATCTGCACCTTCCAGGTCTTCAAGTTCCTGTAGATGTTTCTCAACTCTAACACCATACTCGGTATTTGAGAAATAGAAGCCTTTAAGGAAGTGTAAGTGTCGATCAATTTGTCCATTGTATTTTCATTGAAGACTTCTCTATTGAAGAGTTGTTGATCAATCATGTTTTGAAAACCATTTTGTATCACTTGTGTGTCTTCCATCAATGATGTACTTGGAAGGATGGTGGTGAGCTGATTTTGGAGTTTTGCACACACTTGATCACATGCAAGTATAAGCTTTTCTTGTTCTGTCAAAACTTGGTTGATGATTACCAGATTCCAACCTATGCTTTTTGACCATATTTCTAAGTAGTTCTCCTCTATATTAGGTAGGATTTTCTCTGCTACAAGGATGTCAACATTAATCTTTGTCATCTGCCTAAAATCATTCATGATCTCTTTCCAAGCTGCTTCTTCTTTTCTAACATTTTTTAGGTCCTTTTCAACGATCTCTTTCTTGATTAAGGCTTCATCATGAAAAACCTTTGCCTTAACAAATAAATCAGATGCAATGGACTTGACCCTCTCCACCCACATCTCGACCACTTTCCCATAAACTTGGTATTTTTGGAGATTACCAAAAACACCTATTTCAATTCCTCCTTCTAGGCCCAAGATGACTAGTTGGTGATTGACATTGAGTGGCATGATAGAAGTGTCAACTATGGACTTCAAGTAGGAAGACAAATTCTACACTTGTTTCAATTTATCCTTTGACTTCTTCTCTTTCTCAGTCCTTTCCACTAGCTTTGTGGCTACCACATTGAAGTTTTGTATGTCAGCTTCATGAGTAGATGGGCCCATATAAATCTTTGTCATAAAAAAATCCGAAGGAGTGGCTTCATTTACATATTTTTCAAAGATGAGTTGCGCTATGTCTAGACACATATGTCCTGAATTCAAATCAGTCTTTATTCTCGAGGTCATTTTGATCTTCTTCGGTTTCTCATGCCTCCTGAAAAGATCAGATACTATGCTGAATTTGGGAACAACTAACTCCTCCATCTTTCTCTTTTTCAATAGATTTTGTTCCAACCATGGGAGGGAAATATTTTCTGAGGGCCCTTGTACATCACTTTGTTAGAGACTTTAGTGCCCAAGTACTAGTGAGGTTGCTCACTCTCTAACTTATTTTGCTTGACATACTCGATTACTTGGGGAAGAAGGTTCCACAATTGATGTAGGATGCTGTACTTCATAATGAGGGGATTCAATGAGGATTAAAGGTGACATAGTTGGTATGCCCTCATCAAATCTTGAATCATCCAGGACTTCTATGAGGTCTTGTTCTTTCTCTTCTCTTGAAGTAGAGTCTTTTGCGTTATCCTTTTATCTTGATTTTTTCTTCTTCTGTTTAGGCTCATCTCCGCATGTGCTTTGGAGATTATTCCTTCTTGGAGGGTCTTCCTCTCCATCGCTTCCTTGAGTGTTTTGATGGGAAAGAGTATCCATAGCTGGTATGAGAAGGAGCTAATGAAGTAAAACTATCTTGATGGCTACTTCTCCTTGACGTCTCCTTTCTACTTGTTGGTCTTGTAGCAGTCATTTGTGCTATCTTCTTTCTGATCCAAGCTTTTGACTTCTTGATCACAAAAATGGTTCTTTCTTTGACATCTCCGACCTCTGGATCTGCCTAATTAACAATAGGAAGAGGTTGAGCCTAGATCTTCTCAAAATAAAAGGGATCAATCAGATCGGATTCATCATCTTCAATACCTTCAATGATCCATTTCATCTTGAAATCACAAATTTGTTTCAAGGTGAATCTCATCCAATCTCTTTTCCTGACTTCAAATTCATCTTTACAATCTTCCCAAAAGTCTTCAATATTTGAGAAATGGAGATACCCAGGACCGAGTTTCAGATTATTCTTGACATAACCTTTGCTATCAAAGGGGAATCTCTTCTGGTAATTTTACAAATTGATCTTGGCTAGAGCCCTTTCCACATTTTTTGCTCTTGAGTTGGACTCGCATTTGTAATGATTGAGGCAAATAGGGAAGGCAACTCCTTTGTTCTTCTTATCTTTGCATTTCCTTTGGATTAACACCAGCTGTCTACAAAGCTCGATCAAGAAGATCTCATCATCCACATATCTTGGCAACCTATAAGAATAGCCATTGAATCCTCCTACTCAAAGGTAGGTGAATTTTGGAAACTGAATGAAGTAACTTTCGTACTTCTTTATCAATGTTGTCGCTTCTTTCGATATTTTGATAGTCGTGTTTCCTTGAAGTAGCCTCACTGCTAGCATTGTAAAGGCATCATTCACTTGTCTAAAATTCACAAAACTCTCCTCTAACTACTACTGCTTGTAGTAGTTGTAGATATGTTTCTCCTAATTCAGAACACCAATAGTGCTCAAACCTGGCCATGACCTCAAATTAGCGATTGCATATGCCAAATAGGAAGACATGTGAAAGGTTGACTTGTCTTGAAGTGCATCAATTGATTATGTATGCAATCACTAATAAGACAACCCCAATCAATGAATGTCTTTCCAACTAATATAACCATGATGAAAAGGTACATCCCCATCTCAAACTCTATTGAATCGAGACTACCTATTAATCTGTGGAGTAGGACTATCAAATGAAATATTTCCTTAATAAAAAGAGAGAGATGAAACATCTTGGGAAGCTGAGACTGCCCACCTCTAGATATCACCATCCATTATTTGGCTAAATTGTTCAAGCAATTGCTTCTGTTATCGCATAAATACTTGTAGGCCTTTTTCTTAACAATGCAAGTGAAATGTTCCTTGTATGGTAGTCGAAGGATGATGGTGATGAAAATTCCATCAAGTTTGGCCATCAAGCGCCTATCAACAGTCCTAATTTCTCTTCCTTTGGGGTTGTACCCTTTTACACATTCTATCACCAACTTTAGACACTGCATTGCTATGGGAAAACAAGCTACATCAACTAGGCCACTTTCAGCTATCTTGCGGGATAGTTTTGACCTATCTCCTCCTGTTAGTGATTTTTGGATGTCTTGTAGGTTGATGTGCCCTATTTTAGTGTCGAACACTTCTCAAAGCACAGTGTCAAATCATAGAAGCATATTCATAGTCCTGAGACTTGTACTTCATGATGATACTCTTTTTTTACATTGAAATCATTTTTAGTGATGTAGGCGGAGCTCTATCTTTGAGGTATTTCTGAGAAAGAATTCTCTATGGCTTATAGAGGCATAGCAACCATTTTGAAAATTTTGACAATTGTATTTCCTTGAAGGATTACTATAATCAATTAATGAATCCAATCTTTGCACAAAACCCTATGTTGGCATGTGTTACATATTCGGCCTTCACATCCGCTAATTGCGGGAAATTGAAATTTTCAAAAACATCTTTAATGGTCTTCTCTGACTGCAATAACAGATTTGTTTTCATTATCTTCATACATCTTCAAATGGTCATGGTTGTTTCAGTTTATTTTGGAGGATATAATAGATCATATAGGGCAATCTTTCATTTTAGTCGAAGTCCTCAAAGTGATCAAAATTTAGGTTTGTAGATGAAATGTTGGAAAACAAAGGTAATGAATGATATTCATTTTCTATATCAAGAGGTGACTCAAATGACTTGTAAGTATTGATAAAGAGGATTTTATGGCATTCTCGTGTGGTCACAAGCATTGATATTCATTACTATCAATGTTAACACTTACTCTAATCACTCATTTCAAAGTCTCAAAATAATTCGTGCTCACCTTGATAGTTACTTGCAAATTGAAAGATTTAAAATCCAATGTCATTGGAAAAGGTGTGTTACATCCATTTCAAAAATCAAAATTTGGGTCCTATGGTTTGGAAAGATGGCTAAAGGTGACAATAACAAAAATAATAATTCTTATTTCAGCCTTTCAAAATAATTACCAAAGTGACTTAAGAAACCTCTTTACATATATAAATGTATTACATTGGCCACCTTCTACAATATAGAAAATGTTTGTAATGTTGGTGATGAAATGTTAATCATGTTTAAATGGCATTATAATGTTAATATTGGTGACTTATGGCATTTTTAAAATTTGTCGATGGAGTGGAAATTGCTTTTGGCCCACTATTCAAAATTTTGGCAAGTTGTGGTGTGTACCAAAGGCACCGAAAAACATTTGAAGAAAACTTATCGATAGCTTGTGCTACTTTCAAAAGACTGGTATAATTTCAAAACAACTTCGATAGGTTGATAGGTATAGTGATGGCCAAGTCAGATGATTTTAAAAACAAACTTGCACAATTTGAAAACATCATGAAGTGAGTTCTCAGAGAAGCCGAGGACATAAAGTAGTTGTCATCATTCAAGATTATCAACTATATCAGTAGGTTGGTGAAATGAGTAAAGAAGCCAATGCACATTAGTTAGAAAGATAGCATCTAGCTGGCGTAGATGACTCGGAATGTGGTCCATGATAGGGGTATCATGATACAAAGTCAATTTTTATAACTACCTCTTAAAGCTCATTCGAAGTAATATGTCTGCTTGTCAAGCATGCCAATAAACCATGTATGCTATCGGCTTATGTGTTTTTACAAATCTAGTTGCAATGAATATTGAAGGTGAAATAAGATGTAGGGCGACATGTATGGCGTTGATGAAGAGTAAAGGAAAGCCCACTATTAATTTCATAGGTTTCTGAAAATTTTTGCTACCTTTGCTCACAGTTAAGCCCACATAATATATACTTGCCGATAGCATATGTGCAAAAGAACCAACTCGGGCTATGCATGCAATGAAGAGGAATAGCTAGTTTGGGTGTCGATTTGTACTTCACTTGCAGATGAAGTCATAGTACGTGCACGAGATGGATTTCTTGAATTGTTTTTTATAAATATTCAAGCAAATGCCATTGGAAGGTGTAAAACCAAAGCCAAAAACCCTTGTCAATCCTCCCCTCCATGAACATGGAGAAATGAAAGTCTTGCAACAAGTATTATAATCGGAAATACACAAGAGATATGCATGCAATGCGCGAGCCCATCAAGATGTATTAGATTTCTCTCAGAGAAGACACTATCTCATGGAGAGTCATGAATCGCAAGATGCGGGAAATGGATGGGTTGATATGACTATTCAAGTTTAAAGCGGAGTCGTCAGTCGGTCATTAACAAAAAATATCTCATGGCATATCATGGTGGCAAGTTGAGTTTAGAAATCTTGTGAGAATATCACTAGCAAAGACAAGAAATACATTCACTATGTCTTTCATATCCCCGTGACCACTCGAATGGAGAGAATTCTGGGAGTTCTTATAATTCGCAGTGTATTAACTGACATGCATGCACAATACAAAATCATGAACAAGGCACGAATAGTGTCTTGATTGTAGGTTGTTTGTTAAAAAATACCAAGAATGCTTCACAGAGACGTGCTTCAAAGGTTTTCTAACCTGACCAATGATAGTTGATATGCATGGAGGAAGGTGGGAAGAGAGATAAAGACACCTAAATTGTGTTAAGTTGAAACATATAAGCTTTGTCATCTTTTCCCTAGCCTATCTAATATTAAAGAATTCGAGCATGATGTGTAGGAAAAAGTTTTGTTGAAATGCTTTCTTGGTATCTAGATATGAAAACTTTGTAATAGTACATTGACGGATTCGTTGAAATGACTCAAGGAGATTTTCAATCAAATGCAAATGGTTATTGTGTAGTGGCATTTAAGCCAGTGTTCTTTTAAGTTGTGCTAAAGTTTGAATCCTGGGAGAAGCCACGGGTAAACATTCATCAAAGCATAAAGGGTATGATTCGTTCCATCTTGTTGACTTGAGTGTAAAGTATTATTCAACCAAATAACTCAAAGAGATACCATCTCTGACAGTGAAAGCAATATAATTGTCAGAATTGTCAAAGTGTTTTTCATATTCAAATAAGCCATAGAGGACTCATTTTTAGAAAAACCTCAAAAAAAGAGCTCCAAGAAATGTCAAGTCATCCATAAACTCAAATCCATCAGGATTTTGATATAGTACACGCACCACCATCCACATTAATTAGAAGGATTTGCAGGCACATCATCATGAAGTACAAAGCACAGGAGTATGAATATGCCCCAATGATCGACACTATGCTTCCCGATATTCTTGACACCAAAATAGGGCACATTAACCTACAAGATATCCAAAAAATCATTGACAGAAGGAGATAGATCAAAATTGCCCCACAGGATAGCTGACAGTGGGCTGGTTGATGCAGCTTGTTTTCCCATAACGGTGCAATGTCCAGAATTGATGGTAGAATGTGCAAGAGGATATAACTCTGATACCAGAGAAATAAGAACTATTGATGGGTGTCTGATGGATAAGATGGATGGAATTTCCATCGTCATTATTCTTCGATTGTCATACAAGGAGAAATTCACTTACATTGATAAGCATAAGGCTTACAAGTATTTCAGTGACAACAAAAGTAAATGCTTGAATAAATTAGCCAAAGAATGGATGGTGACATCTCGAGGAGGACAATCTCAGCTTCCCAAGATGCTTCACCGCTCTCTTTTTAGTAAAGAGATCTTTCATCTAATAGTCCTACTCCACAGAGTAACAGGCAGTCCTGATTCTACTGAATTCAAAATGTGGATGTACCTTTTCATCACAGACATATCAGCCGGAAAATAATTCATTGATTGGGGTCATCTTATTAGTGATTGCATACATAATCAGTTGATTCATTTCAAGAAGCGTCAACACTTTCACATGTCTTCCTATTTGATATATGCAATTGCTAATTTAAGGTCATGGCCAAGTTTGAGTACAACTGGTGTTCTGGATCAGGAAACACCAATCTACAACTACTACAAGCAACTGTAGTTGGAGGAGAATCTCATGCATTTCAGACAAGTGAATGATGCCTTTACAATGGTGGTAGTGAGGCTACTTCAAGGAAATACAGTTATTAGAATATTGAAAGAAGCAAAGAAGTACGGAAATTACTTCATTCAATTTCCAAAATTCACCTACCTTTGAGTAGGAGGATTCGATGGCTCCTTATAGCTTTCCATGGTATGTGGATGATAATCTCTTTTTGATCAAGATTTGTAGAGAGTTGGTGTCAGTCCAGAAGAAATGTAGAGACAAGAATATCAAAGGAGTTGCCTTCCCTATTTGTCTTGGTCATTATAAATGCGAGTCCAACTCAAAAGCAGAAGATCTAGAAAGGGCTCTAGCCAAAATCAATTTGTACACCTACCAGATGAGATTCCCCTTTGATAGTAAAGGATATGTTGAGAATAATCTGAGACTTGGTCCTGGGTACCTCAATTTCTCAAATATTGAAGGCTTCTAGGAAGATTGCGAGGATGAATTCGAAGTTAGGGAAAGAGATTGGACAAGATTCACCTTGAAACAAATTTGTGATTTCAAGATGGAATGGATCATTGAAGGTATTGAAGATGATGAATCAGATCTAATTGATCCCTTTCGTTTTGAGAAGATCTAGGTTCAACCTCTTCCTGCTATTTATTGGGCAGATCTAGAGGTTAGAGATATCAGAGAAAGAACCAGATTCGTGATCAAGAAGTCAAAATCTTGGGTCAAAAAGAGGATAGCACAAATGATTGCTACAAAGCCAACAAGTAGAAAGGAGACACCAAGGAGAAGTAGCCATCAAGATAGTTCTACTTCATCAATTCCTTCTCATACACTAGTTGCGAATACTCTTTCTCACCAGAAATCTCAAGGAAGTGGTGGAGATGAAGATCCTCCAAGAAGAAATAATCTCCAAAACACATGCGGAGATGAGCCTAGACAAAAGAAGAAGAAATCAAGATCAAAAGACAAAGAAGAAAATTCTACTTCAAGAGAAGAGAAAGATCAAGATCTAGTAGAAGTCTTGGATGATCCACAATGATTAATGAAGCTATACCAACTATGTCACCTTCAATTCTCATTGAATCTCCTCATCATGAAGTACCACATACTACTTCAATTATGGAGTCTTCTTTCCCAAGAAATCTAGTTGGTCAAATAGAAGAAGTTAGAGAGGAAGCAACTTCACTAGTACTTGAGCAACAAAGTCTTCAACAAAGTAATGTACAAGAGTCCTCAGAAAGTATTTCCCTCTCATGGTTGGAACAAAGCCTATTAAAAAAGAGAAAATTAGAGGAATTAGTGGTTCCTGAATTCAACACAATATCTGATAATTTCAAGAGACCTAAGAAGCCAAAGAAAATCAAAATGACTTCAAGAATAAAGATTGGTTTGAATTCAGGAAATTTGTGCCTAGAGCTATTCAACCTGTCTCTGAAAAAGATGTAAACGGAGCCACCCCTACAGATTTTGTTATGACAAAAATTGATATGGGTTCATCTACTCATGAAGCTGACATACAAAATTTCAATGTGGTAGCTGCAAGACTAGTGGAGAGAACTGATCTAGAAAAGTAGTCAAAGGATCAACCAAAACAACAAGTGCATAATTTGTCCTCCTACTTTAAGTCCATAGTTGACACTTATACCATGCCATTCAATGTTGCTCACTAGCAAGTTGTCTTGGGCCCAGAAGGAGAAGTTGAAAAAAGTGTTATCGATAGTCTCCAAAAATATCAAGTTTATGGGAAAGTGACTAAAAGTTGGGTGGAGAAAGTCAAAATCATTGCATTAGATTTCTTTGTTAAGGCGAAAGTTGTTCATGATGAGGCCTTAAACAAGAAAGAAACCATAGAAAAGGACCTGAAAAGTGTTAGAAAAGAAGCAGCTTGGAAAGAGATCATGAATGATTTCAGGAAGATGTGGAGATTAATGTCAACACCCTTGTAGCAGAGAAAATCCTACCTAATACAAAGGAGAATTACTTAGAGATATGGATAGAAAGTATAGGTTGGAAGCTAGTAATCATCAACTAAGTTTCAATAGAGAAAGAAAAGCTTATACTTGCTTGTGATCAAGTGTGTGTAAAAATTCAAAATCAGCTCACCGCCATCCTCCCAAGTACATCATTAATGGAAGACTCACAAGTGTTACAAAATGGTTTTCAGAACATGGTTGATCAACAAATCTTTAACAAGGAAGTCTTCAATGAAAATACAATGGACAAATTGATTGATACCTACAAGTCCTTGAAGATTTTTATTTCTCAAATACCGAGTATGATGTTAGAGTTGAGCAGCATCTACAAGAGCCTGAAGACCTAGAAGATGAGGATAGCTAACATCCTAATTCCTAAAGGGCAGTCTGTTACTCGAGCCATCAAACTTTTCAGAATGTTCAAGGACAAAGGATCCAGTCGGTAGAATCAGTTTCCAGAATCAGCAACTCCATCAATGACACCCTTGGCAGTCATATAATAAATGTAGTAATGCATATTGTATAGTTCTCATTTGTGTTGTGTGTGTGTAACTCAAATCATGTTTTTGGCTTTGCTTTGTAAACAAGTTTCATGATTGAGTTTTCTTATTTGAGTCTTATCTTCATCTCTTTTATTATAAAGTTAGGTTTATCCTAACTCTTTCTTATGAGGTAGTTATTCTAAGTGCTCAACTCAGGTAGTTACTTTAAGTAACTATTATGCCAAAATGAGTTAGTTATTTCAAGTTGTTACACTTAAAAGTGAGTTAGTTATTCTAGGTAGTTATAAAGGTGGTTAAGGTAGTTACCTTAGGTGGTTACTAATCTCACCTATATATACCTCATTGAAATTCAATCAAGGGGTTCCACTTTTTCCCAAAGTATTGTATGGACTCAAATAGTACTATTCAAGCAAGAAAGCAATAGAGAAATGTTTTGGATTTGTGTTCAATTCATCTCAAGTGTTATTGTTAATATTCTTATGTCCAATCAATGATAACCATTTGCTATCCTTTAACATTTCATATGAAGAAGGTTATCATTTCAAGTTTTGGTATCTTAACTTGGATGTGCGGAATTTAAAAATTGATAAGTTTATATCTTATTTCTCTATCAGTTTTGATTATATATGTTGTTCTTTAAATCTTAGAAAATTCAGAAATTCCATATACCCCCATCATATGAGGGAGCTGCCCCTCTCAAAAGCAGAGAGGAATCGCTATCGTTCTGCAATTCTTCAACTATTGTGAACATTTTGTTGCTGATCACAAGGCGAAACAAGGTTCTTCAAGAAGATTACTTAAAGCAACAAATCTATTTACCAACAAAATCCAAAGCCCCCAAAATGGCACATGTGAGGAGGGTGTTTGGCAATGACAGTAGAAATTGGTCTTTACTCCAACAGGTTGGGCTTATGTGGAAGTTTCTAAAGTCTTTTTCAACAAATCTATTTTGTATACCTCCTACAATTATCGCATCCCATTAGATGATATCACTTCAGGTGTTCTGTAGAGCTCATGTGCCTTGTGCGTGCTTCTACATTTTGCATTCATGTTGTGAATCAAAACAATTTTGCACATGAAAAGGGGAGGGGTGGCAGCAAGGTTGTAGAATGTTGCTTTACACTTGCTCGAAAATTTCTCAGACCTCAACAAATCCATTTTGTAGTAAACTTGCAATCATTGCATTCAATGAAATGACATCGATTTGAGACATTTTGTCAAACAATTCATTGTACCTTTGGCAGAGAGTGTAGAGTTTGGCTTTATACCATTCGCGTGCCCTTATCGATGTTTCCACATTCTTTTATGCATGTTGGTTGGCACTGATCGAGCTCCAAAATATTTGAGGCTTCGTCAAACAATTCTCGAGCCTTAAAAAAAATCCATTGTGTGCTCATCTTGATATCTGTGAAGCATAAAAATGGAATTAGATAGCTAAGACCTAATTCCACTCTCATGTACACATTGGAATACAAAAGAGCCTAAAGAGATATCTTGCTTTGACTACTTCTTGTAGAGAAGAGAGAGTCAAGGAATATCTCTTAGGGTTTCTATTCCTTTGTTGTAAATGAAGAGTAGATATACAAAATATGATGCAACAATCAACTATGCTAGAAAATGAGAGATGAAATGCACATAAACCGAAAATGCAGATTCTGCCTAAACTGAAACTAAAATACTGAAAGAAGGACTGAAAAGGGGACTTAGAGGTGCACCTACTACTAAAATCTAATGTAGATTGGGCAAGACCAGGGCGTTGGGCACCTTAGTCCATGACCTGACAATAAATTAGAACTACAAATTTGGGGTCCTAAGAGCCTGAGATGTAAATCTGGAAAAAAAATGCAAGAAAACTGAGAGGACCAGGGTGCGACACCCTCATCCTAGGAGGACCAGGGTACCACGCCCTAGTCCTTGAAGACCAAGGTCAAATTCTGAGACTGTATTTGTATTTGTGTGTTCTGTTGGTCCCAAAATTCGTGCGTGTGCCAAATTCTTGTACCTGCACCTACAACTTGAAAATGGAGGTCTAGGTGGCTATAGGGTTTTGCCTTAGTCAAACCCCTTGTTTTGGTGGTTTACACCTCCACAAATAATCGATAATGTACTGAAAAATGTGTGTAGAATCTTGTGTGTATGCAATATCCTAAATGAGAGTAATAAAGAATCTAGAGTTCTACCCTACGCTTTGTAGAGCAAACCCTAAATGCTTGTAAATGTAAATGCAAATGCTTCAAATCACAAATGAACTGGAGATCTAAAGAATGAATGTAAATCTAAATATGAATGTTATGAAGCTCATACAAAGTCATGAAAATAACATGAAACCATACCAAACCCTAAGGGAGAGGTACAAACCAATCAACAATCAGTGATCTCCTATTATTCTTCACGGTCTTCAAAGCTCCTAATTGTTGTTGAAGATGATTAATGAATGCTTGATTTTTTGTTGTAGACTTCACATAATTTGCACTCTCACTTCACAAGAGGCTCTTTCAATCATTAGATCTTAGTGTTGGCATTTGCATGAAGATTGCATTAATGATATGTTATGTTGTCATTGATGTCAGTTAAACCGGTAATGATATTATTGATATTGTTGTAATATTGTTATTGTAACCGATAGGAAGAATTTGTGGAGTGAACAGGTAACAGGTGTAAACCTTATCTATTGATGTAGCCAGTAAACCCTACCTGTTGTTTTTTATAAACCCTAACCAATTAATTTTGGTGAATTGGTTATATTGGTTTATGATCTGATGATGAGCAGTAATGATTATGACACGCATGTTGCACGAAGACAATTCCAAGAGATTTTGGCGAGTTCTTGTAACGGTTTTTGTCTAGGGAATGAGCAAATGTATTGCATCTAATGCAAAGCGCGTGATGAGTTTCTAAGTTCGATGAAGCGATGATCAAGGAGCGATCAAGGTTTTCTTGATTGATGTGCAGAGATTGCTGTGTAATCCAACGGTCATACTTGAACTGATTTGTTTGTATTCTCGATGAGAATTAGGTTTTTGTTGTGTTACCGACCGGAGTGATTTGTTTATAAGGTCGATGAAGTTGTTTAGTTTAATGAGTTGGTAAAGAGACAGACACAGTTCAGTTGAGTGAGTGGTTGTCAAACCGGGTGATGTATTTGCAGTTTGAGTAAAGGCAGATAGGAGCATGAAATGGATTTGATCAAGCAAGTGTAGTGCTATTCAGATAGATCAACAAACTCCTGTTGTTTTCTAACAATTATAGTAGAATTGAAATCCCTTAACCGGGTAAGCTCTAACAAGCTTGGTGCTATTCAAATCCTCTAACAAGGTGGTTCATTAGATTGGATTTTCAAATCCTCTACCGAGGTTACTCCTTACAGGGTATTCCTTCTAACAAGGCATTTGTAGTCAATCCCTTAACCGAATGATTCCTAACAGGATCAGTTCTTAACAGGACTTTTTATAGAGCTTTAACAGGCTAGGCTCCTAACAGGGCGAACTTCAGAAGAGTTCAAATAGTTATCTTGTAAGTCTCGTCTCACTGTGGTTTTTACCTATTTTGGTTTCCATGTCAAAAATATGTGTCAAGTGGTGAATGTTTTTGTGGTTATGTTTTCATGGTTGATTTACTTAACTACTTAACTATTTTGATAAGTCAAGATAACCAAAAGCATTGAGAAATGAAGAAGTTATTTACTGTTAATTTGTTGTAACAAGTCAACTGGTTTATTTCATGAGTTTTTATCTTGATAGAGGTATTATTCTAAGTTTACTTTGAGAGATTGATTTTTGAGATTGGTGAAGTTTGTATCAGTTTTTCTATCTATTGATTCACCACCCCCCCCCCCTCTCAGTAGTCGACAGGATACTTATTCTTTCATCATACCATCACTTAGATCCTTCAAATGAGGAAAGGAAGGCTTTATGTAGGAGACCCTAACTTTGTTTTGAGTCATAGGCCGACCTAGAAATAATATTTCTCACCAATCTCTTGGATTTGAATATTAAAATACCGCCAAAACATGATCCTAAAATCTAGGGAGAAAAAGTCAGGACCATGTTGGTACCAACATGGTCCGAACACACGGTTCAACCAACTTCTTGCCAAATTTTTGAAGAAGCAAGATATTGTGATTTAAAAAAAAATTCCAAGAGTATATGGGAATTTGTGACATTTAGATATGTGAAATCGGGCCTTGAAGGTGGAAATAGGACTTAATTAGGGTATTTGATGAAATGATTAATTGGAAGAATAAAATAAACAGGGGCACACTTAGGATAAAAGGCTCAATTTTATGATGTGGAGTGATGAAAGAAGACATTAGATTTAATTAAATTAATTAATTAAATGTTTAAGAAGGAATTAAAATGCAAGATGCAAACACACTAAGGCGGGTGCTAACCTAAGCATGTACAATTTACGACGCTACAATATCATTGTACTCAATGAATTGGCATCGCTTTGAGGCTTGAGTTGAACAGTTAGCAAGCTTTATAATGCATGTTTCTATCATTTGTATGCATAACAATTCAAGTAGGTGCAACTCATGAAAACATTTTGTGCACAACCTGTAATGATTTCTTTCCAATAAATTACATCTATTTAATGTATTATGCTAAACATTTCACTTGATTTGTGACTTTTCCATGTTCTGCATGCATGTTTAGAGAGTTTGTTGCAACTACACCATCTGACAACACGGACAAGCATGATGATGGCAATAGTGGTGATTTTTTTTCTACAGTTGTTAACTTCATGTGCTAGAGTGTTTCTAAAGCTGTTTTATCAAATGAATGAACAATATATCTTGTAATCATCGAATACCTGCTTGATAGGATGTATGAGTTAGTTAAAATCTTGTCGTTAATGAGATTCGAATGACAATTGAGGCTAAAGTTTTAAACTCTTCTTGATTCGGCAATTCTTACAAGATCGACAACTTGTGGCTGACATAACTTGAACCAACTTACCAACTTAGCCAAACCAACGATAGTAATGTCTTCAACAATCTTCCTAAGTAGTTTCAAACTTCTATCGACAACTTGTGACTCTTGGGTAGAACATCGATTTGTATTAACTTGAAACTCATTATTCTCCTTATCAGCATCTTGAACAACTTAATAAGCTTATCCAAATAGCCGTTGAAGATAACCAATTCTTTCTTAGTGAGAAAGAGAATGTATCGATGTTTCAATAACTTTGCAAACTTGGGTAAATTGTTGTTGATGGTGCAAATAGAATCAAATTGCCAACTTACTGGCAATACTTATTGGCCCCTTCATCCTTCATTCTAACTTCTCAATGTATCCTTTTATAGTTGAAGGCTTCCACATAGGTAGTTTCATATTTGGTCGAGTTGATTGAATCTACTTTTATTCTTCTAACTTCTCAATGTATCCTTTTATAGTCGAAGGCTTCCACATAGGTAGTTTCATATTTGGTCGAGTTGATTGAATCTACTTTTATTCTTTACTCATTACAGCAATAGGTCACAAAGTTTAAAGACCGATCCAACATACCTTTGTCCATGTCTAGAATTGATTCGGCAAGTACATAGAGTGGAACATTGTCTTGAACGAGATGGATACTCATCGGTTGATGTTTACCAAAATAAAAGCTTTTCTTTTTGGAAATTCTTGATCAGCATGATTCCATTCTATAATGATAAGAAACTAAGCATTTTAGGATGATAAGAACAACAATTATCACATAGAAGATTTCAAATGCCAAAATTCAAGTAGGTGCAACTCATGAAAACATTTTGTGCACAACCTGTAATGATTTCTTTCCAATAAATTACATCTATTTAATGTATTATGCTAAACATTTCACTTGATTTGTGACTTTTCCATGTTCTGCATGCATGTTTAGAGAGTTTGTTGCAACTACACCATCTGACAACACGGACAAGCATGATGATGGCAATAGTGGTGATTTTTTTTCTACAGTTGTTAACTTCATGTGCTAGAGTGTTTCTAAAGCTGTTTTATCAAATGAATGAACAATATATCTTGTAATCATCGAATACCTGCTTGATAGGATGTATGAGTTAGTTAAAATCTTGTCGTTAATGAGATTCGAATGACAATTGAGGCTAAAGTTTTAAACTCTTCTTGATTCGGCAATTCTTACAAGATCGACAACTTGTGGCTGACATAACTTGAACCAACTTACCAACTTAGCCAAACCAACGATAGTAATGTCTTCAACAATCTTCCTAAGTAGTTTCAAACTTCTATCGACAACTTGTGACTCTTGGGTAGAACATCGATTTGTATTAACTTGAAACTCATTATTCTCCTTATCAGCATCTTGAACAACTTAATAAGCTTATCCAAATAGCCGTTGAAGATAACCAATTCTTTCTTAGTGAGAAAGAGAATGTATCGATGTTTCAATAACTTTGCAAACTTGGGTAAATTGTTGTTGATGGTGCAAATAGAATCAAATTGCCAACTTACTGGCAATACTTATTGGCCCCTTCATCCTTCATTCTAACTTCTCAATGTATCCTTTTATAGTTGAAGGCTTCCACATAGGTAGTTTCATATTTGGTCGAGTTGATTGAATCTACTTTTATTCTTCTAACTTCTCAATGTATCCTTTTATAGTCGAAGGCTTCCACATAGGTAGTTTCATATTTGGTCGAGTTGATTGAATCTACTTTTATTCTTTACTCATTACAGCAATAGGTCACAAAGTTTAAAGACCGATCCAACATACCTTTGTCCATGTCTAGAATTGATTCGGCAAGTACATAGAGTGGAACATTGTCTTGAACGAGATGGATACTCATCGGTTGATGTTTACCAAAATAAAAGCTTTTCTTTTTGGAAATTCTTGATCAGCATGATTCCATTCTATAATGATAAGAAACTAAGCATTTTAGGATGATAAGAACAACAATTATCACATAGAAGATTTCAAATGCCAAAATTCTAAAATTTGTCGAGATTAAAATTAGAGCTAACGATGACTCTAACATGTTAGAGGGCCATTGGGCTTTACAAAATGTTGATTTAGCTTCCAAGGCACATAAGAAATATTAACTATAGGATGGGGAAAAAATATCAACTGGGCAAAGAAGTCACTAGGTAAAAGGGGTCGTAACATGATACCAAGATATAACTTAAAATCGATAACCCTCTATTGCCAATCAACTCAAAAATATAATGCAAGGTTTAAGGAAAAAAGAAAACTTGGCCACCAAAGGGTTTAGGGTTTAAGCAATTAGCACCTATGACAAACACCAAACCAAGGTGGAAAGGGGGGCAATTAAGCTTAAAATACCCTAGAGAGTAGTATTGTCCCTTACTTTGAATTAGACCATTACCCAATTCAACTTGACATTATCAATGAAAAAAGACAGATTTCAAGAACATGTAGACGAGGCTCCCAAATTCCTTAAGTTTGATTGAGTAGTGGTGGGAGGGACAACATTTGCGATCCAAATTGTTTTGCCTAAACACTAAGCTTATATGTACCAGCAAGATTGATTAAGAAAACTAAAATTCGTGAAAAGATAAAACTAGATGATTTTATATCTCGAAGATATTCCTTTAATGAATTCTAAAGGAATTTTGTAATAAATGAAAATTACAAAGTCAAGGTCAATCAAATATTAAGAAGTGTCGGTATTTATTACATGAGAACAAAAACCGTCAAGAAACATTATCTATATTGGCACAATAATTTCAGAATGGGGAGGAGAATTAAGATTAGAGATTAAGGAAAAAACAAAAAAGATACGGATTGGTGAAAACCAAAAAAAAAAAAAAAAAAAAAAAAAAATTTGTGCTACTTTTCTTATTTGCTTATGGGTTTAAATTCCAAAAATATTTTCAACTATAAGAATTATAATGGTGAAGCAACAAGGAGTGGAACAAGGCCCACTTAAAAAAAAATTTGAGACTAAGAAAGTAAAGATGTTATAGTTGCTTACCCAAATATTTCACATATCGAGTAGGGACACTTCAATGCCATCATACACATAGCCATAGCCAAGTGAGTAGGAAACTCCAATGACATATCTAAGACTACTACCTAATTCAGCTTGACATTTAGGTGACAAAAGACTAGCGGTGGACCCTTTTGAGTTTGAAAACATGTAGATAAAAGACCCAAATTATTTGATCAAACAGTGGAGGAGAGGCACAACCTTATGTTCCAAAATTACTAAACTAGTTTTTTGATATACATTTTTTAAAGACTTATAAATTGTGTAGAGAATCTTATGAGCCAAAATTACTAAACTAGTTTTTTATACATTTTTTAAATAGACTTATAAATTACAAAAGTGGGGGATTCTTGTAAAAAAAAAATTTCCTTTCATCTTATATATTTGGTTCATGGGCTTGTCTTCTCAAACATAAGTTATAAGTGATTCTTCGATATTTCTAAGACTGACTAGGGAAGAATTTTATTAGTTTGTGGACCCATATTTTCTATCTATTCAAATATCTTAATATGTTTGAAGACTTGTCCTTTTTCTTTTTCTATCTTTTCATGCTTCCTTTCTTATTTTATTTTTAAATTATAATTCAAAAATTAAATAAAGGTTCTATGATTACCGTCTTCCTCCCTTTATCTTTCCTCCCTTTATCTTTGTGAGTTCTGGAATTTTTTTTTTGATTAAATCTATACTTTTTGACTCTCTCCTTACATGATTAGATTTTATTTGATGTAATATGTCTAAAATTGCTGATGCTTAAAGACACCTTTAGAAAATGCATATATGCTCATAAAAATTAAGATGATCTAAATTCTTTTAGCTACACAAATTAAAGAATATCAAATACAAATAATTCAAATAATGTTTCCTTAAATGAATGCGATTGAATTAACACATACAACTAAATCATGTGGGTTTATTAACTTGAAAATAAAATCCTAATGATGGAAATGACCTAAGAAAAAATATATAAATATACAAACTTTACCATAATGATATTTTTTTCAATCAATATGCATTTCTCATTTTCCTCACAATTTCAACTGTCGTAAAATATAGCTCTTTAGTTGAGCTAGGGTTTATGGAGAAAGGCAAATCGTTGTTTAAATTCCAAGAGCGCCACAGTTGAGAAAAGCAAGAGTGGCAGAGAGTAATGGTTGTACTTTTAAGAAAATGGCCCCAAATCGTCTTCATGGCTGTACTGTTCAGAAAATGGCTGCAAAGGCCGTTAAGAAAATCAAAAAGTTGCCTACAAGGCTGTTGTGAGAGACAATGTCAAGTTGAACGAGGCTGTTTGGAGCGGGAGTGTGTGAAGTTTTTTATAGTATATGAAGTTCAACAAATAAGCCATTCAATCGCGAGTCTAAATCATGAAAGGCATATTGAAATTTACTTCCATTCAGAAAGAAAAAGTCCTAATTGTTATTTACATTACAAGTATCCTGTGTCCTGAACCAGCCAGTACAAAGAAATGTATTTCTGATCGTATTTGTGCAAATCAATTCAATTTGTATTTCTGATTACATTCCATTTTCCTCCCATGTCTGACGCATCAAGCGTTGCAATTCCACTAAAAAGTCGAAATTCTCGTTACTTAAAGAGCAACTATGAAAGAAGAGTTACTTAAATATGCTTTGCTTGAACCAAAGTCAATACTCACTAAAAAAGGTTTTGAAAACAATCTCCATTGCTCATTTAAAGATTAATCCCGGCTGTAAAGCAGCATATCCTGCACCCTATACTTACTGTATAGATCTTTATCGCTACCACATAAAGATACATACAGACAGTTATTATCAACTAATTCAAATATGTTTGTGTGTGAAAGTTTTTGTATCAACCCAGCTGAATCCAGAAGCATATTTGAAGCATATTTGACTACTTATGCCAATGGGTACCTACAGATTTCCAATAGTGATTGATTTCCGCTCCATGCCAACCATCGATGTTGAACGCAAGCCCTTCGAGTGACATAAACCTTTTAACACTATACCAAGAAAAGCTATAATTGCCTTTCATCACAAACCCTTAAGACCACATTGGACTCGCCAAAGCAATGCTTACAAAACTAATTGGTTCTATCAACTAACCAAAACTGCAGGCTGCTTAATATTGTGACGCTTGAAACTGATATCAAATCTCTCCCTGCACAACATGAGGACGCTCTCTGTAATTATTCTAAAACCCAAAAATTAAAAAAGAGATTCCTCATTCATCCATACAGTTTAGATTTCACACCATTCAATGCAAATGAAAATCTAATTACTGTATAGATCTTTATCGCTACCACATAAAGATACATACAGACAGTTATTATCAACTAATTCAAATATGTTTGTGTGTGAAAGTTTTTGTATCAACCCAGCTGAATCCAGAAGCATATTTGAAGCATATTTGAAGCATATTTGAATACTTATGCCAATGGGTACCTACAGATTTCCAATAGTGATTGATTTCCGCTCCATGCCAACCATCGATGTTGAACGCAAGCCCTTCGAGTGACATAAACCTTTTAACACTATACCAAGAAAAGCTATAATTGCCTTTCATCACAAACCCTTAAGACCACATTGGACTCGCCAAAGCAATGCTTACAAAACTAATTGGTTCTATCAACTAACCAAAACTGCAGGCTGCTTAATATTGTGACGCTTGAAACTGATATCAAATCTCTCCCTGCACAACATGAGGACGCTCTCTGTAATTATTCTAAAACCCAAAAATTAAAAAAGAGATTCCTCATTCATCCATACAGTTTAGATTTCACACCATTCAATGCAAATGAAAATCTAATTACAGCACTGGGTAGAGAATAATCTGCTAAAAAATCGGTCTCTCCTTAATAACAAAAGTTCGTAATCTCAATTAATAAACCAGGCCGTTAATTCCGATTTCCACAGCTAAGAACCAATTAATTGTACATTTAGCAGTGGGTAGAGAATAATCTTTATGCACGCCTCTTGCTATTGGTTTACCATTTAAAGAAATACCTCTGCTGTAGAAG
The DNA here is from genome assembly GCF_030272615.1 of Cryptomeria japonica. Classification (NCBI taxonomy): domain Eukaryota; kingdom Viridiplantae; phylum Streptophyta; class Pinopsida; order Cupressales; family Cupressaceae; genus Cryptomeria; species Cryptomeria japonica. The sequence goes on from NC_081408.1 coordinate 485,245,906, forward strand.
CAGACATCCATCAAAATAGACTGCACACAGGTCCGTCATTTACATTACTTAATGTCCTGCGCCCTATAGCTACCACATACGCACAGGTCTGTCATTTACATTACTTAATATCCTGCGCCTTATAACTACCACATAGGAAGGATCCGACCATCATTATTCTTCCTCAATTATATTAGAAAGCAAGGAAACTTATACCATTAAGTACTTTCAGATTTCCAAGATATAAATGCTCTTTCGTCACAAATCCTTAAAGAAATATCTCTGCTGTAGCAGCAGACATCCATCAAAATAGACTACACACAGGTCCGACATTTACATTACTTAATGTCCTGCGCCCTATAGCTACCACATACACACAGGTCTGTCATTTACATTACTTAATATCCTGCGCCCTATAACTACCACATAGGAAGGATCCGACCATCATTATTCTTTCTCAATTATATTAGAAAGCAAGAAAACTTATACCACTAAGTACTTCCAGACTTCCAAGATATAAATGCTCTTTCGTCACAAATCCTTAAGAGCACACTGGACTCGCCAATGTTTTGATCATACGAAAGATTATGCTTACAAAACTACTAACAAATCCCTCCATGTCGACCGTGATGGCCGCCCTTCCTGTAATATGTCTAAATACCAGAACGTAAAAAAACAAGTTCGTTGTAAAAAACAGCTAAGAACCCCTACTAATTGCTTACTTAAAAGCTACATTTCTATAAGAAAAGACTACCCTGCTATAGAAAAAAATATAATCCTTAGTCCTTAACATTTTATAAGTGAATACTCATTACCTCAACCTTCCCTTCAAATACCGAGAGGACACGCTGTTGCGATAAATCACAGGTAGATTCAATCCATAAAAAACGAGGTAAAACCTATCAATGACATAAGATATTTCAAAACCAATCTTCCATTGCACTAACTACCGCTGCACTGATCTTGTGAAGACACTTCATCGCCTCCAAACGATCCCTGCTGCTGGTCCTTGACAACACACAGCAAGAACCCAATCCTTGACATCCACTGAGCTGTCACTTATGTACATAATATTGTGACAAACAATACCCCACACCAGCTTTTGCATATCATATCCAAGACTCCGTCGTTTGCATTCTCACACACTCACTTCTCAACTCAACTGCTAGTGTCACCCTCAAGGACCATACACATGAATTCCAACTTCTCCTGCTCTTAAATGCAACTCTTGCATCCAATGAAAGACACGCCTGCAACCAACACTGTTGTGCAAGCCTCTACTACCTGGCCACCTCAAAGACCCACTCTGCTGACCACAACACCAAACTGACTACCCAAATTCATAAATTCACCCTTACAGCTTCAATAATCACTAAAGAATATATATTCTGGATGACTCAAAAGTGTTTTTCTTTCCTACACAGAGGAAAAGAACGAAATTAAATACCAAGAAGCACTTAAGCTTTTGCTGTTAAAACGCTTCAGCTTGACAGTATGATGAGTTACTTGCACAAATAATGGAATGCCTCTAATAATATTAAAACAATTCTACCAGTTTGACAATATGACACGAGGATGAATAATGGAATGCCTCTAATAGGCCAAGCTATATCCGAACTGAATGTTGACTCAAACAATCTAAGTTAAGGCAAAATGACTTTTGGTGTGCATACAACAGTACTGGACGTCTGTCCCGTTTAGACTCAATCCTCAAATGGCATGCATAAATACAGAGTCTGAACTTCGCAATTCCTCATGTTCCTCACTTGACATGCATAAATACAGGGTCTGAACTTTACATTCCTCATGTTTCAAATGACATTTTACATATATATATTCGCAAGTAATGTATGTTTGGCTCATGAGTTGATCTTAATCAAAACATGCAAACTAAAACAATAAACCAAAGCACTCAAATATATAAAAAGCATGGAACGAAAAGTGTATATTTTTCTCGACAATTCAACAATGGAACAAAACGTGTATATAGTGTGCTAATGACTTCCCATCCAAGAACGGGACAAAAAAGTGTATATTTATTTTGGATGATTCGACTGCTTTCTTTACTACACGGAGGAAAGTACTAATGCTTTTACTGTTAAAATGCTTCAGCTTTGATCTGCTTCAAATTTTCTAATATGGACAAACTATAAGGCCAAAGCAAGCAAATAAGAATTAATATGATGAAACTGCATTTAACAATCAGAATCCAACTGCCTAAGGACTCTCCTTCAATGTTGAACACTGGTGATATATATATATATATATATATATAATTGAGCTGCTGATGCTCTGATTATTTTATATCAAATAAAACATTGCCACTAATATTCAAAATTCTCGTTACTTTAAAGAACAACTATTAAAAAAGAGTTAAATAAGCTCATTATTTTAGATTTCACAAATCCCTTGACTCCATTTAAAGCCACACTGCACTCGCCAACATCCTACTCTATAAACAAAGTAAAATAACATGTTTAAAGCAAACACCATACTCACTGATAAGGTTTTAAAAGCAGTTTCCATTGCTCCCGCTGCTTGATGCATAATTAAAAGAAAAATCCCTGCTGTAAAAGCAGTAGGCATCCATCAAGTAGATCACACAGGTCCATTACACTACTTCACACACTGTCCCCTATAGTTGCTTTATGAATTTCTATCACTGCCACAGAGGACCGACCGTTCTTATTCTTTCTAAATTCCATTAAAAAGCAACAAAACTTATGCCAATGACTACCTATAGTTTTCAAAGAGTGATTTCACTCCATACCAACCATCGATGTTTATACAAGCCCTTCGAATGACATTAACCTCTTAACACTATACCAACCGAAAGACAAAGCTATGATTGCTTTTTCCCTTTCCATATAGTAAAAAACCACACTGCTGTAGAACAAGAAAAATACAATTCCTAGATTTTACATTTCAAGTGAAATCACTCATTACCTTCACCTTCCCCTCTAAAGGCATTATCTACCGAGACAATATGCTGCTACTATGAATAATCATCATCAGACAAAAAAAAACATCGGAAAAATGAAAAAAAAACAATTATCCAATGATATTGTAGATGCTTAACCTAAAACTCACAACCCAGCAAATAACCAATTGGTCAACGAATAATTCACTATGAGACATACATCAGAAAGTCGCAAGATCTATCGCAAATGGCGAAACATTGAAGTCACAATCCTGCCAATAAGAGCCTTGCCGAAACAATAAAGTCACAACCAATCTCCACTGCTCACGCTTCTTTATATGTCACTTCCAAAAAATAGCCCTCCCTGCAAAATACCTAAATAGAACACACAGGACCGTTATGTCACGAATTAAAAATCAACAAAACTTATGCCAAAAAGCTACATTTCCGTTTAAGCCCTTGGCATGATATAAAGCACACGAAAGAAAACAAATCTTATTAATTTCCATAAAAAACCCTAATACGGTAAAAAAACCCTACCATACTGTTGAAAAAAAACACTTACGAAATAAGTAGGGTTAAATTCATCAAAAACGTACAACCCATGTTGCCCCGCGACTGTGACAAAAAAAACATACGGCCAAAAGGCCAGAGGACTAACATCCCACCTTGCTCCACACCGATGATCGTTATGAAGCCCTCCAATGCCAAATAACAAAACCATTTAACTAATTCTAAATCTATTTAATCTTCCATACAAAACAAAACTGCAATAACTGACCTCTACAGATCGTCCAATTGAATAGTGCCAAAGAAAAAAAATCAGAGGCAGAGGGAGAGATAGCTAGTCTCTCTTGGACAGGTTGAGCATTTCCTTAGATCGAAACCCTCCCCTCCATGGGAGCCCACAAGCCCTCGAATACACACAAATAGTATTAACTTCCATAAAAACCCTATCATACCACGGAAAATAAACAGCGTTGCTTCAAACCCTTCAATGAACGGGTATAGTAATAATAGGGTCAAAAAGCCAAAAACTTAGAACCCAGCTTGCTACAAATCGATCATCTTCAATGTCATATAACATAACCATTTAACTAATTCTATTCCATTTAATCTTTTCCACACCAAAACCCTACAATTACTAATCTCTACACAGCGTACGGCTGCACGGTGCTAAAAATAAATAAATAAAAACAAAATAGAAATATATCAGAGGCAGAGGGAGAGGTTGAGCTCATCTGAGAATCCTTTCCGAAGGAATCCAAACCTGTCAATTCAGGATGAGCAATTCAGCATCCCATCCCCTCCATAGGATGAAAGCCCACAAGCCCTTCTTCAGGGAGATCTCCAAAAAACTAAAATATTTCCTAAAGAACAAATTGAGATTAACAGAGAATAAAAAAACAAACTAAACTGAGAAAGGAATGTTGCAAGCAAGCCCAACCCATGAATTAAAAAACAAAATAAACTAAAAGCAAGGAATGTAGAGCAACCCCATCCCTTAAAATTGCAGTCTTGACCCTTCACAAAACCAATGTAATTATTAGAGTCGCTGAACAAACCAATCTATCCATCCGTATATATAGGTGAGGCTGCAGTGTCCTCATTCCAACGGTACTCTCCCTATAATTAAATGTTTCAAACGGTCTTCTTCCTATTTAGATGTTTTTAGATTTTTTTCCCAAACGGTTTTCTTCCTATATTTAGATGTTTTCAGATTTTTTTCCCAAACGGTTTTCTTCCTATATTTAGATGTTTTCAGATTTTTTTACCAGACGGTCTTTTCCCTATATTTAGATATTTCTAGATTTTTCCCAAACGGTCTTTTATCTATATTTAGTCTTCTTCCTATATTTCGATGTTACTAAGTGATTATTTAATGAGGTTTTTTTTAATAATTAATATAATAAAAGCTGTTTTATATATATATATATATAGAAAATATTTAAACTATAACTAGTATATCTATATTTAAAAAATATAAGTAAATTATCTAAATATAATCTAAAATTTATAATGATTAAAATTATTAATAATATTACATTTAAAAATTAGTATCTTATATTAAGATTATATTATTATAATATAATACTAATATTTTTATCATTAGTTTATATTATTATATTATTATTATCAAAGTTATTTGTTAGTTAGGGTTTAGATTTACTTAAGAAATTAGAGGTACATTTTAATTAGTATTACTCTTCATTTTATGAATTTATTATTAGTATATTGGTATACTAGCACTTGCACTAGAAGGGATGCAAGGATTATACTGATAGGAAAATATGCCAAAATTGCAACTCAATTTTTACATATAAGACATTATTTTAGACTAAAAAGTTTGCACATTAATAGATGCATCGAATATTAAATCTACAAAACAAGCATCCACGTTGTGATCGAGTTTTGCTGGATAGATCTACATGCATGAATCTTGCTCAAATGAAGTTTATAAACATTTACCCCCAAGCTTATCAGATGTTGCGCATAAAAATAAGAGAGAAATATAACATACAACATAAAGAATGCATTTTATTCAAGTAGCTAGAATTTACTTGCTTGGATAAAAACAACCTTGGATGTAAATTTATTGTTGTATTTTTTTAATTCATGAAACAATAGCATATAAAGAGCTTAAGGTAAAATTACAAATATATTGAAAAAAAGATGGTGTGTGCTCTCTTGCAAAATCAATATGTGAAAGCAATATCAAATGTTTATTTTACTTAATGAAGGAAAGCTCTTCGTTCAAAAGGAAACTTAGCTCTTAATACTACTTCAATTTGATTGATAAATACCATAAGTTTAACAAAGCTAGTTCAAGAGAGACAAAAATATGATAACATGATTCATCTATACCTAAAACGTCAACAACTTCCCATACAAGATTTAAATTCATAAAGACGCTTGGTTTGCATAAAGATGCAATCCAACTTTCTTCACAATGCAATACAGTTCACAAACCACATGACATAACATAAATCCTTTCAACATTCCAATCATGGGACCATATGAAGGCATATTACATAATCCTTGTAGAAATACTAATTTCTCAAGCTTTGTTACCATTGCCATGAATTGTTTGTGCAACTTAACAAAAATAGTTAATAATTGTTCTTTGTTTGTAGGGAATGCTTATTAGTGTTTCTCTAGGAAGATAGTGAGTGCCAAAGATGAAGCTCGTGTTTTGTCGGAACTTGGAGTATGGGGTTTGACAAGTAGAGGTTGAGAATTTGTTTTCTAGATATGAAATAGTTGATAGGGTAGATATCAAAAAAGGTTTTTGTCAAAATTTTAATGATATAAATCCATTCAACAAGTCACCAAGGACCATAATTGGGTTACACATAATTCTACTATTTTGGTTGGAGATAATTGTAGATGACATGCTTTGGGTTCTAATTTGATGCCATGACAAATTTGAAAGATGTCCAAGCTCAATGGGTTGAGAATTTGTTTTCTAGAAACATGAATCATGTCGATGAAGGTCATATTGGTGCTATATCTTAACGTAGACATATAAAAACTGGCCAAGATTGAAAGCATTATTGGCCTATTATATTATTATTGCCTCCCATTAGCCCTTATCTTCCTCCAACCCACCCCTGCTAGAAAAAGGTAAAATACATAATTAAAAATAATAATATTAAGTGTGTTTTCATTGGATATTTTATACTATTGTAATTGCACACCCATGTGTCCTTGTCATTTAAAGAAAACTAACAAATAAGAATAAATTAAAAAGTAACTATGTTTGAAAGCCCCAATCTTTGTATCGTATACACTTGTGAATTAGACATAGCAATAAATGGTATAAGTTTTGGCACTATTTAGAACCTTATTCATTTAATCATGTTCATGTATTTCAAGTAGCTTCTTGTCTTTGTACTCCTATATGGAGTATGAGGTAGTCCCATATTATATAATCCATCAATAGACTAAAGAATAGATCATCTAATATTGATAACTATAAAGAGACCCGTTTCCATTTTCTTACCCTTAAGTCCCCAAGTGTTATTGGTTCAAATGCATGAGGAAATGAACTTGGTTTAAAAGGAAGCCAAATGAAATCTAAAATACAAACACCTAATACACCAAAAAGAAAATGCATATTTAGATGTGCGTTAAGTTAAACTAAAACACATAAACATCTTCAATTTATTTAGAGAAGGCCCTCTAAAATTTGTGGCCATCACCTAAAAAGGTACTAAAATTATCGTCTTAATTATCACATTTTCCATTTTTATGAATTTTCAAATAAATTACAAACTTGATAGTCAAATGTATTTAGAGGCATAATTTTGAATTTTATAATCTTTCAACTTGTTAAAAAGCCAAATTTTGCTAGTGCGTCTTTTGAAAATTTCAACATTGGGGTGTGCACCAAGTTGTGGTACCAAAAAGGGGTCTTAAGATGCCACTTTTTTTTTTCTTCTGAAATCAGCAAAGTCTAAACTTCAATGACAAATTGAACATCTAGTTACACTCCAATTTGAAGATGCAAAAATAACAAGAGTCAAAGTGCTTCAAATCTGCTTTCTAAACTACTAATTTGTTTTGAAAATGGTGGAGATTAAGGGCTTCAAAAAGGGGGGTCCCAAAAAGTGGTCTTGTTTTTATGCAAAAAAACATAACATAACGTCTGTTGTGGCCCCACTAAAATGTAAACATTTTTTTTTTAATTTTTAAAATCTCTTTAGTGAGAAATTAGCTAACACCTTGTAGTTTATACCAGATTTTTCAGCTAATTTTCTAATGAGTATATGAATTTTTACTAATTTTGAAGTGGGCACATCCTGAAAAATAGAAATTTGAGCGTGCTCCCCCCTAAAATCATTGAAAAATTAATCAAAAATCATTTTTTAAAAGTTGTGTAGAATGACGTTTAGTTTCTGAAAATGTAGGTTTCTTCAAAATCTAATGAATGTGTAAAAAACTATACCTAAAATAGTGCACATGTTGGTTTTTGACAAAAAAATGAACACACTAACAAAAGAAATTAAAGACAAAAGCCTTAAAAAAATTAAAATTTAAAATAAATTACATGGTTGGATAGCTAAGAGGGAGCTTAAGGTTTCTATGGGTTTTTTTAGTTACATTGAAACACATGCAAACCTGATGGAGAGCACAATAAAAAAATATGTCAAAATTTTCAATCTTCAGATAAAAATACATCTCTAGCTTGAATCGTTGTCCAAACCTTTGGGTTGGATGTGTAAGGCAAATCCAACCCATAGGGTTGGTGTTTCCCAAAGCAAACCATTTGGCACATGCCAAATATGGTGCTCTCTCTATTTGGCACATGCCAAATTTCCAGTGCTAACCATTTGGAAAAAGTCCATTTTCCACATTTTGTGCACGCCAAATGTTTAGCATTGAAACAATGTTTAAGATTCTTGCATTCTTTTTTAGTTTAACTGAATATTTGGAACTCAATTTACACTCAAACTCTCTCCTCTCTCTCTCTCTCTCATCTTGTCTACCTCACGTTCCCTCCTTAGCCCCATATCTACCCTTGCCTCCCTCTCACATTGATTCTCCTAATCATTAACTATTCCTCCCACCATCTCTCCCCATCTGTACTCATATATCCTTGCCTCTTTAGCTCAATACCTATCCCTTCCTATTTCATTAGCTATCTCTTTCCTTGAGAAAATCAGCAATAGAAGCCTCCTCTTCAAAAACCCATGATGAGCAATCTTTTTTTCTGAAAAAGATGCAAACCCTAAAAATATAGAGGGAATAGAAGTCCTAGTATCCTCACCCCCTTCTAAAAAGCAGAAGGAGTTTGTAAAAGATAAAACACCACTAAAGGAAACACCTAAGGGATGGGAAGAAATTTCTATGCAAAGGGTGTCTGATGTTGAAAAGGATAGTCCTTTGAGACCTAAAGTAAAGAAAGCAAAACCTTTACCTGTACTTCCTCCTGTAGCCAAAGAAAAAACATTGTCCTTCAAACTCTCTTATTTTCCTCTAAGGTGTAGTAACTAGAATCTAGGTAAAGCTAAAGGAAAAGCAAAGATAGCTCCCCAGCAAGTGATCATAGAAAGTGAAAGCAAGTCAGATAACGACTCTATAGGAGAATTGGTAAGGATGATGTAAAATAAATCACCATCCAAAGTTCAAATCTCCTCTGTCTCCTCCAGATGTTTTTCCACTAAAAAATATAGGCACAGGGAAGAAAGAGGGGATAAATCTAACAGTTAACCTTAATGTGCCATTACAAGATGATAGTGAATTAGGAACTGAAGGGATGGTTGGTTTAATAAGCTTGTCGCAACTACAGAGCAAATGGCTTATATATGTCAAGCAAAAATAAGGATGCATTTACCAATCCCTCCAACATTCATGTAGCTAGAATTGTTATTTCAAATGTACCAAACCATTCAAGAGGAACGGGAAACCTGGAAACAAGAGAAGGAAAAATAGCAGAATGAAATCAAAAGGAAGGATAAGGAAATTCTAAAATTGAAAGCTAGCATGGGAGAGGTCATGGAGTTAGTCCCTCAGATTGTGCAATGTCGACCTTTGCCTAGAGTATATTCTTTGTATTTAAAAGAATTATGTCTTTCCTATCAATTCTCAAGGGATTTTTCTAGTTTATGTTCTTCTCTACTAACTCCAAAGGAATTCTTATGTGCATATGAGACTTCAAGTTCTGTTGACAAAAATTCCTTTGTGAGTTACATTTAAATAATTATGTTGCTCCAGTTGAAACTCATTGGAACCATTTGTTATACATTGGTGATGTTCAACTCAAGGAATTCATGTCTTACATTCATAATCAGATTAGTTGGGGGCAACAATTTAGGCAATATAGAGATCTGGAATTAACTTCCCCATTGGAACTAAGAGCTGAGACATCTGATTCAGACAATGTATTGTGCGAATGTAATCATATTTTAAGAGACAACAAGAACATGGACCTTGTTTTGACAAAAAGGGAAGAGGTGTACCAAGAATATGAAGCAATGGCTAAGACTTCAACACGCATGGTGTTTGGATACCTTTCTCAGTGATGGAATGGGTTTCTAGATGAGTTAAAACAGTAGGAACCACATTCTTTGCAGAACTACCATGCAATGTTGAAAAGGGCAGTCAGGTACTTCCAGTTGGGAAGATCGTTGCAGGAAAGGCGGATTCCTCTTATATTTCACCCTCCACTTTTTTTGTACCCTATTCCTGATTGGAAGAATCTCCAGACATATGATAAAGAAGTTGAAGACGCTCGCTGGAAAGAAATAGAGGAAAATCAGGGCTTTTATTGGGATTCATATGTTCAAACTACAGGGGAGACAAAGGTGACATATTTTAGAATTGAAACATTAAAGGAACATTCAAATGCTTAAGGACAAGCATTAGTTAGGTTGAGGGGAGATGATGAGTCACCTTTTTAGTCATTTTATGTGAACTTTATGTTATGTTAAATTTATCATTTTGTGACTTATACATTATGGTTGAGATAGATAAGGCTTTTTATGTTTAAAACCTATGAACTTTGCTATCTATTGATAAACCTTATAAATGATATGCTAAATCCATATTAATGATAAGGGAATGCTTGATTAAATGTTGATTAAGGGTAGTATTATGCAAATATATGTTGTATGCATTAACCCTTATGTGTGTAGCTAGTTGTGAGACCAAGTCAACAAAGGACATATGTTGTTGATTCAAAGAATTGCGGTAATGATCAAATAGGATTGTTGAACTAGTCAAGCTAGTAGTTGATGATTATGATAAAACTCCTAGTTCTAGTTGATGCAGTTGTTGCTTCAAGACATGTGGTGGTTTGTCGAGGAAATCTAGAGGGAGCCTTGGCTTATATTTGTGTATAAGACTGATTCCTAGAATGATTCATCTTTATATGCTTTTATTTCTAATAAAAGTCATCCTCTTAGTTTGTTGGGAGTGGATCGGCTATGTAGTTAGTTAGTTGTAGAATCTCTTATAAATCCATCAATTAAGGATGGAGTATGTAATGCAATTTTCTCTTTTCCGAGTATCAAGTGTACTTTGTTTTCATACTCTAAATAATAAAAGAGATTTTGGTTTTGCCATCTTTTGTTGTTGAGAGTATCAATGTGTTTATGATGTTATTATAATCTTTAGATTTGGTTAAGATTCTGGAAGCTCATCCAAGGGGGTCCACTTGGGGATCATCCATGTTGATTTACTTTAATGCTCTATTGAGTGATTTCATTATCAATCTTTTGTTTGTTGGTTAGAATCTTTTAGTTGTTTGTCTTGCAACCACAAAAACTCCATTTTATGATTGTTCCTGCAGCCAAAGGAAAACATAGTTTATGATTACCGCTTGGTTAATTTTTTTTTGCACAAACTTATAAGTTTCATATTAAGTAGATTAAATTGATATCAGTAGAACCTGTAGACACCCAAAATTGTCATGTCTAATTAAATAAATATTTTATTTATTTAATTATCTAAGCCCAATTCTTCTATTAATTAAATAAATTTTTATTTATTTAATTAATTCATTTATCCTCTTCTAGCCTTATTTCTCATTTAAATAAATACATTTATTTATTTAAATTATCCCTTTCCTAAATTAAATAAATATTTTATTTATTTAATTGTCCTACTTCTTCTATTAATTAAATAAATCTTTATTTATTTAATTAATTCATTATCTTTTTCTACACATGACACATGTCATTCATCTCTTATTTCCTACACTACCTACCTCTTTCATTATTTTACTATTTCCTTTACCTACCCTCTAATCCTAGCCGACCTCTCTTTTTACACCTCTCAATCTTAACCCTCCATTTCATATTGTGTCTTCTATTTAAGGAGATGCTTTCTTCATTGTCAAACGCTAAGAACACATCCTAATGATCTTTCATGCAACTTGGCTACACTACGATCCTACTTGCAACCACATTCCGTTCTTTGTTGAGCTCTTGTGCATACAAAAATCTGAGAGCAAATATATCAAGCAAGATCAATGGAGATAGGAAGAATGGAGATCAAAACCCTATTGGACATGTGATGGTATAATCTTTGTTATTTTGAGTTATTTTGCATTGTCTTAGGTTGTCTTCATATGTTATGGTGGATCTTTGTTCATTGTTAGGCTAGGGTTTGGTGGTTGAATCCATTTTAGTCTTTCAATATTGTTGTTATTTGTTATCCATTTTCACCATATACATTTTGGCACGCCCGGTGGGACTCTTGTCCCTTTGCATTTAACATTTTTGTTGCAAATTTTGCATTTTTGAAGTTGCAGATCGGACGATTTCGACGACATTTTAGGTTTTTTTTTCGCGTCTGCGAGTGTTCGGATCGCGTTTTTGTGTTTCAGAAGCGTCTGTGATATCGGAAATCGGGTCTGTGTTTTTGCCAGATTTTATTTTTGCAGGTTTTTGGAATTGCGTCTGAGAATTTTAACCGCGTCTGTGCCAGATCTTATCGCGTCTGTGTTCGGGAGTCACGTCTGTGACATTTGATCGCGTCTGTGAACTACAGAACCGCGTCTGTGTAGTTCAGACGCGTCTGTGTCTGGTATAAAGGCGTCTGTGCTTTCTGTTTTGCAAATTTTTCAAGTTTCCTTCGATTCGGGTTTTCGGATTTTGTACTTAGGGTTTCAGATCTAGTTTATTTTTGGCTAACCTTTGCGGATCTAGCTAACCTGGTTTTGTGTAGCTTGCTTTGGAGGCAAATACGTTTTTGTTGAAGGCCCCTTTTCACAAAGTCTTTTTGGGTTTTCTAAAATTTACCTAACTTGTGTGCTTGCAGGAAGGGGTTATCATTTGAAACAACCCAAACTACTAACAATTTTGTTGCAGGGCCTTAGCTAAGGTTTTGTAATTTTTATTGTGTGCCTTGTTTTCATAGCTTAGCAAACACTTCAATTGGTGCACTAAAATTGAATCATTGTCTTTTGTGTCTTGAGCAATAGGCTCTTTTTGTTTACTCTTTAGAGGGCCTGTCTTCCCGTGTGGTCATTAGGACTACTAGTGAGAAGAGAACGACCCAAGTGGTAGAGAGGAAAACCCACCTCATCCAAACCACTATAATCAAATGTATTCATGGTGAAAACTATGGATAACGTGTGCTGATTAGTTCATACCGACACTATGTCTCCCCATAAACCCGTTTGATCAAATTTATTTGATCATTTGTAGGGCGTAACCCCTACCAGTTGGGAGCCTTCTGTATTTACAGAGCTGAAAGTGCCGCATGTATGGCCACACGAGCGGATGCCCTTACTAGCACCTCTTTGTTTTAGATGCCCAAATCCTTCTAGTTGTTGAGGCAGGAGGTCGGACCTCTGGTAGCGGCCCACACACATACGGTTCTTAGTAGAGATACAAAGTTCGCCATGGGGAGTTTTCATGGGGACTGATGCTTGGCTGACCCGAGAAGTGAGTGCCGAGGGTGGAGCCAGTGAGGTCAAGCATCTAAGTATCCGCTCTGAATAGCGTAGCCTCGGGGGTAAAACCCCATGTGGGATCAACAACTATTGTCTTGGCCAGCCCTAAGATTTGTGCTTGACTTATGCTAAACATTCAAACACTCAAAAACAAAACAGCAAAACATTGTGTCTTTTGTGTCTTCAAGTGTATGCAAAAACTTTTTACATCAAACAACACACTTTTTGGAGTCTAAACAGTCTACAAACATTGAGTCATCAACATTGTGTCCTCTTGTCACGAAAAACAGTCGAACAATCAGATTTGGTCACAGCAAAACAAATTCACAGATAGGAAAGATTGCACTAAGGTTACAGAAACGCGTCTGTGTTTGTTCAAACCGCGTCTGTGTTGGATAAACACGTCTGTGAAGTACAGAATAGCGTCTGTGTTTTTATCAGCGTCTGTGTCGAACAGAGACACGTCTGTGTCTGGGAATCACGTCTGTGAAGTATACAGGCGCGTCTGTGTCCACAATTGCAAAAAAAAAAAAAAAAACTGTTACAGTCCCGGCAAACATCAACAGGAAAATCTCAGAATCACGTCTGCGTCAAACAGAGTAGCGTCTGTGTCTTAAAATCGCGTCTGTGAAGAATACAAAGGCGTCTGTGTCAGGATTTGAAAAATTTTAACAGTCAAGCAAACAAAGAAAATCAGTTTCGGCATACTTGAGCTTCCTAGGTTGTCTCTTCAGGTTTCATCTAGCATTCAGCCTGTTCTAAGGTTTTACACAGTCCATCATTGCTTCATACCTCATTTTACATTCATACTTGTCTAAACTTGAGTCAAAAAGGTCACTTGCTTGTCCTCACTATACTCTTTCAACATATTACATACAACTACACTTTGCTAAGTGGTCCCTCATCAAGGTTTCTTACCTTTGGGTCTCATTTGGTCTTACTTAGAGTCAAGGTCAGCTTACCTCATCAAGAGAAACTATCCTCTCTTTGGAAGTCACACCTACTCTACTACTTACATACTTGGTCTTACACTTTGGACATTGCAAGTACACCTCAAGATTCATTTACACTCCATACAACTCTGGGTCTTCCATACTCTTTTCATTCTTCGTCTAGTCTCTCACATATTGCTAAACACCTAGTTCATGGTTGAAACCCGCCTTCAAAAATCTAGGAGAATAGCTAAAGAAGCTCAAGAATCCGCAAACATGAGCTCTTATGAGTATGACAATGATCTATTCTACAATCCTGAGCACACTACATTACCAGACATGAATGTTTATAGACATAATCCAAATGTGGAAAGCGCAAACACTATAAACAACAATGCTACACACAATGACACAGTGGACAACTCTTCAATACTATCAGCAGACATACAAGAATCTATAATGGATCCTCAATTCAATAGATTGGTTGAAGAGATAATGAGGAGAGATCGTCAATACTTTTTAAACATGATGGCACAAAGTGGAGCCAAAATACCGCATGATTTTGACTTATCTCAACTTATGGAAAGTCGACCTTCACAACAAGCTCAACCCAACATGGATCAAAGGAGACCAAATAGTGGAGGAAATAGAGGACTAAATATGATGCTTGAGTCACCATCAGTTTTGCTTCAGAAACCAGCAATCCCACATACAAAAGCTCAAACATATGATACTTACATTCAAAGACCATCATGGAGGCCTTATGCTCAAACACATGCTCAAGGTATGGATCAATCAAGACAAGTGGATACTCAAGGACATCCTCAAAATTTTGACACAAGGAGACCTCATGTCAAAATTGGGGGCAACACAATGGAAAATGAAAGGCCTATTGAATATGGTTTATATACACAAAACAGATATGGGGTCCCTCAACAAGAAGTTATGCCAAGTGCTCCATATATGTCGCAACAATATAGACCTCCATATGGACATGTCTACGATCAGTATCATCCATATAGGCAGCAAGCTCCTCCTCAAATGGGTGTTCCAAACATGGGATATGCTACAAGAAATCCATCTCCTCCCAAAAATAGTTTGGAGCAACAAATTAGAGATCTACAAAAGAAAGTAGAGGACATGGGTACATCAAAACCCACATATACTATGAGAGATATATGCCCTTATCCCTTCGATAAGAGCATTCCAATGCCTCCGTTTCCTCCACACTTTGTAACACCAAAATTCGACAAATATAGAGGGAGAGGAGACCCCAAGGCACACATAAGACAATTCTTCACAGCTTGCATTGAGGTAGCGGCAGAAGAAACATACTTAATGAGGTTGTTCCCACAGAGCTTAGGAGATCAGGCTATGGAATGGTTTTCTCAATTACCTCCCGGTATTAAGTCATGGGGCGACTTGGCAGAAGCATTCATTCAACATTTTTCTTACAACATTGAAACAGATGTCTCAGTTACTACCTTGTGCAATACTAAACAAAAAGAAGGAGAATCTTTCGCAACATTTTTACAGAGATGGAGAAACCTAGCTAGCAGATGCTCTTGTGAGATCCCGCAAAAACAAATGGTGGAGATGTTCACACAAAATGTTAATAAAGCTATTGGCTATGATCTCAGAAAAGCTTGTTTGTCTACATTCAAGGATGTCATTGAAAAATGCCTAGCAACAGAAAAGGTCTTAATTGAACAAGGAGTTATCAAGCTATTCAAAGAAAACAAAGAGGACTTCAAAGGAAAGGACAAACCAAAATTTTGGAACAAGAACAAGAACACGGTTAATGATGGTGTTGTTGATGCCAACACAGTGAGACCAAAGTTCGTCTTTTCTAGATCAAATTCTACCAATAATCAAGTGAACAATCAAACGGCGGCTAAACCACGAAGGAAGTACACTCCATTGGGAGAACCACTTGAATCAGTATTCAAAAAGCTTGTAGCAAACAAAGTGATCACAGTTCCAGATTTTCCTCCATATGAACCAAAGGTCAAACCGAATTGGTGGAATGATGATGAATATTGTGAGTTTCATAAGAGCAAGGGTCACAAGACAAGTAATTGCCATCGATTGAAAAACATTGTGCAAGATCTCATTGACAGAGGAGATATAGAGATTGAGGGACATTCATCTAACCAAGAGCATGAGGTGTTTAAGGAACCATTCCCAAAACATGACAAAGGAAAAGGCAAAGTCACAGATGATCAAGCCAATTACACCAGAGCACCTTACAATTATGATTCTACCATCAATCACATCTCAATGGACAATCATATTTCTACCATTACTATCAAAAATAAAAATCCTGAGAATTCTTCTCAAAGACCCAAAATTGTCTTAAAAGGTGTGGGATCTTCGTCCGCATCTACCTCTGAATGTCATGTTACAACCCGTCGAGGTAAGATCACATTGCCAGGATGCTCTACTAAGAATACCAATCTTTCATCTACCAAGCCTGAGTATGACCTTGTAGAGCAATTAGGGAAAACACCCGCACTCATCTCTATTCTTGAGCTTTTACGTATATCTCCTGCACATAAAGTTGTCCTTGACAAAACCTTGAGAGATACTGCTGTCCCTACTGATCTGAACGTGGACCAGTTTCAAGCCATGGTGGGATACCTATCCGTTCCACACTCCCTCACGTTCACAGAAGCCGATGACGCCTCCATAAGTCAGCCTCATAATGCACCTCTACACATTGAAGCCTTCATACATAAACACCGAATAAAACGAGTCCTGATAGATGGAGGAGCAGGTCTTAATATTTGTACATTGAGCACCATCAGACAATTGGGATATTCTGACAAAGCTGTGAATTCTACAAACCAAATCACTATTAAGGCTTATGATGATGAAGAGCGTTCGTCCAAGGGCACGGTCATCTTACCACTAAGAATAGGGCCAGTCACAAAGGACGTGGTTTGTCAAGTCCTGGATCTAGACCTCACGTATAACATATTGCTAGGACGTCCATGGATTCATGAAATGAGGGCAGTCCCATCAACATACCACCAATGCATTAAGTTTCCTCATAATGGAGTCGAGGTAACGGTCAATGGTGATCCAAATCCATTCATATATTGCAATAACTTGAGATCACATACTGAGACTATCATTCCCAGCAATCGTGAGGCTACTCCCTCTTCAGCATATATTGATCTTGAGTCATTAAAGCCCTCGACATCCAAGCAAGGTGAACTTAGAGCCAAGTTTCAAGACAAAGGCATGGGAGAATACACTCTGAATCAAACAATGTTTTTACGACAAGTCATGACCTCTCCCAAGGAATATGGGAGGCCACATCCTAATAAGCAAATCTCCATCATGCTACTCAAATGGGATCCTACCGTCTTTCAAAAATGGGGCGAACTAGAGGAAGAAAATTTATATAAAATGCTATATAAGGACGCTGAAGAGGATACACATGATCAAATTATAATACCCTGTGAGAACTATGGCAAAGGTTTCAAAATTCTGCAAAGATTCGGGTATGATGGAAAAAGTCCTCTTGGACTACGCAAAGAAGGTGTCATGGAGCCTTTACAACCTGAGCTAACTATAAGAAGGGAACGCTCCAAGGGGCTTGGTTTTCTAAATCCCAAGATTCACAATAAAAGAACAAAACAGATATGGCGAGTCAAAGTGGCTGAAGTTCAACAAGAAGATGACTATTCTACAGATTCCAACGAATGGGAATGGGGTTCAGACAAATCCTCCAGCGACTATGAGCTCAACGAGACATTTAGAGAGCCAGATGAACCTACAGAGGAGGAGGAGTTTTACAAGAAATTCAGAGTTGGTCAAGAACCGACCCATAAGGATCCCGCACAGTCGTCGTTTCAAGGCCCTAGGTCAAGATCACATAGGATGAGGACACCTGTCCTTGAGGGTGCTACTAGTGATGATAATTTGGACTCACTCACGATCGAAACTGATGAGGAGAGTGCCATTGACGACCTCAATGACTATCTTGACATACCTGAATATAACCACATCTTCACTATTAGCCTTGCGGACTCTAAAAACACTAAAGACCTTCCCCTCGTTCACCCCCAACTCATTGACTGGGATCAGGATGGACCAGCACAGCTTGATACATTTCAAAATGACGAAGCTATTGTCGATTATCTTGGCATTCGCGATGATCTTCCTCTTGGAGACCATAAAGCAGGATACGCCATAGAGCTTAATAACATGGCATACTTTGGTGAGGGTGTCGGGCCTTCTAGTCGCAAAAATGTGAAAATAAAAACAAAACAAGGGTCTTATGGCGAAAACCACACTGTGGCGCTATCTGACTCTAAAAAAGTAAAAAGAAAGGACGTGTCTGAGGGTGAAAACCTCTCTGAGGCGCCCGAAGATGGAAGGCTTGACATTCTCCCAGCATCATACGAGGAAAAATCATCCATGTTGGTAGAGGAAACTATAAAGACAAACATTGGTACAACAGAGGTTCCACACAACATATTTTTGGCTCAATCATTGACAGAGGCCGAGAAAACAAGATTCATAAGCTTCTTTAAGGAACGACAAGTCAACTTTGCATGGTCTTACGCTGATATGCCTGGGCTAGACCCCGATTTAGTAATGCATCATTTAACAGTCAAACCGGGGGCAAAACCAATAAAACAAAAATTGAGGAAAATGCACCCACAAGTGGCATTATTAGTCAAGGCAGAGCTAGAGAAATTACTGGATGTCGGATTCATACGCCCAATTGATTATCCCGAATGGATTTCCAACTTAGTACCTGTTAGCAAACCAGATCGCAGCATCCGAATATGTACAGACTTCAGGGATATCAACAAGGCTTGTCCAAAGGACGATTTTCCATTACCAAACATTGATTTAATTGTTGATCTCACAGCAGGCCATGAGATGTTATCCTTAATGGACGGATTTTCTGGATATAATCAAATCAGGATAGCACCCGAAGATCAACATAAAACATCATTCACTTGTCCATGGGGAACCTTCTGCTGGAATGTCATGCCCTTTGGGCTGAAAAATGCAGGTGCCACGTATCAACGAGCTATGACTACTATCTTCCATGATCTCATGCACATAACGGTGGAAGATTATGTTGACGATCTTTTGGTTAAATCAATAGACAAAAATACACACTTGGACATACTTTCAGTTGCTTTTGATCAGTTGGAAAAGTACAAGGTAAGACTAAATCCTAAGAAATGTGTCTTTGGAGTAACCTCTGGGAAGCTCCTAGGATTCATTGTGTCTAAAAGAGGAATAGAGGCAGATCCAGCAAAGGTCAAGGCTATTTTGGACATGCCGCCACCCAAGAATATCAGTCAACTTCGGTCTTTACAAGGGAGACTCCAGTCCATACGAAGATTCATAGCACAACTTGCAGATAAGTGTAACCCTTTCCAGCACCTGCTACACAAAAATATCAAGTTCAAATGGGATGAGAACTGTCAACAGGCTTTTCAGGCACTTAAAGACTATCTTTTGAACCCACCAGTTTTGATGCCACCAATTCCAGATCAACCATTGCTACTTTACATATCAGCTACTCCAACAGCACTGGGGGCACTTTTAGCACAGCAAATACCTGACGGCAAGGAAAAAGCAGTCTACTATATCAGTCGCACATTGGTGGGATATGAGCTGAACTACACACCAATTGAGCGTGCATGTCTCACTGTGGTCTTCGCTTCACAAAAATTACGACATTATATGCTCACTCACAAGACTAAGTTGATTGCCAGAATTGATCCGCTAAAATATCTTCTCAACAAAGCTACACTTACTGGGCGGCTAGCCAAGTGGGTAATGATCTTAAGTGAATTCGACATTGAATACGTGGACAGAAAAGCCATAAAAGGACAAGCAATTGCAGATCAATTGGCAGATGCTCCCATGATAGATGATGTTCCTCTACAGTCAGAATTTCCAGATGAGTCCATTCTAACAATATCACCTGCAAAGCCATGGCAACTATACTTTGACGGCTCATACACACAGCACGGGGCAGGAGCAGGTATACTCTTTATAACTCCTCAGGGCGATTCTATACCAAAGTCATACCGCTTATCATTTCCTTGCACCAACAATATAGCGGAATACGAGGCATTAACAACTGGGTTAAGAATTGCAGTTCAGTGGAAGATCCAAGAACTTCATGTTTTTGAGGATTCTCAACTGGTTATCCGTCAAGTAACTGATGATTATCAAACAAAAGACGAAAAGCTAATGCCTTACAAACAACTGGTAGATGATCTGAAACAGCACTTTACAAAGATAGAGTTTGAGCAGATACCAAGAGAACAGAATCGCGCTGCAGATGCCATGGCTACAATTGCTTCGCTCATTGATCTACCGCAAAATGAGACCTGCTATGAGTTCCTGGTAGACAACCTGCTGATTCCGTCATATGAGATCACTCCTATGGAAATGATATGTGTTGTTGGTCCTGAATCCCAGTTATATGGTTCCATATTCACATACCTTCGCGACAATATCTTACCTCCCGATCTATCGAACAACCAACGCCGCACTTTCATTCGCCAATCCTCCCGATACGTTATCCTAGCTGATATCCTATACCGACGAGGTCTAGATGGCACCCTCCTTAGATGTTTAGAGAGTGATGAAGCTCAGATTGCGTTACGAGAAGTACACGAAGGGATATGTGGTCCGCATACCAGTGGTCCTACCTTGGCCAAGAAACTCATCAGGACTGGATACTACTGGCCTACTATGGAAAAAGATGCATATCAGTTTGTCAAGAAGTGTAAGCAGTGTCAAATTCATGGAGACCTCATACATGCACTAGCACAGGAACTATAGCCACTTGCATCTCCTTGGCCCTTTTGTCAGTGGGGACTCGATCTCATAGGCAAGATTCACCCTCCTTCTTCCAATGGACATAAATTCATTATCATAGCCACAGAGTATTTTACAAAGTGGATTGAAGCCGTGCCTCTTACACAAGTTACTGGGAAACAAATCGCTACTTTCATCCTGAACTACATCATTTGCCGATACGGGATCCCTACTTCCATTATTACCGATAGCGGGCGTCCTTTCAAGAATCAGGATGTTCATGAACTCTATGAGCGCTTCCATATCTCCCATCGTTTCTCCACACCATACTACCCCCAAGGTAATGGCCAAGCTGAGGCGTCTAACAAAACAATTCTTAAAATCCTTAAAAAGACAGTCGACGATGCTGGCCGTAACTGGCATGTCCAACTCAATCCTGCACTTTGGGCCTACCGCACAAGTGTCCGCACACCTACAGGAGCTACACCCTACTCACTTGTCTACAGCGTTGAAGCCATCTTTCCTATTGAGGTCGAGTTACCTTCTTTACGGGTCTCCTTGAGAAACATAATCAACGATGAAGACTACAGGGTCTCTCGCTTACAAGAACTAGAACTGCTGGAGGAACGACGACGCACTGCTTTTAATCATCTCAAGGCTTACCAACAACGAATGAGTCGCAGTTACAATCACAAGGTCAAGCCTCGCACATTTGAGGTAGGTGACTTAGTCCTCAGAGAGAACCCCAAGAATCAACAAGACAGAGATAAGAAGGGCAAGTTCGAACCAAACTGGCTTGGTCCTTACATCATCACAGCAGCATATGGATCTGGGGCATATCAGCTCTCAACTATAGAAGGTGAACCCTTGGAGGATCCTATCAACAGCATGCACCTTCGCAGGTTCTACACATAAGCTCTTTTGGAATATCCTAATTCAAAAATACAAAAAAAATCAAAAACATTTCAAAAATACAAAAAAAATTATAAAACAAAAAAATCGTTACTTGGTGAAAACCTGGCAAACAGGCGCCTTGTGACAACAAAAAAATTGAAAAAATCGAGAAAAGTAAAGAGAAATAATTTCGTCCAATGGTGAAAACCACTTCGGTGGCACCCTGGGCAAGTACCATGGTGAAAACTGGGTCACCAGCGCCATGCGTAGAGACATTGCTCCTCCCTCCTTCAGGATTCACTTTCATCCTTTCACTTTGCACACACTCACGACCTATTCGTTCACAATAAACTTACCCATTCCCATCATGGCTTGTTATTGATCTACCTAAGATTGGTTAGCCATCCATAACCCTCCCCTTTTCACTCCCTTTCCATCCATAATAAATCAGATCCTATCTGTGACTAAGGCAATTCCTACGTCTAGTGATGGGTGTGGAACTAAGAGCATCACATGTTTCAAAGAGTACAGTTTCTTCCAGCTTCCTTCAAGTCTATCCGCACACAATCCGCAATAAAGCAGCATTTGCATCGAAGATCCGCAATAAAGTTTCATCTTCTCCGCAATAAAGTATCAGTTTCATGGATTCAGTCAGTTTCAAATGAGACACAGCGGCAACAATGAGCTTCAACAAAATCAAATCTTTCAACAGACTCAGACAACATATGGTTCAGTGCTATCTATCCTTTTTGTGAAAGTGAACATTGTGACCACAATCGAATAAGACTTAAACAAGTGACAAGAGACACTAAACTTGAGGACTACAGTGGATGTTGGTGTCGAGTCTTGGTTTTCTTTTGATTTTATCTTTTTGGTGACATGTCTTTTAGCTTTTCCAGGATGTCTTTGACTAGAGATTCTATCTCCAAGATGTCTTTGACTAGAAAGGCGAGGATGGGGTATCGTCACCTATTTGCATTTGCTGTCTGTGGATTGTCTTTTAGTAATGCTATGACTTGTCCAAGGATATGAGGACACTGTGAGTCTAGTATGAACTGGGGCATTCTTTGTTTGTGACTGTCTTATCTCCATGCAAACAGGTACAATGACTTTCTGGGTCGAACAAATGCCTCGATTGTCATAAACCTATTCTGCCATAATAAAGCTCAATGATGATAACGCACAAGAAGCTCTTTCACGTTCATATCTTCTGTCTTCCATCCCCCTTTCTTGATTGACTTCCATTGTCCTTCTCGAGTCCGCGTAGCCCGCTATCACATGACTAAGTATAATGACACACCAAAAAACATTTGCATTTCATATAGTTACACCTACATCACCACATATAAGCATTTCATACATACATATAGATATCACAATTGCATCACATCCTGCATACAACACATGTTAGCACATCTCACATTTTCATTATGTAAATAATCATTTGCATTATCATATTCATTTGCATTACATACATTCACATTTGCATCATGCATCACATATACAACATAAAAGAACAAAAATATATTGCATTGCATCATATAAGCATCCATATCATAAAACATGTATCACATAAGAACATTTCATCACATAAGGTACACATGCATATAGCTGCCGCAAAAATGGATCATCTCTCATATATAATCAAAA
Source organism: Cryptomeria japonica (assembly GCF_030272615.1). NCBI lineage: Eukaryota > Viridiplantae > Streptophyta > Pinopsida > Cupressales > Cupressaceae > Cryptomeria > Cryptomeria japonica. The sequence continues at coordinate 485,269,490 of NC_081408.1, forward strand.
GTGTCATGATACAATGATGTCAAAAGAATCATATGGCTACAAAAGAATCACCCGCAGGTGTCTACAATACAACAAGGGTACATATACTGATACAATGGGGAGCCCTCTATGGCTATGATGAACTCCCTCCCTCGGAGCCGCCTGGCCTCGACGGAGTCTGAGCTATAGATGGACCCGCTCCAGGATCCCCCTGTCTCTCTGGTGGTGGTGGAGGCCCCATGACCCCACCGCTAGATGCCTGTCTCCTGCGACTCCCTCCCGTAGCCGTCGTTGTGCGCGATGATCTATGGAAGCTCCTAGCCCGCTGATCTGCTGGCACGGCTGCATAGTATAGATCCCTCCAGTAGGCGATCTCCTCTCCAACTCGCAAGACATATGCGTAGCCTGCCCCTGCATCCTCTGCTGCCCGCCTCCCTGCCCTCAGAGCTGTCTCGGCCTCAGTATATCTCTGGATGGCCTGATCCCTCTCCCGCTCTGTGTCTCTGACCCTGATCCTGAGGTGATCTCTCTCCCGCACCAAATCCTCGATCTCATCTGCCTGGCCCTGGCAGATCTCTCGTAGCCTCAACAGCTCGTCCTCCTCAGGATCTCCGCCCTCAGCCTCTGCCTGTGGCTCCTCCCCTGCAGGTGCCTGTCCCTGTGCCTCTGCCTGCACCTGTGGCTGTACCTGTCCCTGTCCCTCTGCCTGCACCTGTCTCGGTCCCTGTCTAGGACCCTGTGCTGCTGGTACCTGTAAAGGCAGTCCACCCCGACCCCTCACCACCGGAGCTGCTCTCTCCTGTCCTCCCTCCCTCCGAGGTGCTACTCGCCTCTCCCCCACCACTCCTCTCCACCTCCGCCGGCCCCTACCTCCATCCCCTCCACCATCATCATCATCTCCTCCACCCTCTCCCTCCAGTGGCTCTGCCGGATCTGTCAACCTGGGAAACGGATGCTCTGCCCAATACGCAGAGTACTCTGCGTCCATCCCTGCATCATCTACCTCTGGCCACATGTCCCATGGCATCGGCATCATCTCTGCTAGCTGTGTCACCGCCTGATCATATGATAAGAGTGGGCCAAACTGCACCTGATCTCTGACCGTACGGGCATACATGCCCGAGCCTCATGGCATCCGCTGGATCCGCCCAAACTGCCTGCACACCCTATCAACAAGCTGCCTCTCCAGAATATAGGGCGTCCGCCCCATCAGATACCTGCTCCTGAAAACATATGGTAGCTCCAATGCGTCGTCCTCCCACTCCTCGCACCCCAGGTACGGCCTCCAGATGACCATGTCTATGTCATCTATGATGCGCCTCCAATGCTCCAATCTACCAATCCGAGGCTGGGATGTGATCATGTCATACAGGTGCACGAAACTCCATCCCTGTCCTCTGCCTCTGAAATGAATGGGTCGTGTGATGGGAAGGTGCTCATAGGCCCACACCTGCAAGAGAGTCACGCCGCAGCCCAAACCCACTGACCCGTGGTACACAAACTGATGCAGCTCATAATATAAATGTGCCAGGACACATGGCCCCCATGCATACCTGGTGTGCTTTGTCATCAGCGTCTCCAATGCCCCTCCCCAGCCCATTGCCAATCCTCGTGTGGCCCTGTCTGGACACAAGTACCCACTGATCGCTCCTCCAATAACTGCCGGCAATGCTAAACCTGTGGCAGTCATGGTATCCCAGGCTACATGACCTGCTCGCATCTCCAACCCGGGATCCTGGAAAACCCGTCTCAATGCCTCCCTGTCACCGTCACGGTCATAGGGAATCAACTCTCCATCAATAGGAACATGCAGAATCCTGTAGACATCCTCTAATGTAACTGTCATCTCACGCATCGGTAGGTGAAACGTGCACGTCTCTGAGTGCCATCTCTCAGCTAACGCAGTCAGCAACCCCATGTTTGCCCGAAACTCAGGCACATAGAGCACATGTGTGAGACCCATCTCCTCAATGGATATCCTGTCCTGAATCGACAACTCTGGTCGCAATCGCTGAGTAGACGGGAATCTCTCCCGTGACTCCAACATAGGCAAATACTCCTGCAGTCACACAATCAATTTTGTCAGTTATCGTGGCATTCACTGTTTATCACAAAATGCTACTTGCTACCTAAATGCATCTGGTTATCTACCCTAGTAGTGCTCCCTGTTCATCACAAAGTACTACGTGTGTGACATTCCCTATTCATCACAAAGTGTCACTCACATTCGCACTCCCTGTTCATCACAAAGTGCCTTGATCTATCCTACTCTTCCTAGAGGACCTGCTTGAGTGTATCCTCTCAGCAGCTTATCCAATCGACAACGTATGTTCATCACAGAACTGCCGGTTTGACCTAAAAGACTAAAACCATGCATTTAAACACACAAACGCGCTTATAGACTGCACAAACGCGCTTCTGCAACACAGACGCGTTTTCTAAACACAAACGTGCCTATGACATGTACAAATGCGACCAGGGAACACAGACGTCCCTACATGACATAAACGCTCCTATAAAGCACAGACGCTGCTACATTTCACAAACGCATCCGCATTCAACACAAACGCGGTTCCAGGCACAGACGCGCCTGGACCTGACACAGACGCGCCTGTTTGACACAGACGCGCCTGGCACTGACACAGACGCGGTTGCACATTTTTGCACTTTTCAACTACCCTATTCCTAGCGCATTTATTGCTCCTAAACATGCATTTATGACAAAACTCGAAATGCGTGAAAGTACGAGGAGGTTTTCGGGTACTTACCGGCTCTCCTGCATCGGCTGGTCGCTGGAATCGGCACACACGGTCGAATCTATGAATGAATGCCATCGCTGCTGACTGCTACTGCTCTTTTCTCGCTCTGCACTATGATCTTCTAAGGGTGTGGATGACAATGAGGATGTCTTTTGCCCGTGGTCTATCTTATAGCCTACCCTAGCCCTCGCCCTCATTTTCCCGAGTCAGTCTTCCTTATCCCGTGACTTTGTCACTTTATCTGATCAGTCCATTCTATCCCGTCTTTCTTATCGAGAGATTGTCTGCAATCTTTTCAGACATTTTCATCCAATCTCTTGAGGGGGCATATAATTCCCATACTGGGGCAACTCTGTATCAGTTCATCTTATCTTCTTTGAAACAACGCGACAAGCCGCATTGTCTCAAAGAGGGGCAAAATGTAGACACCCAAAATTGTCATGTCTAATTAAATAAATATTTTATTTATTTAATTATCTAAGCCCAATTCTTCTATTAATTAAATAAATTTTTATTTATTTAATTAATTCATTTATCCTCTTCTAGCCTTATTTCTCATTTAAATAAATACATTTATTTATTTAAATTATCCCTTTCCTAAATTAAATAAATATTTTATTTATTTAATTGTCCTACTTCTTCTATTAATTAAATAAATCTTTATTTATTTAATTAATTCATTATCTTTTTCTACACATGACACATGTCATTCATCTCTTATTTCCTACACTACCTACCTCTTTCATTATTTTACTATTTCCTTTACCTACCCTCTAATCCTAGCCGACCTCTCTTTTTACACCTCTCAATCTTAACCCTCCATTTCATATTGTGTCTTCTATTTAAGGAGATGCTTTCTTCATTGTCAAACGCTAAGAACACATCCTAATGATCTTTCATGCAACTTGGCTACACTACGATCCTACTTGCAACCACATTCCGTTCTTTGTTGAGCTCTTGTGCATACAAAAATCTGAGAGCAAATATATCAAGCAAGATCAATGGAGATAGGAAGAATGGAGATCAAAACCCTATTGGACATGTGATGGTATAATCTTTGTTATTTTGAGTTATTTTGCATTGTCTTAGGTTGTCTTCATATGTTATGGTGGATCTTTGTTCATTGTTAGGCTAGGGTTTGGTGGTTGAATCCATTTTAGTCTTTCAATATTGTTGTTATTTGTTATCCATTTTCACCATATACAGAACCAACACTAGAATTTAATTATTTCCATTAATTCCTTATTTAGTTGCTTCAAGCTTAAGTTAATATTTCTTCTGAGTTTCTTAGTGAACATATAGTGCAAACCTATTTCAAGTATACATTCCTGGGTTGACAAGTGAATGAGCTTTTGATTAATGAATTAGTGATCAAGTGATGCAGAGAATTGAACCCTTTGGTCAAGGAAATGTGTCTTAATTACTAGGGCATTATTAGGAACCAACATTTTTTGCACCATTTTCGGGGATGGTGTCAAACTAAAAACTTATTGGGAATATAGGATTTAGAATTTTCAAGCCTCGAGTTGATGTTATTAGAGGTAGGGGCACCTTTGAATCATTTTAGAGAAGAAGTATAAACCTATCACCCATCATTCACTAATACATTTGGCCTAAAATTCCAACGGAGAAGGTATATCGTGAACAAATTTGATTTTTTGTTTGAAATTACCCGCATTCGTCGGAATTCAGACGATAATTCAATATATTTTTTCGACAGAGAAGGAATTGGCAATGAAATTTGTGCTTTTTACAAAAAGTGCTCGCGTTCATCGAAATTCTAATGACTGCAGGCATTACTTAAAAAAAACAAAAAAATAAGACATTTCAAATCATATTCGCGACCTCTTCCCATTCTCACGTTGCCACCCAGCAATGTACTCCCACCCAGAGTAAGCGTGAAATGTGAACCATTTTGACTGATTAATGCCAGCTCCAAGCATTCTCGGCTCATGGAATTGGGTTTGCAAAAATGGGAGCAATGTCAGCTCATGGAATAGGGAAGGTGTAAAGCTCTGTCAACATCCTCCAGCCTGTGTGAAAATGGGAGCAATGTCGGCTCATGGAATAAGGCATGCTCCCGGGCATGAATCATATATCATACTAATCGACATCCTTTTTGGGGTTTTTTTTCTTTCAAAAAATAGTTCATATGTTTTGTTTTATGCTCCCACATTTTGCAGATATATCTACCAGGGCATTCACAACTACAACATCTGAAAATCTCCCTTAATGTTTCGATTGATGCCCAAACCCTATTCCAAGGTTCCAACCTTAAATGTGTACGAAGAGGGTGCTGGCAATGGTTGTAGATATGTTCTACACCTACCATGTGCATTTGCCTTAAGGTTTCAAAAAGATTTTCAACAAATCTACTTTTTGCATATCGTGCATTCCATGAGATGCCATTTTTGTGAGGAATTTTAGTAGTTTGATTTCCTTGTTGATGTCTTCACAGTATTGAAAGTTTCTAAAGCATTTTAAAAGGTATATTTTGTGCAATCCCAGCGATCATTGTATTCGACTAAAGACCAATAGGCTTCATTTCCCTTCTTTCATTCATTAGTATCAGTCACCCATCTATTTTGCACCTGCAGATAGTGATGTTTTTGATTCTTCGTTGGCCTAGGCGTAGGTGTAAAGCTCTGTCAACATCACCCAGCTTGTGCAAAAATGGGAGCTTTGAAATGGCATGTCAACTGTTTGACAGACTACCTCACAAAAATTGGAAGTTTTTGAACAAGGTATGAACATCTATCATAGGATAAATAATAGAGGAATTTTGTCACATGTTGTAGTTGCAATTGCCAGGGTACATGTTTTAAAGATATTTTATATCATAGAATCAACATTCCAATGGTTATTTGTTTTTTAAAATTTGGATATCGTATTCCCAACTTATGTCTATTTTCATGAAACTATTCCTTTAGGCAAGCAAAAAAAACCTAAAAAAACTACACAAGGCTTAAACCATTATTCATAGCCCCTCATCTTTTTGCACTATTATGGATGTCTTATGGAGATTCAATATTATAAAAATGACTAATTATGCAAATGTAAATAAGCTATTATGAGAAAGAATCTAATAATCCCATGTTAATTTTATCCAAAATAACAGAGTAAAAATGCTCCTAGAATGCTCTCTTAAAATTGGTATAAGTTTGATGCATAAAAGATTTCTGGATGTTTTTGAAGAAGGAATGGGCTCTATTTATAGGAAAAATGGAGAAATGGATTGTTGAGATTGAGTAATATCAGCAAGAGTTAGGATTGATGAGTTTATGATCCATGTGAGGGCTTTCAACCCAATCCCAGGATGACAAATGTCAAAATGAGATGGCTTGAGAGGAGAGGGAAGAAGCATTAAATGCTTGAGATGACATGAAGGTTACCTTGGGAGGTAAGGTTAGGCTTGAGTTAGATGAATAAAGCCTTTATCCAATGGACAAACTCTTGTGCAAGAGTTAGTGGGGATAACCATGGTCAAAGAAATGAATGCTTGAAGAGACCCACGAGTTAAATGAGGGCTGAGTTAGAGGGAAAGTCTCTAACCATGTGGGTGAGTTGAGTTTAATCATTAATGGTTATGTAAGAGCCATAAATGGTTATGTAAGAACCATTAATGGTTTGGAAGACTTTGGGGGTTAACTTGTTGAAGACATAAAGCCTTTAATGCTTTTCAAGACTTTGGAGGCTTTGAAAAGTGACTTCAAGTTGCTTAGGAATGTGACAATAATTAGGGAGGGTGATTAGGCTAATTAGGAATGGTTTAGAAGCACGTAAAATGAGTTAGAAGAGTCTAGAATGGGTTAGAAGAGCAAGTGGGTTTGGTGGGTAAGATAAAATAGGATTTTAATTAAAATAAAATTACTTTATTTCAACCAAAATAGTGCAACTTGCATTTGTAGGAGAATGCAAGTGGGGGAGGGGGGGAGGGGTAGTTTAAGGATTTAAATAAATATTTTATTTATTTATTTAAATGAGGAAAGGGGGTTAAATTAAATAAATATGTTTTATTCATTTAATTGATTCTTAGAGTGTGGTTTAATGAATTAATTTAAATAAATTGAATAATTTATTTAGTTAATAGAAGAAGAAGTTGAGGATGAAATTAATTAAATATTAATTTAATTAACTGGTTATTGATGGTTAAATAATCAAATAAATAGTAAATATTCATTTAATTAAGTGGACAGATTTATGTGACTATAGGTTTTTTTTTCAAATAACTTGTACGTGTTACATTCATTTTTGGTTTATTTTGGAGGGTAACTAATTTTTTATTCACCATCTTGGTGCACTTACCCTATACAAAGGGAGAGATTGAATCATGAATTTAAGAAGGATACCCAAACCGAAGAGAGCTACGTACAAGTCTAATGGTGACCTTTCGATGAAACTTATCAAAGATATCCTACCAAAACCTATAAGGCAAGGAGCTTATAGTAAAATGTATACCAAGGTAAATGAAAGGAAGAGCACAAATCTGAAATCTTAAGATCCTTGCAATTCTGGTCTAGATAGACTTAGGAGTAATAAAGAAGAAAATTGAGGACTTGTCCTCATTAATCTGCTACCCAAAAGCCACCAAATAAATATCCAAAAACTTTCTTAAATTAGCAGCCTCACTAACTTTCACTACCCATCAAGATGATATCATCTAAAAACTATAAGTGTGAGTGGGAAGGCACTCCATCACCCCAATTCCGACCTTGAAGAATTCATTTCTTCACATGGGATTTTATAAATCTGCCCAATCCCTTAACCATTAAAATAAAAAAATAAGGGGAAAGAGGATCACCTTGGAGCAGGCCCAAAGATGATCCAAAAAGCTTAGAAGGATCACTATTGATAAGAATTAAAAATATAGAGGAAGTGATACAATGCATGACCCATTTGATCCATTCATTGCCAATCCAAAAGTAGCCAAGACCTTACTTAGAAAGGACCAATTGACATTCATAGGTTTTAGCCATGTCCAACTCGATAAACATTGCTTTCTCTCTAGAAGTTGCCATGGAATGAATAGCCTCAACTGCAACCCCATTACCATCCAGATTTGTCTACCGCTGACAGAACCACCTTATTCCTCAGAGATAAGAGAGCCAATACATTGATTCAGTCTCTCAACAATCAACTTAGTAATAATTTTGTAGGTAACATTTCATAAGGTAATGTATCTAAAAAAGATCCAAATAATTATCTCTATCTCTTTTTGGAATGAGAGCAAGGAATGTAGCCTTCATGGATTTCAACATCTGTTCATTTTTTTGAGATTCCAAAATAACCTCTAAGAGGTCCATCTTAACCACTTCCTAAAATTATTGATAAAAATCAATTAGAAAGCCATTAGGACCAAGATCTTTCTCTTTTTTCACTTGGAACACAATCCCTTCTAATTCATCTAAAGTGATGGATTTTCTTAAAGAGCCATTCATATCATAAGTAACAAGTTGAGGAATACACTCTAAAATAAGAGCCTCTTTCTCCCTATCTAGGGGAGTATCCTCAATAACTAAAGTGATGTAGAAATGTATGATCTCTCTTGAGATCCTCCTGAAAGAAAAGAGTTGATTCCCTTAGAGGACCTATAGATGTAATGATATTTACTTTCATCTTGTCTTTGACATAATTGTGAAAGAAGGTAGTATTTCTATCTCCCTCCTAAAGCTAGTCAATACAAGACTTTTGCTTCCAAATATTTCTTCCCTCAACTCCCATTTTTCCAAATCCTTCACTGCTTTAGCTTCCAGACGAAAAATTTCCTTAGTTAAACCATGATCCCAATTTTGCTAGGTGACATCATCAAGGCAAGATTGAGTAGTTTCCTTGGCCGCAAAAACATTGTCAAAGCACTATCTATTCTAGTGTTTCAACATATACTTAACAAATCAGAGCCACTTGGAAAAAGAGTACATATTTTTTTTCCAAACATTGGCTTGCCTTTGGACCACCAATCTAGAATAAGCTCTTGTAGAGAAGAGTCTTGGAGCCACATAAGTTGAAATTGTAAATATGGATTTTTATAAGCTTTAGAGTAAACAACTGAGAGTTTGATCAACTAGTGGTTAGAACCTTTCCAATCAAGAACCTCCAAGTTAGTCATCCAACTATCAACAACCCAATAATTAGATACAAGGAACCTATCCAAATTCTTAGAAATATCCTGAACACCCCACCTTCTATTATTCTGAGTGAACACTCCATTAGTAGGATTAATATCCACCAAGTTCAAAAGGTTAATATTGTCCCTCAAGAGCCTAAAATATTTCTCAAGTTTGATAATGTCACCCCTCTTCTCATCAAAACTTGAAATAACATTAAAATTCCCTACAAGGATCTAGGGTAAATAAGCGAGAGGGATCTGACCATCCTAATATGTGACCAAAGCAAAGACTTTCTTGCAAAATTAGTTGAAGCATACACATTACTGAGAAGATTAACTTTCCTTTATTCCAAATTTGAGGCGATCATAGACAAAAAGGATCTGCTCTAGAAATTCTAGACAAAGGAACAAGCTTACTAGGATCCCAAAGACAAGCCACTCCACTTGAGTTTACCTTGAGCACCAATGTACTAACACTATCTCCTAGCCCAAATCTTGGGCATCCAACTCAACATATCAATTCTCAAATAGACTTTTGTCTAGGGATTCTATTCAAAACTCTTACATCCCAAGATAGAACTATCATTTTTGAGGGGGAGAGAAATGGTGATCAATGGTTCTTACAAAACTAGACTCAACCAATGTCTCATCGATTAGTTTCACTTTTTCTTGATCCTTCTTCGTACCTTTGGCAATCTTTTCAAGAGTTTTTTTGTTGCAGTCCAAAAGTAAAATGAGATCCCTTACTTTTACAAATCTCTAGGGAATCCTTGTCAAGGGTAGCCACTAAACTAGCTAGATTTGGGAGACTTGTCCCCTCCTTTCCCCCACTAGTCTCCCCTCCACCTTTAGACAACAAGGGGATACATGTGTCCATTTGCACATCTAAGCTCTTAGCAACTAGGAGAACTAAAATAATGTTATCCTTCTTGCAAACCAATTGTTCCATAGAAATAAATTCCTAACTTGTAGGCAGCCCCACAAGGGCCTCATCCAACTAGTCTAAATCATCCAACCCCTCAAATGTAGACATATAAAAATGACCACATTCCTAAATAAATATTTAATGTTCATTTTATTCTCATTCCTTTATTTAAATAAGTAAATTGTTCAATTTATTTAGTTAAATTCACTTAAGCCCTTTTTGCATCATTTAATTGAATAAATCATTTTATTTAATTAAAACCCTTCTCTCTACTTTTTAATTAAATTCACATTTAATTAAATAGTTTACCCCAATTAAATAAATTTAATTTATTTAAAATCCCCAACTTGCAACCAAATTGAAATAAAGCAATTTATTTTAATTAATTCGATTTTCCCTCACCCACTTGCACTTTCCTACATCTCCCACTTGCATCCTAAACCCTACTCCTAAATTCTTCTAGAATCCATCTAATCCTAATCAATTAACCCAAACCATCAATTATCCCCTTTCCCTAAATTTGAGGAGGTCACTTCTCAAATTTGGAGTAAAGTCTTCAAAATGCATTAAAGCCTTTATCCATTCAACAAGATGACTTGTTGAATGCCCCCAAATTTGGAAGGACTCTTACAAATTTGTTCCCAAAGTCTTCAAACCATTAATGGTTAACTAACCCTTAGTGGCATGGTTAGAGACTTTTTGCCTAACTTAACCTCCATCTAACCCAAGGGTCTCATCAAGCATTTATTGCTTTGACCATAGTTATTCCTTTAACCTTTGCACAAGAGTTTACCCCTTGGATAAAAGCTTTATCCAATGGATAACCCTAACCTAACCTTAACCTTTACCTCCTAGGGTAACCATGAGGTCTTCTCAAGCATTTAATGCTTCTTACATCTCCTCTCAACCAACCTTATGTTGACAATTGCCACCATTTCATTGGTGAAAATTGAAAACATGGATTGACAACTTTCAAACTTGATCCTTGATTAACTCTTTCAATCCTGGCCATCCATTACCTTATTTTTGCTATAAATAGAGCTCTCCTTCCTCCATTTTGAGGATTCATGAATCTAAGAAATCTATTATCTAAGATCCATATAAGCTTTAGTATCTCATTTATGCTCAATTTTATTAACACATCTAGCTTCTCTTTGTTATAGGAATAAATCTAATAAGCATTTTAGACTATTTCCTTTATCATTAGCTTAACTCATAAACTAGCATATCATGTTAGGATAGTATTGCTACTAATCTTGTCATCTTATAATCTAGTTTATTGCATTTGTAGAATCATGCATAGATAGGATGCATTTTCATGACTAAATCAATCATAAAGCATCCCTCGTTCTTGCATTTGTCATCCCTAAGCCACTTTGCTCAGTGATCTGAGAGCAAAGGCATTGGCTTGAGGGACCTTGTGAGATAGAGAACCATGGAACCATCCTTGGGAAGTTGAGTCATTCTTCATGACTCCATAACTTGCACCAAGAAGTCCCGTGGGTGTGTGGACAAGCCTCTTGGAGCTTCATTTTTCACATTTTAAGTTTCATCAACCCACTTTTCCCACACACATTTTTGGCACCCACCGTGGGGCCCTACCCCATTAATCAAATCGGTTTTCAAAAATAAACACTTTTGCAGGTACGTGGGAAACATGAATTGGCACGTAGGGAACATCCCTTAGCGCATTCGGTGGATCCTTCAGCACATCCAGTAAACTATTTAGCATGTGGGGTCTATTCTCTAGCGCATGAAGTCCTTACTTTGGCGCATCGTCCCCACTAATCTTTTCCTGTAGGTCTCGACATGGAAGAAAAATAGAGTAGCGCATCTGAAACATAGTTTAGCACGTTAGGTCTATCCGATAGTGCATCCGGATTATATTGTAGCACGTACAATTTGTTCTATAGCGCATCACATACAGAGGTAAAAAAAAAAAAAAAGTTGTAACCGAGTGCGAAATTAGACTTGTTGAAGTCCACATTTGTCTAACGATTTTGCTTGTTATTTCGCAGGGTTCTAACAATTTTCTTGTAGATAGGAGCTCCATTTTTAGGATCATTAAGATAGTTTAGAGTTTTTACTAACTTAGATAAGTTAGTTAAAATTTGAACCTCTTTTAATTTTTCTTAAAACTGAACTCACATTTCGGTTGGGTACCTAAAAAGAACCACAATCAAAATCTTTCTTGCTTTCATAGGAGAAAAACTTTCCTTTTTGGGTTATTAAAAAGAACAAGGCAATCTTTCATTTTGCAAAAATCTTTAAAAACAACCTCACCATCCTTTGGTGTTTAAAAGGATCAACTTCAAATTTTTGCAAAGTAAAAGAAACCACATTTGTCAAATTTTTGTTTTCAAGTTAAAGAGGGAAGTCCTTCCCCTTTTATCAATTTCTTTTGTTGACCACCAAGATCAAAGTTCTTCTTTGTTGACCAAGTGCTTTTCCTAGATTAGAAAATCATTGCTTTAAAGGGATAAAATAAACACCATGTTTTTGTGGAGCAACATCTCCATATAGATTTTAACAAATCATTGCAATGAAGAGTTAAAAAGAACACTTGTTTGCTTCGCTATGAAAGTGGAAGGAATATGCTCTCTCCTTAACTAGGTGATCAAAAATCCAGACCACTCTTACGCTTTCAGTGTTTATTGCATTTAAATCCTTTAGCAGGCATGCCTTCCCGAGGGGTTGAAAAACCCTTAAAGCCATTTTTTGCTGGTGTGAAGGGAACGACCTAAGTGGGAAACAACTTTGAAGCCAAGTTTTCCAACCCACTATAATCAAATATGGAAAGCAACGAAAGTCCTTTTCAACGGTTGCACGCAGCAATTAGCCTTCCCCAGTATCCTTGAGATACGTAAAGCCTTTGTTCTAAAGGTTGGGAAGCCTCCTGAGGGAGTTTATCACTGACGGCCGAACAGGAAGCTTGATTACGAACCTTAGCATAGAAACTTTGAGCCGAGTTAGTAACTAGACATTTGTAATATCATAGCGCAAGGGTGGGGAAGAATCCGCCCCCAAGATTGCTCACCATATATCTCCCAAGATAACTATTCAATTGTGAAGAAATTCACTTTGAGTTAATTTCTGGTAAAAGGCAAAAAAACGGGCGCCCTCTAGGGGGTGACACGGTTGTTTGAGCTGACGGAGTATCGAGACTAGTGGGCTATGGTATTACTTATGACCCTTGAATAAAGAGTTTTTTTGAAGTGTATTCTTTGTATCCAAACCTGTTGAAACATTGGGAATTTGAACACATCCTCGCAGAACATACACTTATTGTTTAGATTAAGAAAAATGGTTGTCTCTTTGGTGTCGTTCTTTCATTGGTTACTTCAAAAAATCATCTATAAGCATTAAACACTTAAGGCAAAAACTTAAAAAATTGCAGAAAACAATCAAGTCAGGGCAATTTAGCATGTAAGAGCAACATCTTAGCATGTAGCAACCATACTTTAGTGCATCAAACCCCATCTTTAGCGCATAAAGTCTTAACAGTAGCGCTTTACTAGAATCTAAAATTAGCAGTAGCAGTTAGCGCGTTTTGAAAACAGTTTGGCACGTTGAAGCATCAACTTAGCACGTGGAAGTCAAACTTTGGCGCGTAGAGTATAAACAGTAGCCCGTTAGCAGCTCATATTAGCGCATGATCTTTTAAACCAAAGCTGAAACAAATTTAACCAGTGAAACTAGTTAGCGCGTAGCATGAGGTAGCATAGCACATGGGGTCTTTTCCTTAGCGCTTTGAGAACTTTCTGTAGCACATAGTGTCTCTGTTTCAGCGCGTGGTCAAAACCAGAAAAACAGGGGGCATAACAGAGGTCAAATTGGAATATTTTGAAAACATTTTCAGAAACCTCCTTTCATCAGCTTGAACTTCGTCAAATTAGAATACCAAAAATAGAGTATCAAAAGCTATTTCCAAAGAAAGTTTCTCATCAAACAAAAGTTGTCCAAAATCTGAAACTGGTCACATGATAAACATATCTATCCTATCAAAATCAAGAAACATCATCACAAGTAGCAAATAGGTCCTTTTTATCACACGGATTTTTATCCCAAAACACACTTGTTTAAAACTCCAAGTTGTCAAATCGAGTTTCCATATCAAGAAAGCTCTATTCCATATCATTTGACACACTTTGTCGCGAGGGGGCATCTAAACCTTCACTTTGATAAAGTAAAACTTAAGTTTCCAAAACAAGATAAACTAAATCCAAAACAACTCAAAGGAAACCATTGATCGCTTGTGCATGACTAATCCTCATATTCTAAGAAGAAAGAATATTTATCATAACACTAAGTTGAAGAAACAACAACCAAGTTCTTTGAAATTTGCCAAAATAAATAAATTTTTATACATCAATCATCAACTCTTCAAATCTCATCGAACATTCCTTCGTCATGTATGATTATATATTCAGAACAAGTCAAATGAATTTGACAAGGAACCTTTGAAGAGTAGAGCATTCTGTAAAAAATCCGTGTTCAGTCAACAAATAAATCATGGAGGAAAGATCAATCCAGCATTCTTTCCCGATGAGTGCATCACTTACAACATCCCCCGATTTGAACCACCAACTCTTGAACAAAACATTGAAGAAGAGTTCATCCCTTTTGTCATAGAAAGCTTCTACTAGATGCCTGTTGTTACTCGCTCTCAAAGAAACAAACAAAGCAAAATGCAATCAGAATCTAGCATGAATCGGAGATTATCAAATCCTTTCAAGCATTTGAATCTAGAGGACACCGAAATTTCTGAAGAACTTCTTCAAGAATGTCAAGAAAGTGCTTCATTTCAAAAACTTGTGGAAAGACTCATGGAAAATGGCAAGGAAAAATACCTACTCATGCTCACAAGCAAAGGGGTTAAACTTCCTGAAGACTTTGACACAGACATTTTTAGAACAAAATCTCAACATTACGAATATCAAGAATGACAACAAGAAGGAGAGGCACATGACCTTGAGCAAGATACTCCTGAACAAAACATACCTGAACAAAATATACTAGAACAAAACATCCCTAAGCAACATATCCCCGAGCAAAACATACCGTTCCATACCCCATTTTAGCCTAGAATTAAATGCAAGAGAAGAATTCTTCCCTCGACAAAACAATGCACCTTTGATTGCTCTTACTCAACAAATGCAAATGTTACAAAGAAAAATGCAAGACATGCAACAAGGTACAACAGTATGGTACTCCTTAAATGGAATTTGTCCTTATCTATTTGACAGAAGATTGAACATGGTGCCTTTTCCTCCAAACTCAGACGTTCCTAAATTTGACAAGTATGATTTGAAAAGCGATCCCTTGATCATGTTCAAGAATTCTGCACAGTGAGTCTTGAATTCGCTCATGATGATACCTATGTGATGAGGTTATTCCCAAGAAGCTTGGGAGGGCAAACAATGGAATGGTTATCCAAAATCACACCTCCCGTCAGATCATTCAATGAACTAGTCAACAAATTCATAACTCAATATTCCTATAACATTCAACATGCTATCACCATGTTAGACGTATGTAACACCAAATAGAAAAACAATGAAACATTCATGGTTTTCCTTCAACGATGGCAACATATGGTTTCAAGATATCCTCGAGATATCCTTGAAAAGGAGAAAATGGAAATTTTCATCGACAACTTAAACGATGAGATGAGTTACAGGCTCAAACTCCAATGCATACCATCTTTCGCTAAATTGATTGAGAATGACATTCAAGTGGAATAAGCATGTGTCAAAAAAGGAACACTAAAATTCTTCAAAGAAGGAACAAGTTCATCAAACTACAATAACCAAAACAACAACAATTTGGACAAATCCAAATTCTGGACCAGAAACAAAAACAATGGAAATGAAGGAGGCAATGAATCACATGATCCAAAATCTAAGCACCTCATGCTTGCATTATCAGGAAATCCTCAAGCTACAAAGAATCCCAAAGGTACTAACCCAAACACTAACACTTATTCACCGAATACCAATCAAGGTCAACCCAACACCAACAACACCAACAATGCCAATAATGCTCAAAACAATCACATAAATTGAGGGCCTAATAACAATTCACGAGGTAACACCAACAAATTTTCAAAAACGTGTCTACACACCATTGGGACAATCACTAGAGTCAGCATTCAGAGAACTCCTGGCAAACAAAATTATCTCTTTACCAACAATCAACAACTATGAACCACAAATCAAACTACCTTGGTGGAATGACTCGCACTTTTGTGATTTTCATCGCAATAAAGGTCATCAAACAAATGATTGCATGAGACTGAAAAACATTGTTTAGGACATGATTGATAGAGGTGATTTAACAGTGGATGGTCTCAAGACAAATGGTGACCACGGAGCTTTCAAAAATCCTCTTCCAAACTACAACAAGGATGGAGCTTCAACCTCAAATGATACATGTGGAGCCCGTATCAATCACATCTACAATAACACCATCAATCATATATCAGTTGCAGAAAATCAAGTCAATGTTATCACAATCAAAGACATGCGTGAACATGAATCCATCAACGTAACAACCAGAGCTCAAAAATATGTCTTGAAGGGACATATGTCAACAACAAACATCGTACCCAAAATTCAACATGATCTAGTCAATCAACTACGCAAAACTCCTGCTCAAATATCTATACTTGAGTTGCTGAAACTTTCGCCAAAACACAGACATATTGAAGCAAGCCTTATTGGAAACAAATGTACCTCAAGATCTGGATGCTGACAAATTCCAAGCCATGGTGGCTCATATGATAGGGCCTCATAATCTCACTTTTTTTGAGCATGATAAAATCTCATTGAACCATCCACATAATACTCCTCTCCATATTGAAGTCATAGTCTATAAACACTGAGTTAAACGAGTATTAATAGATGGAGGAGCTGGACTTAATATTTGTACCTTAAAACTTATCCATGCATTAGGCTTTTCTGAAGAGTCTATTGATCCATGCAAGAAGATCACCATAAAGGCATATGATGACGAAGAAAGATCATCTAAAGGAATCATGATGTTGCCTATTCAGGTAGGATCGATACAAAAAGATACCATGTTCCAGGTCTTAGACATTGACCTCACATACAATATCTTATTGGATCAACCTTGGATACATGAAATGCAAGTAGTACCCTCCACATATCACTAGTGTGTCAAATTTCCCTACAATGGGCAAGAGCTTTCTATATCAGCTGATCATAATCCATTTCAGCATTGTAATGCTATGGGGGCAGCCCAAGATAGCCTGGTTCCACATAATATAGAAAAACAAAATTCATCAGCACAAGATCTTCAACAAGAAAAGTCTAAATCATTACCTAGAGATTTCAAGCAGAACATGAAGATCAAAGAATAAGGCATTGGAGAATAATCTTTGGAACCCATGTGTTTGGCCAACTTACCAACATCACCTAGGTCTCAGGGATTACCTACCGCATCAACACATCAATCAAATCAGCCCATCACCAAGTTTGATGGCACATTCATCCAACTCAGCTCTCTAGCACATGAATCCGAGGAAAAGGATATCCTTAGTTGGCTATACAAAGATGAGGAAGAAGACAGAGCAACTACTGTGGAAGTAGCTATACCCACACACCTATATGGAAAAGGCTACTTAATCATGTAGCAAATGGGATACAATGGCAAAGGACCTATTGGCAAGCGTCAGGAAGGCGTCATAGAACCATTGGATCCTCCTTCACAATTCAGTAAAGACAAAAAGGGATTGGGCTTTGAACTCACTCTACTACCAAAAAAGGTACCACACAAATATCAAAAACCCCAGTGGAAAGAAAAGAAGAAATACAAAGAAGACTCCTGGAAGGAGGCACTCTTTGAGTCAGTAGAGACAATACGTAAAGAACGTGAACATCAAGAATGAGAACAATGTCAAAAGCAGCCTATCAACCAAAAGAAGGAAGCATCTACTGCAGAAGCACATCATATTCAAGAACCAACATCCAAAAAAGAAGACTCCCCTCTCGATTACATCATTCCTCCCCAAGGAGAGACAGTATATGAACAAATGCAAAGAGTGGAAGCAGGATCTGACATAGAATTAGAGAAAACTATCAAACTTGTCTCAATTATCAAAGACTTGTTCTCATCCTACAATATACCAGTTCACAACACTACTAGAATTTGGGATAATACCTCTGAGACTGATTCCAATGAATATGAATGGGGCAGTTGTTCTAATATTACTGA
The DNA here is from genome assembly GCF_030272615.1 of Cryptomeria japonica. Taxonomy (NCBI): domain Eukaryota; kingdom Viridiplantae; phylum Streptophyta; class Pinopsida; order Cupressales; family Cupressaceae; genus Cryptomeria; species Cryptomeria japonica. Next base: position 485,287,494 of record NC_081408.1, read on the forward strand.
AGATATTTGTGCAAATGATAGTAATACACCCATCTCTCAAGAAGAATGCGACACAGAATCTAGACCACTTGAATTTGGTCCACAAAATATCTATGATGCCAAAGAAAATGAGCAACAACATTATGCGCAAGTCTATACGGAAGATGATACCATCGAAGACCTCGATGAAATCCTTAAATTCTTTAAAACCCCAGCCAATCACGATGATACTTCCATCCTGACACTTACAGCAATAGAACTTGATCTGCCAAACGACTCCTTACCACTTGTCTTTCCTGACCTCATAGACTTGGACAAACCTGAAACTCATGATATACCAATTTTCCCAAATGACGAATCCATTATCCATTAGTTATATACTGTTAACATGGAGACAAAATCTATCAATGAACAAAGTAATGATGTCTGCAATCAGGGGAGTGCCAAGTTTTTGAGTCGCAAAAATGAGCAAACTAAAAGATCTACTGCTGAAAACCAGTCAATGGCAGCAATAGATCACACAAAAGTAAAAATAAAGGATGCATTTGAGGGTGAAAACCTTTTTAAGGCACCTAAGGATGGGAGACTTGACACTCTTCCTGAACATTATCACGAGCAATCACCCATATTGATTGAGCTCACTCAATCAATCAACATTGGTACTACAAAAGTAGCCAAAACTATACACCTTGCATAATCTCTAACAAAAGCAGAAAGATCATAATTTATCAAATTTTTTAAAGAAAAGAAAATCAACTTTGTTTGGTCATATGCAGATATGCCCGGGATTGATCCACAATTAATCATCCACCACTTGTCCATTTCTCCAGGAGCTAAGCCAGTCCAGCAAAAGCTACGAAAGATGAATCCACATGTAGCACTCATGGTTAAAGCTGAATTAAAGAAACTATTAGACGTCGGATTTATTCGACCCATTGACTATCCTGAATGGATCTCCAACATGGTACCAGTATCAAAACTAGATGGTAGTATCAGAATCTGCACTGATTTTAAAGATGTCAACAAAGTTTGTCTAGAGGACGACTTTCCTTTACCCAGTATTGACATAATTGTAGACCTCACAACAGGCCATGCAATGCTATCACTAATGGATGGTTTTTCAAGCTATAATCAAATCAAGATAGCCCCAAAGGATCAAGATAGAACAACGTTTACCTATCCATGGGGAATGTATTGTTGGAATGTTATGCCTTTTGGCTTGAAGAATGCAGGTGCAACTTATCAACGAGCAATGACAACAATCTTTCATGACATGATGCATTCCTTCATGGAAGACTATGTAGATGATTTACTAGCTAAATCCTTCACCAGAGCAGAACACCTAAGCATCTTAGAAATTTTTTTTGATCGATTGGAGAAATTCCAAGTCAAACTCAACCCTAAGAAGTGTGTCTTTGGGGTTACATCAGGCAAACTACTAGGCTACATAGTTTCAGCAAAAGGTATTGAAGTGGATCCAGCAAAGGTACAAGCCATTATGGAGATGCAAGCACCAAAGAATATCAGTCAACTTAGATATCTACAAGGACGACTCCAATTAATCAGGCGATTCATCACTCAACTAGCAGATAAAAGTCTCCCCTTTAATCATTTGCTACATAAAAATGTACCATTCAGATTGGAAGCCAAATGTGCAGAATCTTTCTACCAAATCAAACAGTATCTAATGAACCCACAAGTTCTAGTACCACCAATAGAAGGAAAGCCACTCATTTTATACATTTCAACAATAGATATATCACTGGCGGCATTGTTAGCACAAGAAGATCAACAAGGCAAGGAACAAGCTATATACTACATCAGCAAGACATTGAACGGATATGAATTAAACTATACATTCATTGAGAAGGCTTGTCTAACAGTAGTATTTGCTTCTCAAACATTCCGACACTACATGCTAGCTCACACAATTAAGCTAGTTGCAAAACTTGATCCTCTCAAATATTTACTCAGTAAAGCAACTCTTATAGGAAGATTGGCTAAATGGGTCATGATTCTCAGTGAATTTGATATCCACTACACAGAACGAAGAGCTATCAAAGGACAAGCAGTTACAGATCAACTGGCTGAAGCAACACTACCTGGAAAACAAACTATGGAGATTGAATTTTTGAACAAGGATGTACTGGCTATTTCTACCAAATAATGGACCTTGTATTTTTATGGATCCTACACACAATATGGCTCAGGTGCTGGCATTCTATTCATCACTCCTGAAGGACACACTATACCAAGATCATATAGGCTTATGTTTTCATGCACCAACAACATTGTTGAATATGAGGCATTGGTTATAGGCATCAAAATGGTCGTAGAATGGCGGATCACCAAATTAAAAGTCTACAGAGATTCACAACTCGTCATCAATCAAATCAACAATGACTATCAAATAAAGGATTACAAGCTGCTACCCTACAAGCGAATGGTGGATGATTTCAAACAATATTTTGTACACATCACCTTCGAGCAAATACCAAGGTTGGATAATAGAGTAGCTGATGCCATGGCTACTATCGCTTCACTACTACAAATTCTAGAGCAACAGAATCGTTATGAGTTTCTGGTAGAGCAACTGTTCTCCCTTGCATATGACTATTCGAAATCCCATGTTATCTATGCCTTGACTGGTTCCAACTCTGCATTATATGGACCCATCTACGACTATCTTAAGAACAATATCCTACCCATTGACCTATCCTGAAACCAAAAGTGCAACTTTATCTGGCAAGCCACCCGTTATACTCTTACTGCAAATACTTTGTACCATCGAGGTCTAGATGGTACTCTTCTTCGTTGTCTTGATCGTAATGAATCTGACTCCGCTTTACATGAGCTTCACGAAGGTATATGTGGTACACATTCAAGTGGTACTACTCTTGCTAAAAAGCTTCTAAGAATGGGATATTACTGGCCAACAATGGAAAAAGACTCTTATCACTTTAAAAAATAGTGTACTAAATGCCAAATCCATGGCAATCTTATACATGCACCAGCACAGGAACTGTAACCATTCACAACATCCAGGCCCTTCTATCAGTGGGGACTAGACTTGGTCGGCAAAATTCATCCCTCATCTTCTAATGGACACAAGTTCATTATAACGACAACAAAATACTTTACCAAATGGATAGAAGCAGTCCCCATGACCACAGTGACTAGGAAACAAATTGCTTCTTTTATCCTTAAATTATCTGATTTGCAAATATGGCATTCCAAGCTCCATCATCAGAGATAATGGATGACCTTTCAAAAACCAAGATGTACAAGAATTATGTGAAAAATTCAAAATCCAACATCGTTTCTCTACACCTTACTACCCACAGGGGAATGGTCAAGTAGAAGCATCTAACAAGACAATATTGAAAATCCTAAAGAAAATAGTGAATGATGTAGACAAAGATTGGCATATACAACTCAATCCAGCACTTTGGGCATACAGAACTAGCATCCGCACACCAACAGGAGCTACACCATATTCATTGGTATATGGCTCTAAAGCAATTTTACCCTTAGAGGTAGAAATTCCATCTCTTAGAGTCTCTTTAAAAGGCCTAATTCTAGATGAAGAGTATTGAGTTAATCGACTGCAAGAGCTCGAGCTTCTAGATGAAAGATGTCAATGTGCCTACACTCATCTCAAAGCATATCAACAACGTATGTGCAGGATCTACAACCACAAGGTCATTCCCATAATTTTTAAAATTGGTGGCCTAGTACTCAAGGAAAATCCTAAGAATCAGCAGGATTGAGAAAAGAAAGGGAAATTTGAACCTAATTGATTAGGTCCCTATGCCATCATATCAGCCTATGGATTAGGCACCTATCAGCTAACAACTTCAGAAGGAGATGTGCTTGATGAACCAACTAACAACATTCATCTGAAGAAATACTACACTTGAGTAATCTAAATGCACGAAAAAGTCAAAAAAATAAAAAAATATAAAAAAAAATCAAGAAAAAGGTAAATAAAAAGGTACTATAGAAGCAAATGGTGAAAACCTAGCAACATGCGCTATTGTGAGAGGATAGCTCCTATATCTATATCCATACCATTATCTCCACAGTAAAGCACTATCGGCCATCACCCAACATTTTTAGCACAATATCCATCCAGGCCATACTTAGCGCAGTCACTATCCTGGTTTATCTGCATATCCTTTTACCACATCTCACCATGGTTTGGTAATCACTGTACATATCCACATTAAGCAGTACACTTGTTGCAACACGTTTGAAATGTCAAAACTTGTCATAAAATTAGAACATCATATCCAGCAAAACAACACTCACACAATCGCAAAGCAAAACATTGATCGCTTAACAAGATTCACAAACATGATGGATGATTTTCTGAAGTATTAAATATTGCATCTTGCGTAAAGTTTTGACTATTTTGGCACTTGAACTTTTTGAATTGTTGGATCCTCTAAATTTTCTCAACAATGCTTCAAAGCTAGAGAACATCATGGGGACTCCAATATTTTCTTAGTTTTTCTGTCTGTGAGGCAATCATCTGTACTGTGTAAATACTTGTCTCGAGACGTGATTCACAACATATCATTGAAGACATGATTCCACTTTACGCATACAAATGATTTAATCTTGTCTGTTTATATGTAATCCGCACTCAGGTCATCCTAGTTTAGTTATACCTTGACGCTTGTGCTATCTTGAAAAATCAAAAAATCGTGTAATTTTTTCTCAGGTCATTATGGTTCAATTATACCATTATGCTTGTATAAAATTTCAACATATCCCAAACAAATCAATGCTCAATGATGATACATACAAAAAAAGCAAACAACATGTGGCTATACAAGGATGAGGAATGCAGAATGAGGATGCTCATTTTACAAATAGTTGCATATCATTTTACAATTAGTTGCATATCATTTTACAATTAGTTGCATATCATTATCATACATCTCATTTTCAAGATACATCTCATATCATTATCATACATCTCATTTTCAAGATACATCTCACAACATATCATTATCATACATCTCATTTTCAAGATACATCTCAAAAACATCCTGCATTATCACATCATATTCATCACATATCACATCACATACATCTATCTAAGCATTGCATCGTTATAGACTAAAGCATATAGAAAGCATAATCCATAACACATCACATCAGGATCAAAGAAAATGATGCCATATATATATATATATCTCAAAGAATGATCAATATACAAAATATGTCATGTTTGTGCCAAGTACAATACAATGATCAAAATACAATGGAGACAACATCTCTCACGTATGACTATCTCCTGAGGGAGACGGTCTCACTGAAGATGTCCCAACACCTAGATCTCTAAGTGGATCCTGTCTAGGAGGCCCTGTCACGCCTCTGCTCTCCGTCCTTGACCCAGTCTCTCAAGATCGACTAGATCTCGACTATGTAAAACTCTGCACTCGGCACTCCCTGGGCACCACATCCTCATAATGTCTCCTGTAGTACTCCACCTCCTTGGCTCTCAAAGCCATCTCTCTTAAGGTGTCTCTCATCGGGCCACCTACTGCCGCTCTCTCCAAAGCCTCTGCTCGAGCCTCGGCTCAACCCAACTGCTCCAAAGCAGTATCTTGCTCTGTGCTCAGCTGTGTCATCTGACGATGATGTGCCAACAGTTGTTTCTACAAATGTTGCACTGACAATTGCAACGATCTAATCTGCGCATCCTCCACATGCGTCAGAATCCGTATCTGCAAGGGTACCTGTGAAGGGGTACCCCCTATCCCTCTATCTGTCCTTAGTATAGGTGGAGGTAAAACATCTGACCTCCTCCTTTGGGCTGGTCATCTGAAATCATCATACCCTCCCACCGCCGCTAGCACCTCACCAACTTGCTCCTCCTCTCCAACTCTGATAGCCAAACCTCCTCTCCCCCTATCCATTGCCACCCGCCGCCCTACTCTCTCACCTTGTATCCCTCTGGCACCACCATCTCCACCTCTCTCTCCTCTCCTCCCCCAATCAAGTCTCCCTCAATCCAATCTCCTCCTCTCCCCTCGCCACCCTTGGCCACCTCCTCTATCATCAACTCCTCCATCATCAACCCCTCCATCCCCACCTCCAACCTCTATCTCCTCACTAGCCTCTCCTCACTGATCATCCTCATCATCATCAAAAGCGAGAATCATCTCCGTTGGATCTGATATTCGGGCCACTACATGCGCTACAAAGAGTGCTGCAAACTCGTTCGTCATCCCTGCATCTACTATCTCAGGGGCATGATTCCAAATTTGGTCGGCTGCATGAAATAACTCCTCCACTACCGCCCCGCTATCAATCGTTGGTCCCCAATCCAGAATATCTTGTCTCCATCGAGTATAAAAACATGCTCCCTATGGAATCCCCTGCCATCGACCATACTGCCACAACACCCGGCTATGCAGAAACCTCTCAATCACAAAGGGTGTCCGCCCTATCAAATATCTAGTCATGTAGACATAGAGCATCTCCATCCCATCCTCAACCCATACCTCGCAACCTATATATGGTCACCAACTGACCGTATCAATGTCATCCAACACTCTCCTCCAGTGCTCTAGTTTGCCTAGCTTATGCTGGACAACTATCCCTCTATATCCATATGCATAGGCACACCCAATAGGCCTATCTCTGTCCACCAATGGCCTAGCCACAGGAATATTCTCCCACGCCCATACCTATAGCAGTGTCACTCCAGCCGATAAACTATCGTAGCCTAGGTATACCACCTGGTGTAAATCCCTGTATAAGTGAGCCAGCATAGCCGATCCTCATGCAAATCGGCGACCCTACATCACCATATCCTCCAGAACCAATCCCCACCCCACTGCTAGTCCCTTCGACCTATAGTCGGGACATAAGAAACCACCTATGAAGCTTGCCAGAACTAATGGTAGAGGCACGTAATCCAAATCCAAAAACTCCTACCAGGGGATCTCATACCCGCACACAGTATCATCCTGAAAGATCTGATGAAGTGCCTCAGTCCCACCCTCCTCGATCTGCTCGTAAGGTAGCAATGTACCTACCACAAGAATCCATAGAATCCGATAACAATCCTCAGGGGTCACTGTAATCTTGCATGTCGCCAAATGAAAGGTGTTTGTATCACTATGCCACCTCTTCGCTAATGCTATCAATAAACCCCAGTTTACGATAAACTGAGGCATATCTAACAAAGAGGTCAAACCACACCTCTCAATAATGTCTCTATTAGCTTGTGTCAATCGTGGTATCAAGGACCACGGTCTTGGAAATCACTCACGTGACTGTACTACTCCAAGACGTTCCTGTCAAAAACAACACAAGTCCAATATCAGTTTCCTCATCAACACTTAGATATCAAAAAACTTAAAAACTTTGAACAAATGTAAATCAAGTTCCACATCATATCGATCCATCAAAACATATCAGCTTGTAACACAACTCAAGTTTCACATTCATATCAACTTGTAATGCAACTCAAGTTTCACATCCATATCAGCTTGTAACACAACTCAAGTTTCACATCAATATCAGCTTGTAACACAACTCAAGCTCCACAATTCATATCAAACACATTCATATCAAAAACTTGAAAACTTTGAACAATTTAAATCAAGTTCCACATCATATCAAAATCACATCAAATCTATATCAACTTGAAACATCGCAAATCAAATCAAGTTATCTCAGAACTTATATTGGACACACTTATCACACCAATAGCAGTAGACACGAAGACTAGCAATACGCACTTATCTCAACAAAACTGGCAAAAACTTACCTATCTTTCTTCATCCAAAATTCTACTTAACCCAAATTTTTTCACTTATGCGCTAAACTATTTTATCTACGTGCTAAACTATTTATCATATGCTACCTTGTCCTCGACAAGCGCTACCCAACCTATCCTATGCTCTAGCCGAGACCTATGCGCTACCCTTTTCTACCAAAGTGCCACCTAACCTACCCTATGTGCTATTTTATACTACTCTTGTGCTGCGTATCTATCCCTATGTGCTAGGTCACACCTACGCGCTATCTAGACCTACCCATGCGACCCCCTAGAAGCCCTATGTGCTGGATATTTTCTATGCGCTGCCCGTTTTACCCAACGCGCTACCCTGTGCCCCTAGTGCGCTAACTCAATCCTATGCACTACCCTAACCTAATGATGCACTAGCCTAAAATTTTCGGACACTACCCTCTATTGTTAAAACCTACGCGCTACAATTTTTTTTGCATGCGCTACCCTTTCGACCCGACGCACTGAAACGTAAAAATTCGCATAAAAAATTCAAAAAATGACCAAAAATGACAAAATAAAAAATCAATCAGGGGTGAAAAGGGTTGACTTACCGGTGGTCCATACGCGATAGGCCTCCGATACCTCCTAATGCGCTCGAATCGATGAGAAGAATACATAATTGACATGTTGACTTCTCTCCAAGTGTCACTTTCTCCAAAGTTAACAAGCACAAATGAGACAAAAGAAATCACCTTTTCCCTTTATATAGGGTAAAAAGAAATTAAGGTTACATGGAGGAACGCAAAAATTGATCGTGGTGTCTCATGCCACCCTTCCCAACATCATTATCGGGAGATGAATCAATTTTTGCATTCAACATAGACCAAAATTTACAATGTTATCAAATTTATCTAAAACAAATCAAATTTTCAAAAAAATTTGATTCATCTCCTGAGGGGGCATTATCAACATCATTTTATCAAATCTGGGACATCGTTTATCTAATCTGGGGCACGACGTAAAAATTTCAAAATGACATAAAAATTGATCACAAACAAATCAGGACGACACATCATTTTCTTTGAATCAACATGTGCACACATGTCACTTCAAAGAGGGGCAAAATGTAGACATATAAAAATGACCACATTCCTAAATGAATATTTAATGTTCATTTTATTCTCATTCCTCTATTTAATTAAGTATAATTTACTTAGTTAAATTCACTTAAGCCCTTTTTGCATCATTTAATTGAATAAATCATTTTATTTAATTAAAACCCCTCTCTCTACTTTTTAATTAAATTCACATTTAATTAAATAGTTTATCCCAATTAAATAAATTTAATTTAAAATCTCCAACTTGCAACCAAATTAAAATAAAACAATTTATTTTAATTAATTCTATTTTCCCTCACCCACTTGCACTTTCCTACATCTCCCACTTGCATTCTTCTAGAATCCATCTAATCCTAATCAATTAACCCCTTTCCCTAAATTTGAGGTCACTTCTCAAATTTGGAGTAAAGTCTTCAAAATGCATTAATGCCCCCAAATTTGGAAGGACTCTTACAAATTTGTCCCCAAAGTCTTCAAACCATTAATGGTTAACTAACCCTTAGTGGCATGGTTAGAGACTTTTTGCCTAACTTAACCTCTATCTAACCAAGGGTCTCATCAAGCATTTATTTCTTTGACCATAGTTATTCCTTTAACCTTTGCACAAGAGTTTATCCCTTGGATAAAAGCTTTATCCAATGGATAACCCTAACCTAAGCTTAACCCTTACCTCCTAGGGTAACCATGAGGTATTCTCAAGCATTTAATCTTCTTACATCTACTCTCAACCAACCTTATGTTGACAATTGTCACCATTTCATTGGTGAAAATTGAAAACATGGATTGACAACTTTCAAACTTGACCCTTGATTAACTCTTTCAATCCTAGCCATCCATTGCCTTATTTTTGCTATAAATAGAGCTCTCCTTCCTCCATTTTGAGGATCCATGAATCTAAGAAATTTATTATCTAAGATCCATATAAGCTTTAGTATCTCATTTATTCTCAATTTTATTAACACATCTAGCTTCTCTTTGTTATAGGAATAAATCTAATAAGCATTTTAGACTATTTCCTTTATCATTAGCTTAACTCATAAACTAGCATATCATGTTAGGATAGTATTGCTACCAATCTTGTCATCTTATAATCTAGTTTATTGGATTTGTAGAATCATGCATAGATAGGATGCATTTTCATGACTAAATCAATCATAAAGCATCCCTTGTTCTTGCATTTGTCATCCCTAAGCCACTTTGCTCAATGATCTGAAAGCAAAGGCATTGGCTTGAGGGACCTTGTGAGATAGAGAACCATGGAACCATCCTTGGGAAGTTGAGTCATTCTTCATGACTCCATAATTGCACCAAGAAGTCCTGTGGGTGTGTAGACAAGCCTCTTGGAGCTTCATTTTTCACATTTTAAGTTTCATCAACCTGCTTTTCCCGCATATAAATACCCTTTCAAACGAGTTCTCTTTTGTCCTCTTCCCTTATTTTTGGTTTTAACTGGGATGAAGACTTTGTTTTCTTCTACCAATAGATCTTTCCCTTTGTCTTACTTAGGAGATGGACGAGTTGGCCCTTGACTGGAGTACCCTTCAAGTTTAGATTTTGGGAACATCCTCTAAATATTCAACCATATTCATGATAGGTCTATCATCCAAATGAAGGGTTTCATAGTCTAATTGTTGGATCCTAGTTGAATTTACATTGTTAGGTAAAGGATTACTTAAATCAATCTCAATACAAACCCGAGCATAGGTGTTTATATTTTTTTTCATAGTTTATGTTGACAGGCCTACTGGCTTTCTAAGCAACAACACAACCGAATGAAAATATCATGTCTCCAAAATTCCAACGGGAACCATGGAAGCCACACCCATACGTGAAACCTTGATGACAACTCTTCAATATGATTGAATCGAACATGCCATGGCTTAATAAACATCCCAACCTGCTTATAAAAGTAAGGCTCTCTTTCAAAAACCTTATTTCTATTTGATATGCTTGAGAAAACCACCAAAAAATACTTTTTTTTGTAGCCAATATCACCTCCATTTCACCTTATGGGTTCCATGTGTGGTGAACCCAAGATTCAAGATAGGTAAGGGATACCCGAATACCCATAAATTTATAGATCAAGGTGTGATTTTCCAAATAATTGACATCCTCCTCTACCATAGCAGTTGAATCACAAGCATAGGCCTGTGATCATTTCTAGCTAGACATCCATTTACCTTCGAAGGCCAAAACCTACCATGTTGAGAATCACACACCACTAAATCACTATTGTTTGGTCCCATACCAAATTGATCCTACACAATGGGAGAATGAATCCCTTCAATCACAACTTCATTGAAAATAAGACCTTAATGCAAAGAAGAACCTTTAGGCATATCAATGCAAGCCTCATGGAGGAAAAATTAAACTCCTGAAAACCCTCACAAAAGGGATAAAAAAATATCACTCTACACAAAAATGCCTTCCCACAACACCTAATCACCATGACACAATGCTATTGGCCCCATTGAGTAGAAATCTATATACTCACTACACCCGTGCCCACTAAATCACCCCTTGTATGCAAAAACCTCCAATGAAGCACGAAAAAGGGAGACCCCCATCCCCACACATACCTCTAGCTCTCACATGAAGCCTCACAAATTGAACACCTAACACAAAACTAGTCTCAAGAAATGAACAACTAAGGCTTGAAGGCCCTACCCCACGTGCAGACCATAAATGTCTAACATGTTGTCCATTTTTCAATATTAAAGAAACAATAAAAATATTATTATTTTATAATAGAAATAAAATATAATATAATAATTATTTGATATGTTATTCCTTGTGGGGGAGCTCCCCCACCGGAAATTTGTTTCACGCTGAGAAAATTAGATAGAGCAGTCTCCGTTAACTGATGATTGGTGAAAATTTTAAGGCGTTGGGAAAAAAATTATGGTGTTTCTAAGTTCGTTAATCCTCCTCATTGTCAGTTTTGAAGTTGAGTGACTCATATTGTTTTGGATAGACAATGGGTTCACATTTTCACAATAGACAGTTCATTCCCGATGCCATTGAAGTTGATTGCATTTCCAAATTGGTTTGAGGCCAAAGATGGCATTGCCACTGCCTTGAACTCCAATGGGCTTGGGTCCTTCCGTCATATGATACATGAAGAAGGTGATGGTCTTTAGACTTGAAGACCCTTCCTCTTCTCCATCTTGATCGTCTATTCAATAATTTTCTATTTTCACTTGTATAACTACCCTACACAATGAAAAACATCAGAAAAAGAAGCTTGTTAGTTCTCAGTGCCATTCTCTTTTCCAAATTAAGAAATGAGATCCGAGTAGTTAGAACGAAGTGATGAATATGAATGTGTATAATTTTACATATGCCTGTATATGTACAGGTGCCCTATACTTGCCCGATCCACTAATCCACATAGAGGGTTAGTATTATTTGCAGGATGACATCATTTTTCTGTATGGTGTTTGGTTGCCTCACACATTAACTTCACTTCAACTAATCACTACAAACCTAATTTCCCATTTTATCCTTGACACATTGATTCCTCCCACTAGCTCATACAACAACCCAAGCGTTACTTGATAGGAACCGTAATAATTGTTTACCTTTCCCATGCAAATTATACGAGTTTATGACTCTTGTGCTTATATTTCTTATTTTACCAATCTAAATCTTCCTTATTTTTGTTTGTGCTTTCAAAATCATTCTTATGCCCAGATTAGTTAGGGGTAGGGTCATCTTCTTGGTTCGAGAGTAATTTTACTGTAATTTTCAATTTTTACATGAATTAGTTGCTATTTTAATTTATGATACTTTTGTGTGAAATTGGTAATGATTTATTATTAAGATATCAATTGAATTTGCTTCGTAAAAAAATTAATTTTTTTAAAAATTACTTACAATTTAGTATGATTTGTTTTTCTAATATTAAATTTTTATTTTTAATTGTATCAAAATTTAAAATTAATTTAAAATGTGGTTAAATTATATTTTTATGAAAAGTATTTCTAAATAATGATTGTAATGATTATTTTAAATATTTGTATAAATTTATAAATTATCTCGATGTAACATTTTTCTTAACTATGCCATGATCATTCGGATGTTGCCATGGAAGAATGAGTGGTTTTACTGTTTGGGCATTTTGATGTTATCTCGTCATTTCTTTCTTGGCAGATTTCTCGAGTCTTTGGTTGCAGGTTTTTGTCATGGTCTTCTTCGCCGATAGCTCCTATTGAAGGTTTCATGCTTGGACTATATGGTTTCTATGGTCTTTTGGCCTTAGTTCTATTGTATTTTGATGTAAATTCAATATGTAATATGTAAATTTACGAGTTGTGTGCTCCTTTTCGGGTGGGCTCCTTCTTTTTTTAACTAGCTCCGGCTAGATGGGGGGTTCTTTCAAACTCTCGCTCTGTTGAATAAAAGCTATGAGCAGAGTTTTTCTTCATGGTTCTTTTCTCTGGGAGCTCTTTTGAACTAGTGTAAAAAAAAAATAAAAAAATAATATTATTAATATAAATATATTAAGTGGCAATTGCCACCTTGCTAAAAAAAAATTAAATTTTATTTTTTCTTAACTATGCCATATATATATACACACATGTGTGTGTGTTTATATGTATATATATACATATACTTCGAAAGGTCAAAAGAGATTCAACCTTCAAAATAACATCAACATCTCTTTAAGCTTCACCAATTTTTTGATGGTTGATTTTTCTCCTTTTGCAAGCTTCGTCTTATGAAACAATGTTTATGATATCCTTGTACTTGGGCATGCATTGGTAGTGGAAAAATTTATTATGAATTTTTGTTGTCTTACTATACTCAGAATGTCTATCTATGAAAAGAAAACTTCAAAATACTTAAATGGTTTTGAAATCTGAAACCTTCTGACGTTGTGTTTTGAACCTATGTTACCAGAAATGAGAAAGGAGAAACACAACGACAACGACAACGACAACGACAAAGTGACGAGAAACGGAAGTTTAAAAGGTTGCATATAAGAAACGGATTATATATACATATATATATATATATGTATATATATGTATATATGTATACATACATATGTATATATGTATACATATATATATGTATACATATATATGTATATGTATACATATATACATATATATACACACATATATATATACACACACATATATATGTATACATATATATATATATATATGTATACATATATATGTATATATATATATATACATATATATGTATATATATATATACATATATGTATATGTGTATACATATATATACACATATACATATATGTGTATATATGTATATATATATATACATACATACATATGTATATATGTATATATACATGTACATATATACATACATACATACATATATATATATATATATATATATATATATATATATATATATATATACACACACACACACACACATTTTAAAAATAAAAATTATAAAACATATATCTCTATAAAAAATTTAAACATTCTTTGATTTCATTCTTTCATTTAAAAATAATTTGTATAAAACATTTCACACAATAAGTATAATAAAACTAGGAGGACAAAAATAAATTTGTGTGATACTTAACTCTGGCTTACAAAAATTGCAAATTAATGTTAACTCCAGCTTGGGCTTTATTGGCATTTATAAACTAATGTAAATTACACCTCTAAGTTGGGGAAAAGATAAAAATATCTAAGTTTTTATTTAAATTTTAACTGCAACTGCTAGAAAAACGAAAACCATTTCTGGTAATACAGGTTATTTACATTATGAACAATTGACATGAACCCAAAGATATTGTTACCATACCTAGCCACCAAAACTAGTACCTACACCAACAAGCAATGCAATATTGTTGGAATCCGACTCCACATTGGTAAATTGGCTTGGATGTTATCAATCTGAAATTGAAGCACTATCATTCAATGCCTTAGAGAATTGTTGAGAGAACTGCGATCTAGATTACTGCATGGAGTCTGTGAATCCATAGATGTGAAGCTATCATTTTTTCGTTTCTTAGCCAATGTTTGGTATCCAAACATAAATTACCATTATGCAAGATATGCACCTTTAAAGCGATTGAAGAGTCTTTGGAGGGTTCCATGCCAGACTTGTTTTTTCTAATGTCCACAAACAGATTGATGTTGACCATTATGCCCAATTGTATTGGCATTGTATATATTGTATGCCCAATGTAGATATTACATACTTAATGTACATATTAGCTCCTCTTTGCACATATTATACCCTCGATGTACTCATTATTCCATATAATATGTCTCTTGCAAATATTACTATCGACATTACACATTTCACCTTACTCAGGTGCAAGCGCCAGTAATACTAATTAATGGATAGACTATATTGCATGAGAGTCTCACTTAAACTTGTCTCATGTCGGTAACCAATCTTCTATCTGGTAAACAGGGCCAAAAAAAACTAGTGCTGGCTCGAAAACTATAGATCTTTAACTAGAAATTGTGTATGTTCACCACAAAAATGGGTTTAGTAAGAACAATAATTATATTTTAATCTATTAGATGAATGCAGTGGCTTTGTGGTTTGTGTAGATATACATTCTCTCTCTTACCATTTGAGGGAAGGTTTGTATTGTTTACCTTCTTGTTTCTTTTTCTTAATTTATGATATATCTATAGGGTATTTGATGAAGTTGAGGGGATAGAAGTGGCTTGGAACCAAGTGAGGATTGATTAAATTTTGTATAATCTAGATGATTTAGAGAGATTGTATTCACTATGAAACATAAGAATAAGAATATTATCAAGTTCTACAATTCATGGGTAGATGATAAAAACAAGAAAGAATATCATAACAAAGATCTTCACATCAGGCACTCTGAGATAGTTAGTTTTTGAATTTCCTTTAACCTTAAGTTATTTTAGAGTTATAGGTTTAGCTTTTGTTAAAGTTAGCAAGGAGAATTTATGCTATTATTATATTCATTTTAGGTATCATGTACATCATTATGAAGATCAACATGTTCATCTAAACTTTTATACAGGTATCGAAAGAAACATAGACATGTTGACATGAATGTTGTCAAGGGTTGGACAAGGCAAATTCTTCGTGGTTTAATTTATCTCCATAGTCATAATCTTCCAATCATTTATAGCTTGAATCTTATGATTAATCCTTCAAACATGCAAAACATCCAATTTTTGCCCCCTAAAGGGCTTACTTTACAACGACTTCTTTTCTATTTGCTTTGCTTTAATGGATACCTTCCTTAATTCTCTAATAATAGAGGTTTTAAATATTTGACAAAAAGGCATTAGAAACTTTCAAGCAAATGCAATTGACACGTGTAAAGACAAATTCTACAACCTTGCCAACAACCTCCCTACCTGCTTCAAAATGGAAGCTTTGAAAACAGGGTATAGACATCCATCAGAGCATAAACAAAGGCAATATTCCTGAAATAAAATGTGGTTTCATGGCTTGTAATGATTGCAGGATATGGACAAAAAGGATTTTTTGAAAAATCTATAGAAACTTTCAAGCAAATGCAATTGGCAAGTGTAAAGCCGAATTCAACAATCTTTGCCAGCATCCTCCCTGCCAATGATAAAATTGGAACTTTGGAACAAAATATAGACATCCATTGAAAAGAATAATGAAGCTGCATTTTTGTCAAATATTATGGTTGGAAATGCTTTAGTAGGCTTGCATGGAAATATACAAACAAGGCACGAGAACTATTTAACAGAATGCCCTGAAGAGATGGTGTCTCATGGAATGAGATGATTACAAGATTTGAAGAGAATGGTGTGATGAAATTTATAAAATTTTGAACAAATGCAATTGATAGGTATAAATATAATATTTCTGCTAGTGTCCTCCCTACCTGTGCCAAAATGGGAGCTTTGGAATAGAATATGGACATACATCAAGGAATAATGGTCAAGATATTTTTGTCAAATATTATAGTTGAAAATGTTCTGGTAGACATACATGCAATGTGGAATCATAGACAATGACCAAGGTAGTTATTCAGAAGTCTATGCAAATCATCTCAAAGAAAATCAAAATGTTGCTCGTTCATCATGTGTGTGGGTGATGGATATTTTGCTTCCTTTCGTAGCAGCTCTACCATCTATCGTGGAAAACATTGACTCTCATAGTTAGGAACCCTCTAGGCCCATCATTTCACACTAATGGTTTGTCACTTGCTTAATTTTTTAACTTTGCCCATTATTTCACACTTTGTATATTACCCTTGATTTATGTCTTTTCCAGCCAAAACAACTCACAATTTAATTGGTTTTCCACCTTCGTGTAAGGAAGCAAAGGTGTGCGGAAATGCTTCCTACACTAATCTTGAGAGGACAATTTTGCAAATTTCAACATAACTATCACAGAGATCACAAGAAGCAAATAGAGTAGAAATAAAACAAGAAACACATAACACAGTGATTATCATGGGGAAAACCCATACGGGTGAAAAACCCCACACTCTAAAAACATGCATAGTATATTAACAAATCAACAAGAGATTACAATACACTTGCAATGCAAGTTCTTACAAGAGCATCACCTCAACTCAAGCTCAGAGAGACTTCACTAGCATCCTTCTAGCACCCAACCTTGCAAACCAAACTCCATCATACAAACTCCTCTCCAAGCCCTCATTATATAGGAATTTTACAACCTGGAAACCATTTGTGGTTTTACAATACCATGAGCAAAACCTCCATGACACATGTTGCCCACCCTTGACATTTGTTTTTCCAAGATAAGAAAACCAGGTTAAATATAGTTACTCACGTCCAAACTCTTATCCCCTATTTTTGACCCTCATAACTAACATGAAATGTGTCATATAATCTCTAAAAATAGCCCTCCTATATTATACTATGGACAGGGCATCTTTTGACAACTCATACACCTTTTTCCAAGGCACCAACACATGGGAAACCTCCCAACTACATTTGGAACAATTTACTAAAAAATTGCAAGGTTGAGACACATGTATCTCAACATTCTCCCACTTGTCGAATACCTTGCAAGAGTCAGGGGATCCATATTACCATGGACTCAACAGTCAGGGGCCATGAGGCCCATAGACTGCAAACACCATCTGAACTTCTCTATGCTCATGGGCTTAGTTAATGAATCAACAACATTCACCAAAGTTTCTACCTTCTCTAGCTTCACCTTGCCATCCTCAACCATATCTCTCACAAAATGATATTGTACATCAATGTGTTTGGTCCTAGCATGAAAAGTCGGGTTCTTCGCTAGGCAAATTGCACTCTGACTGTCACTATAAATTGTCATTGCACCCTGTTTAAACTCTATATTTGAATACAATCTCTTAAGCCAAATGGCTTCTTTGCAGGCATGAGTAGCTGCCATATACTCTACCTCTGTAGTGGACAAAGCGACCACAGCCTGTCGCTTGCTCATCCAACTAATTTCACCACCAAATAATGTAAACACATATGCACTGGTGGATCTTCTTCTATCAACATCACCAACCCAGTCTGAATCCACAAAGCCTCTAATATCCAAGGAATGTACATTTCATGTTCCATGAAAACATATAGAGTAATCTGAGGTACCCTGCAAGTATCTAAAAAACTCTTTTTACTGCATCCCAATGTGCTCTTCTTGGATTAGACATGTAATGGGAAAGTACTCCCACTACTTGGGCAATGTCTGGTCTTGTACAAACCATAGCATACATCAAACTTCCAACAACACTTTGGTATGGTACTCGACTCATCTCTTCCATCTCCAATGGGGATGTAGGAAACTGTGAACTAGAAAGCTTTGTTCCCATTGTAACAGGAACACTCAATGGTCTAGAATCTTGCATATTAAATCTTCTCAGAATAGTACCAACATACTTACTCTGGCCTAGCCAAAGCTTTTTGTTTTGTCTATCTCTTACAATCTCCATTCCCAAAATGTGTCTTGTTGCACCAAGATCTTTCATATCAAATTTTGCTGAGAGTTGAGATTTTAATTCTGCAATCAAACCTTTTCCTTTCCCAATAAACAACATGTCATCAACATACAAGGCAATAACCAAGAAACGATCACCATCAGATTTGAAATATATACAGTGATCAGATTTAGACCGCACAAACCCCAAACTCAATACATATGTATCAAACTTCTGGTACCACATCCTAGGACTTTGTTTTAAACCATACAAGGATTTCTTCAACTTACAGACCAAATTACTTTTACCTTTTACCACATAGTTCTCTGGCTGTGTCATATAAATTTCTTCCTCCAAATCTCCATGAAGGAAAGCAGTTTTTACATCCATTTGTTCGACCTCTAGATCATAAGCTGCTGCAATAGAAAGTAAGAAACGAATGGATGTCATTTTGGCTACTGGAGAAAAAATCTCACCATAATCTACACCCTCAACCTGGGAGTAACCTTTTGCAACCAAACGTGCTTTGTACTTCTCTATTCTTCCATCTGAACCTATCTTCCTTTTGAACACCCATTTGCAACCAACAAGCTTTCGTCCTTCAGGCAATGGTACAAGGTCCCATGTGTCATTCTTCTTAAGAGCTACCATCTCTTCATCCATGGCAATTTTCCAGGATTCTGAATCATTCATACCAAGAGCCTCTTCTACAGATTTCAGTTCATCAATATTAGCATTCAAAGCAAATATGCATCTATAATCATCAGGAGAATATCCATACCTTTCAGGTGGTTTTCTTTGTCTAGTAGACCTTCGAACAAGTTCATGTTCAGGTTCTTCTTCTTCCTCTGATGATTCAGAACTCGTAGAGCTCTCATCAACTTCCTATCTTTCTATGGGCCTCGATTCAACTTTTTCAGGTGTAGCAGGCAGTTGAATCACATCTTTCTTTTCTTCCTTTTGTTCTGGCTGCACTGTAATAGAAGAAGACTTAGTTTCTCTAAAAATAACACTTCTGGAATAAAATACCTTTTGTGCAACATGATCCCAAAGCTTGTATCCTTTCACACTATAACTGTATCCAATGAATATACATTTAACAGCTTTGTTATCCAATTTTGTCCGCTTCTCCTTTAGCACATGAGCATATGCCTCACAACCAAAAACTCTCAGATGACTAAGTGAAGGCTTGTGGCCCGACCACGCTTCCATTGGCGTTTTATCAACAAGAGCTGATGTAGGAGACCTGTTTATCAGGTAGCAGGCAGTGGCTACAGCTTCAACCCAGAACTTTTGTTCTAGACCAGCACCACTTAGCATACTCCTAGCCTTCTCTATAAAGGTCCTGTTCATTCTTTCTGCAACTCCATTCTGTTGTGGAGAATACAGAGTTGTCTTCTGTCTCTTAATACCACAATCTTTACAAAATGTGTCAAAATCATTGGAGCAATATTCACCGCCATTATCTGTCCTTAAACATTTTATTTTCTTTCCAGTCTGCAACTCAACCATTGCTTTAAATTCTTTGAAATAACTAAAAACTTCAGCTTTACTCTTAAGAAAGAAAACCCATGTTCTTCTACTGAAATCATCAATGAAAGAAACATAATAAACTGATTTACCAATAGAAGAAATATCAACTGGACCAAATACATCTGAATGGATTGGATCCAAAACACTTGAAGACTTATAAGAACTGGAGTAAAACTGAATGTGGTTTTGTTTTCCGTAAATACAATGCTCACAAAAATCAAATTCAAGATTGCAATCATTCAACCCATTAACAAGGTTCTTATTTTTCAAAGTTCGTAGACCCTTCTCACCTATGTGACCGAGTCTCAAGTGCCACAACATTGTCTTCTCTGTAGGTAACTTTGATTCGGTAGATAGAGCACCCTTGGGTACCCAAAAACCATGACCATCTGTTGAAAGAGACACCCTCTCCTTTTCCAACATAGTCTTTATCACATTCTTATCAGAAGTGCTATTGCACTCAACTTTGCATGCATCAAGCTGGTATACTGTACCCATTCTACTTCCTCTTGCTATTACCATAGCACCTCTCACCATTTTCACACCTGCTTCAGAAAACTGTACATGCACACCTGCATCTATTAGTTTGCCTGACAGATAACAAATTTCTTGCTAGTCCCGGGATATGCAAGACACCATCTAATCTTCTAGTTCTACCATCAAAAAATTTAACATGAACACTTCCACGACCAACAATATCAAGAAAGGAGTTATCACCCAAATACACCTTACCACCATCAAACTTTTCATACTTACTAAACTAGTTTCTAATAGGAGTCATGTGGAAAGATGCACCTGAGTCTATCAACCATGCATTGTCACCTGCATGAGTGGCCAAGGTTGCAATAAAAACATCTCCATCTTCCTTCTCGGACTCAGAATCAGAATCTTGCTTCTTCTTTTTCTTCTTTTCTTCTTTACAGTCCTTTCGGAAATGTCCAGGCTTTCCACAATTCTAGAAAATTACCTTGGACTTACCAAGAGATTTTGATCTCCCCTTATTCTTGGACTTAGAACGGCCATTCTTCTTTTCATTCTTTCCTCTTTCTTTTAGTCTTCCTCGAACACTCAAAGCCTCTTTGGCATTCAGAGAAACCTTCCTTCTCATCTCCTTAGAAAGTAGAGAACCAACAACATCCTCCATCTTCAAGACAACTGTAGTGCTCCCTATTGCCATCACAAGGCTATCCCATGAGTCTGGCAATGAACATAGCAAGATTTGGCACCTTTCTTCTTCATCCATTGGTACCCCAACTGAGGTCAACTAAATCACCAACATATTAAAACTTTCTAGATACTCTGAAATTCGTCCACCTTCTTCCATTCTCAAGGAATGCAACTTCTTCCTCAAGAAAATTTTATTCACAAGTGATTTTGCTTGGTAGATCTCACTTAGCTTCTCCAAAGCTTCTTCGTAGTAGATTCTTCGTGGATATTAATCAGAATTGAGTCTGCAAGGCATAATCTTATAAGACCTGTAGCTTTTCTATCCATTACATCATATTGTGCAGCTAAAGTTGGATCTGTGGGCCTCGACTTATTCTCATCGACTGCATCCCATAGATCTCGATCAATCAACAGATCTTCCATCTTCAGCTTCCACATTTCAAAGTTTGTGCCAGAAAACTTCTCTACATCAATCCTCCCTGATATACTTGCCATCTTTACGATCCTGCACTACAAAAATGAAATACTCTGCACAAGCTCCCACTCAAACCTTGATTAGCTCAAAAAACCCTGTACCCAACAAATAGAAGCAAAACTGGCCAGGCTCTGATACCACTTGTAAGGAAGCAAAGTGGTGCGGAAATGCTTCTTACACTAATCTTGAGAGGACAATTTTGCAAATTTCAACATAACTATCACAGAGATCACAAGAAGCAAATAGAGTAGAAATAAAACAAGAAACACATAACACAGTGATTATCGTGGGGAAAACCCATACGGGTGAAAAACCCCACACTATAAAACCTGCATAGTATATTAACAAATCAACAAGAGATTACAATACACTTGCAATGCAAGTTCTTACAAGAGCATCACCTCAACTCAAGCTCAGAGAGACTTCACTAGCATCCTTCTAGCACCCAGCCTTGCAAACCAAACTCCATCATACAAACTCCTCTCCAAGCCCTCATTATATAGGAATTTTACAACTTGGAAACCATTTGTGGTTTTACAATACCATGGGCAAAACCTCCATGACACATGTTGCCCACCCTTGACATTTGTTTTTCCAAGATAAGAAAACCAGGTTAAATATAGTTACTCACGTCCAAACTCTTATCCCCTATTTTTGACCCTCATAACTAACATGAAATGTGTCATATAATCTCTAAAAATAGCCCTCCTATATTATACTATGGACAAGGCATCTTTTGACAACTCATATACCTTTTTCCAAGGCACCAACACATGGGAAACCTCCCAACTACATTTGGAACAATTTACTAAAAAATTGCAAGGTTGAGACACATGTATCTCAACACTTCGTTGTTGGTTGTTTGTTGTCTTTTCTTACTTTGTTCCTTCCTTTCACATTGGAGGCTACCCTTTTTTTCCCTTTCTACACAGTTGTATTTGTCCTCTGTCTTTTTTTGTGTGTTCTTCCCCCTTGCACTCGCTCTCCTCTGTTCTTGCAGTATTCTCTTGCTGTTTACCAACTCACTCCCATATCGAATTTGTTTTTCACCTACACACCACAACACACAAAGTCCTCTCCCATTGCACACTCTACATTTTCTATTCACATTTTGATTTCATCCAAAAATCTAACCTTTCACATCTTACTCAGAATTCCATTCCTCTTTTTTCACATATTATCTTCTCCACAAAGTTTCCTATGTCTTTCTATCTTCCCTCCAATTTCAATGCAGCTACCATCTCTTTATTTTTGGCACTGAAGTTTGATTTAACAAGCTCTTTAATGTTTGTGGCCCCTCATTTTCTAGCAAACTCTTTCTTTGAATAATGTTTCAGAGCTCTTTTCGAAATCCACAATATATAAGTTTGGGAATTTATTTATTTTATTTACAACCTTTTCAATTACATCTTTTTGGTCTTTCAAAAAATGAATATCATATTGGCCATTAAAACTTGAATTTTTTTTTGTCAAGATTCTATTATTTTCATTCATGGAATATCAAAATAAAAACTAAAAAATGATGAAAATTAAAACCACTAAATTATTTTTCAAACTTAAACCATCAAATTAAGCATTAGAAACAAAGAAATTGTTTTGGGTGATGCAAATCACACATTCATTTGGTTGTTCTGACATCATCATTATATTAAATTTGAACTCACATGTCAAAGGACATGCAAGGAGCATCATCCTTCCTCCATTCTCTCCTTAAAAAATAAATCATCTTGTTTGCACAAACTATTTAGGCTAAAACCTATTACTTAGAGTCAATGATTAAGTCACAATTAATTTCTTATTTTTGTAGGGAAGCAACTTGCAAAACACAGTATCCTTATAAGGTAAATTAAATTCTATGACTGTTACTAAAGTGGGTGTAATTACATGCGACATCTCTAAAAGTTTGACACTACAAGTTAATTTTTTCTCTATTTTGATAGTTAATAAAAATAGAATATTACTAGCATGTGTAAAACTGAATTTTACAACCTTCACTAGCATCCTTCACTATAGACATGCTTCCAAACCATGAGAAGAAATTCCTACTTTTAACATAGGAAATAAAAATAGATTACTACAATTTCCAAAACAAAAATATATGATGCTGAAAATTTCAAAAGACACACTAGCAAAATTTGGCTTTTAAATAAGTTGAAAGATTATAAAATTCAAAATTATGTCTCTAAATACATTTGACTATCAAGTTTGAAATTTATTCTAAAATTCATGAAAATGGAAAATATGATAATTAAGATGACAATTTTAGTACCTTTTTAGGTGGCCTTCTCTAAATAAATTGAAGATGTTTATTTGTTTTAGTTTATCTTAACACACATTTAAATATGCATATTTCTTTTTGGTGTATTAGGTGTTTGTTTTTTATATTTCATGTGGCTTCCTTTTAAACCAAGTTCATTTCCTCATGCATTTGAACCAATAATACTTGGGGCCTCAATGGTAGGAAAATGGAAATGGAAATGCGTCTCTTTATAGTTATCGATATTGGATGATCTATTCTTCAGTCTACATATGGATTATAGTAATATGGGACTACCCCATATTCCGTATACAAATACAAAGACAAGAAGCTATGTGAAATACAAGTACATGATTAAATGAATAAGGTTCTAACTAGTGCCAAAACTTATAGTATTTGTTGCTATGTCTAATTCACATGTGTTTATGATATAGAGATTAGGGTTTCCAAACATAGTTATTCTTTCTAATTTATTCTTATTTGTTAGATTTCTTTAAAAGACAAGGCCGCATGGGTGTGCAATTGCAATAGTAAAAAATATCCAAAGAAAACACACTTAATAAATTATTATTTTTAATTATGTATTTTACCTTTTTCTAGCAAGGGTAGGTAGGAGGAAGATAGGGGCCAATGGAGACAATAATAATATAATAGGCCAATAATGCTTTCAATCTTGACTAGATTTTATACGTCTATTTTAAGATATAGCACCAATATGGCCTTCATCGACATGATTCACATTTCTAGAAAACAAATTCTCAACCCATTAAGCTTGGACATCTTTCACATTTGTCATTGCATCAAATTAGAACCCAAAGCATGTCATCTACAATCATCTCCAACCAAAATAATAGAATTATATGTGTAACCTAATGATCCTTGGTGACTTGCTAAATGGATTTATATCATTAAAATTTTGACAAAAACCTTATTTGGTATCTACATTGTCAACTATTTCATATCTAAAAATCAAATTCTCAACCTCTGATTGTCAAACCCCATACTCCAAGTTTTGACAATACACGGGCTTCATCTTTGGCACTCACTATCTTCCTAGAAAAACAATCATAAGCATTCCCTACAAACAAAGAACAATTATTAACTATTTTTGTTATGTTGCACAAACAATTCGTGGCAATGGTAACAAAGCTTGAGAAATGAGTATTTCTAACAAGGATTATGTAATATTCCTATGGTCGCATGATTGGAATGCTGAAAGGATTTATGTTATTTCATGTGGTTTGTGAATTGTGATGCATTGTGAAGAAAGTTGGAGTGCATTTTTATTCAAACCAAGCATCTTTATGAATTTGAATGTTGTATGGAATTTTTTTGACATTTGAGGTATAGATGAATCATGTTATCAAATTTTTGTCTCTCTTGAACTAGCTTGGTTAAACTTATGGTATTTATCAATTAAATTGAATTAGTATTAAGAGATAAGTTTCCTTTTGAATGAAGAGCTTGCCTTCATTAAGTAAAATAAATATTTGATATTGTTTTCACATATTGACTTTGCAAGAGAGCATAAGCCATATTTTTTTCAATATATTTGTAATTTTACCTTAAGCTCTTTATATGCTATTGTTTCATGAATTAAAAAAAATACAACAATAAATGTACATCCAAGATTGTCTTTATCCAAGCAAGTAAATTCTATCTACTTGAATAAAATGCATTCTTTATGTTGCATGTTATATTTCTCTCTTATTTTTATGCACAACATCTGATAAGGTTAGTGACAAAGGCTTTTAAACTTCATTCAAGAAAGATTCCTGCATCTAGATCTATCTAGTAGAACTCTATCACAATGTAGATAAATATTTTGTAGATTTAATCTTTGATGCATATATTAATGTGCAAACTTTTATGTCTAAAATAATGTCTTATATGCACAATTTGAGTTGTAATTTCTAGCATATCAACTTACAAATATTTTTTTATCAGTGTAATCCTTGTATCCCTTCTAGTGCAAGTTCTAGTATACCAATCTACTAATAATAAATTTATAAAATGAAGAGTAATACTAATTGAAATGTACCTCTAATTTCCTAAGCAAATCTAAACCCTAACTAACAAATAACTTTGATAATAATTATATAATAATATAAACTAATGATGGAAGTGAAAACTTCAATATTGTTCCATGTGAATCATGAAATTTCCTCTTTAGAAAACATGTCCTTCTTCAAGCGATGAAAAAGGGGAATGACAATTGTTAATGGGAAGGAAGGCCAGAAGGCACAATATATTTGGTGCTTATCAATACCCTCCCAAACCAGTGATGCCAGGGGCTAACTCATTACTGGTGGGGATCATGAATTTACCCTAACCGACTAACACTTCCACTGATTTCCATATCTCCCTCTGCCCCAACCCTTCGTGAGAAAAAAAATAGACTTCCACTTGAAACTCTTCTCCCTAAGATTTTTAGATACAAGGATTTTGAGCAGATATAATCAGGATCACCGCAGACCATTGTATTGGACTCGACTGAGGCCTTGTTCGAATAGATTTTGTAGACAAAAATCAAGGTGGGCATTGAGAATTTATCAGGGGGAGTTGTTTTCAATGGAATTCTAATCGAGGTAAGCAGTTGGGGTAGTCTATGGATTCTTAATCGAAGTCAGATTCTGAGGCTAAGGATGCTCTATTGGTCCAGTTTGCCATTGTGTCAAAAGATCGATCTGTCAACGCCCGATTCAAACTATAGAGATATGGATCGCATGAGAGGCCATTAGCCCCTTGTCATGAATCCCGAGGGGAGCACTGACCATTTTGCCAATAATATTCTCCTTAGCATTTCCCGAGGGGATTCAAACCCGTGACCCAATGCTCTCATACCATTTGTTGGCCCAGTTTTCTATTGCGTCAAAAGACCGATCTGTCAATGCTCGATACAACCTTTAAAGATGTATATCACATGGGAGGAAGTTAGTCCCTTGTCACGAATCTCAAGGGGAGTGCTGACCATTTTGCCAAGATGCTCTTCGAGGCAGAAATGATCCTACCCTACTAAGATCTCATCCTAATCCTGATGAGAAGCAAACAAGGAGCTCACTAGAACTTAATTTCAACATTATGCAACCCCATTAATACTTCTACTCAGAGTATGGTGTGTTAGTGGTCTGGAATGGACCAAATCACTCCCTCCAGGAAACCACAAAGTGGTGGGGGAATAAATTCCCAGGCCATGTAAGTATTTTTAACCTAGATAATAATTTATTGCTAATAATTTGTGATAATAAAAATTTTAAACATGATATTCTCTATAGTAATTTAAGATTTCTCAGAGGCTACCCATTTCATTGTATCGATTGGATGCCCAATTTCAACCCTAGGTTATACAAATGAGGAAAACTAGCTAAGTGGGTTAATATTGGCATTATACCTATTGAATATCACTCCCTGACAATCTTAGATAAAATTGGTAGCAAGATGGGCTCCTTTCTAGGGTGTGAAGGCATCCTAGGTGATAATTTCTCTAGAGAGGTAAAAATTCTTGTAGAATTAGACACAAACATTAGCACATTAGAACCCTTAGAAATAAAGATAGAGAACAGAAGGTGGCTCCTTTAGCCAACTTTCTACAACGGGGTTATTGATGAATCAGATATTATCCCAAAAGGAAACACTCAATTGGGAGACCAGGTAGTGTTGAGAAAACTCCAAACTTGGTAGTTTCTATTAGATTAAACAAGAATGGTAGTGGCTTTACAATAGTAACAAATGAGTCTAATAAAGCCTCTTCCTTAAACCACAACCCCATCCTAGAGGTTCAGGCCTTTGAGAAGGCTAAGAGAAAAAGTGGGGAAAAGATGGATAGGGTTACTTCAATTAAAGAAACCCTACATCAATTGATAAGAGAGGTTGAAGAATTCAAGGCAGATATTATAGAACAAATAGTTCAATTGAACAAATAGTTCAATTGGACAAAGTAGGGATTGAACATCAACCAACATCCCCTATCCTAGAATGTGGCAATATTATAGAGAAAGATATGCCACCGGCCCTAAAGGCACCCAATGGGTTAGTAGAGGATGATTTTTCTACAGGACATGGGGAAGGAGAAGAAGGGATCGATGGAATCCCCCCATCTTAATAAAGCTATGGATGGTATAGCATGAGCAGTAGGGGAGGGAGAGCAAGGTAGGCATAAAGGAGAAAGAGGTATGGGTAGGGACAAAGTAGTCACAAAAGGCATGCTCGGTATCTGTCATTTTAGCCTGGGGAGGCCTAGACTAGACTGTGCCAAAAACCGCAAGAGAAGAGGTAGAAAATCTCTCTCTGACCTAAGAAATGAAGTCGGGACAACAACAAATTAGACTAAAATAACATCTATATTGAATGCAGGGAAGGGGAAGTATCTTCTGACATCACCATGAAAATCATAACATAGAATGTTAGGGGCATGAATATCCCTAAAAAGCAACATTTACTTAAACGTTGCCATTTTCCAACTAGGGTGGAAATTCTCATGTTTCAAGAAATAAAGTTGAATGATTCTAATTCAGAGGAGTTTAGGAAGAAGATAGGATGTTGGAAATTGGAGGTGGTTTCAGGAGTAGAAGCTTCAGGTGGGTTATGGATCATTTGGAACCCTAGGAGAGTTTCTATGGAAGTAGTACTCAAAAATAGATGTTGGATATGCTCTCTAGTTAGGAGCTTAAGCGACAATTTATCGTTTACTCTATTCAATATATATGGTCCCATCCACAATATCAAAAAAAGAGAAGTATGGAACAAAATTGGGGAGCAACTGACCTTAAACCCCAATTGGAATAGTATTTTAAGGAGATATTTTTATCCTATCTTATATCTAATTGAGAAAATGGGGGGTATAAAGAGAGAACCTGAATCCTTAATTGATTTTGTAATGCCTGCCAAAATACCCTAGAGAAATAAACATAATCCAACTACAAATAGAGATAATTTTTTTTCTAAAACATCTACTAATAAATATATGTAACTATGAGCATATACCATATACATATCAAATGCAACATTTCTTATCTACAAGAATGCATAGGGCATCATAACATGATCATAGTATCATATAATGCAAGTGGAAAATAAAGATAACATAACATCCTTTCCCCTAGGGTATCACAACGTCACTACTTAATGAATAACATCTTCATACTATTATATTTTCCATTTATCCTTAATCTCTAAGTTCATTTTATTGCACCAAAACCAAATGCTCCTAATTACCATTCTTACATCATTCACCTAACATTTCATGAATCCATATATCCAAATGTATGATTAGGTCTAGATACTTCCCTTAAGAATATATTGCATAACATCAAGGTAACTAATCATACAAATACACATAGATTATAATAGCAAGTATTAACCCTTCTAATCACATGACTCCATTTAGGTCTACATATCCAAGTCTATCCCAATCTCAAACATAATGAAAATTTACATAATATAAACCATATGAAATCACATCATCTTATTAAATTCCAATATCTTAGCCTTTACAACATCATGTTACATGATATTATAAATACAAGAGTTCATAATCTTCTTTCATATTTATAATGCCATCATGAATACAATGTTATCCCAAATACATAGAAATCAACTTCATAGATCATTTGCATAATGAAGAACAATAGAATCCATATACATGCATGCAATAATCCAATGAAGAACATCCCAGTGGAATAAGGTATCAAACCACCCGACTATGTGGAACCAAATAGGAACCACCCCCTGTGCTAGGAGATGACATGAGGTTCCAACTCTCACTCAAGACCTAGGCTAACACCTAACCAATCAAGGGACTCAACATGACATTACAAAGGTATACAAAATATCAATAGCCAAATCACATCACATGGATGAAAGAAAATCAATAAAATCTCCCAGAGGCATAACAACAAATCAAGGCATAAGGACCATGGTCATATGTAGGAGTGAAGTGTCATCACATGCTATCCTCACATAGAAGGGAATATGTCCAACTATGATAGACACATCTCTACATGTTATCCTTACAAAGAAGGTAATTATACACCCATAGTAGTCATGTATGATATCCTTGTATAGAAGAGTAATCCATACTCCTGATATACATACAAGCTACTCTCACATATACGGGTAAAAACAATCCCCGATAGACATGTGGAGCCATCTCAACCTATGTGAGAACATGGGAGATTAGTTTGCCATCTCAATGGCCTCAATATAATTATTATTATCTTATTAAGTGATTCCCAACCCAATCCATTTAATTAGTAATGTTATCACTTGTTAAGATCCAGAAAACTTCCAGTGTGCCTTGGTGATCTAGGTGTTAAACAACCTATCTCACATGACCGCAGTCATCACATGAAATCCCACTCCCTCTAGCATATGCCAAGACCTTAGAATAAAAAATATTAAATAACATCATAAACACATATTGAAGGCCCATAAGAAACATAAAAGTGCTCATAACATAACTGAGAACATACTGATCATAATAGGATACATAAAGACACAAACACAGCAAGAGCCTCCACCAACACATATTAATCAAAGAGACAAGCATAAACATGATACAAAGATAAATACAAATCCATTCAAATCCTCAATAGTGAGTCAAAGCACATCCCACTAGAGCCATGATATCAATCCTCAACAACAAGGTAATTCACCCTCTTGCTAGAGAAATTCAGCGCCTATGAACCACCTCAATGGTAGGGTACAAACACACTTATCGGAGCATAAAACATCATAATAACATAAAAATGAATCAATACACATCACTGAGGACTCAAAAAAACATACAAAGCCTCTAGAAGAACCCCAAAATCAAACTAACAAAACCCAGATCACGGAAACCCTAAATTGTGCAAACTGAAAGCAGAATTGCACATCTAAAACCTAGAATAGTGCACATGATTCATAGGATTGTGCATATGATTCACAAAACTATGCACATGACTTGTAAAATAGCGCATATGACTTAGAATGCAAATTTGAGGAAAATGAAGAAAATAAGGGGGTAAACGCACCCAGTTTTGAGCACAGACTTGCAAATTGGTAAAATACACTCCCATAAGGTGTAGGGGAAAGAAAATAACATTGAGAAAACATTAAAAATAAAGATTATAATTATATCAAGAGATATCAACAAGGAATCATAGCCATAATTGCACTCAAAAGTGCACAAAAATATACCTAGCTCTCACAACAACTAAGAGAGATGAAATAATGAAATAAATAGGTAGCAAAGAGAAATACATAGAATTTAAAAACCTCTAACATGACTTAACACTATCACAAGAGGAAATACTTAGAAATTGCATTACATGGGTGACCAAAACAACACCCGACAAATCACAAATTTCTCCAAAACAATAAGCACAATCACAGAACCTAGGAGATGATAGAAATACAAAAGCGATATATACATAACTTATAATCATAAGGAATATACTGAATTACAAAGAAATCTAAACAAGAATTGAGCAAGGAAAGTCACAGGAAAGCCATTCCCAGCAAACAATTTTTCTCAAATCATAAAAATCAATTGAATGCAATCTTTTCCAGAATCTTTCCCACACCTAGATTTGATCTTTAAAATAACATTTCTACTCTCTAAGCAATCTTTCAAATAAAACCAGAAGATAATCTTTGATCAAAACACAATGTAGACAATTCCTTTTCTGGAAACCAAATTCGAAAGATGAAGAAGCCAACTTGGAAATCGCAATCCAATAATGGAAAATTTGAAGAAGAGAAAATCCAATAATTTAAGCAAGCCAATCTTCAATCCAAGCTCCCAATTGAATTTAGAAACCAAAATGCAAATCAAAATCTTCCAGATGGTAACTCGACAGCCTTCACAGAATGCTCAATAAATAAAAATTAAAACTCAAAACTATACAAAAATTTTGAGCAATCAGAAAATTCGGAAAAACAATATAATATACCTAGACCATACATAGTTTTGAGGAAAGGATTATTTACTTACCATTTGAAAATAACCAATCAAACGAAAGGGTAGGTAGACTTTGTATTATTTATGTTTATACAAACAATACTAATGTAACAATACAAATACAAATGGGATAATAATAATAAATCAAATCCCACTAATAAATAAATAAATAAAAGGCTTGTACAAATAGAAGCTAATTAAAAAATAAATATAAAAGCATATCCACAATTAAGCATAAATTAAAATAATTAATAAACCAATGAATAGATAATAAAACAATAAATTTAATTAACAATAAATCAAAGCAATAAATAAATAGAAATAAATAAATCATTAAACGATAAATCAAACAAATCAAATAAATTGATTAAATTAATCTCAATTAAATAAATGCAAATCTCAATAATAGTTAATTATCAAATAATTAAATAACCAAATAAATAAATGATAGTCATACCGTAGAATAAATTAATTTAAACATTAGTAAATTAAATTAATCCAATTATTAATTAAATAATAACACACACTCACAACACCTCAAGCAACTCGACAGAAAACCAGCCACATGAATGAACACCATAACACACTAAATTTATACGTGGAAAACCTCAAAGAGGAAAAACCACGGTGGGATTTGTGACCCACAATATCAATTCACTGGCCATATGAAAGATATTACATAGCATGGGGGCTTGCACATGTAGGAAGGCACACTGCCTAGAGCACACTGCTCAACACAAAAGAGTCTCACTGACTACAAGCTTCTGCTGAAATAAAATACTACTGGTGAACTCACAAAATGCATCTATAATGCCAAAAAGAGTTCCCGTTAAAGCTCTGTTCAGTACTAGTTCATAAACCCTGAACCTTCTACCGGTATCTTCTTCCTCCAAGAATGCTTTACAAACTATCTATTGATCATAATATGATATTACATTTGCATACAAATGACCTTCATCTATCAAAATGACCTAATAGACTGACTTATATACCCTTTACAAACAATATGCCTTATGTCGGATTACAATAAAAAAAATATTCAATATCGGTGCAATACAATAATTATAAAATGATTTTACAATAAAACCTTTCGTATCCAGACTGATGTCAGCTTTACTGAAGTGTTGGATGACGGTGCCGATCTCAATGATCACCCTGAATACTCAATGTTGGTATCCACCGATGTATGCCTCCAAGTGCTGGTATATGCCTTCAATAGAATCTTATTGACATCAATGACAACATATGATTCCAATGAGTGTCAATAGCCAACAATATCCCCCTTTGGCATTGATGGTAACACTCATGTGAAAAATGGATTCCTTGCCGATTTAACTGAAAAATGAATCATGCTCCCCCTGAGCTGATTGACCCTGTCAACAATATACTCAGCCTATCCTTCCCTTTGGATTACATACATATTTTTCACATAATATACACTCCCCCTTTGGCATCAATGCCAAAGACCAGTGAAAGAATTACATATTACTTTACCAGAGCTTGACCAATCTCAAAATTTCTGGGTAAGCTTTCTCTAGAAACTGTACATAGGTATCCCAACCAGTTTTAAATGTTTCAGATATGGATACAAGTCCACTTAGTAAATGTGCTAGTGTTTCTTTCTCAGTGACTTCTATCGGTGTGGGCTTTGCAAGCATATCCATACATTCCCTCTTATGTACACCAAGTGAATCCAATCTTGGACTCGCCAAACCTCTAAGACTCCTTTCTCTCCGAATGATCTTGTCTCTTTCCTTTTCAAAAGCAAAAACTTGGTTCTCCAAAGTCAAAAATTTTCCATCAATGGAAGTTGTAAGTGAAGTTAGTCCATCAAAAGAATTAACAATATTACATATCTTTTCATGTAATTCATGTAACCTCTGATCTACATTAGCTGTAAGAATTTGTATATTAAAACAAAACCTGTAGATATTAGTACATTGTTTCAAAGAATTTTCAATGTGTACAAGTTTCTCTTCAAGCTTCCTCTTCTTTGTTTCAATAATCTGGTCAAAAGTTGCTTTCTTGGCCAGAGTAAATCTTTCAAGTGCTTTCTTATCAAAAATCTGCTGCAATGATTGAAAGTTTTTAGATATGTGTTCTGTTAATACCTTAAGCTTGCCGGAAGGGCTTGCTTCATTATCAATCATATAATTAGGAATCAATCTATGCAAAAATATTATTGATTGATCTATTATTCCTTTGTCTACATATCCCTCCGTCATTAGCTTTTGAGTAGACATCATCATTAGCTCTATGGGACTCATCTCTGTAATTGATTTCTTCTCAACTTGAGAAGTGTCAATTTCCAAAGGTTTTGTAGGGGAAACTACTACCGGTGCAATATCCTTTTCCTTATTTTCCTTATCCTTTGTCAGTGAATCTCTTTTCTCCTCTAATGCACTGGTGGCTTCACCACTTGGTATGGTATCTGTTACTGCCGGTGGAGTATTATCCACAATATTATCTGTAACTTGTACATTATCTATATTACCTTTCCCAGACTGTACAAATGTAGTCTCTATCGGTTTTGTCTATACACTCTCATCAGTTTTGGGTTTAACTGTCGGTTCACTCAAAATTTGAATTGAACTTTCCAAAATTCCTTTCCCTTTATATATTTCCGGAATGGTGGGAGCTGTTGCCTTAGCAAATTCTTCTTGAGAGGTGAGAAAATCAGAATTATTTTGGAAGAATTTGGTCCAACCATCTTGGGTCTCATTTACTATCTCATTGACTCTACCCATCATTAGGCCTATTCGCTAGGTTTTGTTGTTAAAGACTCTTCTATTAACAACATCTATACATGTTTTCATTTCCTCATTATTTATAGAGCCACACATATTCAAAAGTTCAACTTCTTTGATCTCTTTGTCCCTCCTAAATGCATCTAATCTCCTTGCATCTAACTTATTATACAATGATAAGAGAATTTCTTTCAAAATCTCTAAAATCCTTCTTATATATGTCTAAATATAACAAAATTGCTTCTTCTATTTCATTTTACTCATTACTTCTAAATCTTCATAGAAATTTGACACATTCTTCAACATTCCATCTTTAGTTATCTCATCAATCAATTCTGCACAAGTAATTGGGGGAATGATGGTAACATTACCAGAATCAATTGCTTCATCTATCACACTCTTTTTCATCTTTCTAGGGGGTTGCAGGAGCGGATGGAGTAGGATGCCTCTTCTTTGTCAGAGGTGTGGGTGCAGTTGTTACCTTTCTTACTATCTTCCTCCTAGGTTCCACCTTTTTCTCGTCTACTAGAGGCTTGTCATCTTTCTTCCTCTATACCCTTCTGAATGCAAGAGGTTAATTATCCTCTGAGTCAGAATTAGAAGTGATAGAAGAAATGAAAGTCTCAGACCTCTTCACCTCAGGAGCACTTGTTGCTGCCGGTTGATCTACCGGTTTAGATCCAGAATGTAGTTCCATATCTATCCTGTGCATTACATCTTGAACAAATGTAGATATTTTGTCTATATTCTTTTCTCTTCTTTTCCTATTGAAACTAGTTTTAACTTCAAAAGCCTTTTCCTCTGCAGTGCCAAAGTGTTTAGCCTTATCATCCAAAGGAGCATCAATCAACATTTTAGCATATAACTCCAAAATGTTGTCATCTACCTCATAACCTAGTTCAGTGACCCATATAGTTATAGGTTCCACTGCTTCCATCAGTGTCTCATCTGTTTTTACCATAAAGAAAATATCAATGGAGTATTTCTCCACAATGTGTTTGGAAATTATTTTCCCCAGTCTCATATTTTCTTGAAAAGTTTTGAAGTAGCCCCAAAGCTTCTCATCCCTATTACTGCCAAGACCGATGATTACTTCTTTGATCTACATACCTACAGGTATGTCATGTGCCCAACACTTCTTTCCCAAACCCAGTAGCTCATTCATGAAGTATAACATCAAGCAGACAATACGATTGCCAAACTTGAAAGTTCCTTTCTTAACCCCTTTAATCTTGCCAAGATTTATCATTAACTCACTCCTCAGCCATTCACACAAGTCATACTTCTCATTATTCTTTATCATCTGATATGCAACATGGATGCACGAACTGGAAGCAGAGTTCAATTGACTTGATTGAGTTACCTTGTAGTCAATGATCATGTTGGCAAATTTCATATTCGTGTCTTTGATGGTGCTGACCCTCATAGATCTTCCAACATGGGTTGCGTTGGTGAGCTTCTCAACCACAGTGGTGGAGATCTTCTTTCCTGGTTCTTGTCCAACTTTAGGTAAGTTGGTGACCACTTGAATAGCTTCTTTGGTAATCATGTGGGGCTGGTCCAACCAGATGAATTCATTATGGACCCTTCTCAAAACATATCTGATCACTTCATCCTTGAATTCTGGAATATACAAGATTTCGATTAACCCTAGATCCTCAATGATTTCATATTCCAGTTTCATTGTTTTGAAGCTACCTAGTATCATAGATTGATACATCCTCTTGATTTCCTTAGTGCCTAAACCCTCCAAGGTGCAGTGAATATAGGCCCTAACATCCTCTACATAAACCACACCATCGGGAACCCTTGAAAACGCGACAGTAGAATCTTCCTTCATAGTAATTTGGGGAACTTCTTTGGAAACATGCCTAAGGCTATCCTTGACCTCAACAATAGTGGGATTCACAATGAAAGTAGGAGCAGATGATGATCTGGATTCCATTTCAAAGAAATACCTTGATAATAGTCATTGATTGAAGGGTTTTGATTACTTCTCAGATGATTGTTGGAAATTCTTTGATATGCCTTTGCTAGCTCTTGATCACCTATGATTCACCTTTTCTTCACTCTAGTTTTCTCGAGTGCTAGGTGAGTGAAAATGAGTCCATTTTACCTTTTTATCAGCAAGTAAACCCTAATTCATCACTATCATAAATGCTTAGCGATGTGCCCTACTGGATGCCAGTTTCATAGTTTTATGTCAAGTAAACCTCCATTAGTGATTAATACGACTCTCTAGATCTCTTCCAGGGAATATGCCAACCCCTAAGGCGTATGCCTCAGTTACCAGTTGAATTTCTTGCCGGTGCAGGAATGTTATGGTCTATTGGTGGAGTTACAGGTGCGGTTACCAGTGTAGTTGCATATCCACTTGGTTCTTCAGATTTTCTAGCCCATCTCTTGGTGTGATCTTGTTGTATTTCATCTACCTTCTTCTTCCCTTTCTCATTTTCTTTATCATTGCTAACCGGTGTAGACTTGCTTCTACAATTTTTAGCAATATGACATATTTTGTTGCATGCATAACATGTAACATTGTTCTTTTGAATTGCTTTGACATATCCGGTGTCATTCCTTGACCTACATTGATTAACCAAATGACCAAAATTTCCACATACATGACATTTTACATTCATTCTATAATCTTCTAACTGATGACCATATTTCTTGCAATTTGTGCATTGACCAAGAACTGAATTATAGTTTTAATTTTCTCTATTTCTAAATTGTCTAGCCATATGCCCAAAATTGTTGCAAACAAAACATCTACCATTGAATTTGAAAGCATTAGATTGCCTTACTGATTTCCTTCAGTCTAATGAGTTCTTCATATCAGTTATCTGATCTTCATTTGTAGTACCAGAGCTTTCACATTGTACAAATCCAAGTCCTCTAGAATCTTCACTTTGCCTTTGTCTTTTCAATAAATCATCCAATGGTGCAACACTAATCCTGAATTTTTCTTTATACTCACTTGCAATAGTCAGATCATCTCTTAGAGTAGTTATTTGTCTTTCAAGATCTTGTTCATTATTCCAGGAGTGTACCAAACTAGTTCTCAATAGATTATTCTCATGAGTCAATCTATAACATTCATCAAATTTGTTCTTCAGAGATATAACAAGACTTTCTTCCTTTTTCTTTCTGTCCTCAATATCTTTTGATAACCTCATAATCAGGTCTTGCATTTCATTCTTCATGAGCATGTTTGCTTGACTCAGTTTCTGACATAGTTTCTTAAGTGCATTTTTCTCTTCATCATCCTGGTTTTGCAAAAGTTCCTTTCTCTTAGCTTGAGTCGATGATAACCTTTCTTGCAGAATAAGAAGAATTCAATTCATCTTGCAGTTTCAAGTTCTTCAATCCTTTCAAGATCATAATCCTCAAGTACCATCTTAGGTTGCTTCTCCATAGCCATGTTCAATGATTTCAGTTTCAAAATCTTCCTCAAGATGTTAAACTTCCTCCGAGGTACCAAGCTCTGATACCAATTATTGGAATACAATGAACCCAAGAACACTAAGAGGGAGGGGGGGTGAATCAATGTTCTGCGTGTAACACAAGATTTTAACCTTTTATAACATACACATATAAACTAGTAAATGAAGAAACATATAACATGAAGTAAATAAACTAGCCACATGAATGAATACCATAACACACTGAATTTATGTGTGGAAAACCTCAAAGAGGAAAAACCATGGTGGGATTTGTGACCCACAATATCAATTCATTGGCCATATGAAAGATATAACATAGCATGGGGGCCTGCACATGCAGGAAGACACACTTCCTAGAGCATATTGCTCAACACAAAAGAGTCTCACTGACTACAAGCTTCTACTAAAATAAAACAGTACTAGTGAACTCACAAAATGCATTTGTAATGCCAAAAAGAGTTTCGGTTAAAGCTATGTTCAGTACCGGTTCATAAACCCTGAACCCTCTACTGATATCTTCTTCCTCCAAGAATTCTTTACAAACTATCTACTGATCATAACATGATATTACATTCACATACAAATGACCTTCATACATATCCTTGGCATCACACAGTTCTGCTAACATGTCATATACATTGTCTTATATCAAAATTACCTAACATACAGACTTATATACCCTTTACAAACAATATGCCTTATGTCAGCTTACAATAAAAAAGATATTCAATGTCAGCCCAATATAATAATTACAAAATGATTTTACAATAAAACCTTTCAGATCCAGACTGATGTCAGCTTTACTGAAGTGTTGGATGACAGTGTCGGTGCCAATGATGACCCTGAATACTCAATGCCGGTATCCGTCGATGTATGCCTCCAAGTGTCGGTATATATGTTCAATAGAATCTTGTTTCCATCAATGACAACATATGATTCTAGTGAGTGTCAATTGCCAACACAACTAAGCCTAGAGTGAGGGAAAGAAACCCATGCCATCTCCAACAACTTGCCATTGGGATAGGACATGCTCAGACCTATCAGACTAGGTGGAGTCAATGTCTGGTACCTACAATCCACAAAATGATACATATACAACATGTATCCATCATGATAAACAGACAAGTGAAAATAGAACCGCAACACCTTATCATGCTCATAATGAGTGATAAGGCATCCTCCCTTTCACGAAGATAGACACACAATATCAACATCAACACATCATAGAAACCATATTACCAAATAGGGGTTAGAACCATCATAACATCATGAATCATGTAGTTCGCATAAGAATATCAAGTGCATATAATCCTTCCAATGTAAACCGATCCATTAGCTAATCTAGAATGTAGCATCAATCATATGAATCATTAAATAACATATGTCCATATAAAGTGTCTAGCATCATCAGTATCATATGAATATAAATAAAGTCATAAGTAATCATCAAAACATCATCCATATGTCTAAATAGGTCCATCAAAGCATAAATCAAA
Source organism: Cryptomeria japonica (assembly GCF_030272615.1). Taxonomy (NCBI): domain Eukaryota; kingdom Viridiplantae; phylum Streptophyta; class Pinopsida; order Cupressales; family Cupressaceae; genus Cryptomeria; species Cryptomeria japonica. Next base: position 485,327,305 of record NC_081408.1, read on the forward strand.
ACATGAATCTAGGAGGGACACTACATCATTTCCCCCTTTGCCTAGGCTTACTCTTGGAAGCCTAAGAACAAATAGGGGTAAATCTCTCTCATCCATGCGGTATCCTCCCATGTCGTCAAAGAATCATCACTTGCATCCCACTGGACCCTTACCTGCTCTGTGTCCTAACCCTTGAGGGTCAGCCCTCGATGCTGAAGAATGCACATGAGCTCCAAAGAAAGTTGCCCTTCCTCAACCTACAATGAATGCTAATCCAAAACATTCAATATATCATTTGATAAGGTCTCAACACAAACACAAGAAACACATCATGGATACAAGACAAGTTGGCAGCAAGGCAAGGCGATATGCTATAGGACCAATCCTCTCCAATATCTCAAATTGTCCAACAAATTGAGGAGCCAACTTAGAACCTTTTCCATAATGGCTAGGACTCTTTCATGGATGCACTCTCAAAAACACCTTATCCCTAACTGCAAACTGCCTATGCACACGGTGAGAATTTGCATATTTCTTCTTTCTATCCTATGCTGCTATAAAATGCTCTGTAATGCATGCCACTTGCTGCTCCATGTCCTGCAACATCTGTGAACCAAGAATCACTCTATCTTCCAATCTGTCCCAACTCAAGGGTGTACGACATGGTTGACCATATAATGCTCGAAAAAGGAGACATACCAATAAAACTATGATAACCATTATTATAGGAAAAATCCACCAAATAGATATAATCCTCCCATCTACACTATTGATCCATGACGTACATCCATAAAATATCCTCCAACACCTGATTAACCTGCTGTATCTAACCATCCCTCTTAGGGTGATATGTCAAACTAAAGTTCAATTGAGCACTCCTAAATCATGTTGAAGGGAAGTCCATAGTGCTGAAGTGAACACTGGCTCACGATCCAATATAATCTATTGAGGAATACCATGCAACCTCACTATTTGCTCCAAGAAAATACGAACCACCATCACTGTTGTGTATGAAGATCTGATAGGAGAGAAGTGTGCCACATTGGTCAACCTATCAGTGGTGACCATGATAGAAGCATGACGATGTAAAGACATAGGTAAACCAGTAATTAAATCCATAGATATAATGACCCATTTCTGCTCTGGAACTAGGTTTGACTGCAACAAACCTATTGGATGTTGGTGTTCAGCCTTTATATGTTGACACTGTAAGAAACATGACACATAATCCACTATATCTCTCCTCATGCCTGCCCAATGATATAACTATTGCAAATCTGCATGCATCCTCTTGACACCTGGGTGTGTTGAGTAAGGTGCATGATGGGCCTCTTATAAGATTAATGCTCGCAACCTATCTGAAGGTGGAACATATATACGTCCCAAATGTCAAAGAAGACCATCGGACTCCAAAGAGTAACATGCATATCTTCCATCCAAAGCTCTCCCTGATGCAATCTCTGCACTAATATCCTGATAACAATTGTCTTAAGGAAGGGCACTAAGAATCCTACTCCTCAAATCTATGCCAATAGTCATCGCTAAAGCCCCATTCCTCCTAAGACTCAAGGTATCTTCTACCACATTCTCCTTGCCATAAATATATCTCACCTAAAAATTATACTCACACAAGAACTCCATCCAATGTCACTGCCTATCATTCAAGTTTGGTTGTGTGAAGATGTATTGCAAACTACAGTGATCATTGTGTAGCTCGAACCGATGCCCAAGAAGAAAATGTCTCCAATGAACCAAAGCATGAGCAATGTCTGCTAGCTCTAAATCATGAGTCACATAATTCAACTTGTGATCTTTGAGCTTACTTCAGAGATATGCTATCATTGTACCTTCTTTCATCAAAACTGCTCCAAGATTGTCTAAGGATGCATCTGTGCACACCACCAAATATCGTAAAGTATCTGGCACTACTAGAATAGGTGCACTAGTCAAATGATCCTTAAGGATCCCGAAAGTAGTCTCACACTATTCTGACCACACAAACGTATTCCTTTTCCTCTAAAGAGAAGTGATAGGATGAGCAATCCTCAAGAAATTATGAACAAATCTGCGATCATAACCTGCAAGTCCCATGAAGCACTGAACCTCACCCACATTAGTGGGTGTTGTCCAATCCAATACAACCTGAATCTTAGAGGGATCCACTTTGATACTCTCTCTTGATATAAAATGACCAAGATATATCACCTTTGTCTGGAAGAACTTGCACTTTGCCATATTGGCATACAACTGATTGTCTTGAAGACACTACAAAACCTGCCTCATGTGCTCCTCATGCTCCTCCACTGACCTCTAGTAAACCAATATATCATCTAGGAATACAAGCATAAATATGTCAGATATGTCTTGAAAACTCCATTCATCAAGCTCATAAAAACTGATGGAGCATTAATGAGACCAAAAGGTACCATGTTGTAAAATCATAGTATCCATATCTAGTACAAAATACGGTATGATGACTATCCCCCTCATGAATCCATAACTGGTGATACCCTGACTCAAGGTCTATCTTGGAGAAGACCTTCACATCCTTAATCTGATCAAACAAATCATCAATCCTTGACAAAGGATATTAGTTCTTCATTGTCACCTTATTGAGCCATTTGTAATCAATGCACAAACCTAAGAGATCCATTCTTCTTCTTCACAAAAAATACCAAAGCACCCCATGGAGCGACATTGGGGCAAATGAATCTCTTAGCCAATAACTCCTCCAAATACAATCTCAACTCACTCAACTCTCGAGTAGTCATCTGATAAGGAGCCTTAGAGATAGGATTTGCACGTGGAACCAACTCTATCCAAAAATCAATGTTGTGCTTCAGCGGCACACTTGGAATCTCACTAGGGAAAACATTTGAAAACTTTTGGAGAATGGGATGATGATGAAAGAGTTAATCACAATTCACTCTCACTACAAACAACTAACAACCCTGTCACACACACCACTTCAATTGCATAGCGAAGATCATGCAAAGAGAAATAGCTATTTGAACACCCACTATCTCCACACTCTTCCCACTATCATCTAAGCACTGTACCCTCTTTCCATGACAACCAATACTAGCTTGATAAGACTCAAGCCAATCCATGCCTAGCACAACACCATAAGAACCCAAAGAAAGAACACGAAGATTCACTAAGGTGGTACAAACTCCCAAATCCAACCCACAACCATGCACCATGGAATCAAATGCCACCTATCACCTTTCTCTATCACAACAAGCCCACATAACTCTACTATTGAAGGAGAAATGAAATAATCAGAAGTACCTAAATCAAATAATACATAGCAAGAGATACCACCTATCTCACCTGTAGACTCAACAATTGTAGCTTGGTGCTCAGCCTGATGGTTAGCAATTGCCACAAACACATGATGAGACCTCCCTTCATTGCCTACTATAGGCTCGGAAACTGTTGGCCTTTGTCCTGACATATTGCATATTTATGAGGGAAATGAGATGCATAGTGGCCTTGTTGTCCACAATTAAAGCAATTCCCTCGGTCAAATCCTTGAGTAACTAGAGGGGCACTGGACTGTTGAACACTACCTTTATTTGACTGCTCAAAACTCTATGTTTGCTGAGAGGGGCTTGATCACTTGTCATATTTCCTACCATGGTCTCTATCCTGCTGAGATCTAGCACCACACACAAAACTTTAACTATGGGGATATCTTTTCTGATACCATAGACCACTCCAAAAAGAAGAGGGATAACTCCTAGAAACTCTTGAAGACTGCATCTGCGCACTCACAATTGATCCTGAGACTGGAGCACTAACTGACTGCACACATGGTGCACCTCTAGAAACCAAAGTCAAGTTCTCCTTTTCTAAATGTGCCTTCTCTATGACTTCCTCTAAAGTCTTAGGTTCATGCATTTGAACCTCTCCAGTGATGCGGTCACTAAGACCTCTAGCAAAATGTTGAATCAACATCAACTCATCATAAATGATCCTAGCATACTGCTTAAGTTCAAAGAACTTATGCTTGTACTACTCAACTGTCATACTCCACTGCCTCAAATCATGAAACTCATTGACCTTCCTCTACCTCTAATGATTTTATAAGAAACAAGCATGAAACCGCTCAAGGAAAAGCTCCCAAGAAATTGTCGCAATATCTAGACACAACTTCTACTCCTTTGTACGCCACCATGTAGATGCAAAATCTTGAAGATGCATAATCACACACCTTATGTTGGTGTTACTGCTATACAGGTGCATAGCAAAACACTTACTCAAATCCAACAACTAGGTCTCCACCTCTATTCCATTGCCAGAACCATCAAAAGTAGGAGGACAAGCCCATAAAAGATCTCTCATGTGACTAGTTGCACTCGCATCAAGATCCACCTCAACTCTCCTCCATGGTGAATGCAAACACTCTCTCCTAATGACTAGAATGGTGACACTCCTCCTATTGATTATCTTCCTGTAATCAACCATGAAGCTCTTGAACCACATTCACTAGTTGCAACACTACATCACCACCCAACTGATTATGTTGCTTCTCCTCATGGTGTGACTCTTCAGAAACCTCAAGACGAGGATTCCATCAAGTACCCATGCGACCACCATGTCCATGGCCTACACCTCTAGCAGACATCTTGTCTAAGCAAGATATAAGAGAAACCATAAGCTAAAATTTAGGGCAACAAATACAAGAAAATAACATGTAGGGATAAATCGTTGGGCTACCCCATGATGCTAAATTGCTAACATGCACAATGGGCTCAAATGAATCTAGATTACCCAGTGTATGAACATGGACTCTAATGCCAAATGTAATGCTCGCCAAAATACCCTAGAGAAATAAACATAATCTAAATATAAATAGAGCTAATTTTTTTTCTAAAACATCTAGTAATCAACATATGCAACTATGACCATATACCATATACACATCAAATGCAACATTTCCTATCTACAAGAATGCATGGGGCATCATAACTTGATCATACTATCATATAAAGGATGCGGAAAATAAAGATAACATAACATTATTTCCCCTAGAGTATCTGAATGTCACTACTTAATGAATAACATCTTCATACTATTATATTTTCCATTTATCCTCAACCTCTAAGTTCATTTTATTGTACCAAAACCAAATGCTACTAATTACCATTCTTACATCATTCACTTAACATTTTATAAATCCATATAACCAATGTTATGATTAGGTATAGATCCTTCCCTTAAGAATATATTGTATAACATCAAGATAACTAATCATACACATACATATAGATTATAACAACAAGTATTAACCCTTCTAATCACATGATTCCATTTAGGTTTAGCTATCCAACTCTATCCTAATCTCAAACATAATGAACATTTCCATAATATAAACCATATGAAATCACATCATCTTATTAAATTCCAATATCTTTGTCTTTACAACATCATGTTACATGATATTACAAATACAAGAGTTCATAATCTTCTTTCATATTTACAATGCCATCATGAATACAATGTTATCCCAAATACATATAAATCAATTCCATAGATCATTTGCATAATGAAGAACAATAGAATCCATAGCCACACGGACAATCATCCAATGAAGAGCATCCTATTGACAGGTGTTTTAACACACTCACCAACAGTTAGGTAGAATATGAAAAGTATACCACCTCTCCTAAAAAACAATCAATCTTGAAATATTAATTACTCCAAGGTCTCTATGGTTGGGTCATGACGGTGTTCAATCAATTAATGGTTGATGCAATTGTACCTATCAAGGGGCCTGCTAGTTGAAACAAAACAAATAAATCCTTTTTTTGTGTTTTCTGATTTAAACTTGATAAAGAAACTTCAAAACATTGGTCAGGGTAGAAAGAGATAATAACTAAACCAATATTGAACAACTTAGTGAACTACCAAGTCAATGGATCACAACAAGGTATTGTTAGAAAGTTCAGATAATCGAAAGATAACTGAGAGGGGGGGGGTGAATCAGTTGTCATAAATTACAGGAACATTCAACAATTAAAACTTTAATATTGGAATAACAGTTAATCCAATTAGGCATAAACAGTAACCACAGAATAAAAGCCATCCACACAACACCAAGATTTGTATGTGGAAAACCCAGTAAAGGGAAAAACCACAATGGGAAGCCTACCCATAGTCATATAATACTTTTGTAGTAAGTATGTGAATTACAATGAGGGATCCTGCACTTGCAGGTAGACCAACAACCTAAAGCACACTTCTCAACACAAAAGGAGCCTCACTGACTACATATAAATCTAGACTACAATCTAGAGAAGTGTTGAACTACAAAAGATAACATCTCCTATGCCTGAGTATAGTTCCGGTTAAGCTCAGTACCGGAGGACTAAATCCTCTTACATAAACCCAATTTGATCTCCAATGATCAACCATTATTCGCACATTACATTCCTTGACCATGACCTCTTACATTAACCATGATGTTCTAGAATGAGATCTTACATCTATATATACAAACCCTCAACCATAAACAATTAGGTTGGCCACCAGATAATAAACCAATTACATAATTACAAACCATGTTGGCCTTAGACCAAACAAACAAATAATATCAACAGATAAGACATCCTAGAAATACATCAATAGGTCCTATCCACACATTACATTAAAGCTGGTTCATAACCTAGATCAAGAGAGACCAAGTATAGGTCCATATGCTTCAACAATGACCTCCAAATGCTAAGTCTCGAACATGATTACCAATAGCATCCTGAAACTCAATCAAAAGTTGCATTAACACCGCTTATGCAATTCATCAAAGATCTCCACTAAAATCTCTTCTGGTGAAACCCTCGCCAGAACCAAAAACCAATCTTCTAAGAAAGAAAGATAGCATCCAATCTCTAGACCAAAAACAACTGACCAAATATGAGTATAAGTATCTTGAACAAGACAATTCCATCACTAGATTATATCGGAGGCTTCCAGATCATGTTGGATCCAAGTTAACAAAAACCACTCATCCTACCGAGACCAGAAGGGTGCCGGTAAAGCATCCAAATAGCTAGTGTTGACATCATTGACAAAACATCAATGCAACACATAATCAATTCCACCAAATGGCCAACAATCTCCCCCTTTGGAATTGATGGCAACACTAGATGTAAAAGACATTTAAGTACCAAGAAATGCCAAACAAGTTTCCCCCTATGGAAGACAACCAACAATCACTTGCATATAGCTCTGAATATCAATATCTTTCCCCCTTTGACATTTATCATTTCCTTTATATTTTTCACATCAACATCACTCCCCCTTTGACATCAATGCCAGAAATTTGATAGAAATATCAAAGCAAAAGCATAAGCCTTCGAATCTCAAAGCTCACTACTCCCCCTGAGTAGTAGCATCCCACATTAGTGCTGAAATGAATAGTATCTCAGATAATGCATGCCAGATTGATTCCAAACCGCATCAATCAAGTCTCTATCGGAGGGGCAAAAACTCCTAATTTGTCTCTCAAGCACTCAAATGCTTCCTTGGATAAAGGTTTAGTGAAAATATCTACAATTTGTTCTTTAGTGTTCACATAAACTAGTCTAACTTCATTTGCTTCCACCTTCTCCTTCAAAAAGTTATACTTGATAGATATGTGCTTTGTCTTAGAATGAAATACCAGATTTTTTGATATATCAATAGCAACAGAGTTATCACAGTGATTAACTACCAGTGCATCACAATCCACCTTTATATCCTTCAACATTTGCTTCATCCATAAAACTTGTGTATAGTTAGTAGCAGCAACAACATTCTCAGCTTCAACAATAGATAAAGAAGTACATGCTTGTTTCTTGCTGATCCATGAAACCAACTTCTTTCCAAGAAAGAAAGCTCCACCTGAAGTACTTTTCTGGTCATCAACATCTCCAGCCCAATCAACATCTGTATATGCACATAAAGTAAAGATATCATCCTTAGGGTACCATAAGCCATATTATGATGTACCTTGCAAGTATCTAAAAATTCTTTTCACCGCCATCTCATAATTTTCTCTAGGATCACTCTGAAATCTTGAAACAATACAAAAAACATTCATAATGTCAGGCCTAGTTTGAGTCAAATAAAGCAGACCTCCAATCATAGATTTGTATCTTGTACGATTTACCGGTGTAGAAACATCTTTTCTTGTCAATTTCTCACTTGTAACCATAGGAGTACTTACTGGTTTAGAATCTCCCATACCAAATTTCTTCAATAATTCCTTAGCATATTTATTTTGACAGATAAAAATACCTTTGTCAGTCTGAGTAATCTGCAAACCTAAGAAAAATTTCATCTCACCAATCATAGACATCTCAAATTCATTCTCCATATTCTTAGAAAATTATATGCATAATTTATCTTCACCTCCAAAAATAATGTCATCAACAAATACTTCAACAATCAATATATCATCATCATTGATTTTATAATGCAAATTATTGTTAGCACTTCCCTTAGTAAAACCAAGCTTCAAAAGATATTTATCCAACCTAGCATACCAAGCTCCAAGTGCTTGTTTTAGTCCACATAACATTTTCCTTAACCTGCAAACCATATATGTATCATCTGGTAGTGAAAAACCATAAGGTTCCTCAATATAAACTTCCTCATCAAGATCCCCATTAAAAAATGCACATTTAACATCCTTCTAATAAACCTTGTAGTTTTTATAAACAGCATAGGCAAGAAATAATATTACAGCTTCAATCCTAGCTACAGGTGCAAAATTCTCTCCGTAATCAATTCCTTCCTTCTGAGAATATCCTTTACAAACCAATCTAGCCTTATTCCTTATAACTTGACCATCCTCATTCAATTTATTCCGAAAAACCCATTTAGTCCCAATAACATTTTTATTTATAGGTCAGGGAACCAAAGTCTATGTGTTATTTTTCTCAATCTGATCTAATTCTTCTTCTATAGCTTTTAACCAATGTTCATATTTACATGCTTCAATTACTGATACTGGTTCAACTTGTGAAATTAAACATACCTCATTAGTTGCCAGTCTTCTTCTTGTCACCATTACATTGCTCTTGTCCCCAATGATTTGATCTTCAAAATGATTCAGTCTCACATACCTAGGAGTCTTCTGACTCTATGTTCCTCTTCCTTGTTCTTCATTTATTGTAGAATTCTCTGAAGTTGCCGGAGTAACTGGTTCAACTCTCTGTTCTGGTAAAGGTGCTACCGATTCAGATATAATCATTTCCACTGCTAGTTCCTTCTCATAAACTCTGATTTGACTTTTGTTTAGCTCATCTACTTTGACATTAGCACTCTCCACAATTCTCTACAATCTCTTGTTATAACATCTATATGCTTTTCTTTCATTAGAATAACCAAGAAATATGCCTTCATCACATCTAGGATAGAAGTTGTCGGAGTAACTAGTTCAACTCTCTATTTTGGTAAAGGTGCTACCGGTTCAGATATAATCATTTCCACTGCTGGTTCCTTCTCATAAACTCTGATTTGACTTCTATTTAGCTCATCTACTTTGACATTAGCACTCTCCACAATTATCTGCAATCTCTTGTTATAACATCTATATGCTTTGCATTCTTTAGAATAACCAAGAAATATGCCTTCATCACATCTATGCTAGAATTTCCCAATAGTATCATCTCTCCTGATATAACATTTACTACCAAAAATTCTGAAATACTTAACTGTAGGTGTATTGCCAACCCATAATTCATAAGCTGTCTTACCGGTTTCTCCTTTGATATGTATTGTTGAATTTATAAACCATTGTGCTCACTGCTTCTCTCCAGTAGATATGAGGTAGATTAGCTTCCATCATCATCCAAGATAGTTCTATTTTTCCTTTCCACAACTCCATTCTGCTGAGGTGTCCAGGGAGCAGAAAATTGTCTTCATATACCATGCTTGTCACAAAAGATTAAACTCACCGGATGTGAATTCTCCACCATGATTTGATCTCAAAGATTTAATCTTCAATCTTGTCTCAATTTCCACTTTAGCCTTAAAGATTTTAAACTTTTCAAATGCTTTAGATTTTTCTCTCAAAAAAGTAACCCACATCATTCTAGAATAATCATCAATGATTAGCATGAAATATCTATCAATATGAAAACTTTTAACTCTAAAAGGGCCACATAAATCGGTATGAATAAGATCAAGAACATCATTTGATTTATCTTGTATACTCCTCAAATAGGTTCCGACATGTTTACCCATTTGACATTCCTTACATACCAGATTATAGGGCTGCATAATCTTAGGTATATCCATAACTGCCTTAGTTGAACTGATCTTCACAATGCAATCAAAATTCACATGACACGATCTTTTATGCCATAGCCAACTCTCATCAATTTGTGTAATCAAACATGTCTTCTCACCGAAGTTCAAATGAAATATGTTACCTTTTGTTTGTGTATCGGTTGCAATCTCCAAGCTTGATCTATTAATCATTTTGTATTTCTCCATCCTTGAACTGTAAATGAAATCCCTTATCTACCAATTGTAATACACTCAAAATATTATGTTTTAAACCTTCAACATAATAAACATTGTCAGTATTGTTCTTACCATCCAATGATATAGTTCATTTTCCTTTAATCATACATACCTTGTCATCTCCAAATCTAACTAGTCCACCATAAAATTCTTGCAAAGACAAAAACTTCCCTTTATCTCCACTCATATGATGTGAACAACCACACTCAATTACCCATTCATCCCTGTCCTTGATTTTTAGCAGCAAGTGCCTTCTCCTCAGGTACATTCTCTTCCATTACCGGATCATCTTCCTTGAAAGCCAGGAACACCCATTCCTTCCCATTGTTGGATCCACTAGCAGAGTCTTCTGTCAGTTCATCATCTGAATCAGTAATGCCTTCCTCATCCGCTATGTAGCATGATTTGTCTTTGTTTTTCTTGTATTTATACTTGTTCTGATAATCAGGGTTAGGCTTAAATAATATTTTAACTCTTTCTTCAAACCTTGAATTCCTTTCAAGACATTTAGATGCAACATTACCAATCTTATTACATGGAAAACATTTAAAAGGTGTTTTCCCTTCATACTTACTTCCTACCGGTCCTTTAGGTACTCTTCTAGAAAATAGTGGTTCAAGTTGCTCAAACTCGTCATCTTCTCTTTTCATATCTTCTAACTCCTTTGCATATAAATCTTTCCAATCTTGCTTACTGGTTGTAGATGTAGATGCATGAAAAGTAGTTTAAGTCTTAACTGCTCTAGAAGGTCCAAATTCCTCAAGCTCAAAAGCAGATAGTCTCCCAACCAAAGTATCTCTGTTGATAGATGTATTAACCATTGTTCTCAACTCATTAATAGTAGTATTCTTCATTTTATAAGCTAGTGGTAGGGCTCTCAGAACTTTAGAAATAATTTCATCTTTGCTCAAAGGTCCACCACAACATTGAACTCCCATAATAATATCTGTAGTCACATAAATCTGTCCACTTAATTAAATGAATACTTAGTATTTATTTGATTATTTAACCATCAATTAATAATTAATTAAATTAATATTTAATTAATTCATCTTAACCCTCTTCTCCTATTAATTAAATAAATTATTCAATTTATTTGATTTAATTCACTTAACCAAATTCATACCATTAATTAAATAAATAAATCATATTTGTTTAATTAAATCTTCTCTCACATTTAAATAAATTAATATTTATTTAAATCCCCCAAAATCCCACCTCTCACATTTAAATAAATAAATCATTTATTTAAATCACCTTTATCCTCCACCCACTTGCATTTTCCTACAAATGCAAGTTGCACAATTATTTTAAATAAATAATTTATTTAAATCACCTTTATCCTCCACCCACTTGTATTTTCCTACAAAAGCAAGTTGCACAACTATTTTAAATAAATTATTTATTTAAAATCCTATTTATCCTCACCCACTTGAAACCTTTAATGGTTTCCCTTAAAGTAGTCAAACTTGATGGCTTTAAAGTCTTCAAACTTGATGGCTTCCTTCTATAGTCTTCTTAAGACTTTAATGGTTTTCCTTAAAGTCTTCAAGCCTTTAATGGTTTCCCTCAAAGTCTTCAAGCATTTTAAATGCTTTATCTTCTTTTTCTCATTTAAATAAATTAATATTTATTTAAATATTTATCCAAATTCAACTTACACCATTTAATTGAAATAAATGATTTTATTTTAATTGAAAATACCAAAATTTCTCCCACTTGCATTTTCCTACAAAATCCACTTGTATGCCTAAACCCCTTCTAGATTCTTCTAAACCCTTCCTAATTAGCCTAATCCATCCCCTAAATATTGTCACATTCCTAAGCAAATTGGAGTCACTTCTCAAAGACTCCAAAGTCTTTGAAAAGCAATTAATGCTTTGTGTGTTCAACAAATTAACCCTCAAAGTCTTGGATAACCTTTGAAAGCTTCCAACCTTCAACCACTAAATGGCTCAAAGTCTTTGAAAACCATTGAAGGCTTCCAACCTTCAACCACTTAATACCCAAAGTTTCCAATAACCAATAATGGTTAATTCAACCCTCCCACATGGTTAAAACATTTGTTTTGACTCAACCTCTACCCAACCCAAAGGTCTCATCAGGCCATTAATGCTTTGACCATGATTATCTCTTAAACATTTGCACAAAGGTTTATCCTTGGATTAACTCTTAATCCAATGGGTAATCTTAATTTAGACTTGACCCTTACCTTCTAGATAACCATGAGGTCTTCTCAGGCCTTTAATGCCTCCAACCTCTTCTCTCAACCCAATCCTATGTTGACACTTGTCACCATTTTATTGGTGCCAATTGTGCACATGGATCCCCAACTTTCAATCCTAACCCTTGTTAAGATTTCTCAATCTTAACCCTTCATTTCCCTATTTCTTCTATAAATAGAACCCTTCTCCTCAAACAAAAAAAAGCATTTTAGAGTATTGTTGTTATACTGGCATTAGCATAGAGCTTTTTCATAGCATCACTATCTACTCTTGCATAGTATTTGCTTATCATATTCAACCATCTTGAATCTCCATATGGCATCCATGGCTAGTGCTAAAAGCTGAGAGCTACACTCATTTGGGACTTGGAGAGGAGAGGAACAAGGGAGGAGCAACTATGAGCATCTTGATTAGCTATTTCATTCTATGTTTATATGCTTTCTATTTCATGCTTAATATCTCTCTTGATATGCCTGTTTAGGATAATCTTTTGTTGCTAACACTAACGTTTGTTTCTTGTGCTCTTGTGTGTGTTTCCATCAAACAGATTTTCTAATCCTTTTTGCAGAGCATCATTTGGTGAACCTGACGTGAATCCAAACACCAAAAAGATCAACTTTTTTTTTTTAACCAATAACATGTTTGAATGTTGAAAATGTCACACAGGTTGCGCTTTTGACACTGTTTTGGTGCGTTTGACATTATTTTGGCGCTATTCACTCTGTTTCAGTGCTTTTCCCTTCTCTGTCTTTCCCTTTCTTTTAGTGCGTTTGTGTTAAATAGTGCCTCTGTTCAAACGCAGACTAGCGCTATTGTAACAAAACGTTGTACAAATCACCTTGTAAAAATTTTAAAAAAAAAAAATTAGGCTTGTAGAAGCCCACCAAATAGGCGGATTTTACTAACTATTTTTCTCTTTTGTGCAAATTTAAATTAGATTAAAAAGTAGATTTATATTTTTTACTAACTTGTTTTTTTGAAGTTGGTTTTAAAAATGAATTCACTTTTTATTTTGGTTTAAAATTAACTTCACATTTCAAATTTGGGCTTTTAAAAAAGAATCACACATTTGTTTGGGGCTCTTAAAAAGAATTTCATTGTTCAAAGGTAAAAAGAACCACAAACTTATACAAAAACAACTTTATTTTTTTTGCAAGTTAGGAAACAAACTTCGTTTTGGTGCTTAAAATCAACAAGGCAAATTTTATTTCTTGCATCAAGATAAAACTCACAATCCACACTTCCATTTTTGGTGCAAATAAAATTCACAATCAACTTGTCTCATTTTCAAAGCAATTTTACTTCATGCAAACGTGTTTTTCATTAAGTTGACCAGGATTTTCAAATTCTAGTTTACTCAAACAATTGCCTTTGAAAATTAAAAAGAACACCATGATTGTTGGAGCAACATCTCCAAATAGTTAGATCATATTGCCATGATGGATTAAAAAGAACAAGTGAATTTCATGTTTGGCACGCTTGTGCACAAAAGTCAGTCGAGTGGACCTATTTCTAACACACACTATCCTCTCCCTTGGCTCTCGTGGTCGTAGGTGCAAGAGAAAAGTGTTAGTAACACTCAAAATTTTATTTTTTTAAGAGAGGCCTGCCAAGGGATCGATACTCTTGGGAACGACCTCGAGCGGTAAATCCTTCGAGCCGCTATAGAAATCAGGTGAGAGCGAAAGCTGTAGCCTTGGGTATAGCTATTCCTACAGTGTAACTGGCCGAAAGGACAAATGGGCCCCACCACCAGTTACAAGGCTCTTAAGTGAGTCACTGCAGAATGAACTTATGTCCAAAGCCATCGAACATGACTAAACACCTTTAAGTAGTAGCTCACCCGTTCTATTGATTGAGGATATTTGAGATATAATTTAGTGCAAGAGCATAGATGGTTTTGCTCCCAAGATACTCACCATACATATTTCCTTGAGTAGAAACATAGCTTTTTGAAAAGTCACTTGTGGCTTGATAAAAGTGGTGACTCCCCCATCATAGGGATCATCTATTTGTTATGCTCGTGCAAGACTTAGTATATCACATCCTTACCTGCCACGGCGGGATTCATAAGGTATGTAGTACCAAAGTCGAAGAAATATCAAGATGTGGGCTAAATTTATCACAACTGGCCATTTGACCATAGGGATAAAGAGTGTTTGAAGTGTGTTCGTTTTACAGACCTAGAGCAAATTGAGCCGACTTCAGGCTTTGGAAATACACCTTAAAATACATCTAAAGGAAGGGTCAAAAACAAGTCCAAGAATTGGGTTGATCTAGACCCATACTCATTTGTGCCTTTGAGGCTACAATCTTGTGTTTGTGTGCTTGCTTTGTTTTCTTGTCAAAGAAAAATCAGAAAATCAATCCCAAAAACAAAGTATTCATCCAACATCTTTCAACACAACCAAAAGTACCAAAAACAAAGTGCAAAACAACAAAGAGACAAATTTTATGACCATTCTTCACATCTTGCGAAAGAAGAAGTGTCATCAGAATATCACCTTGAAAAGGAGACCACTAAGCTCAAAGGCTTTGATCAAAAGGAGGAAATTCTTCTATCAATCGACAAATCTTTGTCTCCCATAGAGTCTTTCTACATCGCATGCGTCTATACCTTCAAGGTAAAACAAACGAGTTTGATTCAGAATCATTGAACCACAGAGCTTTTATGCAATATAGAGCTCTGAGTTATCACAAAAATCAAGGAGGAAAGATTAATCCCAATTTCTTCCCAAACATCTGTATCACCTACAACACAGCTCGAGAAGTGCCACCAACGCCTGAAAGGGAAGAGATAGAGTTTGTCCCATTTGTGACACAAAGTTTTTATTGAAAGATTGAAGTTGAAAACAAAAACATCCATCATCTCACTCATACATCATCACTTCATCATCAATCCATCCCAAAACTCTCAAAACATTAAGAGGTTCTTGTCCCACGATTCCTTTTTAGATATTGCTTGAAATCAAACACATCACATCACTTTTAGATTGTTTCTACATCTAGGATAAGCTCATCCTAAGAGACACATCTACGCAGGTTAAAACTAGTTCATGAGTGAATCCTCTCATTGCTAGGTAGTCAAAATCTGTAACACATCTCAGATTTCTCTACACCTTATCACATCCAAACTCATCAAAACAAACAAGCAATTCAAAGAAAGAATTTCGGTTGCATCTACCTTAAAGTGCTAGAGATCTACATACCACCAATCCACTAAAATCATCAATCCTTCATCAAACAACTCATCATCATCTTCAATCAACTTCAACACAAACTTGCAAACAAAATGGCTCAAACTCGATCACGGTCAAGGCAACGAGAAATTGAAATTGAAGGGCATGACCCAAAAACAACCAATAATGATCATCAGATGTTCAAGAATCCACTTCCATCACAAGATCAAAGGGGTCCTTCCACGTCCAGACGAGGTCCTGATACCACTGATTATACGCAAGCTGCGTATAATTACACTGTCAATCACCTGTATGATGCCAGTGAACAAATTGCAACTATCACCTTCAAAAATCCCACCTCAAATTGCAATGTTGTTACACGTCGTGGCAAGGTCACCATAAAGGCAGCTCCACAAGGCACCACCTCCATCCCAAAGCAGTACAATCTTATGGAACAATTAGACAAAACCCCTGCGCTTATATCCATCTTGGAGCTTTTGCGTCTGTCGCCATCTCATAAAACTATCTTGGATCAAGCACTCCAAGAAGCGTCAGTCCCTGCAAACCTGAATACGGACCAATTTCAAGCCATGGTTGGAAATCTAAAGTCATCACCTTGTCTCACTTTTTCTGAAAGTGACAACTCTTCCTTCCAACAACCTCATAACGCTTCGCTACACATTGAAGGCTTTGTCAACCAACACAAGATCAAGCGAGTCTTGATTGATAATGGAGCAGGCCTA
This sequence comes from Cryptomeria japonica, assembly GCF_030272615.1. Taxonomy (NCBI): domain Eukaryota; kingdom Viridiplantae; phylum Streptophyta; class Pinopsida; order Cupressales; family Cupressaceae; genus Cryptomeria; species Cryptomeria japonica. The sequence goes on from NC_081408.1 coordinate 485,343,946, forward strand.
AACATTTGTACACTACAGTTGGTCACAGCATTGGGATATGCAATAGAATCAGTGGATCCTCGCAAGAAGATCACCATCAAGGCCTATGATGATGCAGAGCGTTCATCCAAAGGAGCGGTGGTGCTACCAATCCGAGTGGGCCCTGTGGTAAAACACATAATTTGTCAGGTTCTGGACCTTCCTCTGCCATATAATCTACTATTAGGGAGACCTTGGATACATGCCATGCAAGCCGTTCCATCTACCTACCATCAATGTATCAAGTTCCCACATAATGGTGCAGAGATCACAATCCTGGGCGATGCAAATCCCTTTGCATTTTGCCATAATATCAGCCATCAACCAGAGATTACTGTTCCTAATAATAGGGAAGCCATTTCCCCCACATCATATGTAAATCCTGCCTCTCTTGCCAGTTCGAACACCCCTATGCCCAAGCAAGAAAAGCTTAAAATGAAAGTCGCAGAGGAAGGTCCTGGAGAATACAACTTGAGTCAGCTCTTTTGTGTGGGACAAATGCCCACTTCTCCTAGAACACATGGTAAACCACAGCAGTTACTCCAGCAACCACTAAACATACCAGCATGTGCTTTGACACCTTTCGTTCTTGGAAAGAGTCAAGAGGAAGAAACACAAGATGAGGACCTGGCGGAATGGATCTATAAAGATCCCATCACCACTGACATACCGCGAGTTACACTTCCTACGGATCAGTATGGCAAAGGCCTTCTCATTATGCAAAGAATGGGATATGATGGTCAGAGTGCTTTGGGATACTGCAAACAAGGACGACACGAACCTCTGCTACCAGAATTCAAGCCCAAAGGTAATACAGGCCTTGGCTTTGAAAAAGAGATCCTTCCTAAACTCAGATTCAAAGGAAAACCTAGCAAACCATTTTGCCCACCTACTGTAAAGAGGACACCTTTCATAATCAAAGCACCATCAAGCACTATCCCCACTGCCCCCTCAAGGCTCACAACTCCACCATCACCAATGTCACTCATCCCATCAAACGAACCAGTAATCCTATCAGCAACACCATTTGTAGCAGCAACTATATTGGAACCCGCAGCAGCATCTATGGCACCAGTAGTTCCAGCAGAAGCCACTGAGTCACCATTACCGATACTTCCAGTGACAAATCCATTAAACCCCATCACAATTCCTGCAGCACCGATCACTACAAGGATACATAAACCAATCACACCTGCCGTGTTTAACTCCAAAGACATCCCAGTATGGTATAGCAATCGGATGCTGGAGAGTGATTCAGAGACCGACTCACATGAGTGGGAATTCGATTCAGTGCAACTTAACACTTCAGATGAGGAAGACACATCACCACCTCCACCCCGCAAAGACATCCCTGTTTACGGAGAAGCACAGATAAAGACCACTTGGGTACCTGAGCTAGAAACATCTTCCACAGACCCTACGTCTCATCCTACGCCTGATTCTGACAGGGAGAGTACCATCAACGACCTTCACCACACTGTCTTAACCCTCACTGATACATCTCCCGCACTTAACTTAATCGATGAAGTAATGCCCATTATCCACCCTGAACTCATTGAATGGAACCAACCAAATCCCCCATGTCTTGACCTCTTCCAGAACGATGAGGCTGTCATTGACTTTTTAGAATTAAGGGATAATCTACCAAGCGGGGATCACAAAGCTGGATTCGCCATTGAACTTAATAGCGCAGCATACTTCGGGGCGGATGCCAAACCCTTCAGCTGCAAAAATATAACAATAAAACATGGATCTTCCAGTGAAAACCACACTGTGGCACTGTTTGATCCGACAAAAGTAAAAAGAAAGAGCGTATCCAATGGTGAAAACCTCTCTGAGGCGCCTGAGGATGAAGGCTTTGACATCCTCCCTGCTAGTACACAACAGGAACGATCAACGATCCTCATTGAGGAGACCAAAGAATACAATGTGGGGACTCCTGAAAACCCTCATATCATACATCTGGCATCTCTTCTCACTCCAGAGGAACAACCTCAATTTATAGAGTTCTTCCAACAGCGTCAGATCAACTTTGCATGGTCATATGCAGACATGCCTGGGCTTGATCCTGATTTAGTCATGCATCATCTCACAGTAGCAAAAGGAGCCAAACCTGTCAAGCAGAAGCTTCGTAAGATGCATCCTCAGATTGCCATGCTAGTCAAAACAGAACTCAAGAAACTCCTGGATGTTGGTTTCATTAGACCAATTGATTATGCAGAATGGATCTCCAACATTGTACCAGTTGGCAAACCAAAAGGGGGCATCCACATTTGTACAGACTTCAGAGATCTGAATAAGGCATGTCCTAAGGATGACTTCCCTCTACCAAATATCGACATCATAGTAGATTTGACAGCAGGACATGCCATGCTTTCACTCATGGATGGCTTTTCGGGATACAATCAAATAAAGATCGCACCAGAGGACCAACATAAGACAGCCTTCACATGTCCATGGGGCACATACTGCTGGAATGTAATGCCTTTTGGTCTAAAGAATGCAGGAGCGACCTATCAAAGAGCAATGACCACCATCTTCCATGACATGATGCATACTATAATGGAAGATTATGTGGATGATTTACTAGCAAAATCACTTACTAGAGAAGGACATCTTCACATCTTAGATAAAATCTTTGATAGACTGGAACAGTACCATGTTTGACTCAACCCAAAGAAATGTGTCTTCGGCGTGACCTCCGGGAAGCTTCTAGGATACATTGTCTCAAGCAAAGGTATTGAGGTCGATCCAGCAAAGGTTAAGGCAATAATGGACATGCCACCTCCAAAGAATATCAGTCAGCTAAGAACACTACAAGGACGGCTTCAATCTATCCGCAGATTCATTGCACAATTGGCTGATAAGTGTCACCCATTCACACACCTGCTACACAAGAACATCCGCTTTCAGTGGGATGACAGATGCCAGCAAGCATTTCAGGCGCTTAAAGACTATCTCATGAATCCACCATTGCTGATGCCACCAGATCCAAGTAGACCATTATTGCTCTATATCTCAGCAACAAGTACAGCATTGGGTGTACTACTGGCACAACATAATGCAGAAGGAAAAGAGTGTGCTATTTACTACATCTCTCGCACACTTGTGGGCTATGAACTCAATTACACACCTATTGAGCGAGCTTGCCTAGCAGTAATCTTGGCAGCCACTAAACTGAGGCACTATCTGTTAACACACAAGGTGCAACTCATTGCAAAGATTGATCCACTCAAGTATTTACTTAACAAAGCAGCATTGACAGGTCGCTTAGCTAAATGGGTAATGATTCTAAGTGAATTCGACATCGAGTATGTGGACCGTAAAGCTATCAAAGGTCAGGTCATTGCAGATCAATTGGCCGATGCACCACTCATAGGCGATCATCCTCTCATTTCCAATTTTCCAGATGAAGAGATATTCATGATCACAGAAGCACAACCATGGAAACTATATTTTGATGGTTCATACACTAGGCACGGCTCGGGGGCAGGCATTCTGTTTATCACACCTCAAGGTGATAGCATCCCGAAGTCTTACAGGCTCACATTTCCATGCACAAACAACATAGCAGAGTATGAGGCCTTGATCACAGGACTCAGGTTAGCCGTACAATGGAAATTACAAGAACTACAAGTATATGGCGACTCACAACTGGTCATTCGACAAGCAACTAATGAATATCAAACCAAAGATGATAAACTCATGCCATACAAGCAAATGGTGGACAGTCTAAAGACATCATTTACTACTATCACTTTTGAGCAGATACCAAGAGATCAGAATCGAGCTGCTGATGCCATGGCTACCATCGCATCTCTACTAGATCTTCCACAGAATTCAACACGCTACGAGTTCTTGGTAGAACAACTTTGGATCCCCGCTTATGATATCCCCGAATCTAAAATGATATGTTGCCTTGTTGGTTCTGAATCCCCATGGTACGGTGAGTTCTACACCTATCTCCGCGATCACACCCTTCCTCCCAACCAATCAAATAACCAACGTAAAACCTTCATTCGCCAAACTGCTCGATATACCATTATTGCCGAAACCCTATACCGACGCAGTCTTGATGGTACTCTCCTTCGATGTCTAGAACAAGGTGAGATAACAAAGGCTTTGGAAGAGGTACATGAAGGAATTTGCGGGACTCACTCAAGTGGTCCATCACTAGCCAAGAAGATCATGCGAGCTGGATACTATTGGCCATCTATGGAAAAGGATTCCTACTACTTTGTCAAAAAATGCAAGAAATGTCAAGTTCATGGCGACCTGATACATGCACCGGCCCAGGAACTGCAACCAATCACAACACCATGGCCTTTTTGTCAATGGGGTCTTGATCTTGTGGGTAAAATCCATCCATCTTCATCCAATGGCCATAAATTCATTATTACCGCCACCGAATATTTCACCAAGTGGATCGAAGCTGTTCCACTTACCCAAGTCACCGGCAAGCAGATCGCCTCATTCATCCTCAATTACATCATCTGCCGGTATGGTGTGCCCATGTCCATTGTCACAGATAATGTTCTTCCTTTCAAAAATCAGGATGTCCGTGAGCTTTGTGAGAAATTTCATATCCAACACCGCTTTTCCACTCCCTATTACCCACAAGGCAATGGTCAGGCCGAAGCATCCAATAAAAACATATTGAGGATCCTAAAGAAGACAGTCAATGATGCCGGCCGTGATTGGCATGTTCAATTGAATCCAGCGCTATGGGCATATCGAACTAGCATTCGGACCCCTACAGGTGCAACTCCTTATTCATTGGTCTATGGTGTTGAAGCTATCTTGCCTATTGAGGTCGAGATACCGTCACTACGGGTTTCCTTGCACAATCTCATTGATGATGAAGCATACAGAGTATCTCGTCTTCAGGACTTAGAGTTACTAGATGAGAAGCGACAAGCTGCATACAATCACCTCAAAGCCTATCAGCAGCGCATGAGTAGAAGCTACAATCACCGAGTTAGATCTCGTACATTTGAGGTAGGTGATCTTGTTCTTCGCGAAAATCCTCGCAACCAACCAAATAGAGAACATCAAGGCAAGTTTGAATCAAATTGGCTCGGCCCATATGTTGTCACTGCTGTATTCGGGTCCGGGGCATATCAGTTGGCTACATCAGAAGGAGAACCGCTTGCAGATCCAATCAACAACATGCACCTCAAAAGGTTTTATACCTAAGGTGTACAGAGCATCAGGCTCCACTGCACATCAGAAAATACCAAAAACATTCAGAAAATGTCCTGAAGAAAATACAAAAACATTCACAAAAGTAAAGAAAAAAATCATGCATCCAAACGGTGAACAACCACTCCGGTGGCACCTTGGGTAAGTGCGATGGTGAAAACCTGGCAAACAGGCACCACTCGTAAAGGCAATGGCTCCAGTATCTTTCAGGCTCATTGCGATCACATTCATGCACACATACATCCATCCATCCAAACCATGGCTTGTTATTTGATCTGCAATTAAGAAAATACTCCATGCGTCTAGCATCCCACCTTTTCATAGTCAGGTCTACAAACTGGGGGCAATACCCTTACCCTCGTGAAGGAAGTGGATTCTACATTGTCTCATATGATTCATTACGCTCTTCATTCAGGCAATCATCAGAAAATATCAAAAACATTCAAAAATGACTCTCAAAATACCAAAAACATTCAAAATTGTTTCACAAAATCCAAAAAACATCGGAAAACCCATCAAAAATCACACAAAAACATGGCAACACCTTGTACATACCCATCTATGCAGATGCAACATAAACATTGACAAACTACTCACACAATGACCATTTACCAATCAACCACACAATCCACATCAACAATCAAACTGTCTTCAACAAGGATGCATCCTTCCTTACCAAAACAAAGACAAGATGACATTTTCTTTGACAAGAAAATTATGTTAAGCTATCAAATACTTGGTTGATTTATGAGTACAATCATTTGTTTATCTGTATCGGGATCTTTCAGCATTGTTTTGTATCGTTTGCGCATTACTTCCGATGAAGTACTGGGGCATGTACTAATGGTGTCTACGTGGGAAGTTCACCAAGCTACATGATCTTGTGCAAAATGCAGTCATAGATCATTACGGCTTGCTGACTACAGCGTATACCTCAACCATATGAGCATGAACCATTACCAAGGATCCATATTCTTTATTCTTTATGTATATATTGTTTGTTTGCAGGTACAATTCTCTTTCTTTGGTTCCTCCTACCTCATCCAAACTGGATAAAGGTTTTATCTCTTATTACGGTATGCACTTGTCTCAGGATATGATCAGCCTAAGATCAAGGAGGACGTTCCAAGTCATGCATGAAAGGAGATAATCCTTATCTGTTCGGCAAGCAATACTCAGGTCAACTTGATCCATTATATCAAGTTGCTTGTATTGACTTGCTATATCAAAATCCATGTAAGAAATACTCTGGTCATCTTGAATCTTTATGTCAAGTTGCTTGTATTTTCTTACAACATTTTAAAGCTCAATGATGAAAAATAAAGCACCATGGATCGTCATTCCATCTCATTTGTATATATTGCATTTCGTTGCATTCCACCCATCCATACATTCATAAATAGCTGCATATCATGCATACATAGTCATAATAATGCATACTCTATTTTACTCATCTTCTTCCATAGGACTCGGTCCTAGTCCTCCATATCTTCTATCTAACATCGAATCCCCCCAACCCTCCCCATCTCAACAATCAGCATCACATATCCTTCATCGTTTCCCATCAACCCAATCAAGCCACGTTCATCACCATCCATCTCTAAATAGGAGGGATTGTGTTTCCTATCCTAAGTCATCCAATAAGTCAAGCCAGTTACTCTATCTACACAGATACATCGACTCCCACACACCTAGACTGTCAACAGATACTCTGATCAAGTATCTTCGGGTCTCAACAGGTAATCGATTATGGTAATCCTAGACTACATCAGGCATTTATCATAATGACCTAGTCTCAACGGGGCTGCCATGATTCCCCACAACCATCCATCACACGCACACACTATCAATTGATCAACCAATCAAACACAATCCAACAGACAATTACATCAATTGTCTACGTCTCAACGAGTATTTTGTTTCATATACCTTGACTTCATCGGGCAATTACATCAATTGTCTAAGTCACCATCAGGTCACTTTGATTCACTTACTCAGACTTTATCATGTTCAAGCGACCAACTGACATCAACTGTCACGCTTTGACTTGACCGGGGCAATTAAACCGATTGCACCAGATTGTCCAACCAATTTTGATCAATTGTATAGCATCAATCAAAACCCCACACTACATCTGCTATGTATCTCTTGCATGACCTCAGGGTACTCGCTGGCTTGTTGTTTCTTCATATTCACTCCATTTTCTCCCATTCTTTCATCATTAGTTCTAATTTCTTCTATTCTACCTCCCCTCCGCTTTTCATTCTTTTTTGAGAGATTGCCCGATTTTTCAAAAAAATTCGGCCCATCCCTCTAGGGGGCATACCACCCATTAAATTTACATTTTATCGGGCATTTCTTCACACCTATTTTTCTTTCTTTGAAACGACGCAATAAACCGCACCGTCTCAAAGAGGGGCAAATGTAGTCACATAAATCTGTCCACTTAATTAAATGAATACTTAGTATTTATTTGATTATTTAACCATCAATTAATAATTAATTAAATTAATATTTAATTAATTCATCTTAACCCTCTTCTCCTATTAATTAAATAAATTATTGAATTTATTTGATTTAATTCACTTAACCAAATTCATACCATTAATTAAATAAATAAATCATATTTGTTTAATTAAATCTTCTCTCACATTTAAATAAATTAATATTTATTTAAATCCCCCAAAATCCCACCTCTCACATTTAAATAAATAAATCATTTATTTAAATCACCTTTATCCTCCACCCACTTGCATTTTCCTACAAATGCAAGTTGCACAATTATTTTAAATAAATAATTTATTTAAATCACCTTTATCCTCCACCCACTTGTATTTTCCTACAAAAGCAAGTTGCACAACTATTTTAAATAAATTATTTATTTAAAATCCTATTTATCCTCACCCACTTGAAACCTTTAATGGTTTCCCTTAAAGTAGTCAAACTTGATGGCTTTAAAGTCTTCAAACTTGATGGCTTCCTTCTATAGTCTTCTTAAGACTTTAATGGTTTTCCTTAAAGTCTTCAAGCCTTTAATGGTTTCCCTCAAAGTCTTCAAGCATTTTAAATGCTTTATCTTCTTTTTCTCATTTAAATAAATTAATATTTATTTAAATATTTATCCAAATTCAACTTACACCATTTAATTGAAATAAATGATTTTATTTTAATTGAAAATACCAAAATTTCTCCCACTTGCATTTTCCTACAAAATCCACTTGTATGCCTAAACCCCTTCTAGATTCTTCTAAACCCTTCCTAATTAGCCTAATCCATCCCCTAAATATTGTCACATTCCTAAGCAAATTGGAGTCACTTCTCAAAGACTCCAAAGTCTTTGAAAAGCAATTAATGCTTTGTGTGTTCAACAAATTAACCCTCAAAGTCTTGGATAACCTTTGAAAGCTTCCAACCTTCAACCACTAAATGGCTCAAAGTCTTTGAAAACCATTGAAGGCTTCCAACCTTCAACCACTTAATCCCCAAAGTCTCCAATAACCAATAATGGTTAATTCAACCCTCCCACATGGTTAAAACATTTGTTTTGACTCAACCTCTACCCAACCCAAAGGTCTCATCAGGCCATTAATGCTTTGACCATGATTATCTCTTAAACATTTGCACAAAGGTTTATCCTTGGATTAACTCTTAATCCAATGGGTAATCTTAATTTAGACTTGACCCTTACCTTCTAGATAACCATGAGGTCTTCTCAGGCCTTTAATGCCTCCAACCTCTTCTCTCAACCCAATCCTATGTTGACACTTGTCACCATTTTATTGGTGCCAATTGTGCACATGGATCCCCAACTTTCAATCCTAACCCTTGTTAAGATTTCTCAATCTTAACCCTTCATTTCCCTATTTCTTCTATAAATAGAACCCTTCTCCTCAAGCAAAAAAAAGCATTTTAGAGTATTGTTGTTATACTGGCATTAGCATAGAGCTTTTTCATAGCATCACTATCTACTCTTGCATAGTATTTGCTTATCATATTCAACCATCTTGAATCTCCATATGGCATCCATGGCTAGTGCTAAAAGCTGAGAGCTACACTCATTTGGGACTTGGAGAGGAGAGGAACAAGGGAGGAGCAACTATGAGCATCTTGATTAGCTATTTCATTCTATGTTTATATGCTTTCTATTTCATGCTTAATATCTCTCTTGATATGCCTGTTTAGGATAATCTTTTGTTGCTAACACTAACGTTTGTTTCTTGTGCTCTTGTGTGTGTTTCCATCAAACAGATTTTCTAATCCTTTTTGCAGAGCATCAATATCATTTACCCTTTTCATGAATGTAGCAATCCTTTCATCTTCTTCCATCTCCAGGTTTTGATATCTCACCAAGTAACCATCAGGTTTAACAATCTTCACTGTAGGGTCACCTTCATTAAGAGCCTCCAACTTATCCCATATAGCCTTTCTAGATGATTTGTTTGTTAATCCCATTATTTGCTGATCAAAAAGTGCACACAAGAGGGCTTCTCTTTCTCTACAATCATTCTTAAGCTCCTTGTCTAGGTTTTTCGGAGAAGGATTGCCAGATTCTGGATTATAGGGTGTGAGACCATTATGTGTGATCTCCCAAATCTCCTTGACAAGATATCTCAGATGAGTCTCCATATAAATCTTCCATACTATGTAATTTGTTTCATCAAGCTTCAGAATATCCCTTTGAAAGATAGCTCCAAAATAATTGGATGAACTTTCATTATTAGTCGCCATAGGATCTTCCTCAAGCGGTTAAGCTTTCTACAGAGAGGACCAAAGCTCTGATACCAATTGTTAGACAGTTTAAATAACCAGAAGACCAGGAGATGAATCAATTGTCATAGATTACAGGAACATTCAACAATTAAAAATTAAATACCGAAACCCAAAACAATAATACCGGAATAGCAGTTAATCCAATTAAGCATAAACAATAATCAAAGAATAAAATCCATCCACACAACACCAAGATGTGTACGTGGAAAACCCGATAAAGAGAAAAACCACGGTGGCAAGCCTACCCACAGTCAGCTAATACTTTTGCAGTAAGTATGTGAAATACAATGAACGGGCTTGCACTTTCACGAAGGCCAACAACCTAGAGCACACTGCTCATCACAAAAGGAGCCTCACTGACTACATATAAATCCAGAATACAATCTAGATAAATGTTGAACTCCAAAAGATAGCATCTCCTATGCTTGAGTACAGTTTTGGTTAAGCTCAATACTAGAGGACTAAATCCTCTTACATAAACCCAATGATCAACCAACTCCTCTTCCTGAATGATATTACATTATTCACACATTACATTCCTTGACCATGGCCTCTTACATTAACCATGATGATCTACAATGAGATCTTACATCTATATATACAAACCCTCGACCATAAACAATCAGGTTGGCCACCAAATAGTAAAGTGATTACATAATTACACACCATGTCAGCCTTAGACCAAAAAAATAAATAATATCAACACATAAGACATCCTGAAAATACATCAATAGGTCCTATCCACACGTTACATTAAAGTCGGTCCATGACCTAGATCAATCAAGACCAAGTATAGGTCCACACGCTTCAGGAATGATCTCCAAATGCCAAGTCTCAAACATGATCACCAACAACATCCTAAAACTCCATCAGAAGATGCATTAACACCACTTATCAAATTCATCAAAGATCTCCACTAAAAGCTCTTCTGGTGAAACCCTCGCCAGAACCAGAAACCAATCTTCTAAGCAAGCAGGATAGCATCCAATCTCCAGACCAAAACCAACTGACCAAATATGAGTATAAGTATCATGAACAAGCCAATTCCATCACTAGATTATACCGGAGCCTATCGGATCATGCCAGATCCAAGTTAACTAGAAACGACTCATCCTACTGGGACCAGAAGGGTGTCGGTAAAGCATCTAAACAACTAGTGTTGACATGAAGGACAAAAAATCAATGCAACACATAATCAATTCCACCAAATGACCAACAGGTATTACCAATAACATCTAATCAACATTAAAAAGGGACATCCCAACAAATATCATACATCCCACACATAAATGGAAATATTAATCACAAGATCAGATAATCACTCTACTATTTTATCCTCATACACCATTAACATGTGAAATATAATTCATAAAATAATAAAGTTGTTGGCAATTGGCACTCAATTGGTTGGTTTCACTATGTTGTCATTGATGGCAACATTATATCTTGTTCTGACTTCATGTTTTGAGTTAATTATGTACCGACATCCACTTCACTCGAAAATACTTCACCGACACTAGCACCAATAGAATGGAAGGATTTCTTTTGTTACCAGCAATGTAGGCCGACATGGTTTAGAATAAGATTATTAGTATTGGAGGCCGACATCTTTTGGATCCAACATCGACAATTTATTTTGATATTCATATGTTTATGTTATCTAGCCGACATGTATTTTGATATTGTAATTATCTGTGTAAGCTGACATAAGGCATGATAAGTTCTATAGGGTATATAGGTCAGTTGGTTAGATCATTTTGATATCATCATGTGAATATGTAATTGGGAAGGAAGTAATTGAACAGATGCAAATATGGATGTTAAGTAATATTAAATATATCAGAGAGATCACGTATGTGAGGGTATTATTGTAAAGGGTTATTCCAGTAAAGAGTTTAGGTTTTCAGACCAGAACAGACAAAGCTTAATCAGAACTGTATTCAGGCATAGGAGATGCTATCTTTTGTAGTTCAACACTTCTTTGGATTATAGTCTGTGTAGTCACATAAATCTGTCCATTTTAATTAAATGAATATTTTGTATTTATTTGATTAAAAACCCACTACCCATCAGTTAATTAAATTAATATTTAATTAATTCATCTTCAAACATTCTCCTATTAATTAAATAAATTATTCAATTTATTTTAATTAATTCATTAAACCAAGTTCACAAATCAATTAAATGAATAAATCATATTTATTTCATTTAATCCCCTTTTTCTCTTTTAAATAAATTAAATAAAATATTTATTTAAATCATTTATCCCCCCACTTGCATTTTCCTACAAATGCAACTTGCACACATTTATTGAAATAAATTAATTTTATTTTAATTAAAAATCATATTTTCCCTCACCCACCAAATCTACTTGCAAACCTAACCCCCTTCTAGATTCTTCTAAACCCTTCCTAATTAACCTAATCCATCCCCTAATTATTGTCACATTCCTAAGCAACTTGGAGTCACTTCTCAAAGACTTCAAAGTCTTTGAAAAGCATTTAATGCTTTGTGTGTTCAACAATCTAACCTCTAAAGTCTTCCAAAACCACTAATGGCTCTTACATGACCATTAATGGCTCTTACATAACCATTTATGGTTAATTCAACTTGCACTCATGTGTCTCCTCAAGCATTTATTACTTTGACCATGGTTATCCCTTTTGCCTTTGCACAAGAGTTTATTCATTGGATAAAAGTTTTATTCTTTGAATAAAGAATTTATTCATTCAACCTAATCTTGACCTTAACTCCCAAGTTAACTCTTAGGTCATGTCAAATATTTAATGCTTATTCCCTCTTCTCTCAACCTATCTCACCTTGACACTTTTTTATCCTGGGATTGGGTTGAAAGCTATCACATGGATTGAATATCATTCAATCCTGACCTTTGTTGAGATTACTCAATCTCAACCATCCATTGCTCCATTTTACCTATAAATAGATCTCACATTCCTCATTTTCAAAGCCTCAAGCATTTAGCATTCATAGTCATAATCCTGAAAACTTGTATGCATCTAAGTTATAGAGAATTTTAGAGAGCATTTAGCATAAAATCACTAATATCTTGCTATTTTGGCCTAAAATAAATCAATTTAGCATCATAGCATCTAATATTAGCTTTTATTCACATTTCCATAGCATTTTAGAGTAAACATTTCAATCTTGAACCTCCATAAGCATCCATAGTGCAAAAAGCTGTTGAGAGCTACACTAGTTTGGAACTTGGAGAGGAGAGGAACAAAGGAGAAGGAGCTAAGAGCATGTTAGGAGGCATTTGGAGATTTCTCATTATATTTACTTTCTTAGTTAAATATTCTTTCATGTTTTTGGTGTCTCTTTTGATATGCCTGCTTAGATCAGTTTTTGGTTGATTAACATTAATAGTTTCTTGGTTTTTTGTGTGTTATTCCACCACAGGTTCTAGTCTAATCTTCCCCCATTTCGCAGTGCATCATTTGGTGAACCCGACGTGAATCCAAACACCTAAAAACAATTTTTTTAACACAACTAACTTGTTTGAATGTTGAGCTTGACACACAGGTCGCGCTTTAGCGCTTTTGATCGCGTTGTAGCGCTATTGCAATTGGACATTCTAGCGCTATTGTCTCAAATTTGGTGCCATTGACCATTATTTAGTGTTTTTGTGGTTTAAGTAGCGCATTTGAATATGTTTTGGTGCTTTTGTATTTGTTGTCAAAGTTTTACTTTAGTGCTTTTGTCTTCATATTAGCGTGTTTGTGTTAAATAGCGCTTCTGTTTGCACACAGAGTAGCGCTATTGTAACAAAACGTTGTAAAAAAGACCATGTAATCGAAAAAGTAATTTTTCTTAGGCTTGTGGAATCCCTCCATATGTTTGGATTTTACTAACTATTCGTTTCTTGTGCAGGTCTAAACTAACTTCTTTTATTGTTTAAAAGGTGAAAATTTTGCATTTGGTGCTTTAAAATCGAACAAAAACAAACATTTCATTTTTAGCAAGTTAGGACAAAATTTGTTTTGGTGCTCTAAAATTGAACAAAAACAAATTCATTTCTTGCAAGTTAGGATACACTCTCTTTTTGGTGTTTAAAACAAGACAAAAACAACTTTCCTTTTATTGCATCAAACTTAAGCAAAACTCACAATCAACACTTCAAATTTTGGTGCAAGTAAAAAGAACAATCAACTTGTCTTATTTTGCAAAAAATGATTTACTTCATGCATGTGTGCTCTTATTTCAGTTGACCAAGATTTCAAATTCTAGTTTACTCAAACACATTTCTTTTGAAGTTAAAAAGAACATCATGGTTGTTGGAGCAACATCTCCAAATAGATAAAACATCATTGCAATGACAAGTTAAAAAGAACAAGTGTATTTTGTGTTTGGCACACTTGTACAAAGGAGTTGGTCGAGTGGTCCTAGTTCTAACACACACTATCCTCTCCCTTGGCTTTCGTGGTCCTAGGTGCAAGAGAAAAGTGTTAGTAACACTCAAGTTTTATCTTTTTAAGAGAGGCCTGCCAAGAGACACATCACTCTTGGGAACGACCTCGTGCAGTAAATCCTTCGAGTCACTATAGAAATGAGGTGTGAGTGAAAGTTGTAGCCTTGGGTATAGTTATTCCTATAGTGTAACTTGCTGAAAGGACAAATGGGCCCCACCACAAGTTACAAGGCTCTTAAGTGATTCACTACAGAATGAACTTATGTCCAAAAACATCGAACATTACTAAACACCTTTAAATAGTAGCCCACCCATTCTATTGATTGAAGATATTTGTGATACAATTTAGTGCAAGAGCATAGATGGTTTTGCTTCCAAGATACTCACCGTACATATTTCCTTGAGTAGAAACATAGCTTTTTGAAAAGTCACTTGTGGCTTGATGAAAGTGATGATTCCCCCATCATAGGGATCATCTATTTTTTATGCTCGTGCAAGACTTAGTATATCACATCCTTACTTGCCATGACAGGATTCATAAGGTATGTAGTACCAAAGTTGAAGAAATATCAAGATGTGTGTTGAATTTATCGCAACTGGCTATTTGACCTGAGGGATAAAGAGTGTTTGAAGTGTTTTCATTTTTGAGTCAAGACCAGTGCAAATTGAGCCGACTTCAGGCTTTGGAAAACACCTAAAAATAAACTTAAAGGAAAGGGTCATAAAAAGTCCAAGGATTGGGTTGATCTAGACCCATACTTATTTGTTCCTTTTGAAGCAACATTCATGTGTTTGTGTGCTTGCTTTGTTTTCTTGTAAAAAAAAACATCATAAAATCCAAAATTCAAAACAAGTATTCATCCAACACAAACATTTTTCAAAAACCAAAAGATCAAAAACAAAGAGCAGAAGAAAAGTATCAAATTATATGACCATTCTTCACATCTTGAGAAAGAAGAATCTTCATCAACACATCAACTTGAAGAGAAGACCATTGAGCTCAAAGGCTCTTATCAAAAGGAGGAAATTCTTCTATCTCAATAGACAAATCTTTGTCTCTCATAGAGCCTTCTTATGTCACATGTGTCTTTATCTTCAAGGAAAATCAAACGAATTTGATCAAGAGTCATTAAACCACCAAGGTTTTATGCAATATCGAGCTTTGAGTTATCACAAAAATAGAGGCAAGATCAATCCTAACTTCTTTCCAGACATTTGCATCACATATAACTTAGCTCAGGAAGAACCACCAACTCCCGAAAGAGAAGAGGAAGAATTTGTCCCATATATAACACAAAGCTTTTATTGAAGTTAAACATCTCATCCATTATCATATCCATATCCATATCTCATCAAATCCATTCCAACTCTCAAAACATCAAAAGGTTTTTTTTATCTTAAGTTCTATTTCGACATTGCTTGAATCAAATGCAAAACATCACTTTTTAGAGTGTCTCTACATCTAGGATACACTTGTCCTAAGAGACATTTCTATGTAGATTAAAACTAGTCTATGAGTGAATCCTCTCATTACTAGGTAGTTGAGTCTGTAACACATCTCAAATTCCTCTAAACCTTATCACATCAAACCTTATTAGAAACAAACAAGCAATTCAAGAAGAAAACTTTGGTCACATCTACCTCTAAAGTGCTAGAGATCCATATACAACACACCACACCAACCATAAATCTCTCATTTTCATCAATAACTCATCATCATTTTCACCCAACTTCAACAAAAACTTATAAACAAAATGGCTCATACTAGATCACGATCTAGACAACAAGAAATTGAAGAAGAAGAGGAAGAGAATATCAATGAGTTCCAAGAAGCCCTTGGAGGAAATGTAAATGATGAAAATCTAGGCACTCCTACTCCTGCGGCAATAGAAAGGGTGCAACACGACCCTCTCTTTAATAGGATTTTTGATGAGATACTCAAGAGTAATGTTGATGCTCATTTTTTAAAACTTGCTCAAGAAGGAGCCAAACTCCCCTCTGACTTTGATCTTGCACAAATAAGACAAGCATCAGAATGCCAAAGTCATAATGAGGATGAAAGAGATTGAGAACACATTAGATAGAACTTTCATCAAGGTAATCCCGCTCCTCCTCCTTCTCCAAATGAAATAAACATGTTGCGGCAACAAGTCAAAAATCTCACCCAACAACTTCATAGTGGTGTAAAAACAAATCAATTTTCACTCAATGACATTTGTCCCTATCCCTTTGATAGGAATCTTCATATGCCACCTTTTCCACGAGGGTTTGAAACACCCAAATTCGAAAAGTATAGAGGAAAAGGAGATCCTCATGATCATGTTAGAGAATTCCATTCAGCTTGCCTCGAAGTGGCATATGAAGATACGTACCTCATCTACCTTTTTCCCCAAAGCTTGGGAGGAACAACCACATCATGGTTTTCCTGATTACTAGGTGGCATTAGGACATTTGAAGAGTTAGTCTAGAAATTCTTGATACATTACTCACACAACATTGAATGTGATATCACCATGGCTGATCTATGTAACACTAAACAAAAATCGGGTGAGTTATTTTCAGTCTTTCTACAATGATGGTGTCAAATGTCTAGCAGATGTTCTCTTCAGTTACCTGAACAAGAACTAGTGGAAATATTTATTTCCAACTTAAATGACGAAATGGAATTTCACCTAGATGTAAAAGACACGGACTCTTTCAATGACATGATCACCAAAGGCTTAAAATGTGAGCAGGATCTCATCAAAAAAGGGCTTATCAAGATATATAATGAGCCAAAGGACAACCCTCGCCCACGCTTCAATAGTGACAAACCAAGATTCTGGAACAAGAACAAAAATGTCGTTAACGACGGGGTTGTAGATGTAAGAACTATCAAAAGTACACAACCTATAGTTTGATTTGCAGGACAGAATCCCCCACCTCAGACTAACATAGTTGCTCCTCCAAATAAAGGCCACATCACATCTCAAGATGAACCCAGACAATGTCAACAAAAACCAAAGCGAACATACACTCCCTTAGGGGAATCCATCGAAACAGTGTTACGTCAACTGGTTTCTCAAAATCTGGTAACCTTACCCAAAACATCAAATTATGAACCTCAAGTCAAACCTTCATGGTGGAGGGATATTGAATATTGTGATTTCCATCAAGGGAAAGGACATAAGACAAGGCAATCATCACAGATTAAAAGATCTTATTGAGGATCTTATCGACCAAGGTGAAATCGAGTTTGAAGGACATGACCCAAAGACAACAAACAATGATCATCTTAGGTTTAAAAATCCACTTCCATCACAATATCAAAGGGGTCCTTCCACTTCAGGGAGAAACACAGATACCACCAATTATACGCAAACCACATATAATTATATTGTGAACCCCCTATACGATGCCAGTGAACAGATTGCAACTATAACCATCAAAAATCCCAACTCCACTTGCAATGTTGTTACATGTCGAAACAAGATTACCATAAAAGTAGCTCCACAAGGCACCCCATCTATCCCAAAGTAGTATAACCTTGTGGAATAGTTAGACAAAACACCTACATTGATATCTTTCTTAGAGCTATTGCACCTATCTCCATCCCATAAAACAATCTTGGATCAAGCTCTCCAAGAGGCGTCAGTCCCTGCAAACCTAAATACAGATCAATTCCAAGCCATGGTCAGAAATCTAAGATCCTCACCCTGTCTCACTTTCTTAGAAAGTGACAACTCCTCCTTCGAGCAACCTCATAATGCCTCACTCCATATTGAAGGGTTTATCAACCATCATAGGATCAAGCAAGTCTTGATCGACAATGGAGCAGGCCTGAATATCTGTACTCTACAATTAGTCACAGCTTTGGGATATGTAATAGAATTGGTGGATCCCCACAAGAAGATCACAATCAAAGCCTATGATGATGCCGAGCGTTCATCCAAAGGAGTTGTGGTGCTACCAATCTGAGTGGGCCCTATGGTGAAACACATTATCTATCAATTTCTAGACCTTCCTCTACCATACAATCTATTGTTAGGAAGACCTTGGATACACGCCATGCAAGCCATTCCATCCACCTACCATTAGTGCATCAAGTTCCTACATAATGGTGTAGAGATCACAATCTTGGGTGATGCAAACCCCTTTGCATATTGTCATAATATAAGTCATCAACCAGAGATTACCATTCCTAACAATAGAGAAGCCATCTCCTTCACATCATACGTAAGTCCAACCTCTCTTTCTAGTTCAAACACCACTATACCCAAGAAAGAAAAGCTTAAGATGAAAATAGTAGAGGAAGGTCCTGGGGAATACAATTTGAGCCAACTCTTTTGTGTGGGACAAATGCCTGCTTCTCCTAGGATACATGGTAAACCTCAACAATTACTTCAACAACCACTGATCAAGCCAGCATGTCCTTTGACACCTTTCATCCTTGGAAAGAGTCAAGAAGAAGAAACCAGAGATGAGGACTTAGCAGAATGGATCTATAAAGATCCCATCACCACGAATACTCCACAAGCTAAGCTTCCCACAGATCAGTATGGAAAAGGCCTTCTCATTATGCAAAGAATGGGTTATGATGGTTAGAGTGCTTTGGGACCTTGCAAACAAGGAAGACATGAACCGTTGCAGCCAGAATTAAAGCCCAAGGATAATATAGGACTAGGCTTTCAAAAGGAGATCCTTCCTAAGCTCAGATTCAAAGGAAAATCTAGCCAACCACTATATCAGCCTATTACAAAGAGGTCACTTTTGATTATAAAAGCAACATCAAATGCCATGGAAACTACTCCATCGAGGCTAAAAATCCCAACACAACCATCTACAATACCCATCCCACCAATCAAACCAGCGATCCCATTGGTAACAACAATAACATCAATAGCACCATTAGCAACAACAACTATATCAGAACCCACAATAGTATCTATGACACCAATAGTTCCAATAGAAGCAACAGAGTCAACACTACCGATACTCCCCGTATCAGATTTATTGATCCCCACAATCCTTCCTGCAACACCAATCATTTCATCTACAAAACCAGTCACACTTGGATCCTTTAACTCAAAAGACATCCCAGTATGGTATAGTAATCAGATACTAGAAAGTGACTCAAAGACTGACTCACATGAATGGGAATTTGATTTCGTTTAGCTTGATACTTCGAATGAGGAAGACACATCACTACCTCCACCCCGCAAAGACATCCCTGTTTATGGAGAAGCACAGATAAAGACCTCTTGGGTTCTTGAGTTGGAAACATCTTCCACAGACCCTACGTCCCATCCTATACCTGATTCTGATAGGGAGAGTACCATCAATGACCTTCACCACAACGTCTTAACCCTCACTGACACATCTAACGAACTTAACCTTATCGATGAGGTAATGCCCATTATCCATCTAGAACTCATCGAATGGAACCAACCTAATCCCCCATGTCTTGACCATTTCCAAAATGATGAGGTAGTCATTGACTTTTTGGAACTACGGGATAAGATACCAAGTGGGGATCACAAAGCTGGATTCACCATTGAACTTAATAGCACAACATACTTTGGGGCAAATGCCAAACCTTTCAGCTGCAAAAATATAACAATAAAACGTGGATCTTCCATTGAAAACCACACTGTGGCACTGTTTGATCCAACAAAAGTAAAAAGAAAGAGCATATCCAATAGTGAAAACCTCTCTGAGGCGCCGGAGGACGAAAGGTTTGACATTCTCCCTGCTACTACACAATAGGAATGATCAACAATTCTCATCAAAGAAACAAAAGAATACAATGTGGGGACTCCTGAAACACCTCACCACATACGTCTGGCATCTCTTCTAACTCTAGAGGAACAACCTAATTTTTTAGAGTTCTTCCAGAAGTGTCAGATCAACTTTGCATGGTCATATATAGACATGCCTGGGCTTGATCCTAATTTAGTCATGCATCACCTCACTGTAGCAGAAGGAGCCAAACCTGTCAAGCAGAAGCTTCGCAAGATGCATCCTTAGATTGCGGTATTAGTCAAAGCAGAACTCAAGAAACTCCTAGATGTTGGTTTTATTAGACCAATTGATTATGCAGATTGGATATCCAATATTGTGCCTGTCGGAAAACCAAATGGGGGCATCCGTATCTGTATTGACTTCAGAGATCCAAACAAAGCATGTCCTAAAGATGACTTCCCCCTACCAAACAATGACATAATAGTAGACCAAACAGCAAGACATGCCATGCTTTCACTCATGGATGGTTTTTCAGGATACAATCAGATAAATATTGCACCAGAAGATCAACATAAGACAACCTTCACATGTCCATGGGGAACATACTACTGGAATGTAATGCCTTTCAGTCTCAAGAATGCAGGAGCGACCTATCAACAAGAAATGACCACCATCTTCCATGACATGATGCATACCATAATGGAAGATTATGTTGATGACTTACTAACAAAATCACTCACAAGAGAAGGTCATCTATACATATTGGCAAAAATCTTTGACAGACTGGAACAATATCATGTTCGGCTCAACCCAAAGAAGTGTGTCTTTGGAGTAACCTCAGGGAAGCTTCTAGGATACATCATCTCAAGCAAAGGTATTGAGGTCGATCCAACAAAGGTCAAAGCAATCATGGACATGCCACCTCCAAAGAACATCAGCCAGCTAAGGACACTACAAGGGCGGCTTCAATCAATCCGAAGATTCATTGCACAACTGGCAGATAAGTGTCACCCCTTTACACACCTGTTACACATAAGAATATCTGATTTCAATGGGATACCAGAAGCCAGCAAGCATTCCAGATGCTTAAAGACTATCTCATGAATACACCATTGCTGATCCCACCAGATCTGAGTAAGCCTTTACTACTCTATATATCAACAACAAATACAGCATTGGGAGTGCTACTGGCACAACACAATGCAAAAGGGAAAGAGTTTGCTGTTTACTACATCTCTCGCACACTGGTTGGCTATGAACTCAATTACACACCTATTGAGCGAGCTTGCCTAGCAGTAATCTTGGCAGCCACTAAACTGAGGCACTATCTATTAACACACAAAGTACAGCTAATTGCAAAGATTGATCCACTCAAGTACTTACTTAGTAAAGAAGCATTGATAGGTCGCTTGGCCAAATGGGTGATGATTCTAAGTGAATTTGACATCGAGTATGTGGATTGTAAAGCTATCAAAGGACAAGTTATTGCAGATCAGTTGGTCGATGCTCCCCTCATAGGTGATCATCCTCTCATTTCCAATTTTCCAGATGAAGAGATATTCATGATCACAACAACACAACCATGAAAACTATACTTTGATGGTTCATACACTAGGCATGGCTCAGGGGTAGGCATTCAGTTTATCACACCTCAAGGTGACAGCATCCCAAAGTCTTACAGGCTCACATTTCCATGCACCAACAACATATTAGAGTATGAGGCCTTGATCACAGGACTCAGGCTAGCCATACAATGGAAGTTACAAGAACTACAAGTATATGGTGACTCCCAACTGGTCATTCGACAAGCAATTGATGAATATCAGACTAAAGATGACAAACTCATGCCATACAAACAAATGGTGGACAAATTAAAAGAATCATTTACTACTATCACCTTTGAGAAGATACCTAGAGATTAGAATCAAGTTGCTGATGTTATGGCTACCATTGCATCTCTCCTAGATCTTCCACAGAATTCAACATGCTACAAGTTCTTGGTAGAACAAATTTGGATCCCCGCTTATGATATCCCTGAATCTGAGATGATATGTCACCTTGTCAGTTCCAAATCCCTATGGTATAGTGAGTTCTATACCTACCTCTGTGATCATACACTTCTTCCTAACCAATCGAATAACCAACGTAAAACCTTCATTCACCAAACCGCTCAATATACCATTATTGCTGAAACCCTATACTGATGCAGTCTTGATGGTACTCTCCTTCGATGTCTGGAATAGGATGAGATAACAAAGGCCTTGGAAGAGGTACATGAAGGAATTTGTGGAACTCATGCAAGCAGTCCGTCACTAGCCAAGAAACTCCTACGCACTGGATACTATTGGCCATCTATGGAAAATGACTCTTACTACTTTGTTAGAAAGTGCAAGAAATGTCAAGTTCATGGAGACCTGATACATGTACCAGCACAGGAATTACAACCAATCACAACACCATGGCCTTTTTGTCAATGGGGCCTTGACCTTGTGGGTAAAATCCATCCATCTTCATCCAACGACCACAAATTCATTATTACTGCCACTGGATACTTCACAAAGTGGATTGAAGTTGTTACACTTACCCAAGTCACCGGCAAGTAGATTGCCTCATTCATCCTCAATTACATCATCTGCTGGTATGGTGTACCCATGTCCATCATCACAGATAATGGTCTTCCTTTCAAGAATCAAGATGTCTGTGAACTCTATGAGAAATTTCACATCCAACACCGCTTTTCCACGCCCTATTACCCACAAGGCATTGGTCAGGCTGAAGCATCAAATAAAAATAAATTAAGAATCCTCAAGAAGATAGTCAATGATGCTGATCATGATTGGCACGTCCAATTCAATCCAGCACTATTGGCATATTGAACTAGCATTCAAACCCCTACAGGAGCAACTCCCTACTCACTAGTCTATGGCGCAAAAGCTATCTTACCTATTGAAGTCAAGATACCATCATTATGGGTTTCCTTGTACAATCTCATTGATGATGAGGCATACAGAGTATCACGTCTTCAGGAATTAGAGCTACTTGATGAGAAGTGACAAGCTGCACACAATCACCTCAAGGCCTATCAGCAACACATGAGCAGAAGCTATAATCATCAGGTTAGACCTTGTACATTCGAGGTAGGTGATCTTTTTCTTCGAGAGAATCCTCGTAACCAACCAAATTGTGAACATCAAGGAAAGTTTGAATCAAATTGGTTGGGTCCATATGTTATCACTGCTATATTTGGGTCCAGGGCATATCGGTTGGCTACTTCAGAAGGAGAACCGTTAGGGTCTGGGGCATATCAGTTGGCTACTTCAGAAGGAGAATCGCTAGCAGATCTAATCAACAGCATGCACCTCAAATGATTTTATACATAAGCTGCATAGAGCATCAAGCTCCCATACATACCGACAAAAACACCAAAAACATTCAAATAAATGACCTGAAGAAAATACAAAAATATCAAAATAGTAAAGAAAAATTATGCATCCAAACGGTGAACAACCACTCCGGTGGCACCTTGGGTAAGTACGATGGTGAAAACCTGGCAAACAGGTGCCACTCGTAAAGGCTATGACTCCATTGTCTTTCAGGTTTGTTGCGATCACATTTATTTCATACACACATCCATCAGTCCAAACCATGGCTTCTTATTGATCTGCAATCC
Organism: Cryptomeria japonica; assembly: GCF_030272615.1. NCBI lineage: Eukaryota > Viridiplantae > Streptophyta > Pinopsida > Cupressales > Cupressaceae > Cryptomeria > Cryptomeria japonica. The sequence continues at coordinate 485,367,756 of NC_081408.1, forward strand.
AAGATAGTACTTTATGTGTCTTGCATCCCATTTTTTCAGAGTCATGCCTAAAACTGGGGGCAATACCCTTAACCTATTTGATGGAAGTGGATTCTATATTATTTTGTGATTCACTGTGTTTTTCATTTCAAAACTATCTCACAAAATACCAAAAACATTCCAAACTATCTCACAAAATACCAAAAACATTCAAAAATATCTCACAAAATACCAAAAACATTCAAAAATATCTCACAAAATACCAAAAACATTCAAAAAAATCATAAAATCCAAAAACATCAAAAAACATCGAAAATCAATAAAAAACATGGCAACACATTGTACATACTCATCTGAGCAGATACCAAACAAGCATTGAAAAATACTCGCACGATGATCACTTCTCAAATCGACCAAACAATCAACATCAACACTCAAACTGTCTTCAACAAGGATGCATCCTTCCTTACCAAAACAAAGACAAGATGACATTTTCTTTGACAAGAAAATTCTATTTTAAGCTATCAAATACTTGGTTGATTTGTCGGTTATTCGTTCATTTATCTATATCAGGTTCCTACAACATTGTTTGTGTATCTTTGGTGCATTATTCCAATGAAGTTCTAGGGCATGTAATAATGGTGTCTACATGGGAAGTTCACTAAGCTACGTGATCATAGGCAAAATACTGTCATAGATCACTACGGCTTGCTGACTACAACGTATACCTCGACCATATGAGCATGAACCATTATCAAGGATCCATATTCTTTATTCTTTATATATACTGTTTGCTTACTGGTCCAATGCTCTTTCTTTGGTTCCTCCTACCTCATCCAAATTGGATAAAGGTTTTTATCTCTTATTACAGTATGAACTTGTCTCAGGATCTGATTAGCCCAAGATCAAGGAGGATGATCCAAGTCATGCATGAAAGGAGATGATCCTTGTCTTTTTTGCAAGCAATACTCAGGTCAACTTGACCCATTATATCAAGTTGTTTGTATTAACTTGCTATATCAAAATCCATGTACGGAATACTCAGGTCATCGTGAATCATTATGTCAAGATGCTTGTATTTTCTTACAACATTTTAAACCTCGATGATGAAAAATAAAGCACTATGGATCATCATTTCATCTCATCTGTTTATATTTCATTCCATTGCATACCATCCATCCATTTACTTATTCATATTCATGATTTTGCATGCAAGTGTGAACAACATCAAATATGAGCAGTTATGCGAAAATTGAGCTGGTTTTGGATACAATCGCGACAGAGTACTTTGATACATCATCAAGTGCATCATGCAAAGTCTAAACAACCTTGCATTCATCATCGCATCATCATTTCATTACATTTTAGTTGCATTTGCATTATTCTTTAGCCATTCATTAGCATGCATTTAATATCATTTAGTTGCACTTACCACATTTAGTTCATTCTCATTTACTTGCATTAGTATCATTATATCATTTCATTATTACACTCATGACATTTAGATTTACTTGCATAAATAATTGTCCTTATTTGCATTTCCTACCATGATTACTCATTACTATACATTCATTTTTAACATCTGTTAGTGATCATCATTTATCATCATTTCCACACTTATGTATCATACATTTGTTTAGGTTTCCATAGTTGCATACATTCATTTATCTATCCATTAGTTCAAGTGCATTCATTCATCCATTTTAGTATATTCTTATACTCATTTTTATCTCACTTAGGATTCATTAGATTGCATTCATTATCCCTCTTAATTGCATTCAGATGCAGTTATTCGTGAGTTGCATTATCATCACATTATCTTTTTTTATCCCATTTTGACATTTAACCATTTTACATAGGCATTCATTTAGAGATCATCATTTAAACATTTGTACTTTACATTTTTTTTACCCACATATACATTCATTTTTAAACCATCTAGATGCATATACATAAATCAATCATTCATTCCAAAGCATTGCATTAACATCATTACATATCATTCTCCCATCATTGTGTAAATATAAAGTACAAACTACTATCTATACCATCACAAATCATCATTTTCTTATGCATACATAAATATCATAGCATTGCATACATCCGACATTTTATCCCAAAACATCAAAAGCACACATATATCAACCTACATCCACATGTTAGCATCCAACATCATACAACAATGCATATAGACATCATGTAAGAATAAATCATCATAAAACATGCATATAGGAATCTCATAGACACATATATATAGAAAAGTACAAGTATCCATCTAAAGCATAAACTCCATACATATCAAAATGCATATCATCATAAAACTATGGTATCTCCTCATATATATCATCTCATGAATTAGAGTATAATGAAGTCTACAAAATCGGCTACCAAGAGCCATCCAAGACATAGTCCAAAATGACAATATAAATACATGCATGCAAAATGCTCTCTCAGATGCCACTCTGACCAGATGCTGCACCATCATCACCACCTGCTCCCCCACTAGTCCCTGCACCATCCGATCTATCTCTCTGTGGAGGCCCCATCAAACCACCACTAGCTCCTGCGCCACCTAACCTATCTCTCCGTAGAGGACCCATCACACCCCCACTGCTCTGCATCCTTTGAGACCACTCTGATCTGGCCTGCCGCATCTATGAATAGCTCAGTGCTCGTTGACTAGCTAGCACCACTTGCTCATATAAACCCCACCAATACTCTATCTCAGCCTATGCTCATCAAACCTCCCTCACCAAATCCTCCACAGCTGAACCCTGTCCTGGTACTCCCTCCAAGGCCTGCGCTCTCTCCTGCAACTGAATCACTCCCTCCACCCCACCATCCCTCTCCCGTAGCACTACAGTCAGTTCTGACTCTCATGCAAATAGGTGCACATCTCTAGTTGTAACCTCTGCTTCCAGATCCTCCACCTGTGTCTCAGCTGCTATAAGTCAAGTCTGCAACTATATTATCATATGGTCTCGAGGATCTCTAGTGGCTCCCTCCCTTGTATCCATAGGTGGCTCACCCATAACTCCCTCTCTAGTGGCTCCCTCCCCTCTATCCATTGGTACCTCCCTCTCTCCCATACCTCTCCCACCCAATCTAACTCCTCCCTGCATCAGAGGTCCCTGAGATATCCATAATGGCAAACTGCCTCTCCCTCTCCACTGAACCTGACCACCACCCCCACCTCCACCTCTGAATACACCACCTCCACCATCCCACCCTCCTCCTCCTCCATCACCACCACCTCCATCACCACCTCCTCCACCTCCACCATCCCCTCTCCCTCCTCCATCTACTATAGGTCCTCGACCTCCTCTCCTCCTCCATCTCCGTCCCCTCTCCTCAAAATCTAGAATCGGCTCTGTCGGATCTGATATCCAAGGAATCAGATGAGCCACCATATACTACGTATACTCCTTCACCACCCCTGCATCTACCATCCTCAGCCATATATCCCATGGTCTCACCTGTAGCATTCAAAACTCTGCTAGAGCCTGATCATAAGGTAGTACTGGCCCCCATGCATACCTCTCCCATACCACCCTGACATACTCCCCCGATCCCCTAGGCAGCCCCTGCTGCTGTCCAAACGGTCTCAAAACTCTACCAGGCAACTGTCTCTCCACATGGTAGGATGTCCTCCCAATGAGGAATCAGGTCATAAATACATACAGCAATGCCTCCGCATCATCCTCCCAGGGCTCACACTCAATATAGGGTCTCCACATCATTGCATCCAGATCATCCAGTGCCCGCCGCCACCACTCTAACTTCCCGAGGTGCGGCTGATTCATCATATCGCTATACATATACATATATGGCTGGTCGACTACTCAAAATCTCAGACTAACTAGTCGGGTAACTGGTAGGTGCTCCCATGCCCAAATATGTAGCAGTGTGACTCCCACTGCCAGAGAACCCCTCCCTTAGTATACTACCTCATGCAGCTCCTAATATAAGTGCGCTAACACGCATGGTCCCTAGGTAAATTGGGTCCCCTCTATCATCATATGCTCAATCACCTACCCCCAACTAACTGCAAGTCCATGTGATCGATGATCTAGGCATAGTAGTCCCCCCACGATCCCTGACAAAACTGCTAATGGTTCATACAATGCAACAATATCCTCCCAAGCTATTGAACCATCATCAATATAAACATCCTCATCAAAAAATCTCTGCACCGATAGGGTCCCCCATGCTCTATCACATGTCACCAGCTCACCTCGAATGGAAATATGCAAGATGTGCCATACATCCTCCAGTGTCACAGTCATCTCCCATTGTGCCAAGTGAAACATGCAGGTCTCACTATGCCAGCGCTCTGCCAATGCTGTAATCAAATCGTGATTCATCTGAATCACGGGCATATGCATCACATCGTACAACCCAGTCACTGCAATGCAATCCATCTCGACCTCTGTCAACCGATCACATAGCCCCTGTGTGGTGGGATGTCTCTCGCGCAACTGTAAGACTCACATATCCTCCTACACAAGTGCAATCAACCATCATTATCAGTTGTTTTGTTTCAAACTTTCTTAAGTTTAAACCTATACTATCAACAGATACTTTGACCAAGTATCTTCGAGTCTAAACAGGTAAGCAATCATGACACACCTAGACTTCAACAGACATTTATCCTAATGACCTAAGTCTCATCAGGGCTGCTATGGTTCAAAACAACTCTCACTTCACATCTCCATCCATCCATCATTGACATTCGAAGATTATTTATTCAAACACTAGGGCATCTATTATTCTACACAAAAGTGCTATTTTGCACACAAAAGCGCTATATACTAACAATAGCACCACTACCCTAACAAAAGCGCTTAATAAACTATGCAAAAACCCTCAAACCACAAAAGTGCTCCATTAGCTATGCAAAAGCACTACTTAACACAACTAGCACTCAATCAACTACTCAATAGCATTGAACAACCAATAGTGCTCAAACAGCTATACAATAGTGCTACTATTTGTAAAATCTCTCAAACTACGACACAATAGCGCCATTGTGGCACAAAAGCGCTAATTAAATTGATAAAAGCGCCAAAACACAGTTTCAGCGCTATTGTCTCGACTCAACTTGGACCTAGCTAAAAATACATCAAAAATGTGTAAAATTAAAAAACTCAAATTCACATACCGTTGGTCCATAATCATCTAGCCCTTGGAATCGTCGGACTTGCTCTAATCGATGCTCTACTATGGGTACCGACATCCTGACTGCTCCTTGCTCTTCCAAAAAGTCACTATCAGAGCTATACTTCCACTATGGTCGCGGATGCAAATGAGCCTATTTTCACTCCTTTCTCCCCATATAAACCCTTCGCCGTACCCCTAATTTTTCCCCGCTCACCGCCGTGGTCCCCGTGAACTTCTCGGGCCTCCCATTTCTCCATTTTATCTCCGATTTCTTCTATTTTTCACTAGCATGACTAACTTCTTCTCTTCTATCACCCTGCCAATTTTCATTCTTTTTCGAGAGATCGTTCGATTTTTCGAAATTCTTCGGCCCATCTCTCGAGGGGGCATATTTTCTTCACACCTATTTCTCTTTCTTTGAAACGACGCGATAAACCACACCATCTCAAAGAGGGGCAAATGTAGTCACATAAATCTGTCCATTTTAATTAAATGAATATTTCATATTTATTTGATTAAAAACCACTAACCATCAGTTAATTAAATTAATATTTAATTAATTCATCTTCAAACATTCTCCTATTATTTAAATAAATTATTCAATTTATTTTAATTAATTTATTAAACCAAATTCACAAATCAATCAAGTAACCATCAAGTTTAACAATCTTCACTATAGGGTCACCTTCATTAAGAGTCTCCAACTTATCCCATATAGCCTTTCTAGATGATTTGTTTGTTAATCCCATTATTTGTTAATCAAAAAGTGCACACAAGAGGGCTTCTCTTTCTCTACAATCATTCTTAAGCTCCTTGTCTAGGTTTGTCAGAGAAGGATTGAAAGATCCCGGATTATAGGGTGTGACACCATTATGTGTGATCTCCCAAATCTCCTTGACAAGACATCTCAGATGAGTCTCCATATAAATCTTCCATACTATGTAATTTGTTTCATCAAGCATTGGAATATCCCTTCAAAAGATAGCTCCAAAATAATTGGATGAACTTTCACTGTTAGTCGCCATAGGATCTTCCTCAAGCGGTTAAGCTTTCTGCAGAGAGGACCAAAGCTCTAATACCAATTGTTAGACAATTCAAATAACCAGAAAACCAAGAGATGAATCAATTGTCATAGATTACAAGAACATTCAACAATTAAAAATTAAATACCAAAACCCAAAAGAATAATAACGGAATAGCAGTTAATCCAATTAAGCATAAACAATAATCACAGAATAAAATCCATCCACACAACACCAAGATGTGTACATGGAAAACCCGATAAAGAGAAAAACCACGGTGGCAAGCCTACCCACAGTCAGCTAATACTTTTGCAGTAAGTATGTGAAATACAATGAAGGGGCTTGCACTTTCACGAAGGCCAACAACCTAGAGCACACTGCTCATCACAAAAGGAGCCTCACTGACTACATATAAATCCAGAATACAATCTAGATAAATGTTGAACTCCAAAAGATAGCATCTCCTAAGCTTGAGTACAGTTTTGGTTAAGCTCAATACTAGAGGACTAAATCCTCTTACATAAACCCAATGATCAACCAACTCCTCTTCCTGAATGATATTACATTATTCACACATTACATTCCTTGACCATGGCCTCTTACATTAACCATGATGATCTACAATGAGATCTTACATCTATATATACAAACCCTCGACCATAAACAATCAGGTTGGCCACTAGATAGTAAACTGATTACATAATTACACACCATGTCAGCCTTAGACCAAAAAAATAAATAATATCAACACATAAGACATCCTGGAAATACATCAATAGGTCCTATCCACACATTACATTAAAGTCGGTCCATGACCTAGATCAATCGAGACCAAGTATAGGTCCACACGCTTCAAGAATGATCTCCAAATGCCAAGTCTTGAACATGATCACCAACAACATCCTAAAACTCCATCAGAAGATGCATTAACACCACTTATGCAATTCATCAAAGATCTCCACTAAAAGCTCTTCCGGTGAAACCCTTGCCAGAACCAGCATCCAATCTCTAGACCAAAACCAATTGACCAAATATGAGTATAAGTATCATGAACAAGCCAATTCCATCACTAGATTATACTGGAGCCTACCGGATCATGCCCGATCCAAGTTACCAGAAACAACTCATCCTACTGGGACCAGAAGGGTGTCAGTAAAGCATCTAAACAACTAGTGTTGACATGAATGACAAAACATCAATGCAACACATAATCAATTCCACCAAATGACCAATAGGTATTACCAATAACATCTAATCAACATTAAAAAGGGACATCCCAACAAATATCATACATCCCACACATAAATGGAAATATTAATCACAAGATCAGATAATCACTCTACTATTTTATCCTCATACACTATTAACATGTGAAATATAATTCATAAAATAATAAAGTTGTTGGCAATTGGCACTCAATTGGTTGGTTTCACTATGTTGTCATTGATGGCAACATTATATCTTGTTCCGGCTTCATGTTCTGGGTTAATTGTGTACCGACATCCACTTCACTAGAAAATACTTCACCAACACTAGCACCAATAGAATGGAAGGATTTCTTTTGTTACTGACAATGTAGGCCGACATGGTTTAGAATAAGGTTATCAGTATTGGAGGCCGACATCTTTTGGATCCAACATCGACAATTTGTTTTGATATTCATATGTTTATGTTATCTAGCCGACATGTATTTTGATATTGTAATTATCTTTGTAAGCCGACATAAGGCATTATAAGTTCCAAAACCACTAATGGCTCTTACATGACCACTAATGGCTCTTACATAACCATTTATGGTTAATTCAACTTGCACTCATGTGTCTCCTCAAGCATTTATTGCTTTGACCATGGTTATCCCTTTTGCCTTTGCACAAGAGTTTATCCATTGGATAAAAGCTTTATTCTTTGAATAAATAATTTATTCATTGAACCTAACCTTGACCTTAACTCCCAAGTTAACTCTCAAGTCATGTCAAACATTTAATGCTTATTCCCTCTCCTCTCAGCCTATCTCACATTGACACTTGTCATCCTGGGATTGGGTTGAAAGCCATCACATAGATTGAATATCATTCAATCTTGACCCTTGTTGAGATTACTCAATCTCAACCATCCATTGCTCCATTTTACCTATAAATAGAGCTCACATTCCTCATTTTCAAAGCCTCAATCATTTAACATTCATAGTCATAAATCTGAAAACTTGTATGCATCTAAGTTATAGAGAATTTTAGAAAGCATTTAACATAAAATCACTAATATCTTGTTATTTTGGCCTAAAATAAATCATTTTAGCATCATAGCATCTAATATTAGCTTTTATTCACATTTGCATAGCATTTTAGAGTAAACATTTCAATCTTGAACCTCCATAAGCATCCATAGTGCAAAAAGCTGTTGAGAGCTACACTAGTTTGGAACTTGGAGAGGAGAGGAACAAAGGAGAAGGAGCTAAGAGAATGTTAGGAGGCATTTGGAGATGTCTCATTATATTTACTTTCTTAGTTAAATATTCTTTCATGTTTTTTGGTGTCTCTTTTGATATGCCTGCTTAGATTAGTTTTTGGTTGATTAACATTAACAGTTTCTTGGTTTTTTGTGTGTTATTCCACCACAGGTTCTAGTCTAATCTTCCCCCTATTTCGCAGTGCATCAGTCTGGATTTGTATGTAGTTAGTGAGGCTCCTTTTGTGATTGAGCAGTGTGCTCTAGGCTGTAAGCCTTCCTGCAAGTGCAGGCCCCTATATTTTGTAATATCTCTTCATATGGCCAGTGGATTGATATTGTGGGTCACAAATCCCACTGTGGTTTTTCCTCTTTGTGTTTTTTCCATGTATAATTATGTGTGTTATGGTGTTCATTTATGTGATTGGCTTAATTGTTGTTTTACTTCTTTCAATTTCGTATGTAACGGTAGACCGATTGGTGTATGTATGTTTTAAGAAGGATAAAATTGATAATTCCAGTATAACACTGATTCACCCCCCCTCTCAGTGTTATTGGATTCCAACAATTGGTATCATAGCCTTGTGCCTCAAAGGAAGTTGAACAACTTGAGGGAGATCCTGAATCCAAAATCCATGGATATGGGTTTGGAAAAGCAACTTGAGATGGCACTTGAAGATTATGATGCTGAAAGGATGAAGAACTTAAAGCTACAAGATGAATTGAATTCTGCTATGGAATTCATTCTTGTCCTATAGGAGAGGTTGTCATCTGTTCAAGAAAGGAGGAAAGAACTTTTGCAAAATCAGAATGATGAATAGAAAGATGCACTTAAGGAACAATGTCAAAAGCTGAGTCAGGAAAACATGGTTATGAAAAATCAAATGCAAGCTATAACTATGAGAATGTCTAAAGAGATTGAGGACCAGAAGAAAAAGCAAGAAAATCTTGTTGTATCTCTGAAAAACAAATTTAAAGAATGTGGTACGTTGGTTCATGAGAATGATATGTTGGGAACTGATTTAGTACAATCCTAGAGTAATGAACAAGAGCTTGAGAGACAAATGATAATTCTGAGAGAAGATCTGACTATTGCAAGTGATTATAAAGAAAAAATCAAGATTAGTTCAACACAACTAGATGAGTTATTGAAGACACAAAGATAAAATGGAGATTCCAGTGGACTTGGATTTGAACAAGGACAGAGTTTCGGTACTGCAAATGAAGATAAAAACCATAAGGCACCGATAAGACAATTTGATGCTTATAAATTTAATGATAGATGTTTTGTTTGCAATAAATTTGGTCACATGGCTAGGCAATGTAGAAACGGAGCAAATCAGAACCTTGATTTTGCTCTTGGTCAATGCTCTAAATGCAATAAGTATGGTCATAAGATAGAAGATTGCAAAATGAATGTAAAATATTATGCATGTGGAAAATTTGGACATATGGCTAATCAGTGTAGGTCAAGCAATTATACCAGTTTTAGAAAAGCAATTCAAAAGAACAATGTTACATGTTATGCAAGTAATGAGGTTGGACATATTGCTAAGTTTTGTAGAAGCAAAAATCCATCGGTTGGTAAGGGAGGATCAAATGAGAAAGGGAAAGAAAAGGTTAATGAAATCTGACAAGATTATACCCAGAGATGGGTCAGGATGACTGAAGAACAATTTGCAGATGGGAATGCACCGGTTACTTATCCGACAGAGGAGGTTGTTCCTGCACCAACAAGAATATCATCTGATAACTGAGGCAGATGCCTTAGGGGTAGGCAAATTCATGAAGATATTACATATGCCCCGAGAAGAGGTTTTGGAAGATGTTTTATCAAGATCTGGTATCTCTCACCGAAAGTCATTGATTTCAATGAAAGATTAGGTTTTTTCTTTTCTTGGAGGATAAAAGGTTGAATCTCCTTCATTATTGATCACCTTGCATTCAAAAGCAATTAAGAGTGATTAAGAGTAATTCAGAGTGATTAAAGGTGATTTTGTGCGATCAGATATCTTCTTAAGTGATTTCACCAATGATTGAGAGAGGTATTTAAGGTTTTCATTGGAAGCGATTCAGAGGTATTTATCTTTAATCATCAAAGTGGGATCATAATCTGTACCTATCTTTGTTGCAAATCCAACTATAGTTGAGGTCAAGGACCATCCCAGGCTGACTTTCAAGCGGTATCCGCATGTGGCTACCCTGGATGATTCAGTTGGCGCTTTTTCTCATGTCCCAGAAGGAGTTATGTGTGTTGAAGATATAAGAGCCTACATCCATTATCACATTGAGGTTTTGGAAACATCTGATATCAAGAGCATGTACATGGGTGAGCTAATGGGAGATTCTGGAAAGGTTAAGCCCGAGTATAAACACATTGAAGATTTAAGGTTTATCGACATTCTGGACATTCTGAAATTCGAAGATGAAATCATTAGGTATGTTTTGAGTCAAGTGCATGGAGAGTTTATCTAGCTAGATAGACCATATAAGATAACAAAGGAGGGCATCAGGGCGATCACAAGTTGGGCAACGTCAGGATAAGAAGGTTTGTAATGATCATGTCAACAAGATCACTGGCACAACATCTGATAGGCGAACTATGAGAATCAACACTATCACCGACATAGACATCAAATTCGGTAGCATGGTCATCGGTTACAAGGTAACTCAATCAAATTGACATAATTATGTTTCTATCTCTTGCATTTACACAACTTATATGATGATGAGAGAAAATGATAAATTGGATCTATGTGGTTGGATGTTGGATGACTTGTTGATAAACCAAGGAAAGATTAAAGGAGAAAAGAAAGGGACTTTACAGTATGGTAACCTAATTTTTTGTTTAATGCTATTTTTCATGAATGAGACTCCCGGTTTTGGGAAGAGGCAATGGGCATTTGATATCTCGGTAGGGAGGGAACTGAAATAGACAATTGCTACATTAGGCAGTCAAAGAGATGAAAAAGTATGGGGATATTTTAAGGCATTCCAGAAGGCTATGAAATATAGAGAAAGGGTTCCTAAGAACATTGTTGAGAAATACTCATTCGACATATGCTTCATGGTGAAGAAAGATGAAATGCTCATGGAAATGGTCAAACCCCAGAAGATCTAGATTGAGGAGATGGGCTATGAAGTTGATGCACAGATCCTTGATGCTTATGCAAAGATGTTGATTGATGCACTTATTGATGAAGCTGAGAAGCCCTGTGGTACTGCTAAGAAGACTCAAGAGGTTAAAACCAAGTTCAATTGGAAGAAGAGAGAGAACCAGGAAGGAAAGGCAAGAAAATTTGTAGAAAAGATTTCATAGGACATAAAAGCATTGATTGATGTTGTCCCAAAGAAAGGTAGGAAGAGGAAAGAACTAGAATTATTCATTGAGCCTATTGCAGCAAATTCTGAATCTGAGGATGACACACCCTTGACATTCAAAAGAGTTATCAGGAAGGAAATAGAAGAAACCAAGCTAGCGGCTAAAAGCAACCGGTTAGGAAAGTTACATTCAAGTTACCAACATAGAAGAAAGCTCCAAAAGTAACACCTTTAGCTCCATCTAGTACTGGAAGAAGGAAGAAGAAGGATGACATTGATCTAGCAATTGAATCTAGTAGTGTAACTATCATTCCACCAAAAACTTGTGCAGAATTAATTGATGAGATTACTAAAGATAGTATGTTAAAGAATATACAGTTTTATTATGAAATTTTAGAGGATGATGAACAAAGAGAGATAGAGGAAGCAATATTGTTATATTTGGATATTTATAAGAAAGCCTTGATAGAAATTGAAAACCAAATACTGATAGAATTGTATGATATGTTAGATGCTAGGAGACTATCAAGAATGCAAGACGACAATCATATTAAAATACAAGAGTTGTTATTTGTTTGTGTTTCTATTGCACCAGAGGAAATGGATATGACACTTGAGGTTGCAGATAAGAAAATCTTTAATAGGAAACATAGAATAACCAATCTTATGTTAGGTAGAGTAAATGAGATAATCAAGGAGACCCACAAAGCATGGGCTAAGTTATTTGAAGAGGAACGTGGTTTTTATACTTCACCAGAATAAAAAAAAAAGACACTACAGACATCCCGATTGAAGGAAAAGGAAAGGGTATTATGGGTACTTCACCCTCAATTTAAAAAAAAATTAAGACAGTGGAAATCAAGCCCCCGGTAGATACAAATGTACAGGCAAATATTGAGATACTAGCAAATACAAAGAGTGTAAAGGTTGATAATGTACAAGATACTAATATTGAGGACAATAGTCCTTTGGATACAAATGTACAGGTTGGAGTTATAGTTCCTAGGGAGGAATTGGCAGTTATTGCGACTGAACCAAGTGGCAAAGCCACTAGTGCAAGTGAGGAAGCTATAAAGGATAAATCATCAGAGAAGAAGAAAGAGGAATCCGACAGGGAACCGGTAGTGAGTCCATTATTGTTGTCAATTGACACCTCACAGGTTGAAAAGAAAAGCATAATCGAGATGAGTTCTACTGAACTCATGATTATGGCTACACAAAAAATGATGGAGGGATCTATGGATAAAGGGATTATTGATCAGTCTATCACTGTTTTGCATAGATTAGTCTTGGAGTGCAAGATTGATAGAGAAGTGAGCCCATCCGACATGCTTAAGACAATTACTGAGCATATTTCAAAGGATTTCCAATCCTTGCAGTAGATTTCAAACCAACAAGCACTAGAGAGGTTCACATAGGCAAAAAGAGCTACATTTTATCAAGTGATTGAGTCTAAGAGGAAGAATATTAATGAAATGTTGAAATTGATAGACAATTCTTTAAAGAAGTGTACAAATATTTATAGAGTATGTTGTAACATAGATGTTCTTTCATTTAATTTGGATAAGAAGATTAAGGAATCTTAGGAGAAAATTGCAAGTATATCCAATTCTTTTGACGGATTGACTTCATTGACTACATCCATTGATGGTTAGATTTTGGTTTTGGAAGCCCAATTTTTTGTTCTTGAGAAAGAAAAAGACAAAATCATTAGAAGGGCAAGAAGTCTTAGAGTTTGGTGAGTCCCTGGTTGGACTAACTCAGTGTACATAAGAAGGAGTGTATAGATCTGGGTGGTAAGCCCACACTAGTAGAGTTAAATGAGAAAGAGTCATTTTCATATATGCTAAATGGACTTGTATCTATATTTGACACTTTCAAATCTGGTTGGGATACTTATCTTGAGCTATTCAAGAAGGCATATCAGGATATTTTCAAATATATTAAGTTTCGATAAGGTATTTTTGGGATACTCATTGTACAGTCTTTTCATTCTTCGTCCTAGTTTTGGATTTTTGGTATTCTTTTTGGAAATTTTGATGCCATTGATGTCAAAGGGGGAGTGAGATGTGAAAAATAAAAAGGGAGTTGTATACATTAGGGGGAGATATAGAGAATTGTGGAAGTATGGAGTATTTTGTATGGATATTCATCTCAGTGAGAGTAGGTTCTGGATGAAACCAATAGATGAAACCATGATCATTTTTCACATGAGTGTTGCCATCAATGCCAAAGGGGGATATTGTTGGCAATTGACACTCAATTGGTTTGTTTCACTATGTTGTCATTGATGGCAACATGATATCTTGTTCTGACGTCATGTTTTGGGTTAGTTGTGTATCGATAGGCACTTCACCGATAGAAACTTCACTGGCATCGCTACCGGAACCGGTAGGATGGAAGGATTTCTTTTTTTACCGACAATGCAGGCCGACATGGTTTAGAATAAGGTTATCAATATTGGAGACCGACATCTTTTGGATCCAACATTGGAAATTGTTTTTGATATTCATATGTTTATGTTATCTAGCCAACATGTATTTTGATATTCTAATTATCTTTGTAAGCCGACATAAGGCATGATAAGTTCTATATGGTATATAGGCCAGTTGGTTAGATCATTTTGTTATCATCATGTGAATATGTAATTGGGAAGGAAGTAACATAACAGATGAGAATATGGATGTTAAGTAATGCAAAATATATCAAAGAGATCATGTATGTAAGGATATTATTGTAAAGGGTTATTCCGGTAAAGAGTTTAGGGTTTCAGATCAGAATAGACATAGCTTAATTGGAACTGTATTTAGGCATAGGAGATGCTATCTTTTTTAGTTCAAAACTTCTCCAGATTGTAGTTTGGATTTCTATGTAGTCAGTGATGCTCCTTTTGTGATTGAGCAGTGTTCTCTAGGTTGTAAGCCTTCCTACAAGTCCAGGCCCCTATATTTTGTAATATCTCTTCATTTGGCAGTGAATTGATATTGTGGGTCACAAATCCCACCGTGGTTTTTCTTCTTTGAGGTTTTCCATGTATAATTTTGTGTGCTATGGTGTTCATTTATGTGATTGGCTTATTGGTTGCTTTACTTCTTTCAAGTCTATATGTACGAGTATACCGGTTGGTGTATGCATGTTTTAATAAGGCTAAAATTGATAATTTTGGTATAACACTGATTCACCCCCCCTCTCAGTGTTATTGGATTCCAACAAAATCTTGGAATAACAAGTTGATGATCCAAATGAAAGAATATACCAGACTATGAAGAACAAAAACCAAGAGAACATGTATTGTAGATCAAGAGATCCACAAGCTGCTTTTGTATTGATCTTTGTAAAATGAATAACAATACTTCAAAATTTCATGAGAAATAAATTGCATAAAACTAAATTCTCTAACTAAATGGCCTTGAATCATCAATTCGCAGACCCTCAAAATGACTGAAATTCTAAGATTTATAGAGTTTACCCTACATTCTAGGAAGGCATCATGCCTGAAAATTAGGATTACAAAAAGGAGGGAGTTGCACTCAACATGAAAGTCGCTACCTGTGAACTCCAATTAAGTGCTACTAAATTGGTACTGAATGTCCACTTCTAAAATGGTGCCCCAACAACAAGAATTTCAAACCACGAAAAAATAATGCTCCAAAAGCAAGTATAAGATGCAGATTTAGTTGACATCTTAGTTGTGGTGGCGGTGATGGTGTTCTAGCATGCATTTGCATTTCACAACTATTTGTTTTGCTTTTTATTCTTCTTGTAATTTTGGTAGTTGGTGAGAAAGCATTCCATGGAAGCACAAGGTGCGTCAGCGATGTATTGGATTCTAAATTTGGATACTCTAACTATCTCTTTTACATTTTCTAACCTATTGACCATATAATCCATCATCACTTATGCACCATGGCATTGAAATACAACATACATATATCTATCCATTATTTCTACGGTGAATTCTGTAGTGGCTGGGAAATGGTCAGTGGTAAAAGAATCCCATTGGCTAAGTATGGTCTCTTGATGTAGTACCCCTCCTTGATTAAGGTTATAACCATACTTCCCCAACTACTTAACCAATAACTACTCATATTGTTCAAGTGTTTTGAGAAATAGAGTATTTTCCTTAAGAATTTTGGTGTGGTATTGCTCCATGATCTCCATTTTTAAATTCACAATATCTATAAATGAATGCAATTTACTGACACTCTCTCCTCCTAGCAAGTCTTCTTTTGAAATGTTCTCTTCTCCCAATCTTTGAATCTTCTTAAGAATCTTATGCAGTTGTGAGAGATGAAGGATATGTTGTTCTCACTATTTGAAACAAGAAACAAGAGCTTTCTCATTGTCATGAGCTTCTACAAACACCTTTAATATTTCCTGCAAGAACATTTTAACCTTATCCATTTGATCTTGAGCCTAGGTCCTAACTATTGTTTCTACTTTCCTCATCTCGTACAATGATTTTATATCACCTTGAGGGAGAGACGAGGTAGATAGCAAGCTGTCATCCACTCTAGAGCCAAGCGACTTAGCTATATCCATGATCAATTGCTTGTATTTCCTTAATTGTGCCTTGACTTCTAATTTAGTTTATACTCCTTTTCCATTCATTTTTGAGCAATAGAAGTCATGGAAACTAGAGTAGCAATCTCCCCCCTCTTGGTCTGTTTACCCAGATTTACATCTGACACTTGGTATTTTGGGGTGGCTTGAGATGATCATTCATGATCATGAACGGGTGCAACTATACTGGCAATTACTTCTCCTAAATCAATCCTTGAAAGATGGTGTATTATTTTCACTCTCTTGGCTCTTCTTGGGGACTTAGTAATTGTATCCTGCAAAGTGATACTTGGGAGGATGACCTTTTCCTTTTCCTTAAAGGTAAAATTCAACCATTGAGGCACTGTGTCATCTTGTTCTTTTCCCTTCACCGTTACTTCGGTAGTGATCCCGTGAGCATATATATCCTATTCTTGTTCTTCCTCTTGCCACTCTTCATCGTATTGTTTTTGTTGATGTCAAGGAGTTTGTGGCTTTTTTTGAAATTGAACAACCTATTGAGCAAGATTATCCTGAAGCACCTGATGAGGATTGAGTTGTTGTTGCTTTGCCAACACCTCCAACTTCTCAGAAACTTCCTCTTCAAATACTCTTTTTGTTTCCTCTGTCTGCCCTTTCTCATCCCCTCCTAATTGTTGAAGTAATATTTCTTGGTCCTTAGGAGTAAGGACCATCCTTTCATTATGTTACTCATCATGTCCCTCTTCTTCCATAACCTACACATGTGT
The DNA here is from genome assembly GCF_030272615.1 of Cryptomeria japonica. Taxonomy (NCBI): domain Eukaryota; kingdom Viridiplantae; phylum Streptophyta; class Pinopsida; order Cupressales; family Cupressaceae; genus Cryptomeria; species Cryptomeria japonica. The sequence goes on from NC_081408.1 coordinate 485,384,974, forward strand.
TTCCATAGGCTACACCTGTAATGTTGGTTCTTTTGTAGCCTCGGGTTTCTTCTCATGCTGAGTTGTAACAGGTTTCTTTTGTTTCTTTTCAACTTTCCTTTTCTTCACCACTCATGTAATAGGTTCATCATCTTGGTCTTAATCCATCTCAACATCATGGATGATGACTTGTTCTTGAGTTGGCATTGGAGTTGGTGTTGAGGTTTGCATAGGAGGAGGTTATGTTTCAATAGTTTTAGTTTGAGAGGCACCCTCCCTAATATAATTCCAATAGTAAGAATAGTGGGAGTAATGGAAGCTTGTGGAATAGCTTGCAATCCTATTTTAAATCCCATGTTCAACGATAGTTTTCAAGAATTGAGATTCTTTCATTTTTTGCATCCAAATGCCTCTTCAACTCCTTATTATCAATTGGTATTGTTGGCTCCTCACGATCAACAAAGGTATTCTTCCTTGAATCAGACCTCATTCTTCTTACATATTCTTTGTGGACTTTGGTCTGAGGACTATCAATAGCTTTTCCCTTTTTCTTCTCCTTGGCAGTACTTGGTCTGATCCTTAAGCTTAACCATTGCCTTGTCCTCTCCAAAACCTTTGCAATAACAATATTAATATCTATCTCTTCTTGATTGGACCATCTAATAGGAGTAGAGGGTCTTATATTAATTCCCTTTTCTTTTAATATAGGATCAAGAAGCTCACCATTGTCCCTTACATCCTTTGGGATATTTGTTTCAATTTCAACATTTCTGATCAGTGGCATTGTCAACCTATAATATCCTTTCTCCCTTGCCTCAAAGTTGCCCTGCAAATTAGCCCAAAAATCTTCTAAAGTTGGCTTGTGACCCTTGTAAGAAATAGGCATTATTTGTTTTAGTTTACCATATGGGTCATATTGATCCATTGAATAATTGAACTCTTTTAAGTTCAAATCTTGAAGTTGTTGCTCTTCTGCCTTGACTGCTTGTATATTAGGACATGTATTATGTTCGAGAGAAATGGGAAAAGTAATTCTAGCCTTATGTTTTAGTGCCAACAATGTCTGTAGGCCTACCAATTGCCTAGCATATTCCAAAATAATTATTCTATTGGTGCAAAATCTTGGTAAAAGAAGAGGATTTCCTATGAATCCGCTAACTCGTAGATATGTTGATCGTTGGTTTTGTAAGAACCAACACCCCCATATCTTAAACATTTGCATTGCTTCTGGGGTTATTTTGTATCCTACATCTCCTGTTAGTTTTATTATTATGAAATAAATAAATGCATCATTTAATCTCTTCAAATGTAGCTTGGCTTGAGAGATAGGTAATTGAGTGTAATATTCCCACACTCTTCTCTACCTAGGTTCCTCTCCCAATTTTTCCTTAGTCTTTAATCTTGGGAACTTACCAGCATGAGCCACTACCCATATGACGTAAGAAGTCATGAAGAACTTCTTCGTTTGGAGGACTATAATCATCTGATTATGAATATTGTCTGAAATGATTTGTGGCTAGTCAAAATATTCCTTACCAATCAAAATTGTTGTCATGTAGTGAAACATCCATGTGTGGAAGTTCCTGCAATCTATTTTCCCGAAGGCCCTGCTCAACATGATAATAAGATCTCTTTGAGGCTCTTGAAAAAATGCTCTCAATATATCTATAACCTCAAGACCTGTCATCCTTGGTTCTTCTAACCATGCTTCATTGATGTGCCTTTTGTAGTTAGGAGCATTCTTAATGAATAGAGAGGCAACCTGTTCTTCTATTGTCACCAAGATCTTTTCTCTTACTAGTATTCCGAAGGTCATTCCTATCATGTCAGGAGAAAGATATACAATTACATTTCCATTTACATCAACACATTGCCTTGTATCGGATTGGTAGTATTTGGCAATTGTCATGATAAGCTCAAGCGAATACATAACTTGAGGAAAGATAGTCTCCTCTACCAAGCCTCATCTCTTAATTCTTCCGTATGGGGCTTATAGTGCCTGAGACTTAGTTTCCAATTGGGTTTTGATGTCTTTGATCTTTATGTGTCTGATTTCTGTATCAGTTACCCACTTAACTTCATCCTCCAATTTTGAGGCCAGAGTCCGCCCTTAGTACTGATATTTCATTGTTATAGGATTTTTGTCAAGCTTCGCTTCCTCCTTTGTCCTCTTCATTCTTGGGGATGGATCCATCAATCTTCTTTATCTTGCAAGAAAAAATCCATAATCAACCATTATATCATATTATAAAATCATCACATATTCTGGAACTTCGGACTACCAGGGTTCCGGGGCATAAAATCCTTTAAAGCAACTAATTTTGAGATCTGGGGGTTCTGGAATCCCAATTTAAGAAAAGGGAAAAAACAACCAAGTTCGGAACTCAGGGGTTTTGGGTTTAGCAAAGGACCTCAAAAGGAAGATTTCAGAACTCCATGGTTCCAGGGTTCTGAGGTAAGTAAAACACTCCAAGGATCAATTTTGGAACTCCGGGGTTCCAAAATTGGCTAAGTAAGCTTCAAAATAGACTCTAGGTTTTTGGGGTTTCAAAATCCCGAGATATGCAAAACTCACATTGAAACAAGCACTTTGAAACTCCAAATTTTTGCGGTTTTGAGGTAAGTAAAACATTCAACATTACAAGGCGCAAGGATTTTGAGATTCCGGAGTTTCGGGATTCCAACATGGATAAAACTTATCAAATGAGGACATTAGAACTCTGGGGTTCTAGGGTTCTGAGTTGCTGAGTTGGTTAAAACTTAGGCACTTTGGGATTTTGGGGTTCCAAAATCTCAAGGTGCCAAAACTAGGGTTTTGCATAAAAGAAAAATGAAATGGCCAATTTATTGAAAGCGGGAAAAATCTAATCTAACCCTAGCTAAAAAAAGGCACCAAAAATGAGAAAACAAAACAAAAGAACCGACTTGACGAGGTTGTGAAGCAAAACACATGAACCAGTAAGGAAGCGGAATGTGCAGAGGGAAAGCTCAAATTTCACAGAAGAGGAATGCCCAAATGAATGAAAATCACCCATCTTTCCCTATTTATACCCTCTTCTTCAGTGTCCATACTACCTCACTAAACATGACCTCAGGAATTTGGGATCCCAAAATCCTGAGACAAAACAAAGGGAAGCTCAAAACTCTGGGGTTCTAGGGTTTCGAGGCCTTAGCAAAAACACAAAATGACACCTCGGGACTCCGAGGTTCTGGAGTTCTAAGATGACTCACAAAACAAGTTCAGGATTTTAGATTTTTGAAATTCTGAAACTCAAACCAAAACACAACGAAACAAGAAGAACTAAGAATTCTAGGATTTTGAGACCTTAACGCACTGACAAGACAAGGCTTTTGAACTTTGGGGTTCTGAGGTTTTGACAAAAACACAAAGGTACAAAGACCACTTCAGAACTATGGGGTTCTGAAGTAGAGACAAAAATGAATAAAAGGGCAACTCAGAACTCTGGGGTTCCAAGGTTCCAAAGTGTCCAAAGTAGAAAACACCAAGGAAAAAAGAAAGAAAACAAAAGACAAGAAAAGGGGACCTGTATTTTCATGCCAAAGAAAATTATGGGGTGGATATGAAAGGCATAATAAATGGTGAATTTCTGAGACAAATGACTCTAGGCATTTTAGAACTTCGAAATCTTTGGTTTCATAGACCTCCAAGACTACTATTATTTGGGGTAATATATACAAAGAAAAAGTTTGAATGAATCAATGACCAGACAATCGAATTAGGAAAAAAACTATATTAGCCTTAAGTGTGTGCTTCTAATTAAGTACCCCATCCTTCTAACCATGAAGATAAACACTAGAACATGGGACTAAGCTACGTGAGTAAAGTCAACATATATGATTTTGTGCAATGTTATCCTAGGCATAGCTCTATTGCTAGCCAGGAATTTATAGCCTCGACAAAGATACCTCTGATCCTCAACAAGCAGTGCTCCACTGCTAGCCAGGCGTCTATAGCCCCGATGGAGATTACTTGAAACACCCTAATAAGTTGCATCAGGTGAATATTTGTATTCATCATTTTTTTTTAAGAATTCACTTTCACTTTATTGGATATAAAGCCCAGACTGCTTGAATCTTAAAGCAACTTTCAAAGTAATGAAACTCTGAAACTAGGTTGGGGACCATGGTAGACAATGAAAAATAGCTTTTTGGATTTTTCAATTGGAAACAAGCTCTATTGACATCTTGAAGGATTTCATGATGTATCTTAATATGGTGATGGTGTTGGGCAGTCAAGTTAATCTTCACTAATTGAATATCAAAAACTCAAATCATCATTAACCATTTATATTCCACCTTGGATGAATGTAGGCAAGGATTTCAAAACTATCCAATGATAATAAAGTTATAAAGAGCTATGAGTCAACGTCTCTCAAAATGCAACCATGTTATGCAAGGAATATCTACCATATCAAAAACTTTAAGAATAAATACTTTCCCCAATCAAAAAAAAGCAACAAACAACAACAACAAAATGAAATACAACACAAACAAATAAAGCAAACAAACAAAACAAAATCAAACAAAGAAAAAAAAAACAACTAAACTACTATGATACAAAGGATCAAGCTCAATTTTAGATTAATCAAAATAATGCTTAAGAAACTGACCATTGATAGGCAATGGTACAAGTTCTCCAATTAACGAGCTCAATCAAAAGGTGTTCTCCCCTAAGATCTCTACAATTTGGTAAGGACCTAACCACAGTCTTTCAAATTTATGGTGATCAACCTTCTTCTCCTTGGATTTGTCCCATAAAAGGACCTAGTCAGAGTTCCGAAAGGCTTTCACCTTGGTTGTTTTATCAAACCATCACTTAACAACAACTTGATGCTTAGTGAAATGTTGTAAAGTGTTCATCCTTTTCTCATCAAGTTTTAACAAATTTAGGAGGCGAACTTCTACCTGGTCCTCAATTTCAAGTTCTTTCATTAGTTGGAGGACAGGGATTTACAAATTGACCAGGAAAACCAAATTTTGTCCATAGACAAGGTAGTATGGTGAAGTCTATAGGGTAGACTTAATTCTTGCTCTATCAACCCAAAGGGTATACTTCAATTCGTTGTTCCAATCCCTAGGGTTCTTCTTAAACAACTTCTTAATGACATCTAGGATATTCTTATTAGTAGACTCAGCTACTCCATTTCCCTTAGGATAATAATTAGATGAAAACTTAAGAACTACCTTGAATTCATATGCCCATTGCATTAATTGTGTTGAAGTAAAATTTGGGTCATTGTCACATACCAGAGCGAAGGGCATTCCAAACTTGGTCACGATATGTTCTTCAAGGAATTTAAGAACTGTTTGTGCGGTAGCATTCTTACATTCTTGGGCTTCTGTCCAGCAGGTGCATTAATCAATGGTCATCAATATGAACTTGTGCCCTGCAGATGAATTGGGGTTAATTACTCCAATAAAATCCAATGCCCATTGGGCGAAATGTCTAACCTCAAATACTGGATGAAGAGGCATAGCTAGATTCATTTCTTTAGAAGCTATAGTCTGACATGTATGATAGTGCCTCACATGTTTGTAAGTGTCCTTAAAAATGTTGGAACAGTAATAACCATTTTTCAACCCATGGCTCATTCTATATTTTCCATGGAATTCGTCAATCATCTTACTAGCTTCCTGGTGATCTAGACATCTGAGATAGATACCTTAATAATTTTTTTGATATATTGTTGAATCCTTGATCATATTATTGGAAATTTTGAGCCTCAAGGCTCGCCTTTATGTTGTAGTCAATCCTTTTGGGAATTTGTTGTTCAGTAGAATAAATATCAATTTAGTGTACCAGGGATATTGTGTGAATGACTCTAGGGTGTACTGTTAGCATTGAATGTGGAGAGTATCAGCTGCTATAGCTTGTGACAAACCTTGACCTCTTACCAATCTCATGGGATTATTTCTAGATAAAACTCTTATAGAATAGCCATCCATTTCCCATGATGTTCTCCTAGCTCTGACTGCATTAGCAATGACTTAACTACTTGATCTGACACAATTGCATATATCTTACTCTTAGAGATATAGTGTCTAAATTTCTTAGCAGCACTCACCAAAGTGAAAGTCTTCTTCTCAAGAGTAGAGTATCTTGTTGGCATATGTGAAGAGCATGATGACATGATGATATTGTATATTGTCATTGATGTCAATATGCTGAAGTATGAACCGATATGGTGTAGTAAGCAAACTGGCAAGAGAACCGGTATGATTATGTAAACCGGTATTTGTGAAAAAGTGAAGCGATATGTTTGTTCAAGGTGAACTAGTATGTTGGAATAAGAACCGATAATGGAGGTTTAGTATTGGGGTTTCATTTGGCATGACTATCGGTTGGTAGTCTCAGCTTCAGGGTTTCCGGTTGATGCATTCCAAGCTTGTGTGATTCAACCGATGACATCTTGTGATGGGTTAGCATTGTGTGAAGACCAGATAAGTGTTACCATGCCAGCCTTGTGCGCATGAAGGATTTCCTTGAGAATCTTGCATGGAGATTGATCCTATCTACCTCGAGAATGTGCGAAGTCTTTGTAAACTATGGAGAGCGCATGACGAGTTATCGGCTTCCTGAAGGGGCAAAGAATGAATGTTGAAGAACATCTTGAGATCTATTCAAGATTGTTGTATTCGATGTAGTGTGATTAATGGTTAGGATTGAACTGATTGGATTGTAAAACCTAAATGTTTAGGGTTTAGGGTTTATGTTACCGACCTATCTGTTTCCTATAAGGTCAATGATGTTTTTCATGTTGAAGTTGTTGGCAAATGTTATGTGTGTATCCTAGTGAGTGATACTTGATTCTTGCCAGGCCGAAGAAGTGTGTTGATACCTGCAGAGTGTGATTGCAGAAAAAAGGAGCTAAAGTGGACCTGCCTTGGCATTGAGTGATGTTATCAAATTAGTGCATTACCTGTTGACTTCTAAGCATTTCAACAGTTGGAAAATCCCTTAACTAGGTAGCTTTAATAGACTTTCATGTAAATCCTTTAACATGGAGGCTCAATTCAATGAGTTCTTCAAATCCTCTTGCGAGGTAACCTTTAACAGGGTTCTAAACTTTAACCGGGTATTTAGCCATCCCTTAAGCGGGTGATCCCTAACAGGATCAGTTCCTAGCATAACTTATTGTAATAGTCTTTAACCGGACTAGGCTCCTAACAGAGCGGACTTCAAAAGAGTTCAAGAACAACTTGTGGGTATTCATCCCCACCGTGGTTTTTCCCAGTTGGGTTTCTAGGTGAAAAATCAATGTGTCATGTGTGATGCCTTTCATGTGATGGTTTAGAAAAATAATGTCAAACTGGTAAAATATGTTGAAGTAGCAGTCATTATATTTATGATGATAGATTACTTGTTTATGCATAAGGGTGAAGTGGAAATAAGGTATTAGATTGTATGGAAAGCTAAGGGTTACCAATTTATGTCTTTGACATTCTTACTGTGTTTTAGCGATAGTAATCTGGTTTAGACCAGTGTTAGTGCTTGCCAGTCAAAGTACAGTGTTTGCAGTCAAATTGGTTTAGGAAAAGTATTTTTGCCTATACTAATTCACCCCCCTTCTCAGTACTGATTTGGTACTAACTGTTCATCATGTATTCATCAATTGGTATTAGAGTGACTTCCAGGTCCTCTATGTTGTAAGCTTAAATGCTTGAGGAAAAGATCCTACTCTAATGATGAAGAGGGAAGGTCCAAAGTTCAACAGAGACAACTTTAAAATATGGAAGGACAAAATGAAGATATAGATTAGAAGCATGGGTGCTCAACACTGGAGCTATGTTGAGAATGCTTATGTTATCCCTACCGATACTCTCACCGATGATCAAAAGAGAGAGATTTAGGAGAATGGGCAAGTCATGGAAGCCCTAATCAGTAGTCTATTTGACATTGAGTTTATTGATGTTCAAGATAAAGACAATCCCAAAGAAGTATGGGATGCTCTTGAAAATATCTATGGTTGTGATGAGCATGAAAAACAAGCTAAGGAAGAGAGCCTTAGGGGAAAGTTTGAAGACAAGTGGATGGTTGAAGGAGAGACCATTCAACAATATGGAATAAGAATCAAAACTGTTGTTGGAGAAATCAAGAGTTCAGGTGGTATAATAGATGATTCCACTATTATTAGCAAAGTCTTGAGATCCTTATTACCAGTCTATGCAATAAGGGTTGCTGCCATTCAGGAGTTGAGGTCTATAGACAAGACAAAGGTATCCCTAGACTCCATCATTACTAAGTTGACAGCTTATGAGCTAAATAATTATGATGATAGTATTCAGAAGATTGAATCAGCCTTTAGAGAATCTGCTGCACCATCTACAAAAGGCAAAGAAGCAAGTACCAGTGGTGAACCAAGACAAAGCAGAGAAATGGATGATGAGGAGATCCTGATGGAATTTGAAGATCTTCTTGCCAAGAGACTCCCTAAGGGAACTGGTAAATATAGAGGTAAACTCCCTTTGAAATGCTTTTCTTGCAATGGGATAGGACACATTGCTGTAAATTGTCCTAATGGTGATAACAAGGACAAACCGGAGAAGTTCAAGAAGTTCAAAGGAGGAAACAGGAGAAACTATTTTGTAGCAGTTGATGAAGGTGTCATTGATGAGGAATCAGAAGATGAAGTTAGTGAAGACATTATGTTTGTAGCAGTTAAGGAAGATGTGTCAGACAAGAAGGCTCTTGTCTCCCACTTTGATAATTCCAATGAGTGGATTATTGACAGTGGCTGCTCTCACCATATGATTGGTGACCAGAGTAAGTTTCTATCTCTGGAAGAGTATGATGGTGGTGTGGTTCATTTTGGTAATGATGCACCATGTATGGTAAAAGGCAAAGGGTCCATCTCTCTGAATGGAAAAAGTAGTGCTGACAATGTGTATTGGGTAGAAGGTCTCAGACACAACATTTTGAGTGTTGCCCAGCTGAATGATAATGGACTTACTCTAAAATTTAGAGATGGAGTGTGTAAAATAAAAGGTAAGAGTGGTGAACTGATGGCCACCGGTATGCAAACCAAAGGTAACCTATTTCAGCTGAATGCTAATATCAGTACATGTCTAATGGCTAAGTTTGATGATAGTTGGATATGGCATAGGAGACTCTGCCATGTAAACTTTGATAATATTGTGAAGGCCAATAAGATCAAGGCAGTTAGAGGATTGCCTATGCTGAGCAAACCATAAAATCCTTTGTGCAGAGAGTGTCAACTGGGGAAAATGTCTTCCTCAACCTTCAAAGGTAAATCTTTCACTGTAGACAATTTACTTGATCTTGTGCATACTGATTTGTGTGGTCCTATGAAAACTAGGAGTGTGTAGGGAGATAGGTATTTTATGATTCTTACTGATGACTGCTCAAGAAATATGTGGGTCACATTCTTGAAGGACAAGTCTAAAGCCTTTGGAAAGTTCAAAGCCTTCAGAGCACTGGTTAAAAAAAGAAAGCGGTAAGAGGATTAAGTGCTTGAGAACTGATCAAGGAAGAGAATTCACTTCTAGTGAATTCAACAAGTACTATAAAGAGAATGGAATCAAGAGGCAACTGTCTACCCCTGGACTCCATAGCAGAATGGCCTAGCAGAGAGAAACAACCAGACTGTAGTTGAAGTAGCCAGAACAATATCGATCAAAGGAAAAGTTGCTCACACTTTTTGGAGAGAAGTGGTGAGTACTGCAGTCTACATAATGAACCAGGTACTCATCAAAAAGGGTAAGGATAAAACACCTTATGAGTATTGGACTGGTAAGACACTAGTGGTAAGCTACTTTAGAGTGTTTGGTAGCAAATGTTATATCAAGAGGAGTAAACATCAGAGCAAGTTCGATGCTAAATGTGATGAGGGAATATTCCTAGGGTGTTCCACAAAGAGAAAAGCTCTCAAATGTTTCAACAATAGGACTCAGAGAATTGTTGAAAGCATCAATGTTAGAGTTGATGAAACCTCTGAGAAACCTGAGGAAACTGGCAGTGAGCAAGTAGGAGATGAACCAGTAGTAACCTTCTGGGAATCGGTTGCAAAACAACCTAGCACTAGTAACAGTGCTCCTACACTGGTAGATGCTGATGCTGATGAAGATGAGGATGCAGAAGAAAAGAAAGAGGAAACAACTCATATCATTCCTAGGTATGTAAAGTTGAATCATGATCCAAAGAAGATCATAGGAGACAAGGATGTAGGAATTCTTACAAGAAGAAAGGTCAGAGAAAACTCTTGCATGATCTCTGAATTTGAGCCTAAAACATTCAAAGAGGCATATAAAGATGAAGACTAGATCAAGGTAATGGAAGAGGAAATTGACTAGATAGAAAAGAATGGTACATGGTCTTTGGTACCCAGACCTGAGCATAAAAATGTCATAGGCACCAAATGGGTTTTCATAAATAAGCTGAATGAAGATGGCACAGTGGTAAGAAACAAACCCAGACTGGTGTGCAAAGGATATGCTCAAGAATAAGGAGAAGATATGGAGAAACCTTTTCCCCAGTAGCCAGATTGGAAGGAGTTTGTATGCTTCTTGCATATGCATTCCTAAATGGAACACTTGAAGAGGAGGTGTATATAGAGAAACCAGATGGGTTTGCCCTATCAGAAGACAGTGACATGGTGTGTACGCTACATAAAGCCTTGTATGGACTAAAGAAGGCACCTAGAGCATGGTGTGAACACTTGCACTACCATATTGTGAAGATTGGATTTGAGAGAACAAGTGAAGATAGCAATATCTATCTAAAGTCAGAAGGAGATCAAATTCTAATCTATGAGGTATTTGTTGATGACATAATTTTTGGAGGAGATGACAAGATGAGTCATGATTTTGCAGATGAGATGAAAAAGGAATTTGAGATGTCACTTATAGGGGAGATTAAGTTCTTCATTGGACTACAGATTCAACAAATGAAAGATGAAATCTTTATCACTCAGTCCAAGTATGTCAAAGAGGTGTTGAAGACCTTTGGCATGGAAGACAATAAACTGGTTGGTACACCGATGGTGACCGGTTGTAAATTATCAAAAGAGGATGACTCAATGTTGGTAAATGAGAAAGAATACCGATCAATGATTGGTAAATTACACTATGTAGTACATAGAAGATCAGATATTGCACATGTAGTGGGCATTACTGCATAGTTCCAGCCCAAGAGAATCCCACTTGGTAGCAGTCAAGCACAATCTTAGATATTTGAAGGGAACTATTGACTGTGGATTATGGTATCCATACAGTAATGTTTTTAACCTAAAAGTGTTTACAGATGTTGATTGGGCTAGTAATGTGGACGACCGGAAGAGCACAACCGGTGGTGCATTCTTTCTTGGTGGTAGACTAGTCTCATGGATGAGTAAGAAGCAGAGTTGTATCTCTTAGTCTACAGTAGAAGCGAAGTATGTTGTAGCATTTATGAACTACAGCCAGACAATTTGGATGAATCATGTATTAAATGGCTTCAAAGTTCCTGTATCTGAACTGGTAAGTATATTTTGTGACAACACAAGTGCAATTAACATCTCCAAGAATCTGGTTTTGCATGCTAGAACCAAGCACTTCGAGCTCAAGTATCAGTTCTTGAGGGAAAAGGTTCAGAAAAAAAAGGGTCTACTAGAACATGTTTCCAGTAAGGAGCAGTTAGCAGACATATTCACCAAGCCTCTACTGAAGGCTACCTTTACCTATTTGAGAGGTGAATTAGGGGTGCTGCCCCTTCAAGAGGTGAACTAAAGGTGTGTGCTCCACATTAGTTAGGTCTTACATTGCTATATCTTTTTCAAGATTGGTGTGTTGAAGGATGCTACTCCTTAGGGGGAGTAGCATAGTGGAACATAGATGTGTATGCCTCCACTTTGGCATTGTTATCAAAGAGGGAGAAGATGTGAAGTGAATAATATATCAACAGTATTGGGGAGAAGATGTGAAGTGGAAGCAGAAAGATATCTTTGTTTATTGCCATCAATGCCAAAGGGGGAGATTGTTGGCATACGTGCAGAGCATGATGACATGATGATAGTGTATGTTGTCATTGATGTCAATATGCTGAAGTATGAACCGATATGGTGTAGTAAGAAAACTGGAAAGAGAACCGGTATGATGATGTAAACTGGTATTTGTGAAAAAGTGAAGCAGTATGTTTGTTCAAGGTGAACCAATATGTTGGAATAAGAACTGGTAAATAGAATTTTAGTATTGGGGTTTCATTTGGCATGACTACCGGTTGGTAGTCTCAACTTCAGAGTTTCTGGTTGATGCATTCCAAGCTTGTGTGATTCAACCGATGACATCTTGTGATGAGTTAGCATTGTGTGAAGACCAGATAAGTGCTGCCACATCAACCTTGTGTGCATGAAGGATTTCCTTGAGAATCTTGCGTGGAGATTGGTCCTATCTACCTCGGGAATGTGCGAAGTCTCTGTAAACAGTGGAGAGCATGTGATGAGTTATCAACTTCTTGAAGCGAAAAATAATAAATGTTGGAGAATGTCTTGAGATCTTTTCAAGACTATTGTATTCGATGCAGTGTGATTGACGGTCAGGATTGAACCGACTAGATTGTAAAACCTAAATGTTTAGGGTTTAGGGTTTACGCTGCTAACCTATCTGTTTCCTATAAGGTCAATGATGTTTTTCATGTTGAAGTTGTTGGCAAATGTTATGTGTGTATCCTAGTGAGTGATACTTGATTCTTGCCAGACCGGAGAAGTGTGTTGATACCTGCAGAGTGTGATTGCAGAAGAAAAGTAGCTAAAATGGATCTGCCTTGGCATTGAGTGTTGTTATCAGATTAGTGCATTACCTGTTGACTTCTAAGCATTTCAACAGTTGGAAAATCCCTTAACCGAGTAGCTTTAACAGGATTTTGTGTAAATCCTTTAACAGGGTGACTCAATTCAATGAGTTCTTCAAATCCTCTTGCAAGGTAACATTTAACAGGGTTCTAACCTTTAACCAGGTATTTAGCCATCCCTTAACCAGGTGATCCCTAGTAGGATTGGTTCCTAGCAAAACCTATTGTAATAGTCTTTAACCGGACTAGGCTCCTAATAGAGCGGACTTCAAAAGAGTTCAAGAACAACTTGTGGGTATTCATCCCCACCGTTGTTTTTCTCATTTGGTTTTCCACGTGAAAAATCAGTGTGTCATGTGTGATGCCTCTCATGTGATGGTTTAGTGTTTTATGTCAAACTGGTAAAACATGTTGAAGTAGCAGTCATTATATTTCTGATGATAAATTACTTGTTTATGCATAAGGGTGAAGTGTAAATGAGGTATTCGATTGTATGGAAAGCTCAAGGTTACCGGTTTATGTCTTTGACATTCTTACTATGTTTTACCGGTAGTAATCTAGTTTAGACCGGTGTTAGTGCTTGCCAGTCAAAGTGCAGTATTTGCAGTCAAACCGGTTCAGGAAAAGTGTTTTTGTCTATACTGATTCACCCCCCCCCCCCTCCTCTCAGTACTAGTTTGGTACTAACTATTCATCATTTATTCATCATATCTTACCTCAACATTTTTAAAAGGTGAATTCATGAATGCAATTGGATTTTCATCACCTCCTTGTCTTTATGTCAAAACATCAACACCTGAATGTAATGAAGCAAAATAATATATATAGAATGGTAAAATGTAATCAAGACTGATCAACATAGGAGCTTATGTAATGGATTTCTTGATCTAGGCAAATGACTCTTTTTCTTCCGTGTTCTATTTTATCTTGTCATCATTCATTATCATCTCCTTCAATGATTTGATTATCTCTACAAATCCAGTGATGAATTTTCTCAAAAAATTAATCTTCCCGAAGAAATATCTCATCTCCTTTTTACTTCCTGACATTTGCAATTTTAGTAGGGCTTCCACTCAGTTTGGATTGATTGATATTCCTCTTTCGAAGATCACATGACCAAGGAGATTCCCTTCAGCAACCCCAAGCACATACTTTTTGGGATCAATAAATATCCCATATTTCCTACATCTCTCTAACACTTTATGCAAGTGATCTGGATGATATTTTCTATCTTTGAAAAATATAGTAAGATCATCCATGTATATGATGATGCATTTACCGATTAAATCCTTAAAATTTGTATCCATGGCTTCTTGGAAGGTTGCACCAATGTTGATCAATCTGAATGGCATTCGGTGGTATGTATAAGTACCTCACTTAGTGGTGAATATCATCTTCATGGGGTCTTCATAATTGACCAGTACTTGATTGTATCCAGAATAATTGTCAAGGAAACACATCATTTGTGAACCATTTATAATTTTCAATACCTCATCCAATGAAGGTAGGGGATAGTTGTCCTTTTCTGATCCCTTTTTGAGATTGCAAAAATTAACACAAATCCTAATCTCTCCATTCTTTTTCTAAACGAGCACCATATTAGCCACCCATGTTGAGTGGAAAACTAGAAAAATAATCCTAGTAGTAAGAAACATTTGGACTTCTTTGAAAATAAGGGGCTCTATCAAGGAATTGACAATCTGTTGCTTCTGCCTTAATGGTTTTCTCTTGGGTTTTTAATGGTATAACATGTGTAATAATAGATGTATCAAATATTTTTAGGTCTTCATACCCCCATTCTATAACATCAATATACTCCTTCAAGATTTGTAATATTTTCTCCATCTCAGTGGGAGTGCAAATCTTCCAAATGTAAACTATCTTCTCTTAACCTTCTTGACCAATATTGTGTTGTTCATATTTTCCAGCATCTGAATTAGTGGTCAATCTCTCTTTTACCCTAGGATCAGAGTCAAATAGGTGTTCCAAGGTGACCATATGTTTGGGGATAACATTAGTTGAAAGATTAATAATATCCTCATTATTGTCTTCATCAATGGTGTCTGGTCAATCATCTTCATCTATGATTTGTTCCTTATATGTCTATTATTTTCCTAGCCAATTAGAACAATAACTAGACTTGAAGTCTTAACTCAAGTATTGGTCATCTATTCTGAGTAGCTATCATTTCCATGATTGAGGTTCATTTACTTGTCAACCTAGGGATGTACTACTTGAAATGGGCCTGGATTGTATATGCACTAAGTTTCGGTAAGAGTCATTTTGCACTACTGCAACAACTAAGTCTATCTAAAAAAATAAGCAAAAATACGACAACTGAATGGCTACAGGAAATATTAACATTAACGAAAGATTCTAACTAAATAGTTGCTAACTAAGTTCAAAGCTAACAAACAGGAATTACTCTGCCTGCTTTGGCTGTAGGAATAGTCACAGGATCTGGTTCTAGTGGTTGCAAGAACAATCAATTTCTAGAACATCTACTATAGCAAAAGAAAAATTAATCTAGCAATCACACAAGAATACTCACCAAGTGGGCCCCCCTTGGATGAGTGTATCCAAACTTCAAAAATGATTCTATATGCTCAGAATAACAAAGCCTTTATTCATTATTTCCAAAAGTCGATACAATGCATAAAATAAGAGAAATGCTTCTAATTCTAGAAAATGTTGTCTAACCTTTGTGAAGAGGTGCAGGGATTTATTTATAAGAAATTTATAACAAACTTTCAGCTACTTAGATCATGCCCATGAAACTAAGTGCAAACATTTATTATAGCAAGGAGAAGAAGTCAATCCACAGAGAACATGGGACTTTACTAAACCGCAACCAAGAATATAGCATGGTAGTTTTTACTAGATTGATGCTTGCTGGAAACAACCATAAATGAGTATGGGATTGCCTCTCTATTCATTTTCCACTTCACTCGAACACCATCTTCTCCACTGTATTAAATTCGCAACCGCCTCGAGATGTCTCCAACTATTTGCATGGCGTGATTCTCTATCTGGCTTAACACAACCGCTTCTGCAACAACTTATTTACTCCTGCATTAAAGGTTAGAACACACACACACACACACAGACACACACACACACACACATCCATTTCCATTAATCACAACATTTATACATCCACACATGATATTACCATAATAATCCACATAGCTATAGGAATATTAAGTCAAAACAATATGGGGTTCAGTGGGTTTGGCTATCATTCAAAATGCACATAATCAAAACTATGATACATCACATGACTTTAACATTGTCCCAATATGCAACTTAAAACATAGGAAAAACTTATCAGTCATAGAAATAAAAGAGCTATTATTTTAGCTCATCATCTATCATCTTCAAAGACTTGAAAATGAGTAATATTATTTGGGACAACAAGTGTCGCAACCAATTCCACATAAAATATTTTCAAAGGAGACCGACTTACTGGTTCCTACGTACTTGTTGCTACGACTAGTGCATCTGATATGCCATTTCATTTCTAGGTGTAGTGTCATAAAATTGCACCTCATACAATTTTAACCATATTCAAACTCCTCACTTTGGCGGCGACACCCTCCTTTCTGACCAAGACCCCTTTTTGCACCTTCACCCTTAGGTTCTTCCTTGCTCAGGCCTTGTCCTTACTTTCAGATGTTTTTCGAGCCCCAAAATAGGGTAGGATAGGGGCGTGGCGCCCCTGTCCCCACCTCTTAGGGTGGCCCTAAGATGGGTTTTTCTGGTCTCCTATGCATAATTTAATCTTTGGGGTTTGCATTCCTATTTGTCAGCATTCAGTGAATGAAAATTAATCCTTAAGGAATGTATAAAAGGAGATTCGATTCCCTCATTTTGGAGGAGCGAAGTGGATCATAAGCAAGCATAGGAAAAAATATACATCATCAAGCATTCAAGCATTCAAGTCTTCTTCATTCATCCATTGGAGCAATATTACAACATTCATTTGCAAGAATGTGTGTGTGTTAGGGTTTTGTCATGTTGCGTGCCATTTCATGCAACACTTGTGATTACATTTAAGAAGCAAATAAATCATCATTGACAAATTGCAGATCTAAAAGTTATACATTTCCATTGTTTACATTCAAAAATTTGCAATTACTTTCTTTCAAAGTTGATTCCTCAACTGAGGTTTGAATAAGGCAAACCCCTATCCACAACCCTTTCCCCCCTCTTTTCTATGTGTAGGTTGGAGGTGTGCAACTGTAATTGTAGGTTTGGGATTCATTTGTAGAGATAGAAGAACCCTTTTTATTTCATGGATTTTGTGGAGGACCATGTAAATTGTCGGCACGGTCCCAATGAATTTTCTCCAAATTTGCAGGGTAGATCCGTATTAGTCTAATTAGCTTAGATCTGAAGTTACAACACGATCCCAAACTGGTAGCTCCTCATTTCATTCAATTTCTCTCTTTGTTCCACATAGTCAACAAGTCAACTTTCCTATTTACAAAAGAGGGTAAAACACACTTCAACCCTTGCAATCCACTCGGAATTCACATCCTTGCTTCTCTTTGATTTGTATCTAGTGGATTCAATCCCTCTTTTGAATGTAAAGTTCCTCCAAGTGAAAATCATCCTAGTGACTTCCTTTCTCTCTCCTAGGTGGGGAGTCACTAAGGTTCATTTTTCCACTTTACACTAGGGTACCAACTAGATGTGAAAAGCATCAAAATCTTCAATCGACCCTCATACATGATTCTTGTATGTTGCAAGTCTCTTATCATGACATGCATATCGGCTTCTCACTTGTTTTACACCAACTCAGAATCTCCTTGTTCCTTCAAACATCTAAATCCCTTCTGAAGAGAAAAGAGGAGTCCTCTTATCAATGCTTCATATTATGTCATATTATTCATACAAGAGAATTGGAGGCAATAAGAAGCAAGGAAATATTTCCCTTTAGGATTTTTTAACTCCTCCCACTCTGCTTCCTTGTTTGGATCTAGACCCATCAAACTTCAGGAGCCAAATCTCATCTTTAATTTTCTTACTGCTTTTCTATTTAGGTCCATTGGTTATTGGGGATTGAGTCACCTCTGACGCTTGTTGGTGTTCTTCAATCATTGCATCAATACTAATTTGAATTTGTTCTACCACTAGTTTCTGTATCTCTAGGAGAATTTCAGTCACGATAGGAATGGGTTGCTGAAGTGGAGGTTCTGCAGAAGGTTTGATTTGATCAATTCTTTGTTCATCTTCTCCCTCTTTAGGAACTTCTACTTTAGATTCCTCTTGCTAGAGAACTACTATTTCAGAATCCAACTCTTCACTTTCCTCCAGTGTGGTGTTGTAGTCAGTTTCTTCATCAAGAGAAGGACTCATCAATTTCTTAACTTCATTTCTGCAAGCTGCTTCTAAGTGTTTTTCGTGATGAATCCTACACCATTGTAGAAGCAGTAAATCCTCCAATTGTAGATCCTCCAATTGTAGATCATCTCTTAACAATGCATCCCTTGTCTCATTTTTTCAACAAAGTTCTTAATCCTCCCTAAATGGTTGGGGGCAACTAGCTATTGAGGTGTAGAGTTGGGTGGTGTAGCGAAAGTTAAGATTCCATTGACTTTGTAGACCTCGAGACTTACTTCCACATATATCAACTCATTGGTAGCTCCGTAATCAGTGACTAACTTATTTAACCTTGGTTCACTATCATTCTGTATCTGATTATTGACCCCTTTCCATGGAAGCCATAGCTATGTAAAACATGTGTAAAAGAAACTTCCAAAATTTTTTGACCAGTCCTTACTGAGGAGCATCCAGTATATTTCAGGTATGTCCACAACTTGGATGTCTATATAGTGGTATACCTGCAGGTCTACACCTAGCTAGATGTATACATTTTTTAGTTATCCAACCACATTGACCTCTATTTTGTCCAACTGCACTACTTTGTTGTTGGCACAAACCGGGTTAAGACCCAATTTATGACAAATAGAATAAGGCATCACATTTCTGAATGCACCTGATTCCACCAAACAATTGTGAAAATTCTTCCCAAAAATCCTTATACTTAACAAAAATGATGGGTTCTTAGTAGTTTCAAGGTGAATAACATCAATTTCCTATACCCCTTCCATCTTGACTTTATTACTTTGGGATTCCAACTGATCTAGTTTCTTAAGGAGGGCTTCTCTTTGTTTGGGGCAATTCTATAGCACCTCCATTAAAGATGGTGTGGTAGCAGTATTCTCCATTTCTCTTGTAACATATATGATTTCTTTGTAAAGTATTCTTGACTTTTTCTAGGTTTGGATTGCATTCCTTGAAAGGGCTGAGGTCATGGAGGATTGGTGCTTGTAATAAGATCTAGTGGAACTTGCTCATCCTTAAGAGGTATAGGCATAGTGAATGGTCCTTTCACTTGACTTCTCAAATTGTAAGTGTTCCTTGTATTCTGAAAAGCTCACCCATCATAAACCTATGGTTCACCCTTCGCTTATGTTTCAAACTCTCTAAATACGAAATTATCTGAAGAGGGTAAGAAAAATCCTAGAAGGAGAATAAGATGGTTAGATTGCAAATAGACAAGCAATAAAGCATGAAACACAAACAATGCAATAAAACCCAATTATACCTTGCTTTCACCTTCTTCCTCAATGGAGCTTGGATAAAGTTGAAGTGCACCCAAATGCCTCCAACTTGATATTGATTTGCTGCTAGATTGCTTGATGTGGTTGGCTCTCCTTAGCTTCAACAACATTGTTGGATCAATATTTAGATTGGATTGTGATAGATATATGAGGATTTGTATTAGAAGAGGACTGGATAGAGGATCATGAAGGCATTATGATGGCATGATAATAGAAGATAGAAGAGGATAGAAGAAAAATGAGGATGTTATGAAGAAGATGTGGATCTTTTTGTGAGGAGATGAGACTCCAATTTATAGATTGGAGGAGGCCAAGGAAGGGCCAAGATTGATTTGAGATAGAAGGAATGGATCAAGGGTGCCTTGGGAAAATAAACAAGAACATAAAATTCCTTGAGAAGAGGGGGGAAAGGAAATTTGAATTCAAAATGAGTAATTAAAAATTCCAAAATAAGGATGCATTGAGGGATTCAAATAAATTTGAATTTCTTTGAGAGACTCAATGTTGATGTGACATGAGTGGGAATTAAAAATTGGAGAATAATAATAAGCATGATTATGAGAGATTCTAGAAGGATTAATTAGGTTGAGTGGGTTTAGGAAAAAATAATTTGTAGGAATCACATGAATAGGTTAATTAATTAAAATTAATTAACTAAGTGGGATTTTAGAAGAATTAATGATTGAGATGACTTTGGAGGAATAAGGAAATAATTTATTTATTTGATAAATTAATTATTGGACTATAGTGACATGATTAATTAAATTGGATTTAATTAATTCTAAGAGGAATAAGGATAACACAATTAAATTAATTAAATATTATTTTTAAGTGACTACAATATCAACCAACATAGCAATGTTAACCTTGTTAGGCTCTTCGGTGGTACATCCCTTTGGTTGTGAATTAGCTTGAGAAATCCTAATCATATTCTTTATTTGAGCACAATTGACTTCCGAATACATGGCTGTGTCATGTAACCTACACCAATTAGTCATCAAATTCATGTCAGTCATATTAACAGTTTGCATATGATTAGTATTATCCCTTGCATCAAGATGATCATGGTTGACACCCCCATTATTTGGGCCAGTATTCCATTGTTAATTGTAGGGTTTAGGGTTGTATATTTGGTTATGGTTTTGATTTTGATAGCCACACTTATTATTATATGATTGGGATTGGTTATACCCTTGTTGAGGATTCATCTTCATTTGGTTTAAGTTATAAGTAACTTCACAAAGCATTTTCTTCAACAATTCCACTTCCAAAGAAAGGTGTGAACCTTGATTGGTAGGTACAGATGTTGTTGCTTGGTTTGTTACTTCTGAATTCAAAGCATTGTATTGTTTAACCATCCGATGTGTTTGATCTTTGAAATGAACTTGAGAAGAGGTAGGTTTGGAGTTTGTCCATTGTAAAGCTTGAGTCACCATTTGTTTGTTTGCTTGTTGACTTGCTACCGGTTGGGGTCCATATAAAAGAATGAGATTCATTGTTGGTGATCCAACTAGCATTGATGATTCTACTCATGTGAGCTAATTATGATTTCCATAATTCATGCCAATAGGGAGATTGTGTTTGATTCCTCCAGAGGTCTGATTCAACTCTTGGTTCATTTTTATGGCCAAAGAATAGACTTTTGCCAGGGTATCTATGTTTGTTGCAGCTACAATTTGTTCAATGAACATCACACTCCATGAGTCAATGGCCCTAAATAAGCTTCAATAGCTGCAACTTGTATAATTTGGTAAGGGTCTTGCAACCTTTTGTATGCTCTTTGGAAGGTTGTATTGAAAGTAGCCAAGGGTTCATTTAGCAACTTCCTCAATGAGGCAAACTGATAGTACAGGGTTGCTGGATCTACATATACCCTGAATTAGGCAATGCAAGTCTTCTCCAAAATATCCCAGCTGGTAACAAAGTTGGAAGGTAATGTTAGATACCAATTATACTCATTGTCTCCAAGTGAGTATGGGAAGAGTCGACATACCACATCTTCATGTTCAATATGATTACAAACAATTGCATCCTTGAATGCTTTGATGTGTTCTTCTACTATCCTGGGTCCCCCAAACTCATACTTACTGCAAAATTTATTTGGGTTCCTTGGTAAGTCATGTGTCCCTCCAGGTATGTTTCCCAAGGGTGTGTGAATCTATTTGAAGAATGTCATTGAAGGTGGTGGTGTATTTTGGTTCATGAAAGGTGCGACAATGGTTTGGGGATTAGGTATGACTTGGTTTTTCATGGTAGGTTAAGATGATTGTACAAGGGAGTTTGTTGAAGACTGTCTCTTAGTTTGATTTCTCTCTTGTCTAGTAAAAGGTCCCAATTCTACCAAATTTGATGGGGAAGAATTGCTCCTAAGAACTTTATGAAACTTGTTTGATAGAAGGATGATATATGCTCCATCTTGTTACCTTAATTTCTTGGTTGTTGAGGAGGTGGTTGAAGGTTGTTAGGATTCCCAAAGATACTGAGAGTGGGGGGGGGGAGGGGGGGTGAATCAATATCTAACCGGTTAATGGATTTTCTTAACTTATTAAATGAAAAGCATTCCAAAACTGTGTACCGGTAAACCAAAACTAATGCAGTAAATAAGAGAAATAAACACACCATAGAAAGAACACCATAACACAATATTTTTCACGAGGAAACCCAATGTGGGAAAAACCTTGGTGGGATTTGTGACCCACAATATTCGCTTACTGGCCAATAAGTGAATATTACTTACAAAATGGGGGCCTGCACGTGCAGGAAGGCCAAGTGCTTAGAGCTCACTGCTCAATTATAAAAGAAGTCACACTAACTTACAAAAATAGATTATATAAATCCAAGATGATGTACTGCTACAAAAGGGCATCTGCTATGCCAAAACCACTATCGGTTTAAGCTCTGCAATAATCATAAACCTTACTTTACAATCTACCTAAATATTCGCACATAATATCCATCACCTATCCTATTTCAAATGTTCTACAAGATCTCATACTTATATATGAGCCTTACTATAGTATGCCTTGTCGGCTTTCAAAAATATATTACAATTAATTACATTTTGCAATAAATAAAATCCTGTCAGCTAGGGTGCTAGTGATCAATCTTTTCGGTGCTGGTGAATGTATGTTAGTGTAGAGTTTGCCGGTGCCGGCGCCTATTGGTATCCTATGATTGTAAGGTTGGGATCAATGACAATACCTTCAATCACTTACAATTTCTCATTGGAGTGTGCATTTGCCAACAATCTCCCCCTTTGCCATTGATGGCAACACTCATGAGAAAAACCCAAAAAGTATATCCAAAAGTGTTGTCCAAAATTTGTCTTACCAAAACTAAGTGCTCCCCCTGAGCAGATGATCTCTTCTGTTATCCTTTTTCTCATCCTCAACTACTCCCCCTTTGGTATCAATAACAAAGGTTGTCATTCAATGTCAATTGAATGGAGTTCCTGCCTAGTTCCCTTTAACCGGTGGGTTTAGACTGTTGCTGAACCTCTCACTGTCCTTTATTGCTGCTTTTGTTCTCTGAATTGTACCAGTGAGTGTGTGCATTTGCTCTTCCAGTTTCTTAAGTCTTGGAATCAGAACCTTAGAAATCTCTTTTCTCAAGGAGATGAGGTTGTCCAGTTTAGGACCTAGTTTGCACTTCAAATCCTTTGCCTTAGATTTTATTCTTTCTTTATCTTTTTCCAATTTTTCAATTTTCTCCTCAAAAATTGCAATTTTTTTTTCAACTATGGATAATGAATCTGATGATCCTATTAAATTGTCAACAATATTGTTGATTTCTTTTTGTTCTTTGCTAATCTCTGGATCTATGTCCTCTGTCAAAAGTTTAGTCTTACATGTATCTCTGTATAGTTTCTTGAAATCCAAAATTATTCTACCAAGTACCAGTAATAAGGTTTCCATGTGTTCCTTATTCTTCTTGACTGTATCCTCAAATAATTTTTCCTTTTCCTTATTCATTTTCTCTTTGAGGGTGTCTTCATTTATTTGATCCAATGTTATTAGGTTTCTGGTTATATACTTACACAATGTGTCTAATTGGTTCAAAGAATCTTTATTTTCTATGTTACACTTTGGAACTATCATCTTCAAAATTGGTAAAGTGTCATCTATAGCCTTATAAGCTTGTGCATTGGACTCTGTTATTTTCTTTATTGAATCTAATAGTACCTCTATTACATTTGTTGGCCTAAATTTACTCATGGATGTTCCGGATGACTATCCAACATTCTTTACAATCTGTAATCCGTCGGTGGTGGTAATAGCTTTGCTTTCCTCTTTCTTTGGAGGGTCAGTTTGTGTCTCCATTTCCACTACCAAAGGCTTGGGCTTGTCAGATGTGGCTGGTGGCACTGTTTGTGAAGGAGTCTATTGCTCTACCTATTTCTCAATGTCTTTCTCAATATGGACCTATTGCTCTACTTGATGCAGAGTGCACATAACAGGAAGTGTCAAATAGGCTCACAGTCTTTCAAACTAAAAAGGTGACTATTCCAACCTAGTCTACCTTACCCACACTTGGTAAGGAAGTGTAAGACCACCCTCACAAAATCCTTAAGACCTATCCAAGGCCAAACCCAATCCCTTATGGGTTACTCAACTTAGACACAAAAGTAGCTTCAGGGACTCAATCCCTTAATGAGGCTCAAACAAGGAAAATGCCTCAAATCTATTGTCTGATGCTAAATAGTAGTAGGGACACCTTCTATGACCCTAAACAACCCAAAATCCAACCACTAAGTGGCTACCCCAAACCTTACTATGCCAACTTTACCTTTCGGGCTTACTCGGCTACTAGGTCTATCAACAAGGAACCGATCAATACAAGACAAAATTTACAAAGGACATGGTACTATTTTTGTTGATTTGGAACCTCCAACATATGGTTAAACATTCCCCAAGAGGATAGAGCCTCACCTTACTCCTGCACTATCAAACTCTCACTTGGTTCACAGGCCTAATTGGCCAATTCAGGCTTGGAACACCAACAAGCACTTGATGATGGGTTCATAAGGCTTGGACATGGTCTTGGGAAGTTTTTCAACTTGTTTTCTTTCCTTTCAATAGCTTTCACCAGCCCCTTGGTCCTTCTACTTATCGGCACACTTCAAACATCAAAGTGCAGGCTAAATACATGAGGATATTTAGCCTATGGCTTGCACAAACACCAAGCAATCTTCTTCACCAGGTCCTGAGCATTTAGGATGTTATAGTACACCATCATACCTTTCAAATTACAAAGGGACTTGAATTGACACCCCTAGAATTGCAAGATATGTGCCATTTAGCAGTAAAACCCCAAAGCCCTAGGGTTTGCAGCAGTTTAGAGGAAAAATTTGATAACTTCCTCAATTCAACACCAAAATCTATCAAACTGGAACCAAATGAAATTTATTTAACATGTTCATATGACCATGGGCCTATTTCAAGCTTTCAAATCTGTACAGAACCGTATAGTCACGAGTTTGCTCAAGAAATTGGTTTTTTTTAATCAGAATTTTGTGCAATTTTACATCTCAATCACTTCCAACCCTTTGGAAGTCGAATTCAAAGCCTAAATAGGCTCAACCGAACCAAGGTGGTTGGGAACCATTGGAGCCTTTGTTTAACTAAATTTCAAAAAGTTGCACAAAACTGTCAAAAGTTGTCAATGCCATTTTTGACAGTTTTTGCATTTTTTGCAATTTCAACATTTATGACCCCTAACCATTCCAAAATGGTTCTAACATGACCATATGGACTACAACACAACAAAATCACCCTCCTAATGCCAAAACTAATCACTACAAGAAAAAATGACTACTAGACCTAATAGGATCCAAGTGGACTAAGGCAACTCTAGGTTTATAGAATGACCTAAGAGTCCCTTGACCACACAAAAATGATCACCAAGACATGGATGGTCATCACACATCCTTATTACAAGAAAAACATGAAAAAGAAAACAAAATGCCACAAAGACAAGTCAAGGTTCCCTGCACCACTACCGGTTTCTCAGTGTCCTCTCCTGATGGTGTCTTTGATTGTGCCTTTGAAGATTTTATTGTGGTGTCCACTATGGGTTTTTTGTTGTTTACTTCTGTACTATCTACTACCGATGACTCAGTAGGTTTTCCAGTTCTAGTAGTTGTCGGTGGCTCAGTAGATGCATCAGTATGCACACCTATGGTCTCTGTCTTTCTTGTGTCCAGGGGTTCATTTGATTTTTTTAGTTTGTTGATCTGCCCCAATTCCAATGTCTTCAACTCCAATATTTATTGTTGGTGGCTCAATTTCCACATCTCTTTTGTCATTTGTTTCCTTATCCACCACAATATTGACTTCCTATGTGTCAATGTTCATTGTGTATAACACCTCAGAATCAAGATTTGTATCCTCATATGGTGTTTCCATACTCTTCGTTGTCGGTTGCATGTCAATAGTTTGTATCGGTGGAGTATTAGAAGGAGGTGGGGGCAAGTTATCAGTTATCTTTAGGCTTGGAGGTCCACCTACTTTACCTTTCCCCTTATCCTTATCTTTTTGGTAGACTCTGATAGTCTTTGGTCTTTTAAGCTCTTCTTGTTTTTCTTTCTTAACAAAAAATATATCCCATTGATCTGCAATTTCTTTTGATATTTCATTTAATCTACCTGCCATTAGTGCAACATGTCGGTGACCAGTTGAAAATACTATCCTGTTGGCTTCACTGATTAATTCATCAATCTCTTGAGTGGAGGTCACTGGGTGAAGTACAAGTAGTTTCTCTATTTTTATCTTTTTATCTAATTCCACAATAGCTACCCTTCTAGCTTCTAATCTTATGTACAATTCATTGGGTATTTCATCTACAATCTACATCAAAAATTTCTTATAGATTTTCTATGCTCTCTTTTTCATCATTTGAAAGAGTGTTATACATCTTGCTGATATTTTTCAATTTCTCATCCTCAGTTATCTCATTCAGAATTTTTTCCAAAGGTGGAATAACCTATTTCACTTTTCTTTTCTTTGGGGTCAATTTCTTAGCCAGAGGCCTAACTGCTTGTTGCTTCTATCTTGTCCTTATGGGTGTAGGTGAGGGTACCAGTGAGGGTTTTCTTTTTCTTTCTACCCTTTTGAACTCAGCTGGTATATCACTGTCAGAAGAAGTTGCAACTAGTGAAAGATGTGCTTTCGGTTGTAGTCCTTCCAACTCACTCTCCTTAATACCAGTTTTGTTTAATACATCTTATTTTATTGCTTTTGCCTGTCTTGTTCCCTTCCTCACTATTTGTTCAGTTTTCTTGATTCTTTTCTCAGATTGGATTTTGTTTTCTATGGTCTCTACATTGCCAAATACTTTTTCTTTCAGTTCGTTAGGTGCTTCTAAGAGGGATTTTGCATATGTTTCAACTATGTTGTCATCTGCCTCATATCCCATCTCTATGACCCAAACAGTCCTAGGGACAACTGCCTCCATCCAAATTTTATCTTTGTTGATCACAAAGCATATCTCTTTTTGATACTTATCAATAATTTCTTGAGATAGCCTTATTCTTGTCTTCATCTTTTCTTTCAAAGTTTGAAAATATTCATTTATGTTTTTCTCCCTATCATCTCCCATGTTGTTCAATATGTCTAGAAGTTGTTTTCCTATCAGTATATCAAAACCAAAGTCTTTCCTACCAATATCAGGTACTTCCTTGGTAATGTACAACATTAAACACACAAGCAGGTTGCCAAATCTGAAATTTCCTTTCTTATCACCTTTGATTTTCTTCAAATTGTCTATCAGTTCATCTTTTAGCCACTCACATACATCAATTCTTGCATTATTCTTCACCATGTCATATGCACTTTTGATACATAAGTTGGAAAAAGAGTTTAGTCTGTTTGCATGTCTAGCCTTATAACCAAGAATCATACTAACAAATCTAACAATGATTTCCTTCACATCATTGACTCTTAGGGATCTTTTATTAAATGTTGTGTCGGTTAGGGTCATCACAATGTCATTTGGAACCTTTTTAGTTTTATCAGGCCTACTACCAGTGGAAGGTAAGTCTGTCACTACCCTAACTGCCTCTTTGGTAATCTTATGGATGGAATCCAACCAAAAGAACTCCCCATGTACTCTTCTTAGCACAATCCTTATCACATCCTTAGGAAAATCGGGGATATTGAGAATGCCCACAAAGCCTAGGGTTTCTACTATCTTGTGTTCTGGTTTAGCATTTCCATTTTCATCACAAATTACAGTCTTGTACATGATCTTAATTTCATCATCTCCTAGTTCCTCAATATGACAATGTATATACATTCTAGGATCTTCTACATAAACTACTCCCTTAGGTATTTTTGAAAATGCTCCTAGGGTATCATCTTTCTTTGCAGTTTCAAGAATAAGGTTGAACATGGGTCTAGGGCACTTAATAAATTCAATCACAGTAGGGTTTGCAATAAATTCAGGTGCAGAGGAAGAAGCCATTGTTATAAATACCTTAATCTGCTTTTAGGATGATTTGCTTCACTTTTCGTTGTGGATACCTTCGCTTGGGATTTTCGCGCGGTGAATAAAGAAGAGCCAAAATACTTGCTTTATAATGTTATTTCCTTCAACTACCACATTTAATTCCTGTCGATTAAGTCAAAACTTAACTCATTTGCTGGTAAAGAAGTAATCCAACTTCTCACCATCAACTGAGGGTAAATTATCACGTTTTACAGTTTATTGCCATACCCCCAAAAGGTTTTTCTTTAGTTAGATGAAGAATCTCTTGCAGGTGGAGTGATACTCTGTTTTACTGGTGAAGGAATAGCTTCACTAACATTCATGTCTGAATTTCTAATCCATTGTTTTGAAAATTATTGCTTTACCTCTGCAACCTTTTCTTTACCTTTCAAGCTGGGTCCTTTGTTATTTGTCGGTGATGCCTTACTTCTACAAAATTTTGCAATATGTCCAATCTTGTTACAAGCATAACAAGTCACATCATTTTTCTGAATTGCTTTTCCATATCCTATGCCGGTATGTGTTCTGCATTGATTAGATAAGTGTCCAAATCTTCCACAAACATAACATCTTACATTCATTCTGCAATTTTCCGAATTGTGTCCAATTTTATTATATTTAGAACATTGACCGGTGGGTGCATTATTATTCTGATAGCTTGTAGATCTACATTGATTTTCTCTATGACCATACTTGTTACAGTTAAAGCATTTCCCATTGAATTTTTAAGGATTAGGTTGTCTTCCCAGTTTACTATGATTATGAGTGTTTGGAGTATCGGAGCTCTCACCAACTTCAAAGCCAAGGCCATTTGTATCTCCATTAGGTTTCTAATTCTTCAACATGTCATCAAGTTCCTCTGAGCTTTTCTTAAATTTCTCTTTGTGTTGATTTGCATCAGCTAGTTCATTCTCCAAGATTTCTTTATGTCTCATGAGTTTATTTGTGTTATTTTGTGTATGCACCAAATCTATCTTCAACATATCATTTTCATGACCGAGTCTTGTGTTTTCATTTCCAGCATCATTTAGTCTTCTAACCAAGTCATCTTCATTCTTCTTTCTATCTTCAATGTCTTTATAAAATCTCATAGTCATATCTTGCATCTCATTCTTCATTGTATTGTTTTCTTGTCTCAATTTGTTCACAAGGTCAGTAAGATTTTCTTTCTCATCATCATTACTCTGCATATTTTTAGAAAGTTCTCTTCTTTTGTTCCTTGCAATAGTGAGATTTCCTTGAAGTCCTTGAATGATTTCCTGTGTAGCCTTCAGATCATCTTCAAGTTTCATATTCTTCATTTTTTCTGCATCATAGTCTGAAAGAGTTGTTTCCAATTGGTTCCTCAAGTTTTCCATCTCTACTGGTGTCAGAATCTTCCTCAAGTTGTTAGGCTTTTGAAAATAGAGGACTAGGCTTTGATACCAATTGTTAGGATTCCCAAAGATATTAAGAGGGGAGGTGAATTAGTATCTAATCGGTTAATGTATTTTCTTAACTGATTAAATGAAAAGCATTCCAAAATTGTGTATCGGTAAACTAAAACTAATGCAATAAATAAGAGCAATAAACATAACATAGAAAACACACCATAACACAATATTGTTAATGAGGAAACTCGGTGTGGGAAAAACCTCGGTGGGATTTGTGACCCACAATATTCACTTACTGGCCAATAAGTGAATATTACTTACAAAATGGGGGTCTGCACATGCAAGAAGGCCAAGTGCCTAGAGCTCACGACTCAATTACAAAAGAAGTCACACTAACTTACAAAATTGGATTATATAAATACAAGATGTTGTAGTGCTACAAATGGGCATCTACTATGCCAAATCCCAGTACCGGTTTAAGCTCTGCAATAATCACAAACCTTACTTTACAATCTGCCTGAATATTCACACATAATATCCATCACCTATCCTATTTCAAATGTTCTACAAGATCTCATACTTATATATGAGCCTTATTATAATATGCCTTGTTGGATTTCAAAAAGATATTACAATTAATTACATTTTGCAATAAATAAAATCCTGTCGGCCAGGGTGCCGGTGATCAATCTTTTCGGTGCCGGTGATCAATCTTTTTGGTGTCGGTGAACGTATGCCAGTGTAGAGTCTGTCGGTGTTGGTGTCTGTCGGTATCCTATGATTGTAAGGTTGCCATCAATGAGAATACCTTCAATCATTTACAATTTCTCATTAGAGTGTACATTTGCCAACAAAGGTTTCATTGAGCAAAGAGTTGTCTTTGAGCTTCATCTTCTATATGTCTACCTTTCTATCTCTCATTGTCTAGCACTTCATGCATGCACAACTAATCACTATAATTATTCCTACTATTCCAAGAAAGGAGATATAGTTGGGAAATGATTTTTTCTTATTCATAATCGAGGTTGGGTTGTGTGAATGGAAGAAGTTTATCTTCTGGGAGTATCATATTAGATCATGATGTAGTAATATAATGGTAAGTCTAATGTGCTTTGTTTATAGCTCTCCTTCTAATGCCAATTTTTATTGATGGGTGTTTTGACACACTCACCAACAGTCTGTTGGCATTTGGCATAACTGATGCAGATCAGGTCATGTAGTTGAAGTCTGATGATTGCACCGGTAAAGGATAGAAGTCTATTTATGATGAAGAGATTGATATTCAATGGATAGATGTCTTGATCAGTTATTTGTGTTATCATTGCTAGAAACTGATGTTCATGATGCTTTTTTTTATCATCTAAGTGATTTGGTTTACCAGAAGACAGAGTTTACCGACAGTGAGCTAAAGTCTATGAAATAGGACTTTAACTAGTAAAGTAGAATTATTTTGATTGGATCATTTGATTGGCGATGATTGGTGATTTGTGGTTTGGATGGTGAGCTTATATCATGGAAAGAAGTATTTGACTAGAATCAGAACTTGTGATGATTACCGGAAGGTGTGTTTCAATTTCTGATGAATTTTTGCTAAGGTTTTAGTAGGGTTTAAGGAATGGTGAAGAAATCATCAAATCGGTAATGATTTCTGTTATGATGGTGATCAATAGAGAATCTACTTAAATTTGCTAACATGACACAACCCGCATGAAAGATTTAATAGTTGTTTTGGTGCGATTCAAGGAAGATTTTCTTGGGAATCAACGAAATACTTAGTAGAGTGTTTTGAGGATACAGATTGGATTTCTGTGATGAGTTAAGATCAATCAATGATTGATATTGCATTGTAATTTTTTGTAATGATCTGGATAGCGATCTATGATGATCTTTTGTGATCTTATTGTAAATTCATGATGTAATTAGGTTTTGTGGCCGACCTAGTTGAGATGGCTATTTATGTTGACATGGTTGATGTTTATTGTGTCATTGGTCTTAGAGAATGTGTTAATCCATCCAAGTGAAGAGTGAAATATGCCTGAGAGTTGCAGAGTGTTGTGTATAACTAGATCTGATTAAGCAAGCAGAGAAATGCAAGAAAACAGATCATTTTCTTATTGTTGTTCCCTAACAGTTTCAGCAGGTTAAATCCCTTGACCGGGTAGGTTCTATCAGGCCTTAAATATTTAAGTTCCTTAACAAGGAAGCTCTCAAAAGAGTGTTAAATCCTCTCATGAGGTTGATCCTAACAGATTATCAAGCTCCTAATCGATTTGCAAGGAAAATCCCTTAACCGGGTGACTCCCAACAGGGTCTGCTCCTAACCGAGCATATTGTAAGCTTCTAACAAGGCTAAGCTCCTAACATGGCATACTTCAAAAGAGTACAAATATTTGTGGGTGCCAACTCCCATCGTGGTTTTTTCCCTATCTGGGTTTCCATGTCAAAAACTTATGGTGTTCATGTGTGTAATGTTTTTCATGTGATGTTCTTGTTATATTTCATTTCATGCATCATTTCTGAGAAACCATTTATGATGTTTTATCAGAGGTTATTGGTACTGATAAGAAGTTGTTTGAGAAATTATTGATCTTATTGATAAGGTTAATGAGTTGGTAATTGATCAAATTTATATGATTACTTTGGTAGTGAAGGTAATGGTAAATTATTTGATTAATGTGTTAAGCAAATCTGATAAAGAGGTTATTAGATCTGATTATGAAAATTGAGATATTTGTTAAATGGTTTCAGATCTGAGATATGCTAAAATGAGTTTGATTTAGAGTTTAAGTTTGAATTGGTCTTAATACCAATTCACCCTCCTCTCTGTATTAACCGGATCCTCATAGGATTAACAATTGGTATCAGAGCTTAATCCTTTGTGTGTATAAAGCCTAACTACTTGAGGAAAAGATTTTGAGGAATTCAAGATGATGAAGAAAGAGGGTCTCAAGTTCAATAAGGATAACTACAAGATCTGGAAAGATAGAATGAAGATCTACATTAAATGTCTTCATGCACAATATTGGAAGCAAGTTGAAACAATATATGTTTCTCCTACCATTACTCCCTTGACACCGAATGAACTCAGAGAACAATAAGATAACATTCAATCCCTAGAAGCTATTGTAAGTACTTTATCTAATTTAGAATATATTGATGTTTAAGGATTGGAAAGTGCAGGCGAGGTTTTGGAAAAATTAGAGACAATCTATGGAGGAGATGAGCATGTATAAGATGCAACTCTAGTTGACAACTTAGTTGTGGTGGCAGTGACGGTGTTTCAGTATGCATTTTCTTTTCATAACTATTTGTTTTGCTTTTTATTCTTCTTGTAATTTTGGTAGTTGGTGAGGAAAGATACCATGGAAGCAGTAGGTGGGTCAGCGATGCATTGGATTCTAAATTTGGATACTCTAAGTATCTCTTTTACATTTTCTAACCTACTGACCATATCATCCATCAGCAATTCTGCACCCTGGCATTGAAATACCTCATACATATATCTATCCATTGTTTCTATGGTGAATTTCATAGTGGCTGTGAAATGGTCAGTGGTAAAAGAATCCCATTAACTAAGTATGGTCTCTTGATGTAGTAATCCTCCTTGCTTAAGGTTATAAGCATACTTCCCCAACAATTTAACCAATAGCTACTCATATTGTTCAAGTGTTTTAAGAAATGGAGGATGTTCCTCAAGAATCTTGGTGAGGCATTGCTCCATGATCTCCATTTTTAAATCTACAATATCTATATATGGATGCAAGTTACTGACACTCTCTCCTCCTAGCAAGTCTTCTTTTGAAATGGTCTCTTCTCCCAATATTTGAATCTTCTTAAGCATCTTACACAGTTGTGAGAGATGAAGGATGTGTTGTTCCCACTACTTGGAATAGGAAATAAGATCTTTCTCATTGTCATGAGCTTCTGCAAACACCTCCAATGTGTCCTGCAAGAAATTTTTAACCTTATCCATTTGATCTTGAGCCCATGTCCTAACCATTGTTGCTACTTTCCTCATATTGTACAATGATTTTATATCACCTTGAGGGAGAGACGAGGTAGATGGCAAGGTTTCATCCACTCTAGAGTCGCGTAACTTAGCTATCTACATGATCAATTGCTCGTATTGCCTTAATTGTGCCTTGACTTCTGATTTAGTTTTATACTTCTTTTCCATTCTTGTTTGAATAGTAGAAGTCATGGAAACTAGAGTAGAAATCTCCCCCCACTCGGTCTGTTTACCCAGATTTACTTCTAAAACTTGGTATTTTGGGGTGTCTTGAGACATGATCATGAATGGGTGCAACTATATGGGCAATTACCTCTCCTTAATCAATCCTTGAAAGATGGTGAATTTTTTTCATTTTCTTGGCATTTATTGGGGACTCACTAATTGCATCTTGTAAAGTGATACTTGGGAGGATGACCTTTTCCTTTTTCCTAAAGGTAAAATTCAACCATTGAGCCACTGTGTCATCTTGTTCTTCTCCATGCACTATTACTTCGGTAGTGATCCTGTGAGAGTAAGGAACAAGAAGGACAATTGAGAGGGGGGGGGATGAATTAGTTGTCAATGAATTTCATCCCAATTATATCTTAATTCAACTTAATACTTAATACCAGTAAACCATACTTAATGTCAGTTAACAGATTAGAAGTTAATATCAATATCGGTGAAACTTAATGCATGAAACAGAAAGAGAAACAACATCCACAACACATAACACAGATATTTTTGATGTGGAAACCCTGTAAGGGGAAAAACCACAATGGGAAACCTTACCCACAATCAAATGATAATACTGCAAATAGTATGTGTATACAAATGGGGTGTACACATGTAGAAAGGCCAACCGTCTAGAGCACACTGCTCAAATGGGAGTCGCAATGACTACATTAGGATAGTTAAATCCTAGAATAATGTACTACTTCAAAGTGCATCTGCAATGCTAGATTCAGTACCGGTTTAAGCTCTGATAAGCACCTTCAAACTTTCATTTAACCTTCAAATTATGTCTGCTTGATTCGCTCTATGATCTTCTCATATGATCTTCAATATTTGCACATACCATGACCATACCACAATTCCACACTTCATCTCACAAATGAGATCTTACATTTATACAAAACCTAAGACCACATGTGTAGGTTGGCTTACTAAGAATATTACAATTAAATTAATTACAAGTAAGTCTTGATGTGATACAACATGTTGGTTCAATACATTTACAAAAATATCCAATCAATAAATCATATCCATAACGTGTCGTGCTGATCTGGAGTAGATAATGTATACCGGTCCATAACCTAGACCAATCTGCCATTAACAACAAATATGTGTACCCGATTAGACCAATAACCAAAACACCAAAGCCAAGTATCCAAACCATGGCTTTGACATAATCAAGTGATCTCTAGATGATAACAAGTCATCATCAGTACAAGTGAACCATATAACCTATCGATGAGCATATACTGGTGACTGTGCATAAGTCACAAACCTTGCTGATGAACACAATGTGTCAATTCAACACTAAACCAATATAACCATAGTTCCAAATCAACAATTTAAATCTCAAGAAGGATAAGTGTTGACATCAATGACAAAACTAATGCAACACATCCATAATACCAACAGTGAGCATCTATACCCTATTTTCCTATTCTTCCTCTTGTCGCTCTTCATCTTGTTGTTCTTGTTGATGTAGAGGAGTTGGTGGCTTTTGTTGAAATTGAGCAACCTATTGGGAAAGATTAGTCCAAAGCACTTGATTAGGATCAGGTTGTTGTTTCTTTTCCAACTCCCCCAACTTCTCAAAAAATTTCTCTTCAAATACTCTCTCTATTTCCTCTATATGTCCTTTCTCATCTCCTCCTAATTGTTGAAGTAATATTTCTTGGTCCTCAGGAGTAAGGAGAATCCTTTGATCATGTTTATCTTGTTCCTCATCATACCCCTCTTCTTCCATAACTTGCACATGTATTTCCATAGGTTGCACTTATATTGTTGGTTCTTTTGTAGCCTCAGGTTGCTTCTCATGTTGAGTTGTAATAGGTTCCTTTTATTTCTTTTCAACTTTCCTTTTCTTCACCACTGGTGTTATAGGTTCATCATCTTGGTCTGAATCTATCTCAACATCATGGATGATGACTTTTTCTTGAGTTTCCAATGGAGCTGGTGTTGAGGTTGTGTTTTAGTAGTTTCAGTTTGAGAGGCACCCTCTCCTGGTATAATTCCAATAGTAGGAACATGGGAGTAATGGAAGCTTATGGAATAGCTTACAATCCCGTGGTAATCACATGTTCAGCAGTAGTTTGTTTTGGCATCCAACTGCCTCTTCAGCTACTGGTTATCAATTGGTATTGTTGCCTCCTCAAGATCAACAAAGGTATTATTTCTCAAATCAAACCTCATTCTTCTTACATATTCTTTATGGACTTTTGTCTGAGGAGTATCAATAGCTTTGCCCTTTTTCTTCTCCTTGGCAGTACTTGGCTAGATCCTTAAGCTTAGCCATTTCCTTGTCCTCTCCAGAACCTTTGCATTAATAATATACATATCTATCTCTTCTTGGTTGGACCATCTAATAGGAGTAAGGGGTCTTTTATCAATTCCCTTTTCTTTGAATATAGGATCAAGAAGCTCACCATCGTCCCTTAACTCCTTTGGGATATTTGTTTCAATTTCAATTTTTTTGATCTATGGCACTATCAACCTATAATATGTTTTCTCCCTTGCCTCAAATAAGTCCTTCAATTTAGCCCAAAAATCCTCTAAAGCTGGTTTGTGACCCTTGTAAGAAATAGGCATCACTTGTTTCAGGTTACCATATGGGTCATATTGATCCCTTGAATAATTAAAATCTTTTAAGTTCAAATCTTGAAGTTCTTTCTTTGCCGCCTTGGCTGCCTGTATATTAGGACATGTATAATATTCTAGAGAAATGGGAAAACTAATTTTAGTCTTATGTATTAGTGTCAACAATGCCTTTAGGCCTACAAATTGCCTAGCATATTCCAAAATAATTATTCTTTTGGTGCAAAATCTTGATAAAAGAAGAGGATTTCATGTGAATTGGCTAACTCGTAGATATGTTGATATTTGGTTTTGTAAGAACCAACACCCTCATTCCTTAATCATTTTCATTTCTTTTGTGGTTAGTCTTTATACTACATCTCCTATCAATTTTATTATTGGAACATAAATAAATGCATCATTTAATCTCTTGAAATGTATCTTGGCCTAAGAGATAGGCAATTGAGTGTAATGTTCCCACACTCTTCTCTGCCTAGGTTCCTCTCTGAATTTTCACTCAGTCTTCAACCCTAGGAACTTACCAGCATGAGCCACTACACATATGATGTAAGAATTAATGAAGAACTTCTTCGTTTGGAGGACTATAATGATCTGATTATGAATATTGTCTGAAATGATTTGTGGCCAGTCAAAATATTCCTTACAGATCAAAATTGTTGTCATGTAGTGAAACTATTGGCATTGAAGTTGTCATTGATGTCAACATGTGGGTGTGTAGATCTGATGAAGTTGAAGAAGAGATCACAAAGATTTGATTTATGAAGATGATACTGCTGTAGGATGATGAGGTTTAAAGGAAGATCAGACAACCTACAGATTAAGTAGAAGAGATCACACAAATCAGGTTGATATTGCAGACTCCCACAATGCCTATGATGTGTCTATGAAGTTTTTGTTGGATGTCCTAAAGATAGGATTGTGAAAACATGTATATCGACAAGACTCCACTTTGTTATATCGATCACATTATGATCTGATAAATAAGCATCACAAGCAATAGCAGGATAGCTATTCCGATCAAGTGTATGTAGGTGAAGTGATTGTATCGGGATAATTCTACTGATACTGTTTCGAGTGGAGGAATGTATTATTGGTGTAAGTCATGTTGATATTGGGTCATGTGGAGCTTTTGTTATGTCAGATCAGGATAGCTATGTTGAATAACAAAGCAAGCTATGCATCAAAATAGTGGATAAAGGTGGAGTAACAGGGTTGTGTCATATCGATAGAGTTAACTACTTTGATACCATCGTATTGGAATAGCCTACACCGACAAGGAGATCAAGGGTGTTTTTTGGAATAACTACTGATGGTGGGATGACTAATTTCCTCTATGTCGATAGAAAAAACTATTCTGACATTTGCCTATCGAAATACCCTATCTTATGCGAACACCATTGGATCACATATAAGATAGTGACAACTATTCCAACAAAGGAGAATGAAGAGAAGACTCCCTGGTAAGGTCATCAGAATAATATATGCTGATATGGGGAAGGACTATGGATATATGGTTTCAGAGTAACTATGTCGATGATGTAGGTTCAAGATGAGTCATTAGAATAAAAAAAATTTATGGGATAGTGTCCAAGTGCTAAGCCAATAGTGTTGGTTGTTTCAATGGAGGTTCTCATCGGAGTCACCTATGTCAATGTAGTTCATCATTGTGGATTTTGATCATTGGGATAACATATGTCGATAATGTGAGATCAATAGTATGTCATCGAAGTAACTTGTTTTGTTGATCTAACAAGTTTTTCGTATGTCGATAGTGATGGTCATCTTGATAAGTGGTTGTTTGGTGTGAAGTTTATCAATTCAGAGTAGCCTATGCTGATGAAGTTTGTCAACATGGAGTTGTGAGTTTGGAATACCCATACCAATATTGAGAGGATAACAGTATGTCTTTGGAATAACTTGTTATGTCGATTTAGCATGTTGTGCCTATGTCGTTAGTGATGACTATTTCGATGAGTGTTCATTTTGTATGATGGTTTGCGATTGGGGTAACATACTGATAATATGTGAAAAATTGGAGATTTTATTTTGGATAGCCTATGGTGATATGGTGAAATCAAAGGTGAAGATTCCATTGGAATAACTAATACCAACAAAAGGAACAAAAGACATTGCAAGGTGATCGGGATAGGTTATAAAGGTGAAGTAAGCGGTAGAAGTCTACCTGACAGTGTTTGTTATGCTGATGAAGGGCCAAGGTGTTACATCGATATAACTATGGTGATTAACATGAGGAAAGAGAAATGAAAAGGATACAATATATCTACATAAGTGTTTACTATCAACTTGATATGTGTGACATCTCTGCATAACATGAAGGTTAGTCACAAAATGAAGACCAATTGATATGGGCAGCCCGATTGTCCACATAAGCTTTGACCAAGTTTGACCCAATAATCTGGCATGAATGAAGCTAATCAGAGGTCCATAATGATGCTAATTAGGATTGACAAAGTGACTTTGATGATGATAATTATGACATTTGTGCTCTAGGTGGTCAAACAGAAATGCAGGATTACTAAAGATGATGTTATTCAATCCAATCAATGTAGAGGTCGTAGAAGACATTAATGGTGGATTTGTAGTAGTTGGCTGATGGGATAGAGGTGATCAACAAAGATTGGATCAGATTGGTTGAGAAGATTGAGATTATTAATTTTAGTAATATATATATAGAACATCCTCAACACAGATAAAACATATTTAATGAGAGTTGTGTGGATAGGTAGCAGAGCAGATAAAGGTAGAAAATATTATGAGTAGATACGTAGATGACCGTGCTAAGATCAGATTTTTGTAGCGGTCTTGACCAAAGGTAGGATTCGATAGGAGGAAATGAGGTAACTGAGTTGGCAGAGTCGTGAGGACAGTTGGAAGTGCAGACAAAGTAGATCACAGAGATGATGTGACACATATAGCTAGCATGATGCCAACAATGGAGGTTGAATCTTGTAGATCACGATCTTGAGTAAAAGTCAATGAAAGATATAGATTGGCGATGTCTTGTGTCCATAGGAACTTGAATTGTTGACTGGAAAAATACAAACCAACTGTATGAATGATCCCCATGTTGTATAGAAACTTGTGCATATTTGGTGACATGATAACAAGGAAAACAAGTTTGCCTGATGTGTGATGAAGTATGATCTGACCAATGGTGTGGAGGTTGGTGTAGATGAATGTAGCCATGAAGAACAAATGTGAGTGATCGAGAAGTGTAGGGGGCTCATGAACAAGATAGGTTGTGTTATGACTATATGACAGTAAGGTGTTGATGTGGGTACAGAATATAGATGAGAAGCAGTTTAGAACATAGTAGAGTTGTGTAGAAATTTTTTTGCATAGAGTGGAAGCGTTAATTGAAGAGCGACAGAGACCTAATATAAAAAGTGCAGAGCTACAACAGACAATATAGAAAGGTAGAAGGTAGAGAAAGTGAAGAGGACAAAGCATAAGACAAAAATAGAGTAAACAACAGAGAACAAAGCAAAAGAGAAGAAGAACTGAGATACAGACTTAAGGTTAGAGAGCAGATAAGAGTTTAGTCTATCTCAAGAGAAGATTCTTTGAGAGTTACAAAATATCATTTGTAACAGGGAGCTTAACTTGTGTTTGATTATTACTCAGTGTAATCTTTGAGTGGGTGCTCAAAGCTAGGGGTCAGTGCTCCTTAGGTTGGTTCCTTAAAGCTAGGGGTTGGTGCTCCTTTGCGTTGTATCCCATAAACTTTAGGGGTTGGTGCCCTAAATGTTGTAATTAGTTTTACCTGTGAGGCTGGATTGGAGCAGTAGACTCCAACAACATTTCTCACCGAGGTTTTTCCCCATCGTGGGTTTTCCTTGTACATT
This sequence comes from Cryptomeria japonica, assembly GCF_030272615.1. NCBI lineage: Eukaryota > Viridiplantae > Streptophyta > Pinopsida > Cupressales > Cupressaceae > Cryptomeria > Cryptomeria japonica. The sequence goes on from NC_081408.1 coordinate 485,424,927, forward strand.
TATGTGTTATGGGATGCCTCTTATTTGTGTGTGATCATCTATTTTATATCACTTCTCATAGTCTTGTGATTGATGTTATTAATGCTTAGATCTTTTAGAAGGTAAAAGTTTTTATTGATCACCACTGATTCACCCCCTCTCTCAATGGTCCATTGTGTTCCAACAATTGGTATCAGAGCCTAGCTTCCCTATTTGAAAATTTGTCTCTAGCTTGGGTAGATTTTGGTTTGTGAGCACAATGATTAAATTTGAATAAATCCCTACAACTATGTTTGATGGTTCAAACTATGTCATTTGGAATGCAAGAATGGAAGTCTATTTGTCTTCTTTAGGCTATGATGTTTGGATGTTAGTTGTAAATGGTTACTTTGTTCCTAATTGTCCTCCTACTGATCTTGAAGAAAAAAGAAGATATGAATGCAATAATGAAGCCATGAAGGCTATTCTTAGTGGGCTTTTTGATGATGTATCTTCAAAGGTGGATAGATGCAAATTGACAAAGAGCTTGTGGGACAAACTAAAGAAACTTTATGGTGAAGAGCCTACCACACCTGGATTAGATTGTGAAAGCGAGAAGAATAATAGAACAGATAGATGTACAAATGATAAAAGAAAATCATATAGTATATGCAGTGAAGATGAAAAGAAAACTTTGACTTTCATGGTACAAGAGGTCCAAGGTGAAGAGCATACATCAAGAAATGGCAATGGAGTTCAATCTAGAAAACAAGATGTATTCAACAGTGATGATGAAGAAGAAGATGAAGAAGAAGTTGAAGCTGAGGTAGATATTTAAGGGGAACTAATGAGTGCAATTGATGAACTTAGAAAGGTAAGGAGAGAATATAAAAAGGTTAAGCATGTTGCTGCTGAAGAACAAGACAGATTGAACAAATGTCTTTAGGAGTCCGAGAAAAACATTTCAGATCTAAGAACAAAATTAGATGAAGCTAAGAGAATGTATGAGAAAACTAAATCAGATTTAGAAAGTAAGGAAAAGGAGTATCAAAGATGGAGGAAGATATTATGAATCTTAGAAAGGATCTCGAAAAGTGCAAAGATGAACTTAAGGCAAGAATCAAGTATGAGGGAAGCACTGATGCTTTGGATAAAATGTTGAGTAAACAAAAGCACTCAAAGGATACAGAAGGCATTGGATTTGATGTTGGGCAATTCTCAACAAGCAAGGATACCCCCAACAAAGAAATTTATTTTTTTCCTCAAATTATAATGGTAATAAACAAACCTTCACAGGCGGGAATTCCCCAAGGAAGAAGATTGATCTAACCACTACTGTTGAAGACATGAAGATGAAGGTTGATGCTACAAGGAAGTATAATGCTGATAAGAAGGATAAAGGAAAACTATATGAAGATGGCTTCATCGGATACATGGAATCAAGAAGAAAGTCTAGAAAAGCTCTTGCTAGAAGAAAGTCAAGAAATGATGTTTCTCACAAGACCAAACAAGTTTGGAGACAAAAATGATTAGAAGAAATGACTACTGCAAATGTACAACCCAAGATCAACAACAGAAGGAGAAGAAGTGGAGAAAACCGACTTGCAAGATCTCCACACACATGGCAAAATAAATTTGTAAGTTATAAGTCCTCCTTCTATGGTTATTGTTATTCATGTAAAGGTTATGGTCACAAGGCAAGTGATTATAGTGAAGGAGCTAGAAATGTTCAAGGTGCCTTCTCTAGGAATAGAAGGGTAGTGTGTCATAGATCTGTTGCCATCTACCATAGGAATATTGTATGTTATAATTATAATAAGATAATTCATAAAAGTCATGAATGTAGAAATAAATACTTTCAATCATATGGAAGCCCTTCCACTTTCTCTTTCAACAAAAATGTGAGATATGACAAACATGGTCATCATGAAAGAGTTGGCAGAACTTATGTTAGTCCTGAATTTGCATGGAACAAAAATAGAAGGGTCTTAGGTAGGTCAAGAAATTATTTTGTCCATCAATTTCTCATAGAGACATTGTCAGGAGAAGAAATACAAATCAAATTGATAGAAGGTCCTCTGATCATTTAATCAGTAAGAACATAGTTTGCTACAATTGAAATAAATTTGGCAACACTGCAAAAAATTGTAGATCAAGGGTTGTCAGGCAAAGGAAAATAATAAATGTTGCTCCAAAGGTTTTAAATAAGAGACAAAGGGAGATCAAACAAGTTTGGAGAAGAAAACAAGAGGATATGGCCATGAGAAAGCACTGTGTATTCAATGCACAAGTGATATCTCCTAAAGCTTAAGGAGATGCAAGATCTTAGGGGGAGATACATAATAATCACATCCTTTATCCCCAAATGTTGAAAAGAAAAAGTGTAAGGATAGGATGTTATAGATATGGAAGAAGATAATGAGATGGTAGATTTTTAGTTGATGATTGAGTTAGATTAAGATGTTTTTAAATCTACTCTAGTTCTATATTGGAGAATTTTATGCCTTGGTAGCATATTACGCTTTGACATTGTTGGCATACAATTATTTTGTTGTAGCTTCACATCTACATATGAGATTGATTAGTGCTGCAAGAGCCAACAAATAGTCTACACAACAAAATGGTTGCATGACAGGTCAACAAGAATGAAGATGAAAGATATCAGATAAGAATTGTTGCATGATGGTTTAGCATGGTAGTTGCAGCTCTCAGGGGGAGATCTAAATTTTTGTAAGCAGTATTGGCACTACTTCTTATATTGTAGTATTGGTTCATCTAGTATGCAACTAGCAGAGGTCCATACAGTCATAATGATCATGCTCAGGCACATCAAATAACTCAAAGGGGGAGTGTGATAAGAAGTTCTACACAAAGCAATCAAGTTGGTATCAAATGAAATTATACTAGTAGCTAGGCCCCTTGTCATTGTTGTCAAAGGGGGAGAATGAGAAGTTTGTGTGTGTTGACATCAATGCCAAAGAGAGAGATTGTTGGCATTGAAGCTGTCATTAATGTCAACATGTGTGTGTGCGCAGATCTGATGAATTTACAGAAGAGATCACAAAGATCTAATGAATGAAGATGATACTGATGTGGGATGATGAGGTTTCAAAGGAAGATCAGACAGGTTGCAGATTAAGTAGAAGAGATCACATAAATCAGGTTGATATTGTAGACTCCCGCAATGCCTATGATGTGTTTATGGAGTTTCTATTGGATGTCCTGAAGTTGGGATTATGAAAACATGTATTTTGGCAAGACTCCACTCTGTTATACCGATCACATTATGATCTGATAAATAAGCATCACAAGAAATATCGGGATAGCTATACCGATCAAGTGTTATGCAGGTGAAGTGATCTTATCAGGATAACTATATGGATATTAGTTTGAGTGGAGGAAAGTGCTATCGGTGTAATTCATGCCGATATCGGTCATGTGGAGCTTATGTTCTGTCAGATTGGGATAGCTATGCCAAATAATAAAGCAAGCTACACATCAAAATAGTAGATAAAGGCAGAGTAACAAGTTTGTGTCATACCAATAGAGTTAATGACTTCAATATCATCATATCAGAATAGCCTATGCTGACTAGGAGATCAAGGGTATGTTTCATAATAGATACTCATGATAGGATTACTAATTTCCTCTATATTGATAAAATAAACTTTGTCGACATTTGCCTATCGAAATACCCTATGCCGATGTGGACACCATCAGATCACATATACGATCGGTACATTTGTTTCGATAGAGGAGAACAAAGAGAAGACTCCTTGGTAAGGTCATTAGAATAACATATGATGATATGGGGAAGGACTGTGGATATACGATTTCAAAGGAACTATGCCAATGCAGGTTCAAGATGAGTCATCAGAATAGTTTATTTTGATAGGATAGTATCCAAGTACTAAGCCAATAGTGTTGGTTGTTCTGATGGAGGTTCTCATCGAAGTAACCTATGTTGATGCAGTTCATCATCATGGAGTTTGATCATTGGGATAAAATATGTCGATAATGTGAGATCGATAGTATATCATCGAAGTAACTTGTTCTGTCAATCTAACAAGTTTTCCTATGTCGATAGTCATGGTCATCCCAATAAGTGGTTGTTTGGTGTGAAGTTTATCAGTTCAGAGTATCTTTTGTTGATGAAGTTTGTCACTATGGACTTGTGAGTTCAGAATAGCTATGTCGATATTGAGAAGATAACACTATGTCTTCAAAATATTTTATGTCGATTTAGCATGTTCTGCCTATGCAGGTAGTGATGACTATTTCGATGAGTGGTCATTTTGTATGATGATTTGCGATTAGGGTAACTTATGTCGAAAAGGTGTGACAACTTGGAGATTTCATTTCGGATAGCCTATAGCGATATGATTAAATCGAAGGTGAAGATTCCATCGGAATAACTAATATCGACGAAAGGAACAAAAGACATGGCAAGGTGATTGGGATAGATTATAAAAGTGGAGTAAGTGGTAGAAGTCTACTTGATAGTGTTTGTTATGCCGATGAAGGGACAAGGTGTTACATTGGGATAACTATGGCAATGAACATGAGGAAAGAGAAATCAAAAGGACAAAATAGATCGGCAAAAGTGTTTATTGTCATCTCGATATGCGCAACATGTCTGCATAACATGAAGGTTAGTCATAGCATGAAGACCAACTAATCTGTGCATCCTGATTATCCACATAAGATTTGACCAAGTCTGACCTAATAACATGGCATGAATGAAGCTAATTAGAGGTCCACAAGGATGCTGATTAGGATTGACAGAGCGACTTGGACAATGATAATTATGACATGTGTGCTCCAGGTGGTCAAACAGGAATGCATAATTACTAAAGACGGTGTTGGTCAATCCAATCAGTGCAGAGGTCATAGAAGAAATTAATGGTGGATCTGTAGCAGTTGGTTGATGGTCTCGAGGTGATAAAAAGAGGTTGGATTAGATTGGTTGAGTAGATTGAGATTACTAAGTTTAGTAATCTATGTACAGAACATCTTGAAGATAGATAGAAGACATTTAATGAGATTTGTATGGACAGGTAGCAGAGTAGATAGAGGCAGAAGATCTTATGAGCAGATATGCAGATGATTGTGTTGAGATCAAATTGTTGTAGCGATGTTGACCAAAGGTATTGGCAAATCTGATGTGATTCGATAGGAGCAGATGAGGCAGTTGAGTTGGCAGAGTCATGAGGATAGTTGGCAGTGCAGACAAAGTAGATCACAGAGATGATGTGGTGCATGAAACCACCATGATGCTAGAAGTGGAGTTTGAATCTTGCAGATCAATGGTCCTAAGTAAAATTCAACAAAAGATACAAATTGGTGGTGTCTTGTGTGCATAGGAACTTGAATTGCTGACTAGAAAAATACAAACTGATTGTATGAACAATCCACATGTTATATAGAAACTTGTGCACATCTGGTGAAATGATAACGAGAAAAACAAGTTTGTCTGATGTGTGATGAAGTATGATCTGACCAATGGTGTGGAGCTTGGTATAGTTGATGAATGTAGCCATGAAAAATAGATGTGAGTGATCAAGAACTATAGGGGGCTCATGAACAAGATAGGATGTGTTGTGACTATATGATGGTAAGGTATTGATGTGGGTACAAAATATAGATGAGAAGTAGTTTAGAACATAGTAGAGTTGTGTAGAAGTATTTTTGCATAGAGTGGAAGCATGAATTGGAGAGCGGCAGAGACCTGATATAAAAAGTGTAGAGCTAGAGTAGACAATATAGCAAGGTAGAAGGCAGAGACAATGAAGAGAACAAAGAAGAAGACAAACAAAGAGAAAAAAATAGAGAACAAAGTAGAAAAGAAGAAGAACTGAGATAGAGACTTAATGTTAGAGTGCAGATAACGGTTTAGTCTATCTCAAGACTAGATTCTTTGAGAGTTACAAAATATCATTTGTAATAGGGAGCTTAACTTGTGCTTAATTATTACTTATTGTAATCTATGAGTGGGTGCTCAGGGCTAGGGGTTTCTTCTCTTTGGGTTGGTGTCCTAAAACTAGGGGTTGGTTCTCCTTTGGGTTGTAGCCCATAAACTATAGGGGTTGGTTCTCCTTGGGTTGGTGCCCTAAATGTTGTAATCAGTTTTACCTTGTTGGCAATTGACACTCAATTGGTTGGTTTCAATATGTTGTCATTGATGGCAACATGGTATTTTGTTTCGGCTTCATGTTTGACTTCAATTGTGTATCGACAGGCACTTCACAGACACTACACCGGCACTGACATTGACAGGACAGAAGGATTTATTTGGTTACCGACAATGCAGGTCGACATGGTTTAGTAAAAGGTTATCGGTATTGGAGGCTGATATCTCTTGGATCTGGCATCGGCAATTGGTTTTAATATTTATGCATTTATGTTATTTGGCTGACATGTAATTTGATATTGTATATATCTTTGTAAGCCGACATAAGGCATGATAAATTGTATAGGGTATATAGGTCAGTTTGATAGATAATTTTGATATTGATCATGATGAGAATATGTAATTGAAGGAGATGTGAAATATATCATAGATATTATGTATGTGAGGACATTTATGTAAGGGTTATTCCGGTAAAGGGTTTAGGGTTTCAAACCGAAACAAGCAGAGCTTAAACTAGAACTGTATTCTAGCATAGAAGATGATGTTTTAGGAGTTCACACTTCTTTGGATTGTAGTCTATATTTTTATGTAGTTGGTGAGGCTCCTTTTGTGATTGAGCAGTGTGCTTTAGGCTGTAAGCCTTCCTACAAGTGCAAGCCCCTCATATTTTGTAATATCTCTTCATATGGCCAGTGGATTGATATTGTGGGTCACAAATCCCACCATGGTTTTTCCTCTTTGAGGTTTTCCATGTATAATTTTGTGTTTTATGATTCTCATTTATGTGATTGGCTTATTAGTTGCTTTACTTATTTCAATTCTACATGTACCAGTACGTTGGTTGGTGTATGCATGTTTTAATAAGGTTAAATGGATCATTCTAGTATAAAACTGATTCACCTCCCCCCCTCTCAGTGTTATTGGATTCCAACAATTATTATCAAAGCCTTATGCCTCAGAGGAAGTTTAACATCTTGAGGAAGATCCTAAATCTGGAATCCATGGATATAGCTTTGCAGAAGCAACTTGAGATGACACTTGAAGATTATGATTCTGAAAGGTTGAATAACTTAAAGCTACAAGATAGATTGAATTATCCTAAGGAATTCATTCTTGTCCTACAAGAGAGGCTATCATCTGTTCAAGCTAGGAGGAAGGAACTTTTACAAAATTGGGATGATGAAGAGAAATATGCACTTAAGGAATAATGTCATAAATTGATTCAGGAGAACATGGTTATGAAAAATGAAATGCATGTTATAACTAAGAGAATGTCTAAGGAGATTGAGGACAGAAAGAAAAAGGAAGAAAATCTTGATGTATCCCTGAAGAACAAATTTGAAGAATGTGGTAGGTTGGTTCATGAGAATGATATGTTGAGAACTGATTTAGTACAATCCCAAAGTAATGAACAAGATCCTAAGAGACAAATGATAATTTTGAGAGAAGATCTAACTACTGCAAGTGAGTATAAAGAGAAATTCATTATTAGCTCAGCATAGCTAGATGAGTTGTTGAAGAGACAAAGGAAGATTGGAGATTCTAGTGGACTTGGATTTGAGCAAGGACAAAGTTTCGATACTACTAATGAAGACCAAAACCATAATGCACCAGTTATACATGTAATGAGGTTGGACATATTACTAAATTCTATAGAAGTAGAAATCCACTGGTTAGTAATGGAGGATCAAATGAGAAAGGGAAAGAGAAGGTTAGTGAAATTCGGCAAGATCATACTCAGAGATGGGTTAGGAAGACTGAGAAACAATCATCAGATGGAAATGCACTGGTTACTTATCCAACAGAGGAGGTTGCTTCTACACCAGCAGGTAGCTCATCCGGTAATTGAGGCAGATGCCTTAGTGGTAGGAAAAATTCATGAAGATGTTGCATGTGCCCCGAGAAGAGGTTCTGGAAGATTTTCCAGACATTGAAAATGATTATCCAGCATGGATATGTTCTGTGCAAGATCCAGTATCTTTCACCGACAGTCATTTATTTCAATGGAAGATTAGGTTTTTCCTGGAGGTTAAAAGGTCGAATTCACTTCATTATTGATCACTTGCATTCAAAGTGATTAAGAGCGACTAAGAGCGCTCAAAGGCATTTTAGAGCAATCAGATTTCTTCTTAAGCATTTTCACCAGTGTCTGGAGGAATTTGTTGAAGGTTTTCACTGAAAGCGATCAAAAGGTATTTATCTTTAAATATGGAAGAGAGATCATCATCTATTCCTATTTTTGTTGCAAACCTGACTATAGTAGAGGTGAAAGACCACCCCAGGCCAATTTTCAAGTGGTATCCACATGTGGCTACCTTGGAAGATTCAGTTGGAGCATTTTATCATGTTCTGGAGGGAGTTGTCTATATTGAATATGTTAGGGCATATATACACTGTCACATTGAGGACTTGGGAACATCAAAAATTAAGGGCATGTATATGAGCGAGCTGATGGGAGAATCTGGAAAGATCAAACCAACATACAAACACATTGAAGACTTAGGGTTTACCAACATTCTGGACATTCTAGAATTTGAAGATGAGATAATCAAATATGTTTTGAGCAGAGTACTTATATGGTTAGACAGACCTTACAATATCACCAAGGAAGTCATTTGGGAAATCATTGGTTTACCATTGGTTGGGAAACATCCAGGCAAGAAGGTTTCAAATGATTTCATCAACAAAATCAATGGTGCGACATCTAATAGAAGATCTATGAGAGTTAGCACTATTACCGACATAAACATCAGATTCAGTAGCATGATCATTGGGTATAATGTAACTCGGTCAAACTGACTGAATTTTGTTTCTAGTTCATGCATTTTAGTTGCAAACAAAATGATGAGAGAGGATGTGAAATTGGATCTATGTAGTTGGATGTTAGATGAGTTTTTAATAAACCTAGGGAAGATTGAAGGAGAAAAGAAGGGTACCTTCCGGTATGGCAACTTGATAGTTTTCTTAATGTTATTTTTCATGAATGATACACCTGGTTTTGGTAAAAGGCAATGGGCATTTGACATCCTGGTAGGGAGACAATTGAAATAGTCAATTTATTCTTTAGGAAGTTAGAGAGATGATAAGGTATGGGGGTATTTCAAAACATTCCAAAAATCTATGAGGTCTAAGGTAAGGGTTCCTAAGCATATTGCAGAAAAATACTCAACTAACATATGCTTCATGGTAAAGAAGGATGAAACACTTATGGAAGCAGTCAAGCCTCGAAAGATTTGGATTGAGGAAATGGCCTATGAGGTGGATGCACAAATTCCTGATGCCTATGCAAAAATGTTGATTGATGCACCTATTGATGAGGTAGAGAAGCCCTGTGGTACTGCACAATAGAAAACACATGAGGTTGAAACAAACTTCAACTGGAAGAAGAGAGAGAACAAGGAAGGAAAGGCTAGCGAATTTGTGGAGAAGGTCTCACAGGAAATTAACGCATTAATTGATGTTGTCCCAGAGAAAGGTAGGAAGAGGAAGAATCCAGAAGTACACATTGAGCCTGTTACAGCAGAGTCTGAATCTGAGGATGACACACCATTGGCATTCAAGAGGGTTGTAAGGAAGAAAACAAAGGAAACAAAGGTTGAAGCTAAAAAGAAACCGGTTGGGAAGGTTACATTCAAAATATCAGCATAGAAGCAAGCACCAAAGGCAACACCTTCAGTTGCATCCAGTACGGTGAGGAAGAAGAAGAATGACACTGATACAGCTATTCAATCTGGTAATGTGAATATTATTCCACCTAAAACTTGTGCAAATTAGTAGATGAAATCACTAAGGATGGCATGTTGAAGAATGTATAGTTATATTATGAAAAATTAGAGGATGATGAATAAAGAGAGGTAGAGGAAGCAGTCTTATTATACTTGGATATTTATAAGAAAGCCTTAATAGAAATTGAAAATCAAATACCGGCTGAGTTGTATAATATGTTAGATGCTAGAAGACTGTCAGCTATGTAAGAAGATAACATATTAAAATTCAAGAGCTATTATCTGTTTGTGTTACTATTGCTCTAGATGAAATGGAAAATACACTTGAGGTGGCAGATAGAAAAGTATTTAATAGCAAACATAGAATAACTAGTCTGATGCTAGGAAGGGTAAATGAAATAATAAAAGAGACTTAAAAATCATGGGTTAAGTTCCTTGGAGAGATCAAAGGATTCTTTACATCATCTGAATCCAAGACAGACACTGTTGAAACCACGGTTGAAGAAAAAGGAAAGGGGATTATGCGTACTTCACCCTCAGTTTTGAAAAATATTAAGATAATGGAAATCAAGCCTTCGATTGATACTAATGTATAGACAAACATTGAGATAACGGTTAACATAGAGAATGTGTAAATGTTCATCAATTTACAATTCAATATGCAAGTTATATTTCTATTTATCTGATATGTATTATTATGTTCTTTATTGTATATGTCTAACTATCTTCTTGCTTGTGGCAGATGAGAGGAGCATTTTTTATATTTTCTATATCCTATCTCAAGAATGCCACTTACTATAAGTATATGACAAAGGAGACATGATCAAGCAATGCCTTGATCGGTCATGACTGATCAAGACATTACTTGATCATACCTTTTTGTTAATACTAACAAAGGCATGTTATAGTGAATGCAAATCGGTGATCACAACTATAGTTATCGGTGTATTTAACCCAATGCTAATGACTGATAGTATATTAGTGGCTGTCAATGCTAACAACTGATAGTTATCAGTGTGTTAGCCTTGACAACCAATAACTATCGGTGTAGACTAACACATCGATAACTATCAATGGTTAGTTCATTGCCACCTGATATATTGCGATATACTCTATATGCAACCTGATATAATATATATGCAATGCGATATAATATATATGCAATCCGATATAATATAACATGCAACCCGATATAATATATATGCAATCCGATATAATATATATGCAATTCAGTATATATTAATCGGTGTGATCATTATTGTTATTCATCTAAATACAAAATTCATTATATAGATGAATATGTGATTATCCATAGATTTCTCATATGCAAATATAGAATCGCTATCAAGGATGAATTAATTGCTTGATGATTTTATCATAGTTAATGATATGATAAATGATTGAATGAGAGACTTCATTTATCTCTCATTCAATCGATTATCTTACCGAAGCTATTATGTATTAACACTCCCTCTTAGCTAGGTAAGATGAATGTAGACAATATATTCAAGCATCATAATTTAATTGATAGTAATCATTTTAATCAGTCATGAGAATCATACCATCTAATAATTTGGTATGTAGTATCACCTAAACACGTGATACAAGGGGTTAGTCATATTGTAATGACATGATATCACCTAAGCACATGATATCAGTATTGCCTACACACACAATACTTAAGGATAATCATATGAAAATAATAAAATTTTCAACATATCCAAGTTGTGATAAGTGCACTAGCATTATATTTCAAATGTAATATCACAACACAATCATGGCACATCCATGACATACCAAAGATCCTATCACGATAACTGGTTTGAACATCATAAGATCGTCACCTTATGATGTTCCCATACAAGTGTACAATATTTGAGAAGTCGTCACTTCTTGAATATGAACACAGGGGGTTACACCCATAGAAGTCCTAACATGACAAAGAAGTTTACACATTAAACATCTTATTGATATGCAAGTATAGTTTACAAAACAAATTACCTTTCTATCATACCCAAACCTTTTCTGAAGTGATCAACCTTCACTCTAGAAAGGGGTTTGGTCAGAATATCTATAGTCTAGTCTCCTGTACTCACATACTCCAATTGGATCACATTTTTGTCTACCATATCTCACATGTAATGGTATGGGATCTCAATATGCTTGGATCTATCATGGAACGCTGGACTCACTAAAAGTTTTATGCAGCTTTGATTGTCACAATGGATAATAGTAGGTTTCATAGGATCACCAAACAATTCCACAAGTAACTTTCTGAGCTACACTGCTTCTCGAGCAGCCATGGAGGCCGCAATGTATTCGGCCTCAGTGGAACTTTGCGCTATAGAAGACTGCTTTCTGCTAATCTAGGATATCATGGCTAATCCCAAACTAAAGTAGCACCCAGAGGTGCTTTTCCTGTCAGTCACACTTCCAGCCCAATTTGAATCTGTGAATTCATGTAGATTAAGATCAACTTTCTCATACTTGAGACCAACATTTAAGGTGCCTTGTAAGTATCACATAATGTGTTTTACTACAACCAGGTGTATCTCCTTTGGCTCACACATACGTTGACTCAAAGCATTCACTGCATAACAGATATCTGGCCTTGTATTTACCAGGTACATAAGAGACCCAATCATCTGCCTATACATGGTAGGATCTACCAGATCTTCATGATGATGTGGCTCCCTCTGAAGCCCAATTTCTTGCATCAATCTCTTGACATCCTTGTCCAAGGTTGCCTCTGATGGATTGTCAGACTCCCTCTAAATGTTAATTCCTCCTCCTCTTTTGAAAAAGTGTCTCCAACCACTAACTCAGTCTCATAGAAGCAATTTCCAAGTTCTTCCTTCCTTGAATACAGTCTTTATTCAATCTTTTGTCACCCTTTTTCTCCTTGATCCATACTAGAAGCATTTTGAAGAGAGATTAATAATAGTTCAAGGGATCAAGCTACTTGTAGAGAAATAGACCAATGCTGGAAGTATACATGATTCACTATTACCAATGTTATTGCATGAATTTATACCAAACATAAAATTCATGATCATTAATCAAGGGTACAAACAAACAAACAAATACTTATCTCTTAATTGTTGGTATGAATTGTGCTAGACTTGTAGCTGTGATTCATCTTCACCACCTTCAATGTTGCCATCCCATGCAACCAACCTCATAATTTCCAAAGACAGAGGCTCCCCAACTTCCAATGATTGCCTCAGTTCACATGCCTTGCTAGAATGAAACTTCATACTGTTCAAATCTTGTAATTTGTGTCCAAAGGCTCACACCAACTATGGTCACAATCTCCTACGCTTAGAAAATGAGAATCGCCACTCAATATTTAAGTGTCAAGAAATAAGAGGATCCCATGTCCCACAAACTCTGTCAATACACATGCCTTAATAAACCTATACTGTCACCCAACAACATAATGTAATATTGCTCCCAAAGTTAAGACATTCCATCGCTCAACAACAACATCTAAATATGATGCCAGTACTGGAAAACTCTAACAAGTACTCCTATAAATTGTTTTGCTTGCAAGACTTGACATTTTATGAATCTTCAATTGTTAAACCTCTCTGCAAATCTTTCACCCCTGAACTTGATATATATATTTCACTATGCTATGTATAGGAAACTCATACCAAAACCGCAGTATATATTTGAACTGTTGTATACTTAATATATCATCAATGTCCCATCTGGTCTTCTCTATGTCTTCGTCTATGGATTCAATTCAAATCTTAGAATCCTTACCTGATTTTACCAAGGGATAAATTTGGGTAGGCGATAATCTTAATCATTCTTATCGATTCATCATACATTGATAATTGTTTTCTATTTCACTACTACTCCAAGACATTCCAAATACCCACGATTACTCCCTACCAATCAATGGTTTGGCAGCACCATAACCTTATATCGATTAACAGTAAAAGTGCCCATCTCTGAATTTATTTTATGGATACTCCTGTAATTGTTGTCTCTGAAGGTCATGATCAATGTATTTCATAGTTGTTTTGCTTTAAAGCCAAACTGCAAATTTGTCCGATTAAAGTAATTGATTTATTATGTCGATATTCATGCTCATCCAATGCTTAATGATCAATCTAGACAATCAGATGCCTATCATATCCAACCTTCCCGATGGTGGAGGATAATTGATATGATGATTATGATTATATCTTGATAGCATAGTTTATATTGTTATTTGGTCTTCCTCCATGTGAATAATAATCAATATGCTTTTGTCTGTTCCTTTAAAAAACATAATTCAATGGTTATATGATATGTGCAGCAACATAAACGTATTTGTATTCCTATGAATCAAACTAGAAGGAAATCATGATTTCCCATTTGTCATATATCATCTCCAATGTCTTTTCACCGATGACCACCATTGAGTTCCATAGCGATGACCCTCACACCATTGTCATATTCTTGGTAGTCAACAGACATGCCTATGCATTCGCGGTGCAACAAATTCTAATAATATCATGACCATCAACCATTCCTTGATTGAGACCATAAATATGATCACAAGGATTTTAAACTGCAGACCAGCCCAGAACTGAATCTGTTCTGATGCCATGTTCAATATAGTGCTAACCATTAGAAGAATTATGATTTTGAATATATGTTTTGCTATGAATTTTCCATAAAATTGAACAGCCTCAGGTTCGATTCAACCTAGCTCTGATACCATGTAAATGTTGATCAATTTACAATTCAATATGCAAGTTATATTTCTATTTATCTGATATGTATTATTACGTTCTTTATTGTATATGTCTAACTATCTTCTTACTTGTGGTAGATGAGAAGAGCATTTTTTACATTTTCTATATCCTATCTCAAGAATTCCACTTACTATAAGTATATGACAAAGGAGGCACGATCAAGAAATGCCTTGATCGGTCATGATCGATCATGACATTACTTGATTGTACCTTTTTGTTAATACTAACAAAGGCATGTTATGGTGAATACAAATTGGTGATCACAACCATAGTTATCAGTGTATTTAACCCAATGCTAATGAATGATAGTATATCAGTGGCTGTCAATGCTAACAGTCAATAGTTATCGGTGTGTTAGCCTTGACAACTGATAACTATCGGTGTAAACTAACACATCGATAACTATCGGTGGTTAGTTCATTGCCACCTGATATATTGTGATATACTCTATATGCAACCCAATATAATATATATGTAATCCGATATAATATATATGCAATCCGATATAATATAACATGCAACCCAATATAATATATATGCAATCCGATATAATATATATGCAATTCTGTATATATTAATCGGTGTGATCATTATTGTTATTCATCTAAATATAGAATTCATTATATAGATGAATATGTGATTATCCATAGATTGCTCATATGCAAATATAGAATCGCTATCAAGGATGAATTAATTGCTTGATGATTTTGTCATAGTTAACGATATGATAAATGATTGAATGAGAGACTTCATTTATCTCTCATTCAATCATTTATCGTACCGAAGCTATTATGTATTAACAGAATGAACAAGTTAATGTTGCATAGGATACTAATATTAAGGATAACAGTCATCTAGATACAAATGTATAGGTTGAGGTTATAGTTCCTATAGAGGAACCGACAGTTACATAGACTGCACCAAGTGGCGAAGCCACCAGTGCAAGTGAGGAGGTTATAAAGGATAAATCATCAGAGGCAAAGAAAGGGGAATCTTGCAGCGAACCGGTAGTTGGTCCATCATTGTTGTCAATTGACACCTCACTAGTTGAAAATAAAAACATAACAGAGATGAGTCCTACTAAACTCATGATGATGGCAGCACAAAAACTAATAAAGGAGGGATCTACAGATAAAGGGATTATTGATCAATCAATCATTTTTTACACAAACTTGTCCTGGAGTGAAAGATTGATAATGAAGTGAGCCCATCCAGAAAGATTAAGACAATTACTGAGCATATTTCAAAGGATTTCCAATCCTTACATCAGATTTCAAACCGGCAAGCATTGGAGAGGTTCACTCAGGCTAAGAGAGTTGCATTTGATTAGGTGATTGAATCTGAGAAGAAAAAGATTGATGAGAAGTTGAAACTCATAGAAAATTCTTTGAAGCAATGTACAAATATTTATATGGTATATTGTAACACTGGTATACTTACAACTAATGTGGATAAAAAGATAAAAGAACTTCAGGAGAAAATTGCAAATATAGCTAATTCCTTTGATGGATTGATTTCATTGACTATATCCATTGATGGTCAAATTTTGATTTTGGAAAACCAAATTTATGTTCATGAGAAGGAAAGAGACAAAATAATAAGAAGAGCCAGAAGTCTAAGAGGCTTGGTGAGTCCTCGGTTGGATTCACTCAGTGTACATAAAAAATAGTGTATGGATATGGTGGGAAAGCCCACACCGATAGAGGTAAATGAGAAAGAGTCATTTGCACATATACTAAGTGGACTTGTATCCATTTTTGGTACTTTTAAAACATGTTGGGATAATTATCTTGAGCTACTGAAGAAGGCTTATCCGAAAATTTTGAAATTTGTTAAGCTTTGATAAGATATTTTTGGGATATTCATTGTACAGTTTTTTTTGGATCTTTGACATTCTTTTTAGAATTTTTGATGGCATTGATGTCAAAGGGGGAGTGATATAGATATGAAAATAAAAAAGGAGTTGTATACATTAGGGGGAGCTATGGAGTTGTGGAGATGTGGATTATTTTGCATTAATGAATATTCAGATCAGGGGGAACAGGCAGGATGAAACCGACAGATGAAACCTTGACCATTTTTCACATGAGTGTTGTCATCAATGCCAAAGGGGGAGATTGTTTGCAATTGACACTCAATTGGTTGGTTTCACTATGTTTTCATTGATGACAACATGGTATTGTGTTCCATCTTCATGTTTTGGTTCAGTTGTGTACCTGCAGGCACTTCATAGACACTACACCGGCAGGACACAAGGATTTCTTTGGTTACCAACAATGCAAGTCGACATGGTTTAGTAAAAGGGTATCGGTATTGGAGGCTGACATCTCTTGGATTTGACATTTATGTTCTCTGGCTGACATGTAATTTGATATTGTATATATCTTTGTAAGCTGACATAAGGCATGATAAATTGTATAGGGTATATAGAACAGTTTGATAGATCATTTTGATATCGATCATGATGTGAATATGTAATTGAAGGAGATGAAAAATATATCAGAGAGATTATGTATGTGAGGATATTTATGTAAGGGTTATTCCAGTAAAGGGTTTAGGGTTTAAGACTGGAACAGATAGAGCTTGAATCGGAATTGTATTTTGGCATAAAAGATGTTGTTTTAGAAGTTCACACTTCTCTGAATTGTAGTTTGCATTTTTATGTAGTCAATGAGGATCCTTTTGTTATTGAGCAGTGTTCTCTAGGCTATAAGCCTTCATGCAAGTGCAGGCCCCTCATATTTTTTAATATCTCTTCATATGGCTAGTGGATTGATATTATGGGTCACAAATCCCACCTTGGTTTTTCCTCTTTGAGGTTTTCTATGTATAATTCTATGTGTTATGATTCTCATTTATGTGATTGTCTTATTGGTTGCTTTACTTCTTTCAATTCTACATGTACCAGTATACTGGTTGGTGTGTGCATGTTTTAATAAGGTTAAAATTGATCATTTTGATATAACACTGATTCACCCCCCCCTCTCAGTGTTATTTGATTCCAACATACCTGTGAGGCTGGATTGGAGAAGTAGACTCTAGTAGCATTTCTCAATGAGTTTTTTCCCCACCATGGGTTTTCCTTATAAATTCATGTGTTATGGGATGCCTCTTACGAGTGTGGGCTCATTTGTTTGATATCATTGCTCATATTGTTTTGATTGATATTATTAACGCTTAGATCTTTCAAAAGGTAAAAGTTTTTATTGATCACCATTGATTCACCCCACCTCTGAGTGGTCCATTGTGTTCAAATAGAAACATCCATGTGTGGAAAATCCTGCAATATGTTTTCCCAAAGGCCTTGCTCAACATGATAATAAGATCTCTTTGAGGTTCTTGAAAATCTACTTTCAGTATATCTATAGCCTTAAGACCTGTCTTCCTTGGGTCTTCTAACCATGCTTCGTTGATGTGCTTTTTGTAGTTAGGAGCATTCTTAATGAATAGAGAGGCAACTTGTTCTTCTATTGTCACAAAAACCTTTTCTCTTACTGGTATTCCAAAGGTCATTCCTATCATGTCAGGAGAAAGATCTACAATTACATTTCTATCTACATCAACACATTGCCTTGTATCAGGTTGGTAGTATTTGGCAATTGTCATGATAAGCTTAGGTGATTGCATAGCTTAAGGAAAGATAGTCACCTCTACCAAGCCTAATCTCTTAATTCTCTTGTATGGGGCTTCTAGGGCCTAAGACTCAGGTTCCAATTGGGTTTTGATTTCTTCAATCTCTATGTGTTTGATTTTTTAACGGTTACCCACTAAACTTCATCCTCCATTTTTAAGGCCAGAGTCTATCCTTGGTACTGATATACACCCATAGTAGTCATGTATGATATCCTCATATAGAAGAGTAATACATACCCTTGATATACATACAATCTACTCTCACATAGAAGGGTAAATTAATCTGCAATAAACATGTGGAGCCACCTCAACCTATGTGATAACAAGGGATATTATCTTGCCATCTCAATGGCCTCAATCAAATTATTATTATCTTATTAAATGAATCTCAACCCAATACATTTTATTAGTAATTTTATCTCTTGTTAAGATCAAGAAAACTTTCAATGTGCCCTGGCGATCTAGGTGTTAAACAACCTATCTCACATGACCATGGTCATCACATGAAATCCCACTCCCTCTACCATATCCCAAGACCTTAGGGTAAAAAAAAATAAGTAACATCATAAACACATATTTAAGGCCCATAAGAGACACAAAAGTGCTCATAACATAACTGAAAACATACTAATCATAATTGGATACATAAAGCCACAAACAAGGCAAGAGCCTTCACCAATGCATATTAATTGAAGAGACAAGAATAAAAATGATCCAAATACAAATACAAATCCATTCAAATCCTCAATAGTGAGGCAAAGAACATCTCACTAGAGCCATGATATCAATCCTCAACAGCAAGGTAATTCACCCTCTTGCTAGACCAATTGAGTGCCTATGAACCACCTCAATGGTAGGGCACAAACCCACTTACTAGAGCATTAAAACATAATAATAAAATAAAAATTAATCCATACACATCACTGAGGACTCAAAACAAACATATATAGCCTCTAGAAGAATCCCAAAATCAGACTGACAAAACCCAGATCATGGAAACCCTAAACCGTGCAAAATGCAAGTAGAATTGCCCATCTGAAACCCATAATAGCATGCATGATTCATATAATTGTGCATATAATTCACATAATTTCACACATCACTTGTAAAATATCACATATGACTTAGAATGCAAATTTGAGAAAAATGAAAGAAATAAGGGGGTAAACGCACCCAGTTTTTATCACAAACTTGCAAATAGGTAAAATACACTCCTAAAAGGTGTGGGAAAAAGAAAATAACATTGAGAAAATATTCAAAATAAATATTATAATCATTTAAAGAGATATCAACAAGGAATCATAGCGACAACTGCACTCAGAAGTGCATAGAAAGATACCTAACTCTCACAACAACTAAGAGAGATGCAATTATGAAATAAAAAGGTATCGAAGAGAAATACAAAAACTTTACAAACCTCTAACATCACTTAACACTATCACAAGAGAAAATACTCATAAAGTGTATTACATGGGTGTGTTAGCAATAATCAAGAAGGAATACTGAGAGGGGGGTGAATCAGTCTTCATTGGATCACAGCAAATTAAACTTCAAAATATAAACTGATAGACTGCAGCAATAACAGATAAGAAAATTAACAACACAACACACAACACCAAGATTTTGACATGGAAAACCCAGTTAAGGGAAAAACCACGGTGGGAACCTACCCACAATAAAATGATACTCTGCAGTAGTATGTGAAAATATTATAATGGGGAATGCACATGCATTCAGGCACATTGCCTAGAGCTCAATGCTCAAAAGATATATGCCCAGAAGGCTACAACCCTCAGGGAGTCTCACTAACTTACAATATGATTCGAACTACAATCCAGAAGAAATGACCTACAATGATAGCATCTACAAATGCTTGATGATAGTTCTAGTTAAGCACAATTGTCTACTCTACAACACCAATCTCACCTCAACACTTCACCGAATGATAAATTTCTTGTTCACACAATCACCTCTCTCTAATAATGCAAACAGAATACAAATACCTAAATTACATAATCATCTCACCTATATATACAAATCATCAACCTTGATAACAAGTTCGGCTAAACCCTCAACCCTCAACTTACAATTAAAAAAATTACATCACATGATACAAAGATCAACCACCGGACCAATATTATGATTTACATTACATAGCATGGACCTAATTCAAATTCCCAAATGATCAAATCCATGGGAAAACACACCAAGATCAACCGCAATATGCTACACCACCAAAAATACCGCATAACATGAAAATCATCACCGATTCATAGAAGTCACCAAAAAATCGCACAAAGATCAATGCAGGTCACAAAAAAAAAAAGGAAACAACTAGGAAACACCAGCAAGCATGTTAGAATCATTCGAAATAGTTGTACCAACACCTCTTTTTAAATCCTCATCAGTCAACGTCTCAAAGCTCAAGAACACAACCAATCAACAACTGTCATGAAGAAAGATAACTTGCGGAGCACCAAATAATGAACCATATGAAATGAAGATTCACAAGATCATCCCAAATAATATTCCAAAGCGTCGGCACAAGATCTGATCACATAGAAATATACCGGAGGAAATACCAGATTCTGCAAAATAGTGATCAGCAACACCAAACTTCAAAAATGGATCAGAAACTCTTTCCAAACTCATCGAAATAAACCACAGGAATATGTTGACACCAATCACAACAACATATCCTAGCAGCAACAATGACAACAACCAAATCCAACAATCTCCCCAACAATCCAATAGGGTGATCAAAACAACACCCGACAAATCACAAATTTCTCCAAAACAACAAACAATCACAGAACCTCAAAGATGATAGAAATACAAAAGGGATATATACATAAATTTTAATCATAAGGAATATATTGAATCACAAATAATCCTATACAAGAATCAAGCAAGGAAAGTCATAGGAAAGCCAATCTTGGCAAACAATTTTTCTCAAATCATAAAAATCAATTGAATGAAATCTTTTCTAGAATCTTTCCCATTCCCAAATTTGATCTAAAATAACATTTCTACTACCCAAGAAATCTTTGAAACAAAACCAGAAGACAATCTTTGATCAAAACATAATGCAGACAATTTATTTTCCAAAAACCAAATGTGAAACATGAAGAAGACAACCTAAAAATTGCAATCCAATAATGGTAGATTCAAAGAAGAGAAAATGCAATAATCCAAGCAAGCCAATCTTCAATCCAAGCTCCCAATCAAATTTAGAAACCAAAATGCAAATCGAAATCTTCTGGATGGTAACACAACAACCTTCACAGATTAATGCTCAATAAATAAAAATTAAAACTCCAAACTATAGAAAATTTTTGACCAATCAGAAAATTTGAAGAAACAATATAGTATACCTACCATACATAATTTTGAGGAAAAAATTATTTATTAATATTATTTACTTACCATTCGAAAATAACCAATCAAACTCAAGGGTAGGTAGACTTTATATTATTTCTATTTATACAAACAATACTAAAGTAACAATACAAATAAAAATACAAATGAGATAATAATAATAAATCAAATCACACTAACAAATAAATAAATAAAAGGCTTGTACAAATAGAAGCTAATTAATAACTAAATATAAAAGCATATCCACAATTAAGCATAAATATTAAATAATTAATAAACCAATGAAAAGATAATAAAATAATAAATTTAATTAACAATAAATCAAACAAATCAAATTAATTAATTAAATTAATCTCAATTAAATAAATGCAAATCTCAACAATAGTTAATTATCAAATAATTAAATAACCAAATAAATAAATGATAGTCATACTATAGAATAAATTAATTTAACCATTAGTAAATTACATTACTCCAATTATTAATTAAATAATAACACACACTCACAACACCTCAAGCAACCCGATAGAAAGGGCCAACACAGACACAAGACTCTAAACACCAACTTGCGTTGTGGCACAATCTGACAAGGTGAACAACTAAGCCTAGAGTGAGTGAAAGAAACCCATGCCATCTCCAACAACTTGCCATTGGGATAGGACACACTTAGACCTATGAGACCAAGTGGAGTCGATGTCCAGTACTTGCAATCCTACAATCCACTAAACACTACATATACAACATATATCCATCATGATAAACAAGCAAGTGAAAAGAGAATCACAACACCTTATCATGCTCGCAATGAGTAATAAGGCATCATCCCTTTCACGAAGATAGTCACATAATAACAACATCAACACATCACATGAAACCATTATTACCAAATAGGGATTAGAACCATCATAACATCATAAATCATGTAGTCCACATAAGAATATCAGGTGCATATAATTCATCCAATGTAAATCCATCCATTAGGTAATCTAGAATGTATCATCAATCATATGAAACATCAAATAGTATATGTCCATATAAAGTGTCTAGCATCATCAATATCATTTGAATAGAAATAGATTCATAAGTAATCATTAAAACATCATCCATATGTCTAAATAGGTCCATCAAAGCATAAATCAAAACGTGAATCTAGGAGGGACAATACATCCTCCCCCCTCTTTGCCTAGGCTTACTCTTGGAAGCCTGAGAACAAATATGGGTAAATATCTCTCATCCACACAACATCCTCACATGTCATCAAAGAATCATCACTTGGGTCCCACTGGACCCTTACCTTCTCTATGTCTCAACCCTTGAGTGTCAATTCTCGATTCTAAAGAATGCGCACGGGTTCCAAAGAAAGTTGTCTGTCTTCAACCTGCAATGAATGCCAATCCAAAACATGTGATATATCAGGATGATAAGGTCTCAACATAGACAGATGAAACATGTCATGGATATGGAAAATGCTACAAGATCAATCCTCTCCAAAATCTCAAATGGTCCAACAAATCAAGGTGCCAACTTACAACCTTTTCCATAATGGATAGGACTCTTTCATGGACGCACTCTCAAAAATAGCTTATCTGCAACCGCAAACTACCTGTCCACACAATGAGCATCTGCATATTTCTTCTATTTATCCTATGCTGCTATCAGATGCTCTCTAATGCATGCCACATGCTGCTCCATGTCCTGCAACATCTATGAACCAAGAAGCACTCTATCCTCCAATCTGTCCCAATTCAAGGGTGTCTGACACGATTGACCATATAATGCTTTGAAAGGAGACATACCAATTGAACTATGATAGATATTATTATAGGAAAACTCCATCAAATAGACATAATCATCCCATCTAGACTAATGATACATGATGTACATCTATAGCATATCCTCCAACACCTGATTGACCCTCTCTGTCTGATGATCCATCTAAGGGTGATATGTCGAACTAAAGTTCAACTATGCTCCTAAATCATACTGAATGGCAGTCCATAATGGAAAAATTAATAGTGGATCATGATCCAATATAATCCGTTGAGAAATACCATGCAACCTCACTATCTACTCTAAGAAAATATGAGCCACCTTGTTGTTGTGTATGAAGATCTGGTTGGAGAGAAGTGTGCCACCTTGGTCAGCCTATCAATGGTGACCATGATAGAATCATGATGACATGAAGATAAAGGTAAACCAATGATGAAATCCATAGATATGATGTTCCATTTCCACTCTAGAACTAGGTTTGACTACAACAATCCTACTCGATGTTGGTGTTCTACCTTCACACATTGACATTCTAAGCAACATGACACATAATCTTCTATATCTCTCCTCATGCCTGCCCAAGGATACAACTGTGATGATATGATGAATCAACAATGATCTGGTCAAATACTGAGAGGGGGAGTGAATCAGTAGATAGAAAACAAGATAAACTTTCACCAAAATTAATCCCAACTGATAACCAACTTCTTAGACTAATCGGTATAGATACTATACCATAAACTGCAACTGCACTGTTAAGTTTTCTGGTTGACTAAAATATCAATTTAATAGTGTAATCAAATTTATAACTTAGATACCTTTTATCCAAAACATCAATACACTTTATTAACATTAGTAATAACTCATATTAGATCACTTTCGATCATCTAAACATGTCTTAGTGGTTTTACCAGTTAAACATATTAACCATATCAAAACATACACAAAATCATTCACCACTTGACACAATGATTTTTGACATGGAAACCCAAATGGGAAAAACCACGGTGGGGATGAATACCCACAACTATTTTGAACTCTTTTTAAGTTCACCTTGTTAGGACCCAAGCCTTGTTAGAAGCTTTACAAAAATGTCCTGTTAAGAACAGATCCAGTTAAGGACCACCTAGTTAAGGGATTGACTATAATACCCTGTTAAGAGAAATACCCTATTAAGAGTAACCTCAGTAGAGGATTTGAAATCCAAGCTAATGGATCACCTGGTTAGAGGATTTAAATAGTACTAAGCTTGTTAAAGCTTACCAGGTTAGGGGGTTTATCTGTTCTAATTGTTAGAGAACAATAGGATTTTGTTGATCTGGTAATAGACTGCTCTACTTGATCATATCCCTTTAATATCCTATCTACCTTCAAAACATTCTGCAGATACTCCTTCTGGTTTAGAAACAATCAAACTGTAATAGACTGCTCTGCTTGATCATATCCCTTTAATATCCTATCTACCTTCAAAACATTCTGCAGATACTCCTTCTGGTTTAGAAACAATCAAACTGCCACACATAAGCAAAATTGCCAACACTATTACAAATCAACTCATCAATCTTATAAGAAAATACAATAGGTCGGTAACACATCACAAAACCCAATATCTCATAGATATTATAAACATATCGATTCAAACATGACTACTGGATTATATAGTAATCATCTTCACATTGTTCTAGACAACCTCGACCGCTCCTGGATCATCACTCATCGAATCCTGTAACTCATCACACGGTTTCCACTTCATGCTATGCACTTGCTCATTCCCAAGATAAACAGTTATCTTCATGTGCTAAAATAACTTTGAAACTCACCATGTGCAACATACATACATGGGATAATCATCTTTGATCACCATTCGATCATAGATCATCATAACTGATTCTCCAAGCTCCATTGGTTAGGGTTATCGGGTGATCTCTTTGCTTCAAATACCAATACCGGTTTCCAACACTGCTTCACTACCATTTGCATTACTGCATCAATACAGGTTGTAATACAACTTCATTACTGGTTACTATTGACATCAATGACAAAACTAAACTTCATTAATTCAATCTTCATGCAATGCCAACAATCTCCCCCTTTGGCATTGATGGAAATACAAATATCAATACCACTCGATTGTGATGATTGAGAGTAATGCACATACACTGGTATAGAAATCCTAGTTTACATTTTCCATGTACTCTCCTTCAATTGTATCTTTATGTCTTGAGCTGGTAACTGGATACAGTTCTTCTCCTCTTCAATCATTTAGTTCTTCTCTCCCTTTGACAATAATGCCAAAGTGAAAGTAAAACATACAGTGTCATACTTCACTATTCTTCAACTATTGCTCCCCCTGTGGAGTAGCTCCACTCAACACCAATCCTTCTTCAAGATCTTCAATAAGCTCTAAGACTAATGTCTTCAACATCTTCTCAGTGAACTTCATGTAGGGGTACAACCCCTAGCTTACCTATGAGATACTCAAATGTCGCCTTAGGTAGAATTTTAGTAAAGATATTTGCAAGTTGTTGTTTTGAAGAAACATGTTCCAGTGACACATCTTTACTTTGCACTTTCTCTCTCAAGAAATGATACTTCAGCTCAATATGCTTGGTTCTAGCATGCAACACCGGGTTCTTTGAAATGTTTATTGCAGCGGTGTTATCACAGAAAATCCTTACCGATTCTAAGATATTCAACTTAAAACCTTCTAGAATGTGTTTCATCTAGATTGTCTGAGTGCAATTCATGTATGCTGCAACATATTTAGCTTTAGCAGTTGACTGTGATATGCAACTCTGCTTCTTGCTGCTCCAAGATACTAGCCTTCCTCCAAGAAATAAAGCTCCTTTGGTTGTACTCTTCCTATCATCAATATTTCCTATCCAGTCTGCATCTGTATAGACTTTCAAATCAAAATTACCTACATATGGATATCATAATCCATAATCAATTGTACCTTTCAAATATCTGAATATCCTTTTAGTTGCTACCATGTGTGTCTCCTTTGGGCTCTTCTAAAATCTAGCAACTAATCCAACTTCATGAGAAATATCTTGTCTAGTGTGAAAAACATAATGTAGTTTCCCTATCATATAACTGTACACCTTTTCATCAACTGATGCAGAATCATTCTTAGACAGTTTAAAACCTGTAACCATTGGTGTCCCAACTGGTTTACAGTCTTCCATTCCAAAAGTCTTCAATACCTCTTTCACATATATGGTCTATGTGATAAAAATACCATTCTTCGTCTGTTGAATTTGCAAACCTATAAAGAATTTTCTCTCCTACCAGAGACATCTCAAATTCAATTTTCATCTCATTAGCAAAGTCATCACACATGTCATCATTTCCTCTAAAAATGATATCATCCACAAATACCTCACTAACCAGTATCTTATCTCCTTTAGTCTTGAGATATATATTGTTGTCTTCACTGGTTCTCTGAAAACCTATCTTCACCAAGTTTGAATGTAGTCTTTCATATCATGCTCTTGGTACTTGCTTTAGTCCATATTGATTCTTGTGTAGTTTACACACCATATCCTTTGCTTCAGTCAAAGCATAACCATCTGGTTGTTCAATGTAGACTTTCTCTTCCAATATTTCATTTAGAAACACTGACTTCACATCCATCTAATATACTTTGAATCCTCTATATGTTGTAAATGCAAGTAGAGTCCTAACACCTTCCAATCTTGCAACTGGTGCAAATGTCTCACCATAGTCTTCACCTTCTTCTTGAGCATAACCTTTGCATACCAGTCTGGCTTTATTTCTGACTACTACTCTATCATCATTCAGTTTATTCTTGAACACCCATTTCATACCTATTACATTTTTGTTCACTAGTCTGGGTACCAATGACTAAGTATTGTTCTTCTCAATCTGGTTAAGTTCTTCTTTCATCGCCTTGATCCAGTGATCATCTCCAAAAGCTACCTTTATTGTTCTAGGCTCAATAGTGGAGATCATACAAGAATTCTCTCTTATTCTTCTTCTAGTTAACACACCAACATCTTTATCTCCAATAATCTGATCAGGATTATGATTGAGTCTAAAATACCTTGGAATAGCATGATCATGGTCTTCATATTCTTCTTCTTTTTCACTTTCTTCATCCTCTATCGAATCTACCTGTTCCAGTTGAACTCGTGCTCCAGTATTCATTTCACCAACTTCTGGCTTCACCGGTTCTGGTTCCAAAATTAGAATGCAAGGTTCATCTTCCTCCTCCTTACTGATTTCTCTTGAATCTTTAGGGCACTCTTCCACTCAGATATTAGCACTTTCAATGATCTTATTTGTCTGGTTGTTATAACATTTGTAGTGTCTACTCTTGGGATGGAGTAACCAAGAAATATGCCTTCACCACTCTTAGCGTCAAACTTACCAATATAGTCACATCTCTTGATAAAACATCTACTACCAAAAATATTAAAGTAACGGACATTAGGCGATCTACCATACTAGTATTCATAAGGAGTTTTATCCTTACCTCTTTAACCAGTATCTGGTTCATTGTGTAGATAGTTATGCTGATAGCTTCTCTCCGGAATGTTTTAGCTACACCTCCTTGTATTAGCATAGTCCTAGCAACTTCAACAACTGACTGGTTGTTCCTCTCTACAATACCAATCTATTGTGGTGTCCTGGGTGTAGAAAGTTGCCTCTTAATTTCATTGTCTTCATAGTATCTAGTGAATTCCTCTGAAGTAAATTCACCACCTTGATCAATTCTTAAGCACTTAAGCTTCTTACCACTTTCTTGTTCAACTAAGGCTTTGAATTATTTAAACTTGCTAAAGGCCTCTGTTTTGTCCTCCAAGAATGTGACTCATGTCATTCTTGACCAATCATAAGTGAAGATCATAAAATACCAATCACTTGAATACTCCTAGTTCTTATTGGTCCATAGAGGTCTGTATGAACCAAATCTAGCAAATGTACCACTGAGAAAGATTTTCCTTTGAACGTTGAGGATGTCATCTTTCCTAACTGACATTCCTTACATAGAGCATTCACCGGTTTGTCCAACTGTGGCAAACCTCTTACCGATTTGGACTTATTGACCTTAACAATGTTATCAAATTTTACATGACAAAATCTTCGATGCCAAAGCCAACTATCATCTACTTTTGCAATTAAGAAGATATTGACTTTAGAATTTAGGTGAAACAAGTTACCTTTTGTCTATTTGCCGATTGCAATCAGTTCACCTTTTCTTCCAAAGATTTTGCACATCCCATTCTTGAATCCCAGTGGATAACCTCTATCATTGAGTTGAGAAACACTCAAAATATTGTGGTTCAATCCTTCAACCCAATAGACATCATTTGCACTGCTCTTTCCATTCAAAGAGATGGTTCCCTTTCCTTATACCATACATGGTGAATCATTTTGCAAATCTAACAACACCTCCATCAAATTCCTTCAAAGTAAGAAACTTACTCTAGTCACCGGTCATGTGGTGTGAACAACCACTGTCTATAATCCAATCATCAAAACTATCCTTGCAAGAGAATAATGCCTTCTGATCTAATGTCTCTTCTTTAATAAAAATAGAGAAAATGTCCTCATTTGCATCTTCTCTAGACTCTTCATCTATGATTCCTCCATCCACTGCAATGAGGGAATCTCTTTTACCTTTGCCTTTGTACATCTTATACTTCTCACATTTTTTCTCATTGTCTCCATTAGGATAGTTAGTTGCAATATGTCCAATCCAGTTACATGAAAAATACTTCAACGGTAATTTACCTTTGTACCTCTAGGTAACCGCTTGGCCAACAATGCTTCAAGCTCAATCAGACTGTCTTCAGCATCAACCTCTCTATTGGATCTGGACTCATGACTGTAACTAACTTCTCTACTTTTCCTTACCGGTGGGTTAGAAACTAAAGCTCCAAATGAAGATTCAAATTTCTGAATACTTCCATCATAACCATTTAATTCAAATGCAGTTAATTTACCAATGATGGAGTCAAGAGTTACCTTTGATTTATCAATAGACTTGAGCTCCTGAATGACTACAAATTGGATATTGTAGACTGGTAGAAGGGTTCTCAACACCTTTCTAACCACTGTGGTATCCTCCATTGTACCACCAACACTTTTAATCTCACTAACTATCTCCTTGATCCTCTGACCATACTGTCGAATGTTCTCACCTTCAACCATCTGCATGTCATCAAATTTACCTCTCAGACTCTCTTCTTTTACAATCTTCATATGCTCATCACCGCTATAGATATCCTCAAATTTCTTCCATACTTCAAAAGCAGTCTCCAAACCATGGAAATCAACATACTTTGAATCAGACAAGGAACTGATAATGGCCTCCAATGCTTGATTATTCTCCTATTGCTCCTTCTTTTGAACATCTGACAAAATCCCACTAGGCAAGTTATATTTAGTAACAACATGTTCCCAATATTGGCTTCATATACTTTTGATATAGATCTTCATCCTATCACTCTAGATTATGTAGTGTTTCCTATTGAACTTCAGACCTTCTTTGTTCATCATGTTCTTCTAGATATTTACCTCAAGTTGTTAGGCTTAAACATAAGAGGACCTAAAATGCTCTGATACCAATTGATGATATGATGAATCAATAACGATCCGGTCAGCTACTGAGAGGGGGGGGGGGTGAATCAGTAGATAGAAAACAAGATAAACTTTCACCAAACTTAATCCCAACTCATAAACAACTTCTTAGACTAATCAATATAGATATTGTACCATAAATTGCAACTGCATTGTTAAGTTTACCAGTTGACTGAAATATCTATATAACAGTGTAATCAAATTTGTAACTTAAATAGCTTTTATCCAAAACATCAATATACTTCACTAACATTAGTAATAGCTCATATCATATCACTTTTGGTCATCTAAATATGTCTTAGTGGTTTTACCAGTTAAACATATTAACCATATCAAAACATACACAAAATCATTCACCACTTGACACAATGATTTTTGATGTGGAAACCCAAATGGGAAAAACCATGGTGGCAATGAATACCCACAAGTATTCTGAACTCTTCTAAATTTTTCCCTATTAGGAGCCAAGACTTGTTAGAAGATTTACAAAAATGTCTTGTTAAGAACAGATCCGATTAAGGACCACCTAGTTAAGGGATTGACTATAAAACCCTATTAAGAGCAATACCCAGTTAGGAGTAACCTCAGTAGAGGATTTTAAATCCAAGCTAATGGATCACGTGGTTAGAGGGTTTAGATAGCACTAAGCATGTTAAAGATTACCCGGTTAGGGGATTTAACTATTGTAATTGTTAGAGAACAACAAGGTTTTTCTGATGTAGTAATAGCACTGCTCTGCTTGATCAGATCCTTTTAAGCTCCTATCTACCTTCAAAACGTTCTGCAGATACTCCTTCTAGTTTGGCAACAATCAGACTACCACACATAACCAAAATTGCCAACACTATTACAAATCAACTCATTGACCTTATAAGAAAATACAATAGGTCAGTAACACATCACAAAACCTAAGATCTCATAAAGATTATAAACATATGGATTCAAACATGATTGTTGGATTACATAGTAACCATATACACATTATTCTAGACAACCTTGATCTCTCCTGGACCACCAGTCATTGAATCATGTAACTCATCACGCGGTTTCCACTTCATGCTATGCACTTGCTCATTCCTGAGATAAACAGTTATCTTCACGTGCTAAAATCACTTTGAAACTCATCACGTGCAACATGCATACATGGCATAATCATCTTTGATAACCATTCAATCATAGATCATCATAATCGATTCTCCAAGCTCCATCAGTTAGGGTTCGATATATCAACAAGTTAGGGTTACCGATTGATCTCTTTGCTTTAAATACCAATACCGGTTTCCAACACTGCATCACTACCAGTTGTAATACAACTCCATTACTGGTTGCTATTGACATCAATGACAAAATGATACTTCATTAATACAATCTTCATGGAATGCCAACAAACTATCACAAATCTGCATTCATCTTTTTGACACTAGGGTGTATCGAGTAAGGTGCACGATGGGCCTCTGATAACTGTTACAAGCTAGGTTTGTCATTGCACCAAAAGATCGACCTATCAATGCTCGATACAACCACTAGACTTATAGAATCCATAGGAAGCTATTAAATAATGTTGTGAATCCTCACAAGGGATGCTGGCCCACTGCCAACAATCCCCCTCCCAACATCACTCACCATGGCCTACATGATTTGAACCTATGACCAAGCTTTGATACCACTTGTTACAAGCTAGGGTTGTTGTTGCACTAAAATATTTACCTATCAATGCCCGATACAACCACTAGACTTATAGAATCCATAGGAGGTTATTAAACCACATCGTGAATCCCCATGAGGGATTCTGGCCCACTGCTAATGGATAACATCAATTCTCGCAACCCATCTAAAGGTGTAACATATATGTGTGTAGGGGAAAAAGCGAGACTAGGTTAACATGCCCTAATCCTACCTTTTGACACACATTACAGAATACAAAAGAGCCTAGAGGTATCACACAATTGGCTACTTCTTTTTGTGAAAGAGAGAGCCATGGGCTACCTATTAGGATTTCTATTCCTTTGTTGTAATTGAAAGATAAAATGATGCAAGTTCAAGTCCTAATCCCAAAATGCAAGTATGAACTAATAACAAGATTGCAGAATTGAGATTAAACAATGAAAAGCTATAAACACAAGGACTAAACAAGAATGCAGATGCGTACCCAGAGTCAAAATCTAATTGAAAATGTTCGAGATGGGGGCGTGGGCGCCACTGTCCTGATTCTATCCCAGAAACTGCTATTTTGCAACCTGGAAAACTGTCGAAAATGCCAAAAATTGTTGTCTGTCAGGAGGACCAGGGCGCCTAGCCCCTTTGTCCCAGGGACCAGGGTGCCCAACGCCCCTATCCTGGCAGGACCAGGGCACCCCATGCCCCTATCCTGGACTTTTGCTCTGCAACTTGGTGGGAAGGTCGGTCACAGTCTGCTTCTCCCGGATCTGCAACCTGCGGCATCGTCCGAGTCTCGAAACCTGCGCTTATATCTGAAAAGGGTATGGTGGGTGGCTATATAGGGTTTTGCCTTAGTCAAACCCCCACTTCAGTGATTTCCACCTCCACGAATAGCCAAGTTGTATTTGTAAAAAGTATTGTGTGTGCAGACCTTGTGTGTGTGCAAGATCCTAAAATGCAAGTAAGCAAACTAGAGCAACCTAGAAAGTAAACCCTAATTTCTTGTAAATGACAATGTAAATGCTCTAAATCAAGATGCAAAGTGATCTAAAGCATGAATAAATGATATATTGAAGCTTATGCAAAGACATGAAAACAACATGAAATCATACCCAATCCCAAGGGAGGGGTACAAGCCAATCTTCAGTCGGTAATCTCTTATTGCTCTTCAGTGTCTTCCAAGCCCTAAATGGATGAATGAAATTGATAAATGCTTGATAGAGGGATGTTGAATGTTGTTGAAGTCTTCAAAGATCTACTCTTTCACTGCATATGAGGTTCCTGAAAACAAAATTTTGATCCCTTCAAATGAAGAAAGAGAGCTCTTATGTATGAAACCCTAGGTCGTAATTTCATCTTTTGGCCGACCTAGAGATTGAATCTCCTGCCAATTTCTTGGGGTTAAGCTTTATTTTATGATTGGATTGTGCTCTTAAAATTTCAGGAAAAATGTCCGGGACCGTGTGCACTCCGAGTGCCACGGTCTCGATAACTTTTCACCAAATTTTTAGGGCCATCGGATATGATGATTTTAGAGAGAATCCTGAGTTACAGGTGACTTCGAGATGTTTTGACCCCCGAAATCAAGCCCCCAAGTTCAAAATAGGACTTAATTAGGGTTTTTGATTGAATGATGTATTGGAGGAATAAAATGAAAAGGGCACACTTTAACGAAAGGGCCCAACTTTATGATGTGGAGGACGATGAAATAGGACCGTAGACCTAATTAATTTGATTAATTAAGTGCTAAAGGAGAAATGCAATGCAAAATGTAAAATGCACCAAGGCGGGTGTTAAACTAGGTGTGAAATTGTACCACCCTAGCAAGTGCATACAATTTATGATGCTACATTTAGCCCCCACTTTAGCGGTCATATGAGTACTACGTGCATATGCAAGCTAAAGTATAGAAAAGTAAACATCATTTGAAAAAGGATATATCCATAAGTTGTCGGACGAAGCCCCCGGCGGTATCTGCAGTACACAGTTAGGAACCACACCCTACAAAACACACGTTAGATCACAAAATCACCTAATGCTTACTAAGGAAAGTGATGAAATTTGTGAGTAGCTATATGCCCCCCCTGTTTCGACTTTCTTATTAGGGAGGTGAAACAGGATAGCATGTTTACTTACGACAAATTATGTAAGAGATTATTGATGAGGGATGTTCACTGAAAAGGCTTCATCAGAGCACTTTTTGGAACATCCCGAGAGTAGGGGAATAAAAATATGATTCCTACACAACAAACGGTTCAAAAATCGCATCTCCCAAACTCAAGTTACGATGAAATGAGTGATAGAGGAAAATTAGGGTTTTGAAAGTAAAGGTAAAGGAATGAAAGTATATACCTTGAAAGTGACATTTGCATTTGTCACTTTGTTGATTTCTTGAGTATTGTTCATTGCAATGGAGCCTACATAGCCATCATCATGCCTTCACGACGACCGGAGCATCCCACGAGGATTGAGATCATGCGACAGGCCGTGATCGATGACAAGCCACTGGACGAGGTGAGTTGACTAAACTTTGACTTTGACTTTCTGCATTTTTTGTTGACTTTGACTTCTCGTGATCATTTGTGGGCCCTGGAATCTGACCCTGGGTCCCACCCAGGGCACCATGGTCCCTGTGGGGCGCCATGGTCCTTTCAGGGTGCCATGGTCCCTGTGGGGCGCCATGGTCCCTGACAGGGCGCCATGGTCCCTGACAAAGCGCCATGGTCCTCTCAGCGTGCCATGGTCCCAATCAGGACTTGGCGAGGGATGTTAGGGTTAGCATATGATGTTCGACAATTTGCATGAATGATTTTGATGATTGAGTACTGATTATACTTATGTTTTTGTGTTGCAGGGTCTTCCATATATGAGAGAGCACACCGCAGGGCAGATTCTTCGTAGTCTGCGAGATCAAATTCCCCAGCTGACTCAAGCAGAGAGGGATACATTGTTGATAGTGGGTTTATGGTATGCGATCCTCATGCCGGCAATTCGATTCCATCCTGTGATGCTGATGGCACTTATGGAGTGATGGGATCCTAACACATGCACATTCCATCTTCTAGTAGGAGAGATGACGGTTACACTTGAGGATGTGTACCGCATACTTCGTCTTCCTATCAAAGGAGCTACTGTGACATACGCGACCAATCGGTTAGTGGAGGACCATCAGAGGGAGAAGGTATACTGCATAGGGAGAGTCATGCCGAGCGAGACAAGAGGTCGCATCATGGTCAACTGGCTCTTACATCCTACAGGAGAACGAGGATGCAGGTGAGGATGCGGACAAGGATGAGGATGATGAGGAGGAGGAGGATAGAGATGATGAGGAGGAGTCAGATGCAGCTCCCCACCATTCAGGAGATGATACCATAGCCTTGGATCCTTCTCTTATTCCCCAAAAGGGGGAACATGAGGTGATACAGAGACCTGTTTCTAGTACGGGCCAGCCTACACCCATCGTGCATAGATTATTTGAGCGTGGGGAGCCTAGTAGTTCCCAATCACAGATGCTACCATATCATGATCCCTACTAGCATGAGGGAGATCCAGGTATAGTAGGTTTATATTGATTGATTAATGCTTTGATGATATAGAATGGTACTAATACAAAAATCTGTTCTACTACTACAGCTAATGTGCAGGAGTGGCATTCCTTGATTCAGCAAGCAGTGACGGATATATCCACGATGGCACAGATCCCTAGTTCCTCACAGATTGCTTATAGGCCTCAGGGGAACGCGGGTCGACATGAGGACTTGTTTTCCCCATTTCGAGTACAGGTGGACATATGGAGGGAGAGAGAGAGAGTTCTATCAGAGAACCTTCAGTGAGCACAGCAAGATCTAGCAGTAGCTCAGGCTGAGGCTACCTCCTATCGCGCGATCCTTATGGATAGGGATCGTAGGAGTTCCTCTCAGAGTCACTCACGGTCTATATCACGCTACACACCTATGGGTCCACCTTCACGGCCAGATCAGGAGGGAGTGTCTAGTCGTCACTCTCCAGTCACTCACCATAGGGATAGGAGATGATTTCATGGTGTAGGATAGGTCACATTTTGGATGTATAGTGACCTACTCTTGTATATGAAAACCTGATCCACATATATATATATATATATATATATATATATATATATATATATATATATATATATATATATATATATATATATATATATATATATATATATATACATGCTTCTCTTTGTCTCAAATGTGTTATCTTTAATGCCTAAAACCATGTATATGTTGATTAAAGTTAATACATTTGGTAGATGTACATGTATGTTTTGAATTTAATTTCCATGTGATTGATTTCTCAATGCTCCATGATTAAATTGATACATGTGTGACTTAATTAAAATATTAATCAAGTACTACATTGATGATAGGGAAGAAGTATGCCTTAAGTCTAAGAATCATATAACTAATGTGATTTAATTTTAATCTTAAACACAACATGATACGATTCCACTTAACACATAAAGACATTGTATAATATGCTAGCATAATGGAAATGTAAATCTTTTAAAATTTACATAAATGAATTCAAGACAAACTATAAAGTGAAGAAACACGCTTGTCAAGAATGAAGCAATATAGATTAAACACAATATCATTTAATTCTATTTGCTCTAATTAGGATATACTAACATATTACCCAATGTTGAAGAACTGAAAAGAAGATAGATGAAATGAAAGGTAAAGAATGATAAATTAAGCATAGTATCTACGCAAGTGCATAGCATTTATAGGTTCTTTAAGAGGCGTACTGTCTACATCCGCTATTTTGTAAGCACCTGATCCATAATCTTCAATAACGATATACGGTCCAAGCCAATTAGGACTAAATTTTCCCTTTTCTGCAGGTAAGGCATTCACATTGTGCTGATTCTCATAGAGGACTAAGTCACCTACCGAGAAGGAACGTTGAATAACCTTATCATTATAGCTTCATTGTAGAGTTTTGTGATACGCTTGAATATGCTCAAGAGCGTTTATACGTTGTTCATCAAGCATCTCAAGCTATTGAAGTCGTTGTTCTCTATAAGAGTCATCATCTACTATACCTTTGAGAGAAACCCTAAGTGATGGAATCTCTAACTCTAAAGGCATGATAGCGTCAGCACCATAAACAAGATTATAAGGGGTAGTTCCTGTAGCAATTCGTACACTCATTCGGTAGGCCCAAAGAGCATAGATTAGCTGATTACTCCAATCCTTACCATGCTTATTCACAGTTTTGCGAAGAATTTGTTCAATTATCTTATTGGATGATTCGGCTTGACCATTTGATTGAGGATAGTATGGTGTATAAAATCGATGTTTGATATGATACTTCTCAAGGAATTTCTTCATGTCCTTGTTCTTAAATGATGTCCCATTATCTGAGATTATAGTGGAAGGTATCCCGAATCGAGAAATGATGTTTTCTAGAAGAAATTGACAAATCACTTCAACAGTAGTAGAGCGAA
The DNA here is from genome assembly GCF_030272615.1 of Cryptomeria japonica. Lineage (NCBI taxonomy): Eukaryota > Viridiplantae > Streptophyta > Pinopsida > Cupressales > Cupressaceae > Cryptomeria > Cryptomeria japonica. Next base: position 485,462,019 of record NC_081408.1, read on the forward strand.
GGGGAATAGCTTCTACCAACTTCGTAAAGTAATCTGTTGCAGTTATAATGAAGGTGTGTCCTTGAGATGAAGGAGGAGAGATTTTACCAATGAGATCCAAACCCCATGTGGAGAAGGGCCAAGAAGCTACTTGAGAACGAAGTTCTTGGGCAGGAGCGTGAATCAGATTATTGTGTTGTTGACATTGATGACATTTCTTAACAAATGAAAAAGAATCCTTCTGCATAGTTTGCCAATAGTATCCCATATGAAGCAATCTTTGAACCAAGGATTTGCCTCCAAAATGCCCCCCACAGGCACCTAAATGTGCCTCTTCAAGAGCAACGAGGATTTCTGATTTATTAAGACAACGAAGGAGAAGACCATTATAACCCCTTCAGTAAAGGACATTAGAAAGAATGATATATCTAGCAGACAGCTTGTGGATTCTAGCCCTAGTGTTCCTATTGGCGGAATCAAGAAAGGTACCATCGGTCATATATCTTACGATATGCGAATACCATTCATCTAAGTCTATAAAGTCACAACATGTTACCAAGCTAGAATCGTCTACAATAGCTGGAGAAATAAGGTTGTGAATAACAAATTTAAGATCAACCACAGGGTCCTCTAAAGATATAAGAGAAGCCACACATGCCATTGCATCCGCATGTCGATTATCTTTTCAAGCAACAGGTTCCATGGTATAAGAATCAAATTTTTGCAATAAAGAGATAGCAAGGTCTTTATATTGTTATAATTTGTCTTGTTTTGCTTGATACAGTCTTGTTACTTGTCTTATAATCAATTGAGAATCTCCATAAATATGTATGTGCTTTATATTCAAAGCCAAGGCCGCTTTTATTCCTGCTATAAGGGCCTCATACTCAGCAATGTTATTGGTACACAGGAAATTTAGACGATAGGATAAGGGAATGGATTTCCTTGTAGGAGAAATCAGAACAACACCTGCCCCCGATCTCGTACGACACTTAGAACCATCAAAGTATAACTCCCAAGTTTCATCTTTCTCTATAGAAAGAATGAAGTCATCAGGGAAAGACTCAGAATTAGGGAAGGAGAAAGGTGAAGGGGCCTCAACTAAGTGATCGGTCAATGCTTGCCCTGTAATTGCTCTTTGTGAAACAAATTTAAGGTCAAATTCAGTTAACATCATAACCCACTTAGCTAGGCATCCTGATAAATCAGTTCTAGAGAAAAGATGCTTCAAAGGATCAAACTTTACCATGACGTGGACTTCTGAATTTAAAAGATAATGTCTCAATTTCTGAGTTGCAAACACCAAGGCCAAGAATTGTCTTTCTATCGCAGAATATCAGGTCTTATAATCGATTAAGGTACGACTTATGTAATAAACCAGACATTCCTTACCATCTTTATCATGTTGTGCCGACAATGCTACGAGAGCATGAGAGGAAGCAGCTGTATACAGAAGGAAGGGTTTAGAAGTTCGGCAGGTTGAAGAATAGGAGGACTAGCCAAATACACTTTTAAATCTTCAAATGCTTGCTGACAATCTTCATTCCATTGAAAAGTGATATTCTTTTTGAGAAGTTGAGTAAAAGGAAAGGTACGATCCGCAAGTTGAGATACGAACCTACAAATAGCTTGAATCTTTCCTTGTAAGCTTTTGAGTTGAGACACATTTCTAAGAGGTGGCATGTTGACAATAGCATCTATTTTCTTTGTGTCCACCTCAATCCCATGATGTGAAACTATGAATCCTAATAGTTTTCCACTATCCACACCAAAAACAAATTTTCGGGGATTCAAGCGCATGTGATATTTATGAATTCTTTCAAAGATTTGACGAAGGATCTTAATATGATCTATACGAAGAGTGGATTTGGCTAAAATATCATCAACATAATCCTCTAAAATCTTATGCATATAATCATGAAAGATAAGGGTCATCGCTCGTTGATAAGTTGCACCAGCATTTTTAAGTCCAAAAGGCATCATTATCCAACAAAACGTACCCCAAGGAGTGGTGAAATCGGTTTTGAATTGATCTTGAGGGTTAATGAAAATTTGATTGTATCCTGAAAAACCATCCATGAAGGATAACAAGGCATGTCCTGCTGTAGAATCAACTATCATGTCAATGTTTGGAAGAGGGAAATCATCTTTTAAAGAAGCCTTATTTAAATCTTGAAAATCGGTACACATTCTTATTTTATTATCTGGTTTAGCCACAGTAACAATATTTGAAATCCATGGGGAATAATCAATAAGGTGAATAAATCTAGCCTCCAATAATTTTTCAATCTCAGCCTTAACAAGCAGAGCCACCTTAGGATTCATTTTTTGAATCTTTTGTTTCATGGGCTTAGCATCGAGAACTAAGACAATATTATGAGTGACAATCTTAGGATCTATACCAGGCATGTCAGAGTATGTCCAAGCAAAGATCTCAGCGAATTCATGCAATAAATCTTCATATTGTTTTTGTTCCTCTTCATCCAAACATTTTCCAATTTTAATAACTTTTTCTTCATTGCAAGGATCCATCTTAACATCAGTGGTGTCACTTATGAGAAGATTACTTTGTTGAGGAGTATCCTTTAACTGAGGGAATTCTTTCATAATCTCATCATTATCAATCTCTTTTCCAAAATAGGCTTTAGTGTTCAAACAATAAGGGAGTCCCCTATTGTGATGATAACGAGGAAGAGTATCATATGCTCCTAAAAACTCAGCTAAAGCATCATCGGTAGGAAAGATATCCAAAGCACAGGCACACGAAGGATCCCCATCAATATACTCGGGGTGTTGCATTGATAGAGATGTAGAAATAGCATTAACACTAATACATGGTCTCTTAGAAGCTTTAGTGCGCTTGTAGGGATTATAACCAAGTCCAAAGATCATATCATAAAGATTATTCTCTAGAGGAACCTTTATTCCTTGTTCGTGAGCACCACAGCCATTTCCACGATACCCATGCTTAGCTAGAATATGAAAACCATGACCATAACGATCAGCCATTTCAGAAAGAGAAGGTGGTTTTTCATAAGACAAAGAATCAAACTCTTCAGAATTAGAGGTGTGAGGAGAAGAAGTTTGAGAAGTGGCCAAAAAATTATTACTCATAGGTTCAGGTAAGATTGACTGATTTTTAGCTTCTTCCTTCTTTTCAACTTTAAGCTCTCTAGAAGGAACCTTATATTCACCTACAAAGGTGGGATTAAAATCAAGAGATCCCCAATCGTCTTCTGCGAGAACCTTCTCAGGATCAAAATCCTTCTTATGTGTAGATTCAAGTCGAGAAGAATCTTCTTCAGGAGCTCCAGACTCATCCAAAGAATTTTGATCATCAGAGAGCGAGGACTCATCGATAGGTACCTTGTTTAAAGAGTCATCACTAGACGAGGACGGCTTAGAAGAACCCCCTCTGGAAGTAGATGTTTGTAAACAAGCTTGGAAATTAGTATCACCTATCAAGGTATATGTATTATTGTTATAAATAAATTTATCTTGTCTATGCAATGTAGAGGGGACAGCTTGCATACTGTGAATCCAAGGTCTCCCTAATAACAAGTTGTATGTTAAATTTCCCGACATAACATGGATAGGAGTAGGCAAAGTAACAGGTCCCACTGTGAGGGGTAAGGTGATAATACCTAATGAAGTCTTAGCCACATTGTCAAAGCCTCGAATGGGATGAGAGTCAGGCTCAATGAGGGATGTATCCACATTCATCTTATGCAATAGATTAATGCTACACACATTAAGGCCAAAGCCATTATCTACTAGTGTTCGTCTTATAGCAGTGTCTTTCATGATAACCACAATCATCAAGGGATCATATTGATGTTGAATTTCACTAGTAGGCAACTCATCTTGGGTAAACACAATTTGAGCTTTAGGATTCATCACAGAGTTAACCAAAGATGCTATATTACTAGATGTATTCGGTGGAGGAACATTCAAATCTTTCTAGGCATCTTGTAACATTCCATGATGAGTGGAAGAAGTTTGAATTAAATCCCAAAGGGATATCTTAGCAGGGGTAACTTTAAGTTGTTCTATGAGATCATATTCCTTACCCATAACTTGCAAAATACGTGGAGCTTGCGGAAGAATTGGTTGAGGATTAGGAAGAGAAACTGGAATAACATGAGGAGGATTAGGCTGCCTATTATTTCTGGTGTGATAAGTATGGGCAACCTCATGATAACTCTCTCTAGTTAATTGCTTAGCATAACTATAAGGACTTATAGGTTTTCTTCCTTGCACAGTGATGATTGGTTTATTTGGAGTAAGAAAGGAATCATGATTATACCCTCCTTGGACAGTAAGGAGAGGTGATTTAGGAACTTGAAAGGTGGGAGAAGGATAAGCACCTTGGACTTCAAAGAGAGGCCTATTATGCTCATTCAGGTTTATCATGTTAACCAATTTAGAAGTCTTGTTCTTGTTTAAAGATTTCGATAAAGCCACAAAGTCATCAAGAGCATCATCCAACAAAGTATGATCATAGCTATCAAAAGGTTTATCTTTTGATTCAAAAGGAGATATCTCTTCATAGAGGGGATTATTGAAAACAACCATGTTACTAGATTCAGTGGAAGAGTTGATAGGAATGTACCCTTGAGAGGAACCATCCGACTTATCTTTCTCATCACACCTAAATGGCATAGTAACAAGGTTTATGAGTCTTTGGTAAAATGAAGGTTTAGCATCTTTAGGGTTCAAAAAATCATCTAAAGCTTCATCTAATTCATCTTGGCTATACTCATAATAATCATCATAAACATGAACATCTTGCAAATAAAAATCTGACATTTTGAAATAAAGGTTGCATAAAATTTAAACACACAATGCAAAGAAACAGACCCCTTTTTTTTTTTCTTTTTTTAATGAAAATGAAATGAAAACACACTAAATCTAGATCTAGATCTAAAAAATGTAATGCAAGAGGAAGCAATGATAGTTTCACGTCGGGTTCACCAAAATGTGTAGGGGAAAAAGCGAGACTAGGTTAACATGCCCTAATCCTACCTTTTGACACACATTACAGAATACAAAAGAGCCTAGAGGTATCACACAATTGGCTACTTCTTTTTGTGAAAGAGAGATCCATGGGCTACCTATTAGGATTTCTATTCCTTTTTTGTAATTGAAAGATAAAATGATGCAAGTTCAAGTCCTAATCCCAAAGTGCAAGTATGAACTAATAACAAGATTGCAGAATTGAGATTAAACAATGAAAAGCTATAAACACAAGGACAAAACAAGAATGCAGATGCGTCCCTAGAGTCAAAATCTAATTGAAAATGTTCGGGACGGGGGTGCGGGCGCCACTATCCTGATTTTGTCCTGGAAACCGCTCCTGAAACTGCTGTTTTGCAACCTGGAAAACTATCAGAAATGCCAAAAATTGTTGTCTGTCAGGAGGACCAGGGCACCTAGCCCCTTTGTCCCAGGGACCAAGGTGCCCAACACCCCTGTCCTGGCAGGACCAGGGTGCCCCACACCCCTGTCCTGGTCTTTTGCTCTGCAACTTGGTGGGAAGGTCGGTCTCAGTCTGCTTCTCCCAGATCTGCAACCTGCGGCGTCGTCCGAGTCTCGAAACCTGCACTTATATCTGAAAAGGGTATGGTGGGTGGCTATATAGGGTTTTGCCTTAGTCAAACCCCCACTTCGGTGATTTCCACCTCCACGAATAACCAAGTTGTATTTGTAAAAAGTATTGTGTGTGCAGACCTTGTGTGTGTGCAAGATCCTAAAATGCAAGTAAGCAAACTAGAGCAACTTAGAAAGTAAACCCTAATTGCTTGTAAATGATGATGTAAATGCTCTAAATCAAGATGAAAAGTGATCTAAAGCATGAATAAATGATATATTGAAGCTTATGCAAAGACATGAAAACAACATGAAATCATACCCAATCCCAAGGGAGGGGTACAAGCCAATCTTCAGTCGGTAATCTCCTATTGCTCTTCAATGTCTTCCAAGCCCTAAATGGATTAATGAAATTGATAAATTCTTGATAGAGGGATGTTGAATGTTGTTGAAGTCTTCAAAGATCTGCTCTTTCACTGCATATGAGGTTCCTAAAAACAAATTTTCGATCCCTTCAAATGAAGAAAGAGAGCTCTTATGTATGAAACCCTAGGTCATAATTTCATCTTTTGGCCAACCTAGAGATTGAATCTCCCACAAATTTCTTGGGGTTAAGCTTTATTTTATGATTGGATTGTGCTCCTAAAATTTCAGGAAAAATGTCTGGGACCATGTGCACTCCGGGCGCCACGGTCCCGACAACTTTTCACCAAATTTTCAGGGCCATCGGATATGATGATTTTAGAGAGAATCCCAAAGTTACAGGTGACTTCGAGATGTTTTGACCCCTGAAATGAAGCCCCCAAGTTCAAAATAGGACTTAATTAGGGTTTTTGATTGAATGATGTATTGGAGGAATAAAATGAAAAGGGCACACTTTAACGAAAGGGCCCAACTTTATGATGTGGAGGATGATGAAATAGGACTGTAGACCTAATTAATTTGATTAATTAAGTGCTAAAGGAGAAATGCAATGCAAAATGTAAAATGCACCAAGGTGGGTGCTAAACTAGGTGTGAAATTGTATCACCCTAGCAAGTGCGTACAATTTACGATGCTACAATATGCTCCCCAAATATCAAAGAAGACCATTAGACTCCAAAGAGTAACCTGCATATCTGACATCCAAAGCTCTCCCTGATGCAATCTTTGCACTGACCTCCTGATACTAACTGTCTGAAGGAAGAGCACTAAGAATGTTGCTCCTCAAATCTATGCCAAGAGTCATCATTGAAGCCTCATGACTCCTATGAATCAAGGCATCTGCTACTACATTCTCCTTGCCTTGAATATATCTCACCTCAAAATCATACTCGCACAAGAACTCCATCCAATGTCATTGCCTAGCATTCTAGTTTTGTTGGGTGAAGATGTACTACAAACTACAATGATCACTATGCAACTCAAACCGATGCCCAAGAATCTAAATCATGAGTCAGATAATTCAACTCATGATCTTTGAACTTACGTGACTCATATTCTATCACTCTACCATCCTACATCAAAAATTCTCCAAGGTCATCCAAAGACACATCCGTGCACATCAAAAAATATCGCAAATGATCTAGAACTACTAGAATAGGTGCACTAGTTAGATTCTCCTTAAGGATACAAAAAGTCATCTCACACTGTTCTGACCACACGAACTTCTTCCCTTTCCTCTTAAGAGAAGTGATAGGATGAGAAATCCTCATGAAATCCTATGCAAATCTATGATAATAACCTGTAAGTCCCATGATGCTACGAACCTCGCCCACATTAGTGGGTGTTGACCAATCCAATATAGCCTGAATTTTAGAGAGATCCACTGCAATACCCTCTCTTGATATAACACGACCAAGATATCTCACCTCTATCTGGAAGAATTTCCACTTTGCCATATTGGCATACAACTGATTATCCTGAAGATACTACAAAACATGCCTCATGTGCTCCTCATGATCCTCCACTGACCTCAAGTAAACCATATATCATCCAGGAATACAAGCACAAATATATCAAGATACATCCAAAAAATTCAATTTATCAAGCTCATAAAAAACTAATGGAGCATTAGTGAGACCAAAAGGTACCACTATAAACTCATAGTGTCCATACCTAGTGTGGAATGCAGTATGATGAATATCTGCCTCATGAATCTGTAACTAGTGATAGCTTGACTTAAGGTCTATGTTGGAGAAGACCTTCACATCTTTATTATGGTCAAAAAATTCATTAATCCTCGGCAAAGGATATTGGTTCTTCATTGTCACCTTATTGAGCTATCTATAATCAATGCACAACCTAAGAGATCCATCCTTCTTTTTCACAAACAATACCGCCGCACCACATGGAGAGACACTGGGGTGAATAAATCCCTTAGCCAATAACTCCTCCAACTGCAATCTCAACTCACTCAACTCTTGAGTAGTCATCTAATAGGGAACCTTAGAGATAGGCTTTGCACCTGGAACCAACTCTATCTAAAAATCAATGTCACACTTCAAAAGCATACTTGGAATCTCACTAGAGAAAACATCTAAAAACTTTTGGAGAATGGGATGATGATGAAAGAGGTCATCACAATTCCCTCCTTTGTCCAAATCACTCGTTCTCACTATAAACAACTGACAATTTTGTCGTGCACACGGCTTCAACTACATAGTGGAGATCATGCTAAGAGAAATAGGTATTTGAACACCCACTATCTCCACACTCTTCCCACTATCATCTAAGAACTACACCCTCTTGCCATGACATTCAATACTATCCTAATGAGACTCAAGCCAATCCATGCCTAGCATAACACTGTAAGAACCCAAATAAAGAACGTGAAAATCCACTAAGGTGGTACAAACTCCCAAATCCAACTCACAACCATGCTCCATGGAATCAACTACCACCTTGGACTCCATGGCCAACTCAACCTGCCACCTATCACCTTTTTGTGCCACAGTAAGCCCTTATCTCTCTACTACTGAGAGAGAAATGAAAGAATTAGAAGCACCTTAATCAAATAATACTGAGCAAGAGATACCACCTATCTCACCTATAGTCTCAACAATTGTAGCCTAGTGCTTAGCCTGATGGTTATCAACCACCACAAACACACAATGAGACCTCCTTGCATCGCCTACTATAGGCTCGAAAGCTGCTAGCCTCTATCCTAACATTTGTGCAGATATTTGAGGGCAATGAGATACATAGTGGCCCTTCTATCCACAAGAAAATAAATTCCCTCCACCAAATCCTTGAGTAATTGAAGGGAGACTGGACCTCTGAACACTACCTCTATTCAATTTTTGAAAACTCTATGTAGGCTGAGAGGGGACTGATCGCCTATCACGCTACCTAGTACAATCTTTATTTTTGTTGAGATCTAGCACCACGCACAAAACTTTGACTATGGGAATATGTTTTCCAATACCATAGATCCCTCTAAAAAGAAGAGGGATAAATCTTTGCAACTCTTGAAGACTGTGGATACCCACTCCTCGCAACTGATCCTGAGACTAGAGTACTAATTGACTACACAACTAGCACACCTCCTGAAACCAAAGTCAGGTTCTCTTCTGCTAAACATGCCTTCTCTATGGCTTCCTCCAAAGTGTTAGGTTCATGCATCCAAACCTCTCCACTATTGCGGTCATTAAGACCTCTAACAAAATGTTGAATCAACTTCAGCTTATCATCGATGATCCCAGTGAACTACTTAAGTTCAAAGAACTTACGTTCATACTGCTAAATTGTCATACTCTGCTACCTTAAATCATGAAACTAGTCTACCTTCCTTTGCCTCCAATAATCTGATAAGATACAGGCATGAAACCACTCAAGGAATAGCTCCCAAGAAACTATCACAATATCTAAACACAACTTTTGCTCCTTTGTAAGCCACCATGTAGATGCAAAATCTTGGAGATGCATAATCAGACACCTCATCTTGGTGTTACTGCTATACGGGTGCATAGAAAAATACCTACTCAAGTCGAACAACTAGGTCTGCACCTCCATATCACTGCTAGAATAATCAAAAGTAAGAGGTCAAGCCTACAAAAGATCTCTCATGTGACTAGTTGCACTCACATCAGGATCCACCTCAACTCTCCTCTGTGGTGAATTCAAATGCTCTCTCTCCCGATGTCTAGAATGGTGAGACTCCTCCTATTGATTCTCCTCTCATCTTGGCTCTAACGGACCAAGAATCTCTTGAACGACATTCACCAACTATGACACTGCATCACCACCCAACTAATTTTGTTTCTACTCCTCATGGTGTGACTCTTTAGAAACCTCAGGACGAGGATTGTGTTGAGTACTGATGCGACCACCATGTCCATGGTCTCTACCTCTAGTAGACATCTTGTCTAAGCAAGATGAAAGAGAAACTATAAGCTAAAAGCTAGAGCAACAAATACAAGAAAATAACAAGCAAGGATACATTGTTGGACTACCCCATGCTAAAGCACTAACACGCACAATGGGCTCAAATGAAACTAGAGTACCCAGTGTATGAACATGGGCTCTTATACCAGATGTGTGTGTGTGTGTGTGTGTGTGTTTATTTTTTATTTTTTATTTTTTGGTTTGAGTTTATTTATACTTATTTGTCCATTTTATTGATTTTATATATGTACACACACACACACACACACACACACACACACACACACACACACACACACACACATATATATATTGGTTGTTTGGGATATACACTAATAGTATGGCTGATTTTCTTGCTCTGGTTGAAGGTCTTTTATGGAGATAGAAGTTGATTTTTAGGAAATCAAAATTGTAGGCGACTAAGCTACAATTATTAATGCTTTATGAAGAAGAACCATGCCCAATTGGTAACTAACCAACCAACTAAGCTGGGCATTAGACTTTCTCGACTCACTTGTTGATTTTGCTATAAACCAATTTATCGGGAAGGGAATTATAAAGACGATAGATTGGCCAATCAGGGGGTTGATGGAGTAGGGGTTAAAATTATCTCAGGATGACATAGAATGGATTATGAATAGCATTACATCTAGTTATGTGATTTGCTGATAGGCCATCTTATGTAAATATTTTATCATATAGAAATACTTAGTTGCCCCCGACTTTAAGATTAGGACTAGAAGGAGTTAATTGATAAATGGATCTTGCTAACGATTGTTGTTGGTAAGAAACACTAAAGGTATGTTGTGATTTTGTCATTGATGACAACTCATATTAGAATTGCCATCCGCACTTCATGATCTTATTATTCTAGAAGATTGAGTAAAGGTTGCTTGAATCCGGTAAGATCTGGTAAGATGAACAGTATATCCGGCAAAGTATACAATATTTTGGTTGACAGATTATTTTGGTTGAGTATTTTTCTTTGTGGATTTTGAAGAAGGTTTGTGGTTATGTAATATGCCCAATTCCAGGTTTATATCCTCTGGTGATAATTTTGTGTAAGTTAGAAGATCTGGTAATCATGTTTTGGTTAGAACAATGGTTCTCAGTGGTAACGTGTGGTGATTTACTTTGCGGATCTTGAGGATCAATTTTTGTGGTTGTTTTTGTGTTCTAGTTTTATGAGCCGACCTACGGAAAGTGTGTGGACATTTTGTTTTGGTCTGCTTAATTTTTTTTTATCATATCGAAGCCAACTTGTGTACAAGTTTCATCTTTTGTGGCGTGTTCTTGAAGCCGACTTGGTGGTGACCTAAATTAGTGATGCAAATATATGACAGGTTTATTTGATCATTTTGGTAATCGATGATTGTGTGGGATATGTGTATGAGATATTGTGTGCACTTTCATGTGCGTAAGGTGAAGATTGGTGCTCTAGTATGGTGCAGAATATTCAAATAGAGCAATATTGTAGAGAAAAGTAAGAATATGTTTTGTGCTTAACCAAAACTATACTCAGGCATTTATTGATGCTACTTCATAGTTCAAAACACATTGTAATCTCTTACAAACATTTGTAAGGCAGTGAGCCTTCTGAATTGTAGTCATTTCTTGTAATTTGAGCAGTGAGATCTAGGTAGTGTGCATGAATGCATATGCATTCCACTTATGTAGTATTTCTATACTTTTAGCAGAGTATATTAATATTATGAGTTAGAATCCCATCGTGGTTTTTACCTTAACCGGGTTTCCATGTAAAAATATTGGTGTTATGGTGTTCTTGATCCTTGCTTTGTGTTTCTACACTTTAATTTCTTTCATATGCATTAAGTAGTTTAATGAACAAATTGTCAAAGTTAAAAATTGCAGAACACTGATTCACCACCCCCTCTTAGTGTTCTTTGATTCCAAAAATTGGTATCAGAACCTAGTTACTCGAAGGAAGCCTAATAGCTTGAGGTTGATCTAGGAAGGTGAATAAATGGATTTTGGTAGTCTTACAAAGCAGCTAGTTTTTGCTCTTGAATATTTTGATCATGCACAAGATGAGAACCAACAAGTGAAAGAAAATCTCAAAGATGTTGAAGAATACATTGAGACATTGAAGGACCAATTGAACAAATCAAGGGAAAAGAGAAAGGAACTTGTTGATAAGATTAAGTAGAAGGAAAGTCAGAGCATTGATAAAGAAGCCTTGAGGGAAAAGACATAAGAATGCGATAGACTAGCTAGAGCGAATATAGCCCAGAAGAATGAAATGGAAGCTATTGTAATGAGAATGACAAAAGAGATTGAAGAAAGGAAGAAAAATGAAGAAAATCTTGCTCAGTCCCTAAAAGAAAAATATCGAGAATGTTGCAGACTTGAGAGTGAGAATGGACAATTGAAGCTTGACCTACAAGATCCCAAACAATATGAGGAAGATCTTGAAAGGCAGATCATTCTTATTAGATATGATCTAATGGTTCAAATGAATACTGTTAGAATCAATGATCATAGAGAGGGGGGGTGAATCAGTGATCTGTCAAATATCAAATTCATAAACATATTCTTTATCCACCAGTTAGCAATGTATAATAGTAAAGAACATAAACAAGCAATAAATAAACCATAGATCCACAACACCAGAATTTTTATGTGGAAATCCAAAAAGGGAAAAAAAAGGGTGGGGTTGAAACCCATAATATTCATATACTATGGCTAGGAGTACATAAATATTACATAGATAGGGGACGCACTTGCATTCAAACTCACTGCCTAGAGCTCACTACTCAAATATAATTGCCTGGGAGGCTACAACCCTTAGGAAAGTCTCACTGACTTACAGTTTGATTACAATAATGAAATATAGTGAAATAAACTCTGAAGTAGCATCTGTAAATGCATGAATGAGTTCCGATTAAGCACTAGATCTTTGACTGTACTCACTCTACAAATACTCTATTTCTGTCTCAGTCAGCTGTTGGATTATCTGTGAACCAAATGGACACGTGAAATTTTTCTCAATCGCACCAAAATGTATCACCACAACAGTAATACACTGAAAACCAATCACCAATTCAATCTTATATATCCATCCTTATAAAAAATAATCTCCCCCAAGTCGGTTATCAAAAGTGTAACGTGTAGCTTTAAGTCAACTTCAATCTCTAACAAGACATAGAACTGGATCAAAATAATTTTCCAAAGTGCTTTACCAATGTCGGCCTCATCATTTTCACCTTGAACTTAGTCACCAAAATGACTGCGATCACCGAAAAACTTACCAGACCAAAACTATACTGGAATAATCTTGACTTACAGGTTAACTGGCTACTAGTTAACTCATGCTTCTGGATAAGAGAAATCACGACCACCGGATCAAATTTACAAGAATATTTTCCATTAATGACAAGCCTAAACCATGAATCAAGAATCGGAAGTCACCAGATGAGTGTCAATTGCCAACAATCTCCCCCTTTGGCATTGATGGCAACACTCGTAAAAAATGGCTAAGTGTTGAAACCTGACACCTGTACACCAAATCAAGAATGAAATAATTGTAAGGCTCCCCCTTAGATCAATAATCCAAAAATATGCATCACTAAACTATACACTCCATACACAACCAATCTGTACATTTTTACGTTATCTCTTCCCCTTTGACATCAATGCCAAAGATAGGGTGTGAAGCAAAATTCCCTATACATATATATACACCGGATGACTAGATCTATACATACTTAAATACATCTACATATACAACCTTAAGGAACCCAAAATAGGTGTTCCACCCTACTTGCAATTTCTCCAAAATTGAAACAAAACTATTCAAAACATAAGCATGGAATTCTATTGCATGCAGCTCAGTTCAAGTCTCCTGAGTCATATTTTGAATACAGTCCATCTTATGGCACACCAAGGTATCTAACTAGGGACCAATTAGGTTTTGGAGTTCACCTACTTGTCTTACCATTTTCTCCTTCTCCTTCTCAAAATTCCCAATTTGTTCCATAATTGTCAAAATTTGACCTTCAATACTATCGGTTAAGTTAACCATAGGGTCATAAGCTTGGGAAATCTGAGCTAACTGACCTCTGTAATTATCTATCTGCTTGTCTATTTCAGTAGAAAAATTTGTCAAAATTAGACAGGACTTATAAATCTTACCACCTTCCATTAAGGCCTCATCAATTAATTTCAGTTCATTGTCAAGTTGGGCCTTATCATTTCTAATCATTTACAAAAATATTTGTATTTTGGCATCTTTGAATTTCTCCATTGCATGTTGGGTTGATTCATTGGTCAAAGAATCAAATTGACTAGATATATGTTCTACCAAGTGTTGAAGCTTACCGAATGAATTGGTATCAGTATCAAGTTGCAATTCTGGTACCACCTGTTCTAAAAATTTAACTATTCTATCAATAAGATTCTTCTCTTCGAACTCAGATTGTGTTGACTCTTGACTAGATTGAGCTTGAAGAGCAACATCAGCAATCATTCTTTTAGTCGGAGACATTTGATTGAAAGGCTTGTCAACACTAATATTAAATTGAGGAAAACTCCCTTGGCTTTGTATTTTTGAAGTGTCAAATTCCATGAGGATTGGAGTTTCTTTTACTTTAGCTTTCCCTTTGATCTATTTCTTCCATTTTTCCTATTCCTTTTTCTCTACCTCCTGCCCTGCATTAATTTTATCCTTTATGGGTGTCTCTTGTGCACCGGTGTCACCACTTGGTGCACCAACCTCTACCTTAGTTGATTTGTCTTGTTCCTTATCTGCCCCAACCTCTGTTGTATCCAAAATTTGTTTTCCTGCAATATCTTGAGTGTCCTCCATCTTATTTACATCATGCACTAGAGGATTCTCTTTTGGAGTGGTTGTATTTTATGAATCCACTTTCGGAGGGGAAGTCATAGGTAGCCTATTCTTAGTGAGAAACTTCTTTTAGATTTCAATAGTTTCTCTCCTTATTTCCTCTACTCTTCCCACCATCATACTTTTTACTCTATGTTTGCTTCTAAATTCATTTTTATTTGCTAGCAAAACCAACCTGTCAATTTCTTCAATAGTGATACTGGTGCATTGATTAACTAGTTCACTTTCCTTCATCTCTTTGTCCATCTGACTTGCACATTTTCTTCTACCATCAATTATACTATACAGATCTTTCAGAAGATATCTTTCTAATTCAATTAATTTTTAACTAAATACATCCATATGCAATACTACGACTTCTTCAATCTACCTTTTATCATTGTCATCCAAATTTTTTATAATATACAAAGATATTTTTCAAATTTCCATCTTTAATGATTTCATCATTTAACTCTTGAATGGATAAGGGAGGAATAATATGATACTTGGTTTTAGCGGTCTCCATCTTATCGAATTCAATCACTTAATCCAAGTCAGATTTGGTTCTCCTTCCTCACTCAAGCCTGTTGGTCGAAACATGATCAGATTTTTCTTTCTTCTCCTTTTGCCCTTTCTTCTCTTCACCAGGTTGAGACTTCCAGATTACTCTTGAAAATTCTCCTTTCTTGGGGGCCTTTTGAATCTTAGCATCTAACTCGATCTCAGATGCCACTGGAGATACTGCTACATATTCCCTCTGTGGTTTCTACTTCTTCCTCAAAATAGCCTTGCCCTTAGCTAATGAACTAGAGGGTTCAATCTGAGCTAGAGGTGTCTTCACCAAAGTGAGAGAAGACCATGTTGTAGACACCTAAAAATGCCTCATTAATTCTACACTAATTATTCGTCTATTTAATTAAGTAATTCTTTAACTATTTGACTAAATTGACTATTTTTCTGATCATCACCTTTCAACACTTCTAATTATTCTATTTCTATTCTCAAATCATTTTAATCAGTTAACCCTATCTCAATTAATAATTAAATATCAATTATTTAATTAATTGCAATATTTTCCTTAGTTAAATAATCTTTATTATTTAATTAATTCTATTTCCTAAGTTTAAATAATTTCGTTTAAATTATTTAAATTAATTAATTATTTCTCCAAATCCCCAAATTATAATTCCAATTAATTCCATCTAATTTCATTTCATATTTCCCCAAATTTGAATTTCACTTCATTTCATCTAATTCCAAATCATCAATTTGACATTTCCCCAAATTTGAATTTCAATTAATTTCATGTACATTTCAGCATTCGAATGACCAAATTCAAATCCAAATTGAAAGTGAAAATCAAATTCAATTTCAAATTCCTACAACACATGCTAAAAGAAAAACTAATTGATCTAATCAATTAACTCGGTTAACTCTTCAATCATCCCTTTTAAGTCAAAATCAGCTTTTTATGACTAATCAATCAATTCAGTCTTCTAATCCATCAATTTAGTCTTCTAATCAACCAATTCAGTTATCTCCCCAATCTATTTAGTTCACTAATCAATTAAGTGAGTTGACTAATCCATCTATTTAGTTCACTCTTCAATCAATCTAGTTGACTACTCAATCAAATGCGTTAACAAATAAATCAATTGAGTTCACTGATCAATCAATTTCAATTGTCTATCAATCAACACTTGAGTTCTATTTCTCACCCCCTTTGTCTTGAAAATCTATAAATTCAACCTCTCTTCTCAATTCATTCTAGAATCACAGTCTTCAAAATTGTTGCTTATCTTATGCAGGAAATCAAGTGCAATACCTGAGAGCCACCTACATTAACAACAATGGAGAAGAGCAATGGAAGCCTTGCTATGTCAATTGAGGGAGTCTTAGATATATCATTTCAATTCAATTGACAATTACTTTATTCCATTGTTATTTAGGAGCAATAATTGGATTTAGAGTTGTGATTCACTTTTTGATAATATGATTTATGCAATTTATGCCTATTTACTGTCTGAAGATATTTGGTGAACTTGATGTGAAACACTCTAACCTTCATTTCTATTTTGACAAAATTTGTAGATCCGTACATGCACAGGAAATTGGATATCACAATTGCATATGCAGAAATTTGCAATTGCCTATAACATATCATAATTTCTATGACATCACATTGCAATTTCTCAGACAAGATATCACAATTTCTTAAATAGATCACAATTTCTCTAAAGGATTGCAAATTTAAAATTTCTTGTGTCATTTTTGCATGATTTTATCTTGCTCATCTAACCCTGAAATTTTGTAGAATTCTAGAAATGTTGATTTTTGCATATAAAATATATCTAATCCAATGGCAGGAAAGGTGGCATTCTGAATTTTAGGTGCAAGAAAGAGAAAGAAGAATAGGAGACCACAAAAGGCTTATAAAAGACTTCTAAAGGCTGAAAGGGAGCTCTGTGAGATCAAAGAAAAATAGGAGATCGCTCAGTATCACAAAACCATCCATCGCTTTTTAACCAAATACAAATTCTTTGATGAAATCGACGTGTTGGCTCGCGTAGTGTGGAACAATATCATTATAGAATAACTCTTCTATCTTTTGGCTTTTTCTTCTATTTTAATGTTTAAAGTTTGAAAAATGAAAAAATAAAATTAAAAAAAGAAGTCATAATTACTATCACATCATATCGCAATTGATCAGTCATCATGTCGCAATTGCTTACACAATAATTCGCAATTGATGGTTTATCATGTCACATTTGATATGATAGCAATTCACATTTGATTAGTAGTTGAGTCACATTTGATAGATTTAGTTTTTCATTTTCTGTTTTGTTACAGTTTTGGTTTTTATCAGAATACCTTTCTTTCTACGAAAAGACAGAACTCTGTAATTTGAAAATTAGGCTGGACAGCCCACCGTGTGTTGACTAACATTATTATTTTTCTGCAGGGGTAGCCTAGAAACACTTCTTTTTGGTGCCTTACTAAAGTAAGAAAATAAATTTCATCATTGATATGCTAGTTATAATGAACACCATGTCTGTGTGGAGCAACATCTCCACTTAGAATAGAAAATCATTGCAATGGAAGGTTAAAAAAGAACTTTTCTTTTTGTGTCTTCGAGGAGATAGGTATTATGCTCTCCCATTCAATGGGTGATTAGAAAACTAGACTTTCTTCCTTCATGCTTTCCTTTATTTTTGTAATTAAATCATTTAGAAGTCCTGCCCTCCCGAGTTGCCCTTAGGGTGCCATTAAGGTCGGTGAGAGGGGAACGACCTAAGTGGCCAACGACTAAAGCCAAGTAATCCAAGCCACTATAATCAAATACGTATGTGATGAAAATCATGTGCAACAAGTGTTACATGTTGTCACAACGACATTATGCTTCCCTTAGTGCCTATACGGTATGTTAAATCTGTAGAGCGTAACCTCTACAGTGTTAGGTCCTAGAGACAACTAAGAGGGGGGGCTAAATTAGTTGTCAAATAAATTCAAACCAAAAACAACTTAACCAACTTAATGCTTAATACCGGTAAACCAGTCTAATATGTTGGTAGACAATTTTAACAGTTAATTGCAATACCGATAAGGATTAATGCATGAAACATAAAGACAAAGTCATCCACAACACATAACACCAATATTTGTACATGGAAACCCTGTAAGGGGAAAAACCATGGTGGGAAACCTTACCCACAATCAGATGATACTACTGCAGATAGTAAGTGTATACAAATGGGGTCTGCACATGTAGAAAGGCCAAGCACCTAGAGCTCACTGCTCAATCACAAAATGGGAGTCACACTGACTACAGTTGGATGGTTAAATCCAATAAGAATGTACTGCTCAAAATAGCATCTTCATATGCTGGATTCAGTACCGATGTAGTTCTGATTGTCTTCTCAAAAACCCTCCTTCAATATTCAAATGATGTCTGCATATATAGCTCTGCTTATTCTCACATATACCTTCACACAATCCTTTTTCACATTCCACATTCAATCTTACAAATAAGATCTTACATTTATACCATACCCTAAGACCAATTTTAGTAGGTCTTCTCTACAAGATATTACAATAAAATTAATTTAAAAATCAATTAATACCCGATGCAATAACCGATTCAATATGTCGGCTTAATGCATTTACAACAATAATAAGTCATCTCCATAGCATGCCATGTTGATCTGGAAAAGATAAACCTGTCGGTGTAACCTGGACCTATTTGCTGGTAACAACAAATATGCAAATGCTAATATACCCATAAACAAAACTCCAAGACAAAGTGTCCACATGATGTCTTCAACATAACCAAGTGTTTTTCATATCATTCCAAGTGTCGGTGATCATTATATCTTGCAAGTGTACCAGATACCGGTGACTATGCATAAGTCACTTGCTTGTCAGTGAATGTTGCTGATACTCTAAAATGCCAGTGTTGATAAGTGTTTAGTAGGTGTTGACATCAATGAAAAAACCATACCAAAATACCAACAATCTCCCCCTTTGGCATTGATGGCAACACAAGATGGAAAAACCATCAAAGTGCCAAAACAGAAATGCCAAATACCAAAAACCAATAATAACCAGAAATAAAAATACAGATACAAAGAGTAACAATCTCTCCCAAACAACAATCTCTCCCCCTAGGAGCAACATGTGTTTTCCTTGTGTTTTTCCATACCAATCTCTCCCCCTTTGATATCAAATGCCAAAGTTATTACCAAGCCAAGTTCATATACAAAATACCAATCAATTTAGTATACCAACTACTCCCCCTGAGAAGTAGCTTCCCATCAAAGTCGGAGTAAAATATTTCTCTATTAATTCTGCTGGTTGATGACAATCATCAACTTCCTAAGTCTCTATTGGTGGGGTTATGACCCTAAGCTGATCTCTGAGATATTCAAAAGTCTCCTTAGGAAGAGGTTTAGTAAAGATATCTGCAATCTTCTCTTTTGTATTCACATAAACCAGTTTTATTTCCTTTCCTTCAATATTTTCCCTTAGAAAATTCAGTTTGATAGAAACATGTTTGGTTTTAGAATGTAATACTGGATTCTTAGATATATCAATTGTTGTAGTGTTATCACAATAGATAGTAATAGGTTCCTTGCATTTTACCTTTATGTCTTTCAACATTTGCTTAAGCCATAGTACCTGTGTACAATTAGTTGCTGTTGCAACATATTCTGATTCTGCTATTGATAAAGATGTACAACTTTGTTTCTTACTCAACCAAGAAACTAGTCTGTTTCCAAGAAAGAATGCTCTACCAGTGGTGCTTTTTCTATCATCCACATCTCCTGCCCAATTTCCATCTGTGTATGCACATAATTCAAAGTTTTCATCTCTAGGATACCATAATCCAAGATTTGTAGTGCCTTGTAAGTACCGGAAAATCCTTTTTACTTTTGATTCATGATTTTCTCTAGGATTAATGTGAAATCTTGAAACAATACATACTACATTCATAATATCAGGTCTGGTTTGTGTCAAATACTGTAAACCTCCTATCATAGATTTGTATCTAGTTGGATTAATAGGTGTAGATTCATCTCTTAGTGATAGTTTGTCATTTGTAGTCATAGGTGTGCTTACTGGTTTAGAGTTCTCCATCCCAAATTTCTTTAGTAACTCTTTTAAGTACTTGGATTGACTCAAGAATATACGTTTATCAGTCTGTGAAATTTACAATCCTAAGAAGAATTTTATTTCTCCAATCATAGACATTTCAAATTCTTGTTACATTTTAATAAAAAATTCTTTACATAATCCATCTTCTCCTCCTAAGATTATATCATCAACAAATACTTCTATAACCAAGATGTCATAATTAGTCACTTTATAATATAAATTGTTATCCGCATTACCTTTAGAAAAACCAATCTTCAAAAGATAGTTATCCAATCTTGCATACCAAACTCTTGGAGCTTGCTTCAATTTATACAAAGCTTTTCTTAACCTGCAAACAATATCTTTGTTATCTGTCAAAGAAAATCTATCAGGTTGTTCAATGTAAACTTCTTCTTCAAGATCTCCATTCAAAAATGCACATTTAATATCCATTTGATATACTTTGTAGTTCTTATGTGCTGCAAAAGCCAAAAATAAGTTGACTGCCTCACTTCTAGCTACCGGTGCAAAGGTTTCATTGTAATCAATTCCTTCTTTCTAAGAATATCCCTTACACACTAGTCTTGCTTTATTTTTGATAACCTTACCATCTTCATTAATTTTGTTTTTGAATACCCATTTGGTTCCAATTACATTTTTATCTTTAGGCCGAGGAACTAATCTTCAAGTGTTATTCTTCTCAATTTGTTCTAATTCTTCTTCCATAGCTTTAATACAAAAGTTATCCTCACATGCCTCATTAACTGATGATGGTTCAATTTGAGAAATAAGACATACCTCTTCATTTGCTAGTCTTCCTCTTGTCATAACTCCTTTATACTTGTTTCCAATTATCTGATCTTCAGAGTGACTTAGTCTTGCATACCAGGGTGTCCTTGTTTGCTATTGTTCCTCAGTTACTGTGGAATTTTTAGATGATACCGGGGTAACTAGATCTTCATTCTGTACCGGTGGATTCATAGTAGGTTCATTTGTCAAAATTTCTATTGCCAGTTCAGATTCTATATACCTTGAAGTTCCTCTAAATTGTTCATCAATCTTTACATTTGTACTTTCAACAATTTTATGCAATCTTTTATTAAAACATCTATATGCCTTGCTCTTAGATGAATAACCAAGAAATATTCCTTCATCACTTCTAGGATCAAATTTTCCAATATACTCATCTCTTCTGATATAACATTTACTTCCAAAAATTTTGAAATATTTAAGAGTAGGAGTAATAAAAAACCATAGTTCATGAGGGGTCTTACCGGTTTCACCTTTGATGCAAACTTTGTTGAATGTATAGACCGTTGTACTGTCTGCCTCTCTCCAATATACATGTGGTAGGTTTGCTTCTAATAACATACTTCTTGCTGCATCCAAGATGGTTTTGTTTTTCCTTTCAACAACTCCATTCTGATGTGGTGTTTGAGGTGTTGATAGTTGTCTTCTGATTCCATTTACTTCACATAATGTATTAAATTCCTTAGATGTAAATTCTCCTCCTTGATCCGATCTTAGACATTTGATTTTCTTACCAATTTCATTTTCTACCATTGCTTTGAACAGTTTGAACTTTCCAAGTGCTTTTGATTTTTCTTTGAGAAAAGTAACCCAACACATTCTAGAATAGTCATCAATGATTAGCATGAAATATCTATCACCTTGTAAGCTTTTAGTTCTAGCTGGACTACATAAATTGGTATGAATTAAATCAAGAGCATTATTGGATTTTTTTGGAATACTTTTGAAACTAGCTCTAACTTGTTTTCCAAATTGACATTCCTTACATACTGTATTGTGAGGTTTGACATTTTTAGGTAAATCTCTAATTGCCTTAATAGTGCTGATTTTCACCGTGCAATCAAACTTTACATGACAGAGTCTCTTATGCCATAGCCAACTTTCATCAATATGTGCAATTAAGCATGTCTTTTCACTATTATTCAAATGAAAGATATTACCTCTAGTCTAATTACCGGTTGCAATTTCCAAACTAGTTCTATTCATGATTTTGCATTTTCCATCTTTGAATTGTAATTGAAATCCTTTCTCAACTAATTGACCAACACTCAAAAGATTATGCTTTAATCCTTCAACATAGTAAACATTGTTAGTATTATTCTCACCATCAAGAGATATTGTACCCTTACCTTTGATCAAACAAGCTTTGTCATCTCCAAATCTCACTAAGCCTCCATTGTATTCTTGAAAGTTCAAGAATTTACCTTTGTCTCCTTTCATATGATTTGAGCATGCTGAATCAATGATCCACTCATCTGTTACTTCAACTTTAGCTGCCAAGGCCTGTTCTACCGGTTGAGCAGTAGGTGTCAGTTGATGTTTTGTTATAGCAACAAAAACCCATCCATTGTCTGTCGGATCCTCATCAGAAGCATTAGTCACTCCTTCATCAACAATGTAACAAGATTTGTCTTTATTTTTCTTAAATCTATATCTCTGATATTCAAGGTTAGGCTTGTATGTTCTTCTAGCTTCTTCTCTTAGTCTAGCATGTCTATCAGGCATCTTGAAGTCATATGACCAATCTTATTGCAGTTAAAAAATTTAAAGGGTGCTTTACCTTCATACTTACTTCCAACTGGGCCTTTAGGCATTTTCCTTGCAATTCATGCTTCAAGTTCTTCAAGTTCTTCATTTTCTTTCCTGCTTTCTTCAAGTTCTCTTGCATAAAAGGCATTCCAAAGAGATTTTTCAAATGATGGTGCAGATGATGTTGATGCTTTAAAGGCTAAATATGTCTTTTTGGTAGCAACAAGACCAAATTCTTCAATTTCAAAAGTTGATAGTTTTCCAATCAATGTATCCCTAGTTACTGATGTATTAGGCATTGTTCTCAACTCATTTATAGCAGTGACTTTTATTTTATATGCCGGTGGCAATCCTCTTAAAACTTTTGAAACAATTTCATCCTCACTTAAGGTTCCTCCACAACATTTAATACCCAAAACAATCTCATTTATTTTTTCCATAAAAGCAGAAATCCTTTCATCTTCTTCCAATTCCAGATGTTCATACCTGACTCGAAAGCTTTCAAGTTTTGCAATTTTGACTATGGAATCTCCTTCATTCAGTTTTTCCAAATGATCCCAAATAGCTTTAGCAGTAGACCTATCTGATAGTCCCATGATTTGTTGATCAGATAATGCACTCAAAAGTGCTTCTCTTGCTTTGCAATCATTTTCCTCATCTTTAGTCAAGTTGGGTGGATTGGGCTGACTTTGAGTAGGAGCAGTATAGCCATTCTTTATAACATCCCAGATGTCCTTTCCAATGAAATTTAAATGTGTCTCCATTCTGATCTTTCATATGCCATAGTTGGTTCCATCAAGTTTAGGACTGTCCTTCCTAAAATAGTTAGTAGACATTAGATCTCCTCAAGCTGTTAAACTTCTGCAAAAGAGGACTAAGCTCTAATACCAATTGTTAGGTCCCAGAGACAACTGAGGGGGGGGGGGGGGGGTGAATCAGTTGTCAAATAAATTCAAACCAAAAACAACTTAACCAACTTAATGCTTAATACTAGTAAACCACTCTAATATGTCGATAGACAGTTTTAATAGTTAATTGCAATACCAGTAAGGATTAATGCATGAAACATAAAGACAAAGTCATCCACAACACATAACACCAATATCTGTATGTGGAAACCTTGTAAAGGGAAAAACCACGGTGGGAAACCTTACCCACAATCAGATGATACTACTATAGTTAGTAAGTGTATATAAATGGGGTCTGCACATGCAGAACAGCCAAGCGCCTAGAGCTCACTGCTCAATAACAAAATGGGAGTCACATTGACTACAGTTGGATGGTTAAATCCAATAAGAATGTATTGCTCAAAATAGCATCTTCGTATGCTGGATTCAGTACTGATGTAGTTCTGATTATCTTCTCAAAAACCCTCCTTCAATCTTCAAATGATGTCTGCATATATAGCTCTGCTTATTCTCACATATACCTTCACACAATCATTTTTCACATTCCACATTCGATCTTACAAATAAGATCTTACATTTATACCATACCCTAAGACCAATTTTAGTAGGTCGGCTCTACAAGATATTACAATAAAATTAATTTACAAATAAATTAATACCCAATGCAATAAGCAATTCAATATGTCGGCTTAATGCATTTACAACAATAATAAGTCATCTCCATAGTGTGCCATGCCGATCTGGAAAAGATAAACCTGTCGGTGTAACCTGGACCTATTTGCTGGTAACAACAAATATGCAAATGATAATATACCAATAAACAAAACTCCAAGACAAAGTGTCCACATAGCAAGTGTTTTCCATATCATTCCAAGTGTCGGTGATCATTATATCTTGTTGATGTACCAGATACCGGTGACTGTGCATAAGTCACTTGCTTGCCGGTGAATGTTGTTGATACTCCAAAATGCCAGAGTTGATAAGTGTTTAGCAGGAGTTGACATCAATGACAAAACCATACAAAAATACCAACATATAGACTAGGAGACCTCCCTCAACAGAGTGTAAAACACTGCTGATTGTGACCACTCAAACGAAACCTTGTCTAAACACCATAGAAATTAGAAGCCAAGCTGAGTTAGTAACTAGACACTTGTTTTATCACAGTACAAGGGTGGGGAAGAATCCACCCCCAAGACACTCACCATAAATCTCCCAGGCTAATGGACCGATTGAGGAGCAATCTTCTTTGGTCTAATTTCTGGAAAAAGGCAAAAAAATGAGTGCACCCTAGGGTGTGACGCGACTGTTTGAGTTGACGGAGTATCAAGAGTTGGGTTGTGATAATACTTGTGACCTTTTGACATTAGGAGAGTCTGTCTGATATCGAATTGCGCAAATACAATGAAAACAAAATGGGGTCTTGAAAAATATTCCAACATTTATGGAAATTTGAAAAACTTTCCTAAACAATTGCTATATTCATGGTTTTATTTTTTTTGATGTGATTGTTGTGCCCTTTTCTATACTTCAACAAATTCAAAACATTGCAAGATTCAAATCAAAACAAAGTGAAAAGTTTCAGTGTTCAACAAGATCAAAACTTCAACAAGAAAAACAAGTGCCAAAACCAACGTCACAACCAAACCTTTTGGACAAATTCAAAATTGATGAAAATATTACTTTCAAGTGATCATAGGTCCTAGGTATTCAATTCATGTAGAAGTTCCATTAGAATCACCACACAAAGTCGTCACACAAGACATTTTACCAAAGTACCTTAAGATTAGTGTCAGGTCAGATTATAGGAACCATACCTAAGTCCATGGGTACTAGAGGAGATGGAGAATTCCCATTCGAACAACCAAATCTTGGACCAAAAACTGACCAGTTACAAATAATTGATGGTTTAGATAAGCACACTTGGGAAGTAAGAGTCAATCGTGCCCAATATGATACAGTTGAGGTCATCATAAATGATGAATTTCAAAAGTTTGTTTGCCTTGATGAGAAACTAAGGAAAAGGATACAAAGAGCAGCTCAAAAAGAAGCCATTAGACAATTGGTAGAGAAAACCATAGCAACATTCCTAAAACCGTGTTAGAAAAAGAAAAAGTGTCCATAATTTTAGGTATCATTCGTTCATTCTTAGAGTCTTCATTATCTGCATAGTAATCTTCAACGCATGGGTCTAAAAGGAAATGATCAATTCCCATTTGAACAACCAAATCTTGGGGAAAACAACATTCAATTAGAAATAATTGATGGTTTAAATACCTTGGCTGAAGAATTGATAATTGATCAAAACCAATACAACATAGTCTAGGCTGTCATAGATGAAGAAGTTTGAAAGTCAGTACAGATAGACATAGAGCTAGAAAACCTAATTAAAGAAGAGGCCAAATTTGAAGCTTTCCGACAATACGCTGAAAATATCGTGTCCGAATTTCAAAATCCTAGATAGCAAGTCATCATCATAGATCACATTGTCTGCATTATAGGGTGTGATAGAAACATATTTAGTTGTATTTAACCAAGTATTGCATACACATCTTAGAGAGTCAAGATTACTTCGAAGCAATATTCATGCCATTAACGCGTGCTCAAAATCCAAAAAATCAAATGGATCCTAACAACGACCCCTTAGTCAACCCTGCTAACACAATGATGAACAGTAAGTACCAAACCGGTACTAAGAGGGGGGGTGAACTAGTATAGGAAAAAAAAAATTTCCTGAACCAGTTTGGTTGCAGACTGTAAACTACTGGCAATCCCTAACACTGGTCTGAACTAGATTACTACCAGCTAAACACAGTGCAACTGTGAAAGACATGAACCGATCAATCTTCTTAGCTTTCTATACAATCTACTTCCTCATTTCTACTTTGTCCTTATGCATAAATAGATAATCTATCATTAGAAATATAATAACTTGCTAGATCAACATGATTCACCACTTGACAAAAAACAACAAAGCATCACATGAAAAAGACATCACATATGACACACATATTTTTCACGTGGAAACCCAAATGGGAAAAACCACGGTGGGGATGAATACCCACAATCTATTATTGAACTCTTTAGAAGTCCGCTTTGTTAGAAGCCTAGACTGGTTAAAGACTATTACAACAGGTTCTATTAGGAACCGATCTTGTTAGGGATCACCTGGTTAAGGGATGGCTAGTATACCTGGTTAAGGGTTAAACCTTGTTAGAGGATTTTATGAACTCAATGGCTTTGAGTCACCCTGTTAAAGGATTTACAGCAAGTTGGTTAAAGCTACCCTGTTAAGGGATTTTCCAACTGTTGAAGTGATTAGAGATCAACAGGTATTACAATGATCTGGTAATAGCACTCAATGCCAATGCAGACCCACTTTAGTTCCTTTCTTCTGCATACACACTTTGTAGGTGTTTACCCTCTTATCTAGTCTGGAAAGAATAATGTATCTTTGCACTTAGATACACACACAACATTTGCCAACAACTTCAACATGAAACACAACATCGACCTTATAGGAAACAGATAGGTCGGTAACATAAACCCTAAACCCTAAACATTTAGGTTGAGCGATTCAGTTGGTTCAATCCTGACCATTGAACACTTTGCATTTGAATACAACAGTCTTGAACAGATCTCAAGACATTCTCCATCATTCGTTCTTCACTGCTTCTTGGAGACGATAACCCATCACAGGTTCTCCACCATTTGCAGAGACTTCACACATTCCTGAGGTAGATAGGATCAATCTCCTTCATGCAAGATCTTTCACGTGCACGAGGCTGATGTGGCAACATGATCTAATCTCCATTACAATGCTAACTCATCACACAATGCCATCGGTTAAAACACACAGGCTCGAAACACTTCAACTGAAAACCCTGAAGCTGAGACTACCAACCGATAGTCATACCATATTAAACTGCTTCACCTTTAGCACGTATACTGGTTCTCATCATTATACCGGTTCACTTTTCGAGTTGCTTAACTTCAATAAT
The DNA here is from genome assembly GCF_030272615.1 of Cryptomeria japonica. Lineage (NCBI taxonomy): Eukaryota > Viridiplantae > Streptophyta > Pinopsida > Cupressales > Cupressaceae > Cryptomeria > Cryptomeria japonica. The sequence continues at coordinate 485,489,894 of NC_081408.1, forward strand.
CCTGTTCACTCTTCATCATGTTACCGGTTCACTCTTCAGCATATTACCGGTTCACTTTCAGCATATTACCGGTTCTCTTTTGAGTAAATTACCAGTTCATTCTTTTAGCATATTACTGGTTCTCTCTTGAGTATATTACCGGTTCTCTTTTTCAGCATATTGACATTAATGACAACACAATATCATCATGTCAACATATTCTGCACATATGCCAACAAACCCTACATGGAATATAGATCTATCCACACAACAACAAACACAGGGTTACACACCCTCAACAATGTCAACAAACCTAAATAAGATGTCTTCCCTTGATTAAATATGACATAATTTGACAAAGGAAGAGCTCGAAGCAGCCCAACAAGATCCTACAACCTTAATGATTCTCAATGCTCTTATTAATAGTGACAGAGATAGATATCTCGCTCTCTTAGTACAAAATGGGGCCAAACTACCACCAGGGGTAGATATTTCAACAATACTACCACAAGGTATGACATTAAACCTAAATATAACTCAAATACCTGTTACAATGTAGACACAAGCAACAATTGCTACAATAACACAAGGTATATCTTAAAATGCAAATATGGTTACAACCTCAATACAGTCAACAGTGACACCACCAAGTACCAATCTTACAACATGGGCAACACCAAATATGGCTACAACCTCAATACAGTCAACAGTAACACCACCAAGTGCCAATCTTACAACATGGGTAACACCAAATATGACGCTACAAGCTCTGATATCTCACACCACTACCTTGGCAAATATAACTCAACTAGCAGTCTCGGTTGGTTCCTCCTACAATAGTCAAAATATGAATCCAGGGACAACAAGCTTGGCTCAACCAAATACTACTCCGCATTTTGCATACTTCATACCACCTACTGGGACTTATGGGACACAATTACCTAGTCTATCTACATTTCAACAAGCTCAAAGGTACTCAAATACTATTCCTTTTGTAGGGAACATTCATCAAGTCAACACAACAATAACCCAAATAGAACTTCTGACTCAACAAATAGAGAACCTACAAAAGAAAATGGCTAGTATACAAGCAGGGAATGATAAAAAGAGCTATACCATGGAAGATCTATGTCCTTATCCTTATGACAGAAAGTTATACATGCCACCTTTTCCCCCACATTTTAAAATGCCAAAATTTGACAAATATAGAGGGAAAGGAGATCCTCGAGATCATATAAGAGAATTATTCATGGCATGCATTGAAGTAGCTCACAATGATACATACTTGATGAAACTATTTTCAAAAAGCCTAGGAGGGACAACGCTAGAATGGTTTTCGCACCTTCCGCCAAAAATTACTTCATGGGGAGAATTAGCTGAGTTATTTATATCCAACTTGGCCTTCAACATAGATAATTCAATCACAATAATAGATTTATGTGCAATGAAACAAAAAGAAGGTGAGACTTTCACCACATTCTTACAAAGATGGAGAGGCCTATATCATAGATGTCTTAGTCACATCCTTGAAGCAGAACAGGTAGACAACTTTAATGAAAATATTGTGCCTCTGATTAAATATCCATTACAAATGCAATGCTTGAATAATTTCAAAGACATAATAGAAAAAGGCATCAAATGTGAGAAAGGCCTATTAGAACAAGGGATATTGAAACACCAAAAGGATAGTGGACCAACCACCAACACAAGCAATGAAATATCAAAATTTTGGTCTAGAAACAAAAATGTCACAAATGATGAAGTTGTTGATGCACATATTGTGAACAGAGCTCAACCAACAATATCTTTACAAGGACCAACTGATAAGAACCAGTCTAAAAAAAATGACACCACTATACTACAGTCAAATAATTCAAGGCCTCCAAGGATAGGCGCACCTAGAAGTAACTTCACACCCCTTGGAGAACCTATTGAATTAGCACTGAATAAGTTGATACAAAGCAATGCTATAACTTTACCGGAAGCTAGGCCATATGAACTAGGTCCATTTAAGCCTGCTTGGTGGAATGAAAATGACTTCTGTGAATATCACTGTAATAAGGGTCACAAGACAACAACCTACTACAAATTGAAGAACCTCATCCAAGATCTCATAGATCAAGGTGAGATTATAGTGGATAATAAAGCACCAAATATAAATCATACCATTTTCAAAGAGCCTTTTGTCAAACATGACAAAGGAAAGGCTTCCAATTCTAATGCACAAGACAATACTCCCAATTATACCAATGTAGCATTTGACTATGCCATTAACACGCTAAGTGAAGGACATGAAATGGTAGCTACAATCATAGTGAATCCTAGAAGCAGAGATTGTGTCATCATTACAAGAAGATCGAAAGTCACATTACAAGGAGTACCTTTGAACCAACCTTCAATAACTAGCAACTATAATATGGTGGATCCATTGAAGAGAACTCTAGCCCAAATTTCATTATTTGAGTTATTGCGCATATCACCAGCCCATAAAGCAATCCTAGATAAAGCCTTACAAGATTCAATTGTTTCTAGGGACATTGTTGAGAACACATTTCAATCAATGGTGGGAAACTTGTCAGCTTCAAAGGTCACATTCACTGAATAGGATGTTCTTGCAAACCGACTCATGCATAATGATCCATTGCACTTATAAGCTCTCATTGACCGAAAAAAGGTTCGAAGAGTACTAATAGATGGTGGCGTGAGCCTCAACATATGCACTCTACATTTGATCAAAGCTTTGGGATATTCTGAACATTATATTGACTCTACTAAGAGAATCAATGTAAAAGCCTATGACGATGAGGAATGCCCTTCCAAAGGTATGGTGACTTTACCAGTACAAGTGGGACCGGCTACAACAAATATCACCTTTCAAATACTAGACAGAGAATTGGGGTACAATATGTTGTTAGGTCACCCATGGATACATACAATGCAAGCAGTATCATCAACTTTCCACCAATGTGTAAAGTTCCCATACAATGGTATAGAGATCACTGTCCATGGTGACCCGAACCCTTTCCAACATTATAATCATTTAAGGGCAAGCTCAGACAATCAAGTACCAAACAATCAAGAAGCTCCTATTCACCTACAAATGGAATCATTCTCAATTAAAGAAACAGAGAAAAATACACCAACTACATCTTCTTTGCATATTAAAGTAGTTGGTTGTGAATAATATTCCATTTCAAGCACATCAAATGGCAAACAATCATCATTTTCTCCCAGGTCCTTTGGGAAGCCTCAGAACACAACAATGAAGCAAGATAAAGGAAAAGAAATAGTAAAATATTCAGATTCTTGTTCCTTCATTAGATGGGGAGATTTACAAGAAGAATCTCTAAATGAAGATATTAATCATTGGATATATAGAGAGGAGGATGACATGGTAGTACCCAGGATACCTCTACATCAATATGGAAGCGGCTTCAAGATGTTACAAAAACATGGATATGATGGCACCACAGGATTAGGGATACAAAAGAAAGGAATATTAGAAGTTGTTTTACCACATGAAAACCCAAAGAGTCAAGGCTTGGGATATAAATATGTGCCACCAATAATAGAAGCTAGACAACGAACATTGGATATATTGAACAGGCCAAAGGTACCCTCAAAGTTCATACCTATAAGCCAAATGGATTTCTTTCCACCTCAAAAAAGAAAGTGACTACCAACATCTCCTATCATAGAATCAGATGGTGAAGACATGAGGCAACTTCTACAAGAACCTAACATAGAGACATCTAGCAATACAGTACCTGAATCATCTACACAAGCAAACATGGTAATAGATATGAGCTTAACACCAGCAGATGAACCAAATCCTTGGTTATTATCAAAACTTTTGCCAAGAGAAACAACTTCAGCACCTCCATTTGAATCAGATGAAGAAATACTACAAAGACTAATACCAAGCTTAAGAAGGGTATCCACAATACAAAGGAGGCCTACTCATTTATAAAAAACTCAGTTACCAGAACAAGAGCAGATAAGTGATACAGAATCAAAAGGTGAAACATACATAGAAAGTGTCATAGATTCTCATGACTATGAATTTCCATTTGACAATGAAGACAACTCATCACCAATATATGATTAAGAAACAATGGATCATAATCAAGTACGCATGATATCTGGATCCTCTAAAATGACAAGAGATAAAGACTTGCTCCTCATGCATCCATGTTTGATTGACTGGGGGCAAGAAGGAAAGCCACAATTAGATTTGTTTCAAAATGAAGAAGCTATAGCATAATTCTTGGGTGTAAGGGATGGATTCCCTTATAATGATCACAAAGCTGGCTATGCAGTAGATCTAGACAGAACTGCATATTTTGGAGAAGCAAGATCTTCTCTTAATCACAACAATGATGATAAAGTTAAAGACATAATAGTTTCCCTACCTATTAGTAAAGAATAGTCAACATTACTGGTAGAAGAAACTGAGGAAATCAACATCAACGATGCTGAGAAGGTTCGTAACATTCACCTGGAAAAATCCCTTGACCCAGTGGAAAAAGAGAAATTTATCAAATTCTTTAAGAAAAGACCCATCAATTTTGCATGGTCTTATGCAGATATGTCTGGATTAGACCTGGAATTAGTCTTACATCACTTGCCTTTACTTACTAGGGTAAAGCCATACAAACAAAAGCTCAAGACGATGCACCCTCACATAGCCTTGTTAGTCAAAATTGAGTTACAAAAATTGTTAGATGTGGGTTTCATCGGACCTATATACTATGCTAAATGGATTTCAAATCTAGGTATGTTTGTCATAATGAAAGTAATTGGAAATGGTGCTTATCATTTGCAAACAATGGAGGGAGATTTACTCCCTGATCCCATCAACAATATGCACCTAAAAAGATATTACATCTAAGGGCGGGTTCATTTCAAATTCCAGTACTGCATTTGTATATTTATTTACCGCATAGCATTATCCCTTTCTCATATAGTTGCATCAATAAAACAAGGAGATTGTCTGAGTTATTCACCTATATGTACTAAAAGGAACAAAGGTTGTCTCATTTCCCAGATACTTGCTCATGAAGCTTTTAGGAGGTCTCTAGTCATTCATCTTCAACGTCACATTGTGATTGTGCTTTATTCTTGGTTGGATAAAGGTTTCTTTATCAAGTCTTGTTACCCAAGATCTATCAATTACTATATCTTACACATTGATCAAAAGCTCTAAGTCACTACAGATACCTAGTTGGTCATGTGGCTAGTGAAAAATCCAATATTCTGCTTCAGTGTCACTGTAATTGTCATACCCAAATAGGTTTCATTACTTACAAGTCAAGGCAAGAAAATAAAAGAAAAAAGTGTTATGCCAATCTCAAGGCAAATTTTTTTTTTTAAAATGATATATTATTGAAATATCATGCATACAAACTTTTATCTTTATTTTTTCAATAATATATCCTTTATTTTTATTTTTTGGAAATATCATACATACAAATGTCTTCGGACATGTAGTGTCGCAGTTAAAACACTTCGTTGGTGAAGCAGCCACCAAGGTTCAAACTCCCAATGGGCCATTGTGCTCGCAGGCCTTGTGTCTTCATTGGACCGTTGTGCTCGCGGGTTTGAACAAGTGAAGTGTGGGGATGAGGTACCCTAGTTGTGGCCTCACTGGTTCATAGCTCCAGGTCAAAAGTGTTTCACATGGAGCTGGAGGGTATGTCATGCCAGCATCATCAGTCATGTTAAAAATTTTACCAAACATTACTTCTTTAAAAAAAAAAACATGCATACAAATGCAACTGTCATGCCCAAACTTTTGGGCAAAAATGGAACAACGATTTTTTTTTTAAATACTCTACGTTAATAATGGCATAAATAAGTTTTGTCTTAACTAAAGGTTAACTCAGGAATTAAAAGAATGGTTTCCTAAAGTTGATTTAATTAACTCAACCATTATAGCATTAACATTTAAGGTAGACTAATTATACCCCAAAAAGGGTCATTACAACTTAATTAATTAATTTAACTAATTCAACTAATTTTCCCTAATTAAATTCTCCAATAATGAATCGAGAGATTAATTATCTCAATAGTATTTAAATACTCAAGGACTAAATAAAATAACGTTAACTCATATTAAAATAATTAATTGAGCAAACACGAATAATGCTTTTAAATTTAACTAATAAAGTTAACCAAATCAAATATAAATTCATTTCACAATTAAGTCGAATTTTAATCCTCCTTTAGATATTAAATATCAACTATTTTATATTCGGCCAATATTGACCTCTATAGTTTAAAATTTAACAATTTACCTTTATATATATGTGTGCATAAATATAACTACATAAAAAAATATGGATTTTATTTAAAGTTAATATCCCCAAAATTATGGTAGGAATAACCTTCCTATTTAATTAACTATAATACAAATGGGTTTTACCCATTTCAAATTAAAAAGGGTTTCCCCCTCTTTTCATTTATATTATTATTATATTTCAAACCCTAACTAGGCTTGAATAATTTCTATAACTAAACTCCCCCTTTTTTTTTAATTTATTAAAGCTAACCCTATCCCAAAATTGGGTTAGGGTTACTTTGCTCTAACACATTTTTTTGTTGATTGTGTGTGTGTGTGTAGGTGCGGTCATGGCGGCCAAGCAAAGGAAGGGGAGGTCGAAGAGTAGCAAAGGCCAAAGTGTTTAACAGTTGGGGGGGGGGTTTGGGGGGTGGCCGAGCCATCCTACCATGGTCGTCCATTGTGGTTAACCACAGTGGCGGCCATAGCCGTCCACTGTGGTTTAATCACAGTGGTAGTCGAGTCGTCCACTGCGGTTAACCTGCAATGGTGGTCGCGCTACACTGCAACTACCCTAGAGGAGGCGGAGTGAAGTAGAGCTCTCGGCTCCCCCATCCCGATCTTCAACATTGGTATTTTTTATATAAAAAAAAAAATTTAAATGCTTAAAAAGTTTTAAATCGATATGCAAGAAATATATGTATATTTTAAAATATATATATATATATATATATATACACATGGGTTTTGACAACAGTCTATTTCAAGATTAAAATATAATAAAATCAGAATACTAAGGTAATAGACATTTCTTTTTATTTCCAGTTGATTCATAGTTTCTCAAATATATATATTTTAACATAAATGCAGCATATGTATTATTCATTTTTTTTTTTAAAGAATAAATACAACAATTTAGATGTAAGGTTTAAAACATTAGGCATAAACTTTACAATATATATATATATATATATATATATATATATATATATATATATATATATATTTCTTTGTTTAAATTTGTTTCTTTTCAAAGTAATATAGTAGGATATATTTAAATAACAGAATAGAATAAATTTGTTTCCCATCAATTCATGTAGCTAACTTTTGATTTAAATAACTATAATTAGATTTACAAAATATTTTCTACTTCTACATGCATTTTCAGATTAGGAAAATATAATAGAAATGAATTTATTTACAACTGCAACTATCTTTTTTTTAATTTAGTTTTTATCAATAAGCAGCAAGATGTAATGCAGATTAATATTAACTCTAAAATGCAAGACGTAATGGAGATTAATATTAACTCTAAAATGTCTATTTATTTATTTTTTGTGTTTAAACTATACACATAAGCAAATATTTCATTTCTTTACTGCACTACAACATTTAATTTATTTCATTTCTTTTTGCATAACTACACTAGTAACTTTTAACTATTTTCATTTCTTTTCCAATAGCTAAATAAGATAGAAATAAATTTCATTTCTAATCTATTTCAAGAGGTAAATATCAACAAAGAATAACTCAAATATCTATAGAGAAATAACTCAAATTTTATTCTTTTCTTTGCAAGGATATACTCAAATAAAATACATATTTATTTCATGATAAAACTTAGTCAAATAATTATATTTAATACATCATGGTTCCCTTTATACAAATAGGTAGATAACAAAATCAAGCCTCTCATTTCTACTAAATGAGGGCTTACCAAATACATGTATTTTCTTTTGCAACTAAATACAAATAAACAATAGGATCATGACATAGCTTCCCTTCCAATCTTTTTCTCAAGCAAACCTGCAACAAAAACTTGTAGGTTGTGACCATCGAGGCTCACCTCCCAACTTAGGCTTACAAGAAGCCACCCCCAAGCTAGGAGAACCAAGGCTAAATGGGTGACACATAAGCAAGAGGAAAACACAACACAAACACTCCCAACCCAAGGATGAACAAAGTCACTTAGTGACTATAACTTGAGGGGTGAAGGTGGACCAAATACCTAGAGGAGAAATCTGCAAGTAGGAGAACATAATGTCATTGCAAGGCTATCAAGTAGAATAACCACAAGTTCCAAACTTGTCCCAACAAATCCTTGTCCCCCAATGCATACAAGCCATCAAACTCCCCTTATGACCCCCATTGCGTAAACAAAACACTATGCAACAAGGGTCCCATAATCCCTTGTGTATCACTCTTCCAAAGAGAGCCTCTACACTCTTAGGTTGTCAAACAACCTTTCACCCCAAGGCCACTCTATCCTCCCAAGGGTGAGTATGGCCTTGAAACACCCAAAACAATAACATAAATACATGCAATTAAAAGTCACTAGGAAGAACTCAACATCCTCCTAAGTTTACTAAGAAAACAACAATGGAAAACAACAAACAATCTTTTCAAATTTACAGAACAACATACATGAGGAAGTATTCAACCAACCTTAAAACTACCAATGGGTGAATAAAAGTTTGTAGGAGAGCTGGCCAAATCCACTATCTTTTCCTTCACAAGACTTAGCCAACACTTCTTAATCCAAAAACCAATTTTTCGAGAATCTATGTCTCCAAAATGGAGAGTGGGTTATCAAACTTCTCCCTCCCAAACCATTCCCTAAAAATTCATTCCTCACTCTTTCCAATCCTCTTGGGAAGAGTGAGAGATTTTCATAGGCTGGTCTTCCCAACCCCTTACAAGATTTCTAGTCAAGGCACCTCAAAAAGGTAAAAGAGAATGGGGAAGAGAAATAACACTCATGAGGAAGGTTGTCTAACTTAGGTAAGATCCTCAAAAGTTGAAATTCGGCCATCTTGAAAAACTCAACTTTTGGGGTGAATAAACAGTCCCTAGGGAGTGGACACATGGCTAAAATTGGCCTTAATCGATAGGTACATCATATGGCCCATTAAAAGTTCTCCTAACTTGACCTTAGGAGTTAGTTTAACCCTCTAGAAACTCACCCAAAGTTTATCTACAGGTCAACCCTGAGTTGACCTTTCTAATGGCTCCCTATCCAAGACTTTCTTGGGATCATACTAGGATATTTGAAAAAAGCATTGGTAAATAAAATTCCTTCCAAGGGACATGTCACTGCCAACTCACTTTACAACACGTGTCAAGTGACACCACAAAATTACACATCACTTAAATACACATGGCAATGTCCCTTTTTTTTGGAATTAATAAATTAAACACACATCCAAGCATAAACATTTACAAATTAAAACACATTTACACACGAGGTTTTGTCCCTCCAAATAGACAACCCTTGGCTTCACAAACGCAAATAGGTTTAGGCTTGATTCTTCGAATAGTTTCCATGGTCACATGGATCAGTTTTCTGGCACATTTCACTTTGCACATTAGTAATTCAAAAAATCACATTTAAAATCAACATATGAAAAGAATACAATTTAGACACTTTGCATACAATTTCAATCATAACGTACAATTTATTATTTATCCAATAAAATCCACATAAAGCAATTTACTCAAAAGGCATCATCATAATCCTCATGAAACTCAATCATTAATACGACATGCATCCATGTTTTCTAATATCATAATGAAGTACTACAAATTTTGAGATAGCTGACATACGTCATATCAAGATTATCAAATCAGTGGATCATATAGGATCTAAATCCATAACACATCAAAATGTGCACCACAAGGTAAAATGATTCCATAACCTAGTTCAATTATTTTTCCCACTAATCTATCCGTCTAACATAGACCATCCTATTGAATTATAACATTTATTAACATGGTCAACCATGGTTAACTAAGTTAACCAGAGCTTGATCGGGGAGGGGCTCTACAACAACAAAAAAGAGAAATCTTGACTATGGGAACATGTAAGTAACTCCATCAGGGCTATGGACACCTACTAGCAATGGAGCAATGTTTGAGAGATTAAAGTGCATAACCTCGTTGGAGCCCTAAAAGCTTGCTAGCAGCGAGGCTCTATCCAAGTTGCTTTTGAAGTCAGAATAACTCATGTAGCTAGCCACATAGGATTCCAAAGGTCCTTGATGGTTATAAGGGTCAAAATAAACTCAATTTCACACACATAGGCAAAAGAACATCAAAATTTCAAGAATTGATGGAGAAGTTTTTGATGCCTCCATTCATAAATCTTGGTTACATAGTGTGTTAGGTTGGATGGTCTAAGTCTTTTGAGAATGGATTGAAATCCTATCTCTGAAATGTTTCACACCTTTAATCTAATTAGTGCATTTCAGAATGAAAGACACACACACTCATCTTTGTTTGAATAGAAACTGCATTTTTTTCATGTATCCTACATTAGCATAGCTCATATCAAAAATTCATTGTCACCAGCACATTATGCATCATCATGTAAGGTCTGCATACTTGGGGGCATAACTAAAAAAATAAAAAATAAATAAAAAACAATTTTGAGAAAATCCAAAAAACATTCGAAAAACAATTTTGAAAAAATCCTAAAAAAAAAATGATTCTAAAAAATAAAAAACACTTGAAAAATGATTCTGAAAAAATCCTAAAACAATCAATGTCGACCCACAAAATCCAAAAACATTCAAATATCAATTTAAAACTTGCAATAAATTGTCTCGCAAAAATCAAACACCCCAATAGATGTCCAGCAAACACTTCGCACAAAGTTAAACAAAGGATACAACTATCTTGTCAAAACGTCTGCAATCAAACTGATCAATTGTCTAATCTATCGATTTATCAAACTATCAATGTGATCAATATCTTGTCTTAAATAGAATCGGTACACTCGAAACTAGATAGATCAGTCTTATACGGGGTCCAAAACTTCTGAACCCAAACATTATCAAAATCACACCAAACATATGAAAGCAAAGGCACAGTCAGTCTAACTGCTAAGTTTTGTCTATTTTGGTTAAGTATTTTTATCAAATTGGTGAAGATCATTGCTTTTAGCTACTCAAGGATGTCCAAAAAGAGACTAGAGGAGCCATGATGGGCATGATCCTTTTCTTTTTTTGTTGTTTTTGGTTTGAACCGATGAAGTTTTGGGGTAATTTCTCTAGTGGGTGTATGTGATAGGAGTATTCAGCTTGTGAATTCCACACATACCTCGACCCCTAGTTTAATTCCTAGAATGGAGGGTTTATTCCTTTTCTGTTACATGTTTGTTTCTTTGTAATGAGATATCTATACATCTTGGTTCCTTATACCCTGGTGTAATAAGCTCCATTGTTATATAATAAGGCTCAATGATAATAATGTATTGCACCACAAACAAAATAATGAAGACTTTCTCATCAAAATTTCTATCATATCACCCATTATCACATCAAAATATGGCTTACAAAGATTGATTCAATTGATTGATTATCTTCTATCTATTCTACGTCTAACAACTAACAATTCTTCTAAGATCTTCAACATGTATTTTGACACACAAAATAATAATAAGCATCATCACATTGCATGTTCATTACCATTTCATAATCATAATAAAGTTTTCATCAACCATTATGCATCACAACATAAAGTTGCATCAAATCACTACATGATATCACATTCATATTGCATTCATCATCACAATAAGGAAACATTAGACCATGAAGTTCACCATCAAAAAGCACATCAAGAACGCATATTATATATATCATATAGAAATGTGTCAAAATACATTGTATCTACAACATCAAAATCAATATTCAATCTCTCAACCTATACTACCTCTATCAGTAGGCACATCTCGACTAGCTCTAGCCTATCCTGACGATACTCTAACTGGACCCATCACTCCCCCATTGCTAGTCTATCGAGAAGTAGATCGACTCGATCTTCTCCCCATGAAAGCACTAAAACTAGGTTCTCTCTGACCCTTAGGGATAGCCCTCTCATAAACATGCTGATAATAAATAGCCTCCTGTGCTACAGCAAAATATCTATCTGCCTGGTTACGTGCCTCTATCACTAGCCCAAATAACTGATCTTATGCATCCATAGTGATCTGAGTTTGCCTAACTACCTCATCCCTCTTCCACTATAATCGATCTCTATCAAAAGATATTTGATCTCTCTCCGTAGTCAAATCCTCCATCACATGTCGATACTGATCCCTATCCTCCATCTGTCGCTACCACAAAGTAGCAACCAATTCCTCTAAATGCCTAACCTAGTCTCTCAATCCCTCCTCATCTCCTCTATCCACACCTACAGACTCTACAGCCTGGGGAATCTCCACATCATAACCATCATCCCTTCCCTCATCTCCATCGCTTCTCGATGACCCTGATCTTGACTCATCACTCTCATCAGAACTGCTCATGGATGCAATCTCTCCACCAATATCCACATCCTCCCTAGCACTCTCCACCTGCCCTATAACCACTCTTATCATATCTATACCTCCTCCATCCCTACCTCCTCCATCTCTACCTACTCCACCTCTACCTCCTCCATCTATACCTCCTCCACCCCTATCCTCTACACCTCTCCCTCTAGGATCCCTGCCATGTCTAATCTGCTGAGAACCAATCAGAAGTGTTGGATCTATCAAAGGTATAGGCCTATGTTGTATCCACCATACACCATACTACATTGTGGATCCTGGATCCACTACACCAAGCCGCCATCCCCACAAAATAGGAGCAAGAGCATCAAACTCAGCAATAGAAACATGAGGTTGTATACAAGCACCCCACTCACCAACCTCTCGAGTAGTGTGAGAAAAATAAGTTGTCACGTCTAGAATACCCTGTACTTCCTCGAACTGTCTAAGAACATGGCCAAAAATATGCATATCAATAACCCTGTGGCTACCAATGTCTCAACCAATAAGATATCTCAGTTGTCAACAAAAAGGAAGATGTTGAGCATCATCAGTCCAACCAGGACAAGTAAGATAAGGTCTCCATGAGAAGTACTATAAGATATCAATCTAATGATGCCAATACAAGATATTACCCGATGCCCTATGCCTCACACCAATAGTATATCCATAAGCATATGGCTGCTCTAGCTCTAAATCTATATGTAATGCTAGATGGAAGATAGCTATGTGCTCCCAAGCCCATGTTTGAAGCAAAGTAATACCACATCCAACTGATTTCTGCTGCAAGTAAAAAACCCCATGCATCTGATGATACAAAGTGGCAAGAAGACAAGGAACCCAAGCAAACACACGTCAGTCAATAATCATATCGTGTATAACATGTTCCCATCCAACAGGAAAACCATGGGTGTGTCTATCAGGAATCAATAATCCAGCAATAGTACACGCAAGCACAATGGTGAGATCATCATAATCAAAATCATCCCAATGAATATCATAATGATCATGGATATGTAGATCCTGCTCCTTACACTTGAACAATGTACATAAAGCTAAAATACCATCATCACGATCAAAAGTAACTTGCCTACCAAATATCAAAATGTGTAAAATATGCCACATCCTCAAGTGTGATAGATGCCTCACCAGTCGATAGATGAAAATAACATGTCTCTGAATGCCACCACTCAACCAAAGCAGTAATCATAGCCCTGTTGGTCGTAACCTCGGGTAAATGTGCAATATAATATAATCCAACCTATCGTAACAAAGTGGTATCCTCTACATATAACTAATGACGTCGATCAAGACTATCTAGTCATGTCTGCCTAGCAAGAAGTACTGGATAATGCGCCTACATTTGAAAAATATAAAAATGAGTCAACTACATTATCAAAACTGCCAGGACGCATAAATAAGAAGAAACGAAGGGCCTTTATTATCAATTGTGATTCAATATTATCATATGCGAAGCAAAATGAGAAAATGCGACATATTTATGCCAAATGCGAATCAAATGTATCATATGCGACACGATATAAGAAAATGCGATCCAAAACATTCAATTGCGATACAATTTTGTCAAGTGCGACACAAAGTTAACAATTGCAACATAAAACATCAAGTGTGAAGTGTTAAACTCAATTGTGACATACATGCAAAATGACACACTAAAAAACGATTAAAATTTTTGCAAAATACAGAAAGAAAAAAAAAATTTAAAATAGGCAACTCACCATGCCACCAATGTCGGGAGGTCTCTGATAAGATCGCACTTGCTCGGATCAATGCAGCTTCACTCTATGACATATCATTTCACTCCAAGGACGCCAGAAGCTCTAATATCTCTAAGCAATTCTTTTAAAACAAAAAAATGCAAATAAGCTCAATCCATACCAATCCTCAATTTATAAGCTCAAAAATTAGGGTTTATTAACATAAATGTTCGTGGACCCCTCTAGCTTCAACACGGATTTAGACATAGAAAACGAGATCAAAACTCTTTCAAACTTCATATTATCACTATCTAGCATATTTCCGAAAAACTGGTCTTCGATCCAAAATTTTCCGACCACTTTTTCTAAGGGGGCATTATACCTTAGCATCACTGGGGCATACTGGGGCAGCTTTTCTTTTCATTTTCTTTGAAGCAATGTCATTTCGACATTGTCTCAAAGAGGGGCAAATGTAGACACCTAAAAATGTCTCATTAATTCTACACTAATTATTCGTCTATTTAATTAAGTAATTCTTTAATTATTTGATTAAATTAACTATTTCCTCTGACCATCACCTTTCAACACTTCTAACTATTCTATTTCTATTCTCAAATCATTTTAATCAGTTAACCCTATCTTAATTATTAATTAAATATCAATTATTTAATTAATTGCAACATTTTCCTTAGTTAAATAATCTTTATTATTTAATTAATTTTATTTCCTAAGTTTAAATAATTTCGTTTAAATTATTTAAATTAATTAATTATTCCTCCAAATCCCCAAATTATAATTCCAATTAATTCCATCTAATTTTACTTCATATTTCCCCAAATTCGAATTTCACTTCATTTCATCTAATTCCAAATCATCACAAATTTGAATTTCAATTAATTTCATGTACATTTCAGCATACGAATGACCAAAATCAAATCCAAATTGAAAATGAAAATCAAATTCAATTTCAAATTCCTACAACACATGCTAAAATCAAAACTGATTGATCTAATCAGATAACTCAGTTAACTCATCAATCATCCTTTTTAACTCAAAATCAACTTTTTATGACTAATCAATCAATTCAATCTTCTAATCCATCAATTCAGTCTTCTAATCAATCAATTCAGTCATCTCCCCAATCTATTCAATTCACTAATCAATTAAGTGAGTTGACTAATTCATCTATTCAGTTCACTCTTCAAGCAATCTAGTTGACTACTCAATCAAATGAGTTAACAAATCAATCAATTGAGTTCATTGATCAATCAATTTCAGTTGTCTATCAATCAACAATTGAGTTCTATTTCTCACCCCCTTTATCTTGAAAATCTATAAATTCAACATCTCTTCTCAATTCATTCTAGAATCACAGTCTTCAAAATTGTTGCTTATCTTCTGAAGGAAATCAAGTGCAATACCTGAGAGCCACCTACATCAAGAACAATGGAGAAGGGAAATGGAAGCCTTGCTATGTCAATTGAGGGAGTCTTAGATAGATCATTTCAATTCAATTTATAATTAACTTTATTTCATTGTTATTTAGGAGTAATAATTGGATTTAGAGTTGTGATTCACTCTTTGATAATCTGATTTATTCAATTTATGCCTATTTACTGTCTAAAGACACATGTCACCTTAGCTTTGGTTGGAACTGGTATAGTCTTTTATTTCTTTTCCTTTTCTACTACATCTCTTGCAGCTCTGACTTTCTCCCTAGAGTGACCTTCCTCCACAAGGATTTCCTCCTCCACCTTGGCAACTTTCCTTTTCCTTGCCAGTTCAGTGAACTTGGTGTGAAGTTCCATGGATTTTTCTTTACAAGTTTTGAACCTTTCTTCTTTTGTGTCTACCGGAGCATTCGACAGGTGTTGTGCATAAGCATCTAGAGTTCTTGCATCGACCTTGTAGCTTATAGGAATAATCCATACCATTTGGGGTTCAACTGCCTCCATGAGACATTCATCCTTATTCACCATGAAACAAATTATCCCTTCATATTTGCTGACAATATCCTTAGGAATTATGACCCTCTATTTCATCTTATCCTGAAAAGTTGAAAAATGCCCACAAAGTAGCATTTTGGTTGTCCCTGTTTCCAAGACTATCAAGACCCTTCTTGATCAGTTGGGCCACCATTCTTTCAAATTCCCACTTCACTCTACCTGTTCCGGGGATTTGATTCAAAAATTAAAGTGCCAAACAAATAACCAAGGAACCATATTTGAAAACATGCTTTTTGTCCTGCTTAATTTTCTTCAAATTGATCATTAACTCCTCCAACATGACACTGTATAGATCATAGTGTGCATCTTCTTTTATCATCTGGTATGCTACAAGGATAGTTGTGCCAAATATTGAATTCAGTCGGTTAGAATGATATACCTTATAACCAATGACCATTGCATAAAACTTAACATCATCATCTTTAATTGTGTTGATCCTCATTGATCTCCCATCAAATTCTACATCGATTAACTTGTTAATCGTAGGGTTTGTAACTTCTCGTAGCCCTAGCTTCACACTAGTTTGGTGCAAGCATGTAACTTCCCTAATTGCCTCTGGAGTGATCTTGTAAGGTTGATCTAACCATATAAACTCATGATGAATTCTACTCAGCACATATCTCACCCATTCCTTCTCTTTGAATTACACAAAGTTCACGAACTGGGTGAAACCCTTTCTCTGCAACTGCATATATTCCAACTTAGGGTTACCAATTTCATCCATGATACTATCAATATAAGATCCAAAATGTCTTCAGTGTTGGTTTCTTTAATTTTACAGTGAATATACGCCCATATATCATCAACATGCAAGATGTTGTGTGGAACAAACGAGAAAGCTCCAACTAGATCATCCTCCATGGATTTGTAAGGATGCTTCTTAAATATAGGATGAGTTCTATATTTGACCTTGACAACCAATGGCATAGCAATGGAAGAAGAGGATACCATTTCAAATTTTCATAAATTCTCTTTGAGAAAATACCTCAACTGACTGTTGAATGCCCTAGTTCACTTGCTAGATTGCTTCTAGCTCTCTGATCGCCCACAATTCTTGATCACCTTGTTTTGCAGCTCAAAAACACTATTCACAAAGTGAAGAATAACTCTCATATTTTGCCTTTGAACTTTGAAAACCCTAATTTCACTTTTGAATAAATGCACCTCAGATATCCAACCCGATGCCCTGTTTAGTTACCGGATGCCAAAATCAGCCATCTTAATCTTGGATATCAACTGAAATTCAATTCCTATCATCTGTAATCCATCGACTATAGATCTCATCAAGGGGTATTGCAAGATTTGCATGAATTTTCCTCCCACTAAGGATGAAAGCCCTAGTTACCAGATGAGGGTTCTGCATCGAATTCAGGTACAGATTCACTAGGTTCATCTTTCTTTACCCACATCTTCTTATGCTGATCTCTGATCTCATCAACCTTTTCCTTTCCCTTTTCATCTGATTTGTTCTTGTCTACCTAAACATTTTTCTTTCTTCTACATTACTTTGCAATGTGACTGGTTTTGTTGCATGCTCGGAAAACAACATTCTTCTACATAGGTCTAAAGTTCATTTGATTTGGTCTTGTCCTGCACTGATTAGAAACATGTCCAAACATTCCACAAGCATAGCATCTCTTGTTTTGAAAATTGTTCATTACTGCTTTGCACATATTTGACTTATGACCAAAGTTGTTGCATATGAAACACTGACTAGTAAAGGTAGGAACATTATTCATGTTGTTCATCATATTGTTATTGTTCATCATTCCATTATTCATCCTACTTCTGCACTGACTTTCCATATGACCAAACTTATTGCAAGTAAAACATCTACCATTAAACTTATGAGCATTAGGTTGTCTTAGCAAAGAAATATTGTTCTTCTTCTGATCAAGTTTTGCATTGCCTTCTCCATATCCAGAGGATTCACCTTTCTCAAATGCAATTCCTCGCATGTCCTTTCCATGTCTTTGACTATCCAACATCTCATCAAGCCTTGTTGAGCTAGCTTTGAATTTGTCTTTGTACTCATTAGTAGTAGCAAGTTCATCTCTTAAGGTAGCAATTTGTCTCTCAAGTTCTTGTCCATTATTCCTTGATTGTGTCAACTCAAGCTTCAATTGATCATTCTCATAGGTAAGCCTGAAGCATTCATCTGCTCTTTCCTTCAATGATTGTACCATATTTTCTTCATTCTTATTTCGGTCCTCAATTTTCATAGTCAACCTCATCAAAATGGATTGCATCTCATTCTTTAAAGAGGCATTCTCTCTTTCAAGCTTGTTAACTTCATCAGCTTTATCCTGGTATTCCATGATCTGATCTTCTTTCTCCTTCAAATTGTCCATCAATTCCTTCTTCTTCTCTCTAGAGACATTTGCTTGATCCTTCGGGTCATTAATGAAATCATTAGCAGCATTCAAGTTCTTCTTCAAAGTATAGATCTCATTTCTAGTTGCATCAAGATCCTCAAGTGCCACACTGAGTTGTCTCTGGAAACTAGAATCCATTGAATCAATCTCTTGGACCTTCCTTAAATAGTTAGGCTTATTCAGAGGAACTAGGCTCTGATACCAATTGTTAGAATTAGGGATCACTGAGAGGGGGGTGAATCAGTGATCTACTAGATATAAAATTCATAAACTTATTCTTTATCCACCAGTTAGAAATGTATAACAATAAAAAACATAAACAAGCAATAAATAAACCACAGATCCACAACACCAAATTTTTTACGTGGAAAATCGGAAAGGGAAAAACCACGGTGGAGTTGAAACCCACAATATTCATATACTATGGTCAAGAGTACATAAATATTACATAGATAGGGAACACACTTGCATTTAGGCTCACTGGTCAAATATAATTGCCTGAAAGGCTACAACCCTCAGGGAAGTCTCATTGACTTACAGTTTGATTACAATAATGAAATGCAGTGAAATAAACTCTGAAGTAGCATCTGATAATGCATGAATAAGTTCTGGTTAAGCACTAGATCTTTGACTGTACTCACTCTACAAATACTCTATTTTTGTCTCAATCAGCTATCAAATTATCTGTGAACCAAATGTGCACATGAAACTATACTCAATTGTATGAAAAATAGATCGCCACAACAGTAATACACTGAAAACCAATCGTCAATTCAATCTTATATATCTAGTCTTATAAAAAAAAATCTCCTCCAAGTCACTATCAAAAGTGTAACGTGTAGCTTCAAGTTGGCTTCAATCTCTAACAAGACATAGCACTGGATCAAAATAATTTTCCAAAGTGCTTTACCAATGTTGGCCTCATCATTTTCACCTTGAACTTAGCCACCAAATCACTGCAATCACCAGAAATCTTACTGGACCAAAATTGTACGGGAATAATCCTGATTTACCAGTTAACTCCTACTTTTGGATAAGAGAAATTCCGACCACCGGATTGAATTTGAAAGAAGAGTTTCCATCAATGACAATCCTAAACTATGAATCAAGCATCAGAAGTCATCGGATGTGTGTCAATTTCCAACAACTACAAGGAGAAGTTCTGGATCAACTTAGTTGAGCTTGATGAAATGCTTGCAAGTCAAAAGAATCCTAATGACACTCAAGTTCTTGGTTTTGATAGAAAGGTGAAAGATCCAAGTCAGCATAGCAGAATAGCTCAAGAAAGCCTCCAGTAAGATAGCCAAATGCTCATAGATTCAATGACAATTATTTTTTTGTAATAAATTCGGTCATATGACAAGTCAATGTAGAAATAAGATGATCAATAATGCTTCATCTTTTACTGGTCAATGTTTCAAATGCAATAAGTATGGTCTTAAGGCAAATGCGTGTAGAAGTATGATGAATAACCTTCAAGATAAAAGAAATATTAGATGTTATGCATGTGGTATGTTTGGACATGTTACTAATTGTAACGTCCTAAAACTGCACCCCTTGCAATTTTTTGACTGCTTTTGGGTCTTCACCTTAGTGTTTGCACCCCTCGGTCTGATCAAAGACTTGATTATTCTCACACCTATCAAAAAACTCATTCATCTTAGTGATGCACCCTTCCTACACCTTGATCCTGCCCCAAATTACCCTTAATGGGAACCTATCTTAGGCATCTCTCCCTGACCTATCTCAAATTTGAAGTGGAAAAATCCCCTCTATGTTGGCTCATATCAGAAAATTAATCAATTAATCCTACGGGAAAGTATATAAGAGGGATTTCCCCTCTGATTTGACAATCTATCAATCTATGATGCACACACAAGAGCATTCAAGAATTAAAGAACAATTGAGCATTTTTCAGTCTTCCTTCAATCTTTGGAGTAGCAATAGAGTCAAGATTTCAAGCATTGAAAAGGAGATCATCATTCTACTTCATGAAATCATAATTCCATGTGGAGGCAAGCAAAACTTCACAAGGAGGTATACGCATTTCATTTTCAATCAATTCTACATCCCCTCAAAGAGGAGGATTTCTACTTTCAGTCATTTCAATTATATTATTTCAACCACTTGGTTAATTCCAAAATTGGGGTTTGACCCAAAGGCAAGCCCCTATTCCCAACACATTTCTCTTTCCTTCTATGTGTAGGAAGCATGTGTGTAGTTGTACTTTTGGAATTGAGCTTTATTTGCAGAGATGGAGATACCCTTTTTGACGCATGAAAAGTTCGGAAGACCAATAGGAGGGTGACCCGGTCCGAACACATGGTCCTTGCAACTTTTGGTAGATTTTGAAGAGCGGTTGTGAATCATCTAAAACTTCTCAGATCCAAGTGCATGACTGAATTCCGAATCTATAGCTCGTTATTTTCTCATACTTGTCTTCATTTCCAGCACTTCGTCTTAATTCAACTAGTCAACTTACAAAAGAGGGTCAATTACATTCCAAACATAATCAATGTACTTAGTATTTAGTTATTTGCATCATTTAGGATTGGATCTAGTCGATTCATTCCCCGTTTTGAATGTAAAGTCTCTCCAACTGAAAATTGAGCTTAGTGAAACCTCCTTTCCCTTTGATGGATTTTTTTAGCCCCCAATTTTTTGCTTTACATTTTGGTGAACCCAACTCCTTACACCCTTAATTTTGATTTTTGTTTTCAGATTTGAGTGTATGCAATTTAAAATTCAAATTTTCAATTAGAAGTTTAATTTCCTTGCAAATTTAAGAAATTTAGAGGTTAAATTCACAAAAACCTTAATTTTTAGATTCAAAATTGAGCTTGTGATTTGTCTAAATTAGATTGATTGTTTCAGATCTGAGAACTCTTCAATTTTACAATTCAAGTTTTCATTTACATGTTCAATTTTCCGAAAAAAAAATTAAAATTAAATGGTTAAAAGAGTAATTTTTAAAATTGAGCTTCTGGGTTGTATAGATCTTGAATTAATTTTCAAATTTGAGTCCTTGCTTCAATTTCAAAATTCACTTTCCCTCTTTGCAACATTCAAATTTTTAAATTTAAATTTTTAAAATTAAGCAGTTTATGCAACAAACCCTATTTTTTAAAATTAAATTAATTGTAATTTCAAATCTTTCTTTAAGCATTTAATTGACTCAATTAACTCTAAAGCCTCTTGTTGTACTTCTAAACATCATAAAAGTTGACCCTTAAGTGTGCCATTTTTTTGTTTTATTCTTTCAATTAATCATCTTCTCAAACATCCTAAGTGTGTCCTATTTCAACCTTCGAGGCCTATTTTTGCATATCTAGACATCTCCAATTCTCATATTCTTCTGGAATTCACACTAAAATCACAATATCTTGCTTCCTTGAAAATTTGGAAAAGAGTTGGTCGAACCAAGTCGCTACCTACTTGGTCCTGATGTTTTCTTTGCAAATTTCGAGAGTTTGTTTTGACTATATTTTACTGCTTAATTCCAAAGATTTGTGATTTTTAATTGATTTTTAGGTCACCCTAAGGTTGAAAACAAATTTGAATTTCAACATTTCCATTTTCAATTTAAATTATAAAATTCAGTGGTTAATGAGATACACCCTAATTTTTAAAATTAAATTGATTTCTTCAATATTTCAACATTTTAAAATTTTAAAATTAAGAGGTTAGATTTGGACAACCCTAATTTTAATTTTGATCTTCCCTCCTTTCAAATTTTTAAAATTAAGAGGTCACTTTTAGCCCTGATTTTAAATTTAAATTTCTCTCTTCTAAGGGATAATTTCAAATTAAGAGGTTATTTTAACAAAGCCCTAATTTTCAATTTTAAATTCCTAGAAGATTGCATTACTAATCTTTATTCTTTCAGTCATTCAAATTTCCAATTTTCCTCCATTAGTGCATGAATTTTACTACTATTAGTCCTACCTATAATATCCCCGTAAGGAGAAGTTGTAGAATTAGGGCCACCCATGGTTTAATTACCAAGAAGATAGAGCCTAATTTGAGTAGCTTTTTCAATGAGGATATTGGTGGTTCTTCCAATCCTACGTATATTCCCTTTTATCCTCTTGATAATTCTCATGATGAGGAGGAGTCACTAACTAGAGTATCCATTGACCAATTGGCAAAGATAGACAATCAATTTGACAATATTCAACAATGGATGAGTCAAGAATACCCAGAAAATGAAGCTCTCCCATTGATTGAAGGATTAAAAAGAATGATTCAAAGTGATAAACATGGTGTTGATATCTTGCATGGTATTTCTCATATTGTTGATTCTAATATCATTCCTGTGAAGAGTTGTGTTGAAAACCTAGGTTATACACAACCTCCTAGTCATGTTAATCATTTCATTTCTTTAACAACTTCCATGGCTAGTGTCCCTACCTTCACATCAAAAATCATGGCTACCTCTACATAAAATGTCATACCTACAAATTTTAGTCATGGGGAAATACCTCTTCTTTCTTTCCTCCTACCATGAGTGCTCCCCTTGTTACCCAATCACACTCATCACCTATAAATGTTAGTCAAGAAAGCAACTCCTTAAATCACAATTCCTTCATTCCTCCTATGAGTCTTCTATGTGTTACCCAACCTTCTCCATTACCTACTTATCATAATGTCCTATATCCTTATTCTCAATCTCTTCCTTCATTCAACAATGTTACCCCTCCCTCTCAATCCAACATGTCTAATTTCAATCCTTCTACTGAAACTACAATAAATAGTCTAGCCCAAACAGTGTCTTCCTTACAACAACAAATAGCTTTTTTGAATCAATCCAAGTATAATGTGCCCACTTTTGATGTAGTGAGCCCATAATCCAATGACATTGTTAGAGTTGTCCCTCCTAAACATGTAGAAGTCCCTCAATTGTAACTTTATAATGGAAAAGGTTATCCCTTAACTCATGTTAAAATTTTCCAAACTTTGTGTAGTGACTTTGCTCATGATCAAAGATTGTTAGGGAAATTGTTTACTAGAACATTAAGGGATAGAGATTTGTAATGGTATTGTTCTTTGCCTCCTTATTCTATTACTTCTTTTCAACAATTTGCTAATGCTTTTATTCAACATTTTCACAATAACATTGGTCCTAAAGTTACTTTGAATGATTTGATGCATTGTAAACAAGGTGTTAAAGAAAAAGTGACTAATTTTATTGGTAGATATAAGAATTTGTATTCTCAGATTTCTTTTCCTGTCCCCGATCAAGATATTCAAAATATTTTTATTGCTAATTTACAAAAAAATTATTAGGGATAAACTTCTCTTAACTGATTTTACTTCCTTTCTACAAGTGAGTCAATTGGAATAATCATCTCCTTCCATGGCTCTGAGTGATAAGGGTAATAGTGCTCAACAACCATTTGTGAAGTTCAAACCAAACAAAGGATTCATAAAATTCAATGAAAACAACACCAACAATCAACTGGTAGGCACTACAAGTTTGCCTCTTTTGTCTAAATATTTTAAAATGGAAAAAGAATTCACTCCTTTGAATGAATCTTTGCATAGCATTATGTCTAAGTTAATACAAAGGAATGTGTTAAAACTTCCCCAAATCAAGCCAATTTATCCATCTAAGACAACTTCACCTTACTTTGATACTAGATCTTTTTGTCAATACCATCATTAGCTTGGTCATGATATTGAAAAATGTTTTTCATTGAGAAGTAAGTTTCAAGAATTGATTGATAACAATACCATATCTATGGCTGGTGTGAATGATATTCAGAATCTTTAGATTTTCACTGATCCTTTACCATCCCATTCCACTAATGTGATTAAGACTGATCATCTTTCCTTCTCTTCCAATGATGTTGGCCTTGAATATAATAATGTGGTGAACCTTGTAGACAAACAAGAACCTCCTAAGGATTTGTGCATCACATTTGATCCTAGTCAGACCATTAAAGCACCTAATGGCCCATTATACATAAATGTAAAAATCAAAGTTATACTTGCTAGAGGAGTGCTTAGTGATCCTGCTTGCATGGTTAATGTGATAACTGAAGATTTTTTTTATACTTTGCAATTGTATCAAGTGATATATGATGATACTGATGTGGTGGTTAAAGTTTTTGATGGCTTCTCTTGTCTTGTTATTGGTTCTATAACACTTCCTATTGATATTGGCAATAAATGCTTAGATGTTAAATTTTATATCATTCCTACATCCGATCAATTTCGTGTGAATTTGGGACATCCTTGGCTCTCTTCCAAGTAAAGCAATTGATTCTACTATTCATAAGTGTTTGAAATTTCCTCATAATGATAAGATCATAACTACCAATCATAGCATGTACCAACCTACAAGGTAGCATGGACATATTTGTCTTGATTACTTTTGGTTTGAACAATTCCATCCTCTTCAACCTAGAAGTGATGCTCTCTTTAGATCATATCAAAATTGGAAAAATAAAATGATTTTATCATTGATTAAACCTATAAATCTCACACTTACCATTCCTCCTGATGAGCATATACCCCTTCTTGAGGATAAGATTATTCTTCCTCATAAGGAAAGAAATAATCTTCTTCCCAAAGAGGCTCCTATTCTTTCTCATAAAGAGAAGAGTATCCTTTCTCCTAAGAAAAGAGATATTCATCTTCTTAAAGAAGAATCTATTCCCTCTCCCATAGATGAGTCTACTCCTCCTCCCAAAGGTAGAAAAACCCTTCCTCCTAAACATCAATCTATTCCTCCTAACGCTAGACCTATTCCTCTTGTTGGTGCCCTAGAATGGGGTTTATGCTATGAGCAGGTAGAAACCAATTTGATTCTTTAGATTTATTAGATGAGAAGCCAACTCCAACTATTCTAAATCTCCAAGGACTTAGACCAACATATGACAAGGATTACTGCTTATCCTTCTACACTTTGGGATCTCCAAAACCCATGAGGGTAATCCTTTGATGAATTTATAATCTTTATGCCATACTTATACCTTCACCAAAATTAAGCAAAAATTCTCAGATATGGGCTCAACAACAGGGAGAACTCTCAAGGATGGTTAGTCCTTCAGTGATCCTCAACCTAGATGGAGTTTGGGATGGATAAAATGCACAACAGTGCATATACAATAAAAGTACTACTTGATAATAATCAGTTATGCAATAAACATAGATGAATAGAGCTTAGAAATAACTGTAAGGACTCATGACAAACTATGAATATTACCTCTCTCCATTGGGTGCTTGATCTCAACATATATAAATGAGTTACAAAAAAATTAATCTAATAGCATTCAAATCTTGAGAAAATGTTGCCTTACAATGTTTTCCATCTACAACCCTGATCTAGACTACTTATCAAATCCACGAACAAGTCCTATCACTCTGCAATTCTACTCAAGCATTTTAATTGACCCCTTAGATCAAAGCAGGAATAGAAAGTACATACACCACAAAAGTGCACTGAATGAAAGAAATCCTTAAACACATTTCATTCAAAAGATGATACAATTGCACAGAGGAGAGAAATAAATCAAAATTGTATTTCCTTTTAAATCAATTTTCTATCTCTGTCATAAAGACCATTTACACATAACTCCTTCAAGAACCTGTAAGAAAAGCTAGACACATGACTCTTATCTATTTCTTTCCAAAATCCTTACAATTACTCACTTTCAACTAAGATTTGCTACACGAACCTTATGATTCTGAGAATTTTTAAAATTACTAAGTAGAGAGACCAAATTTGGAACCCTTTCTCCTGGCCTTGAATTCCCTTTTATATAAATAAGGGAGCAGAACAAGCTACACGCCAGAGGAGACACCTGTCACTCAAGAATGACCGGTTACCTACAATTCAGTTACAAAATATTCCATTTAAGGAATGCCACAACCAAGACCAAAATATCTGCAACTGATTCATCATTACACTTTATGCATTCATTTTCCCTTTTGTTGTCGTTGATGAAGATTTGGGAAAGGCCCACCTCTTTTAGTGCTCATGTCCAAAAAGTGACCATTGCATAGAACCAAAACTATATGCTAGACGTCCACATCACATAGTTAACTAACTAACTAATTGATGTCCTCATTCATCTTTCAAATAGATATTACTCCATTCAGCATATTCCTTGTCTGACAGCCATTTGAAAATCATAACCTCATCAGCTTTTTCCCTGAAGGGAATGTACCAAATTGCTACTTGATTCGCCTCCCTTTCAAAAGTTTTTAAAAATGATGTTGTGTGTATTATCTTATCCATACTTTCCTCCAACATGGCAATGGCTAAATCTATTGGAATCCAAGAACACTGAGAGGGGGGGTGAATCAGTGTTCTATCAGAATGGTCAATTTTAACCTTATTAAAACATGCATTCTCCAACCAGTAAACCAGTATATATATAAATGAAAGAAGTAAAGCAACCAGTAAGCCAATCACACAAATGAGTACCATAACACAAAGAATTATACGTGGAAAACCTCAAAGAGGAAAAACCACAGTGGGATTTGTCACCCACAATATCAATCCACTAGCCATATGAAGAGATATTACAAAATATGGGGGCTTGGACTTGCAGGAAGGCCTACAACCTAGAGCACACTACTAATCATAAAAGAGTCTCTCTGACTATAGTTACTTTGAATAAGAAAACATAAAAATGGACTCATATAATGCATCTGCTATGCCTGATAGAGTTCTAGTTCAAGCTCTGTCTGTTCTGAATCTGCTACCCTAAACCCTTACATGAATAACCTCTCACATCGCATTACAAATATCACTCTAATATATCTCATAACCTCACATATCTCTCATATTCTTTTCACATCCTAACATATCACAAAATGATCTTATCAACTGACCTATATACCCTTACAATCCTTCATGCCTTATGTCGGCTTACATAGATAATTATAAGGTGAATATACATGTCGGCTCAATTACATATATACATAAATATCAAAATCAATTACCAATTGTTGGATCTCAGATGATGTCGGCCTCCAATACCTGTAACCTAATGAAGTCATGTCATCCTACAATGTCGGTACCCATAGAATTCCTCCTACCAGTGAAGATACCTGTCGGTGTCGGTAAACAACCAAACCAAAATATGAAAGCCAGAACATGTTGCCATCAATGACAACATATTGAAACCAATCAAATGAGTGTCAATTTCCAACAATCTCCCCCTTTGGCATTGATGGCAACACTCATGTGAAAAATGATAATGGCTTTCATTTGTCGGTTTCACTCTGAGACTGTCCCCTGAGTTGAATATCCATCTGTGATCATGATCTAAACAAAAATACTCCATACATCTAGATCTCCTGATGTCAAGAATATATTTTTCATCGATACCTCCCCCTTTGACATCAATGCCAAAAAAATACCAAAAACTGAGACGAAGAATGAAAGACTGTACAAAGAATGTCCCAAAACACCTTACTGGAGCTAAATATATTTGAAAATTTCTGGATATGCTTTCTCCAAAAGCTCTAGATAGGTATCTCAACCTGATTTGAGTGTGTCAGAAATAGATACAAGTCCATTAAGAATATGGGCATACAACTCTTTATCCTTAAGTTCTAACAGTGTGGGCTTACCAACCATATCAATACACTCCTTATGTACACTTAATGAGTCCAACTGGGGACTCACCAATCCTCTAAGACCTCTATCTCTCCTTATGATCTTGTCTTTATCCCTCTCAAGAGCTAAAACTTGAGCTTCCAAAACCAAAATCTGACCATCAATAGATGTAGTCAAAGAATTTGAACTGTCAAAAGAATTGACTATACCTACAATCTTCTCTAGGGTATCCTTAATCCTTTTATTTAAATCTGTTGTAAGTAAACCTGTGTTACAACATACTCTGTAAACATTAGTACATTACCTTAAGGCATTATCAATAAACTTCAACTTATCATTAATCTCCCTCTTCTCTAACTCGATCATCTGATCAAATCTTTCTCTCTTGGCTTGTGTAAACCTCTCCAGTGCCTGTCGGTTTGATATCTATTGTAAAGATTGAAAGTACTTATAAATGTGCTCTATGATTATTTTGAGCTTGTCGGATGGGCTTGCTCCTTTGTCAAATTTGTACTATGGGACAAGTCTATGCAAAATTGGGATAGATTGATCAATAACTCCTTTGTCCACATATCCTTTTGTCATCATCTTTTATACAGCCATCATCATGAGCTTAGTAGAACTCATCTCAATTATGCTTTTATGCTCTACCTATGAGGTTTCAATTGACAATAATTATGCACTCACTATCAGTTCCCTGTCAGATTCCTCTTTCTTCTCCTCTAATGGTTTATTAACTTTTATAACTTCCTCTTTTGCATCGGTGGCTTCACCATTTGGTGTAGTATCAATTACTATCGGTTCCTCCTTATGAATTGTGACCTCAACTTGTACATTTTGATCTAGAGGACTATTGTCCTCAACATTTGAAACCTTTACACTCTCTCAATATGCCGGTATCTCAACATTTTTTGGTATCACCTCTATGTCTTGTACATTAGATTCTACCAGGGGCTTAATATCCAATATCTTAATATCTTTCAAAACTGTAGATGAGGTACCCACTATACCTTTACCTTTCCCTTCAACCAGGATGTATGTAGTGTCAGTTTTAGCTTTCGATGAAGTATAAAAAATAGGGCTTTTAGCAAAGAATTGAACCCATGCCTTGTGGGTCTCAGTGATTATCTCATTAAACCTATCTAACATAAGACTAACTATCTTGTGCTTATTGTGAAAGATTTTTCAGTCTACAACTTCAAGTGTCTTATCCAACTCCTCTAGAGTAATGGATCCACGAGTAGTTAACAACTCATGAATCTTTATCCGCTTATCCTCCTCCATAGCTGATAATCTTCTAGCATCTAAATTGTCATATAGCCGTGCCAATATTTTCTTCTCAATTTCCAACAAAGCTTTCTTATATTTATCCAAATATAACAAAACTGCTTCCTCAACTTCTTTTTGCTCATCACCATTTAAATGCTCATAATAAAACTGTACATTTTTCAACATACCATCCTTAGTTATTTCATCTACCAATTCTATAAAAGACTTGGGTGGAATAATAGTTACATTACCAGATACCATTGCTAGGTCTATGTCATCCATCTTCTTTCTTCTTCTAGTACCGAATGGAGCAAAATGTGTTTCCTTTGGATCTGTCTTCTGTGATGATACCTTAATTGTAACCTTCCTAACCAATTGCTTCCTAGCTTCCTCCTTAGTCTCTTCACCCTTATTCCTCAATACCCTCTTGAATGCTAAGGGTGTGTTATCCTCAGTTCCAGAGTCTGATGGAATAGGCTCAATAAAAACTTCAAGCTCTTTCCTCTTCCTTCCTTTTTCTGGAACAACATCCATTAATGCCTTGATGTCTTGAGATACTTGTTCAACAAATTTGCTTTCCTTGCCCTATTGTTTCTCCCTCTTCTTCCTGTTAAATTTTGTTTCAACCTCTTGCTCTTCTATTTCACAGTACCAAAGGATTTCTTGGCTTCATCAATAGGTGCATCAATTAACATCTTTGCATAAGCATCCAAAATCTATGCATGAAATAGAAAACAACATTGTTGAGCAGGTTCAAAAGGTTGATGATATAAACATTTTTCAAATAGAGCAGAATAGCATGCAATAAATGGTGGTGATTCAAGACATAGTTAACCAAGAAGAAACCAACAAGGAGAGCCCAAGCTTCATTCACACAAGGGGTTTTCCTATAAGAAATTTTTCCAGATTGGAGGTCGATAAGACATCAAAATTTGAGCCTACACCCAAGAACAACACTTCAGCAGAAGGTTATCAACTAGTCTATTCCCTTCTAGGTATCAATAAGTGTGAACGAAAAGAAGAGGTGGGCCATATTATTTTCATTCTTGTAGTAGTCTTACAACATTATGTGTGGAACCTCTTCATTCATCATTTCTTGTTAGTTGTTCATAAGATTTTGAAACATCTTAAGCTGGGAAGAAAAGGATGTTATTTCTCAAAACTAGTGAATGGTTTTGTATAACAAAGTTTCACACTTGGTTAGGGTAGGATAGAGTAGTTTTTCAATTTCAGTTCTTTTTGGTTTTTCAAGAAGTGCAGATTGCATAGTGTGCAAGCTCAACTGTATGCAGAGCCTTTGTAGTTTCATTTTCAAGTTTTGTTTAGAGTGCTGAGATGTAGTTCTAGATTTTTGGAAAAGCCAGAATTGACTCAATTCCCAATGGATATGCTAGGCTAATGGACTCTATTGTTTAGCAGGCAAACACCCCTGAGAGGTCGCCAAAAATGTTACCAAAATTTTGCACATGCCAAATTTGGTTCCTTAATGAATCCTTGCATTCATTCATATTGAAAAGATACAAGAGAAGCAATGCAGCATGTGGGTTAAAATGGGCTCATGAAGAGGTTGAGCTCAACATGCTAATGCAAGAATGTCAAAATTCTCCCTGTCACGTGATCAAATGGCGACAAAGAGAGGCCAGAGACTTTCCAAAACAATTTTGGTCGTCAAGCCATGAAAATGGTTTATCCCACATTGGCAGTATAGAGGGAGTTTCTTGTATTTAAAACCAAGATCACATGTAATTATAGTGTCAAAGATTACGGGCTTTTGACAAGAAGAGGATCGTCACCCAGTGGACCCCGCATACGCACGTATCTCAAGGCATTCTAATTTTGTGACCGGCTAGCAGGAAGTGACTAAAGAGTGAGCAAGTAAGCAAAGATCGGACGCAAATTGTAGTAATCCAATGGTTGTCGATATGTCACGATGGTTAGATGCTCACCAGATTACGACCATGACTTGGCGACTGATGACGTGGCAAATAGGTGGCGGTCCAATGGCTGGTGACATGACACGAATGGATGACGTCGAGTAGACCTTGGCTGAGATAAGTCTTGAAAATGTTTCATCGAAGGGTCACTTTCATCGACATAGGGCATATCGAAGAAATCAGAAGTAGTTTGGACGAAATGAGGATATCAATGAAACTACAAGTTTGATAAGACTGATAAGCAACTCGCCAAGGGAGTAATTTGGCTAAAAGAAGGATATCTAACAGAGCAAGATGCGTGACTAATGATGTGGCAGAGCAGAGGTTATAAGACGCATGGCTGATACGTGGTAGTTAAGGTGGCCGTCCAGGTGAGCTAATAATGAATGAGGATGCACCACATCATAGAGAGTAGATGAAGAACCAAGGCAAACCAAGTCCAATGGTAGGTCCAAGTGGTGGGACAAAGTGGACCCGTGAGCGAACCAGCGGTTGATGCGTGGCGACACCGTGGCATAAGAGAGACCCACTCAGAAAGATTGACTAGCAAGCAAGTCAGAAAGATCAACAGCGACCAAAGATGATCCAACCATTGTCGCTATGTCACGATGTAGAGATGCATGATGATTACAGTTGCGACTTGGCGACTAAGCGTTGGGACTTGGTGAGATGTGGTTTCAGTGAAACTTGGCTTTCGATGAGTCTTGTAAACTGTTTGCCAAAGAGAATATTTTATCAAAAGACTTTCCGAACAGAGATAAGAAAGAGGTGGGCCCTCTCTAGAGTGTTAAAAATAATTTAAGTGAAGCCCAGGTGGATCCGCGAACAAATATGAATGTAGCACGTAGCAAGGGTCAAGTGACTAAGTGGGCCCATTTTTTCAAAGAGAAACTCAGGAAGGGTTTTAAAGGTCCAACAAGTTTAAAAAGATCTAATGGTTGTCACTATACCGTAATAGAAAAGTGCCCAAGCATTAATCACCATGACATGGCGACAAGCCATTAGCAGTTCCAGTGGTTAAAGAGAAAATATGATGGTTAATCTAGGCAGTTAGGGTAGATGGTAAGTGACTAAGAAAGGTAAAAAGAAAGCAATTCCTGATGGATCCGATGGTGGTTGCTATACCACGGCTTGAAGTTGCTCGATGGATATCTATCTAGAGTTGGCGACAAGCAATAAGTTTTCATTCAGGGCGATTAGTGAGTTTGTGTTGAAATAAAGGAGCAAAGACCTCGAAGTCAATCAGAAAGTGCCACATGACAGAGTGTAGATAGAGATCAAAGAGGATTGGATGATCAGGATAGCTTCTTGACTAACTTGCCATTGACCCAATGGATTTGATTTTAGCGGTCGGGAGAACTGGTCATCTGCAAGGTGAAAAGTCCACCAAGCAAAGTTAAATTCTGGCATGAAAAAATTAATTCAAACACTGATCAACTATCCAAAATGCAAGAGTTGCATACCATTGGAAAGCTCACGAGACAAAGAGATCATATTTTTCAACCATTTTTACCAGAAGTTTCAGCATGAAGAGCAGTTGCCAGTGAATACATTTGATATTTTAAATGGGATTTCTTTTAATACAGTCACAACTCAGTTTGTCATGCATCTTTCACATGGGGATAGCTATTTTTTCGCACTTAGACATGCATATTTTTAAACAGTGGTTTCTTCTTTTCCAATGGAGCTATTCAAGGTGAGACTGGCAATTCCATATTGCAGTTTGCGAGATTCTCTCTTCATGCAGGATCAACGGCAGTCCTTAGGAGCAATAAAGATTATTATTTGACAATGTTATGCATGATTTTTTATGCCATTTTGTGGGCAGATTCACCCAAATATTTTCTCATGCAGTCTTTTTAGGGTTTTTGAAGGGGATTCATCAAAAAAATTATATATTCTCTTCCTCCTTTTTTCCCTCTGGTTCTTTCTTTTGGCATAAACATTTTTGCAAAAAGCATTGTAGCTCAACAGTATTTGAGTTTTGTAACAACAGGCTCCTTTATTTTTAGTAATATAGCAGCAGATCACCTTCTTGGTATTTCTTGCCTAGTGTTGAATGAATGATTTGATGATTTCTTGTGATTTTTATCCTCTAATTTGTCTCATTCAGTCAATTTGTGGTGCAAGAAAATACATCTTAGTTGCAGGTTCTAGTTTGTCTTAGTTAATTTTAATTGCTTGAAGTTGTGAAAACTTGTTGTTTTCCTTCACACGCATTAAATTCATACCTTTCTAGAAAATATTTATGCATTTACATGTTCAATTGAGTTGTGAGATTCACAATTATTTGTTGGAAGATTTTTGTGAGTTAAGCAGGTTGAAGATCTCAGATAAGATATTTGGTGCATTGCTTTCATTAGAATATATTTTTATTACACACAAGCCTTCTATCCCTTTCTATCCTTTTTCTTATCAAGTATTTACAAGAGATTCACCAAACAGGAAGTCAGCCTGATCTCTGGAGATTCACCTTCACTTTGAGCAACACACAGGCTCAAAGGTGTTTCCATGTTTCACAGGATTGCTTGTTTTTGAACATAGCATCATGGGTGAAATCCTCAGTGACAACAATTTCTCCCTCTTCTTCCTATTAAATTCTGTTTCAACCTCTTGCTTCTTCTATTTTGCAGTACCAAAGGATTTCTCAGCTTCATCAATAGGTGCATCAATTAACATCTTTGCATAAGCATCCAAAATTTGTGCATCAACTTCATAACCCATATTTTCAATCCATATCTTCTGAGGTTTGACTGCTTCCATCAAGGTTTCATCCTTTTTAACCATGAAGCATATCTTGGTTGAGTATTTCTCAACAATTTTCTTTGGAACCCTCTTTGTAGAATTCATAGTCTTCTGGAATGCCTTGAAGTAACCCCAAACCTTGTCATCTCGCTGACTACCCAATGTAGTAATAGATTGTTTCAGTTGTCTTCCTACCGGAATATCAAATGCCCACTATCTCTTCCTAAAACTGGGAGTTTCATTAATGAAAAATAGCATCAAACAGACAATAATATTTCCATACTAGAATGTTCCCTTCTTCTGTCCTTTGATCTTACCTAGATTAATTAACAACTCATCTAACATCCATCCACAGAGATCTAACTTCTCATTTTCCCTCATGATCTTATGAGTGGTGTAAATGCAGGAGATAGAAACAGAGTTAAGATGATTGGATTGAGTTACCTTGTATCCAATAATCATGTTACCAAATCTGATGTCTCTATCTATGATGGTGCTAACCCTCATCGATCGTTGGTTCAATGTTGCACTGGTGACTTTGTTAACCTGATCATTAGAAATCTTCTTCTCTGGATGTTGACCAATTTGTGGCAAATCGATGATGGCCTTAATGGCCTCCTTTAAGATCTTGTAAGGTATGTCCAACCAGATGAATTCTCCATGCACTCTGCTCACAACATATATGACAATCTCATCCTCAAATTTAGGAACATCTATAATGTCGGTAAACCCTAGATCCTCAATGTGTTTGTACTCGGGCTTGATCTTTCTAGAGTCTCCCATCAACTCGCTCATATACATGCTCTTGATATGAATAGTACCCAAATCCTCAATGTGGCAATGAATGTATGCTCTGACATCTTCCACATATACAACTCCTTCTGAGACATGGAAAAAAGTGCCAACCTCATCATCCAAGGTGGCAATAAGAGGACATCATTTGAAAATTGGCCTAAGATGGTCCTTAACCTCAACAATAGTAGGATTTGCAATAAAAGTAGGTGTAGAGGATGATCCCACTTCCATGATGAAAGATTATATTGATAAGTACCTGAGAAATAGTTGTCGGTGAAACCCTAAAGAACTCTTCCAATCATTGGTGAAATCGCTGAAGAAGATATATGATCACACTGAATCACCTTAGACTCGCTCTTAATTGCTCTTAATCACTCTAAATGCAAGGTGATCAAAAATGAAGTGGATTCAACCTTTTAACCTCCAAGAAACCCTAATCCATTATCGATATGAATGACTTTCGGTGAAAGATACTAGATCTTGGTAGAACATCTCCATGCCAAATAAGAATTTCCAGTGTCTATAACATCTTCCAGAACCTCTTCTCGAGGCTTAAGCAGTATTATCATGAATTTTTCCTACCCCTAAGGCATCTGCCTCATTTACCAGATGAGCTTCTTGCCGGTGCAAGAGCAACTTCCTCTGTCAGTTGAGTAACCAGAGCATTTCCATCTGTTGATTGATCATCTAACTTCCTGACCCATTTCTTGATATGATCTTTTTGGATTTCATTGACCTTGTCTTTTCCTTTATCATTTGATCCATCATTATTAACTAGTGGATTTCTACTTCTATAGAACCTAGCTATGTGTCCAACCTTGTTGCATGCAAAACATGTAACATTGTTGTTTTGAATTGCTTTGCTAAAACTAGTATAATTTCTTGACCTGCACTCATTAGCCATATGTCCAAATTTTCCACATGCATAACATTTAACATTCATTCTGTAATCTTCTATCTTATGACCATACTTATTGCATTTAGAACATTGACCGAGAGCAAAATTATAGTTCTGATTTGCTCTATTTCTACATTGCCTAGCCATGTGACCAAATTTATTACAAACAAAGCATCTACCATTAAATTTATAAGCATTAAACTACCTTACCGGTGCCTTCTAATTTTGATCTTCATTTGTAGTATCGGAGCTCTAACCTTGTTCAAATCCAAGTCCACTGGAATCTCCATTTTGTCTTTCACTTTTAAATAATTAATCAAGTTGTTCTTTATTAACCTTGTACTCACTTGCAATAGTCAGAACATCTCTTAGAATTATCATTTGTCTTTCAAGTTCTTGTTCATTGCTCTGGGATTGCACTAAATCAATTCTCAGCATATCATTTTCATGAACCAACTGGACGCATTCTTCAAATCCATCTTTCAAAGATCTCCCAAAATTTTCTTCATTCATCTTCCGATGTTCAATCACCTTTGGCATCCTCATAGTTAGCGATTTCATTTCATTCTGCATGACCATGTTCTCTCGACTCAGCTTCTGACATCTTTCTCATCATTATCCTAATTTTACAAAGGTTCCTTCCTCTTAGATTGAACAAATGATAGCCTCTCTTGTAGGATAAGAATGAATTCCTTACCAGAATTCAATTCATTTTGTAACTTCAAGTTCTTCGTCCTTTCAATATCATAATCTTCAAGTTCTACCTCAAGTTTCTTCTCTAAACTCATATCCATGGATTTTGGATTCAAGATCATCCTCAAGCTGTTAAACTTCCTTCGAGGCACAAAGCTCTGATACCAATTGTTGGAATCTAAGAACATTGAGAGGGGGGGGGGGTGAATCAGTGTTCTACTGGAATGGTCAACTTTAATCTTATTAAAACATGCATTCACCAACCAGTAAACCAATACCTATATAAATGAAAGAAGTAAAGCAACCAATAAGCCAATCACACAAATGAGTACCATAACATAGAGAATTATATGTGGAAAACCTCAAAGATGAAAAACCACGATGGGATTTGTGACCCACAATATCAATCCACTGGCCATATAAAGAGATATTACAATATATGGGGGCCTGGACTTGTAGGAAGCCCTACAACCTAGAGCACATTGCTCATCACAAAAGAGTCTCACTGACTACAGTTACTCTGAATAAGAAAACATAAAATTGAACTCATATAAAGCATTTGCTATGCCTGATAGAGTTCTAGTTCAATCTCTGTATGTTCTGGTTTTGCTACCCTAAACCCTTACCAGAATAATCTCTTACATCGCATTACAAATATCATTCTCATATATCTCATAACCTCACATATCTCTCATATCCTTTTCACATCCTAAAATATCACAAAATGATCTAATCAACTGACCTGTATACCCTTACAATCCTTCATGTCTTATGTTGGCTTACATAGATAATTGCAAGGTGAATATACATGTCAACTCAATTACATATATACATAAATATAAAAATCAATTGTTGATTTTTGGATCTCCCAAATTATGTCGACCTCCAATACCTGTAACCTAATGAATTCATGTTGGCCTGCAATGCCAATACCCATAGAATTCCTCCCACTGGTGAAGATACCTATCGGTGTTAGTGTCGGTACTGGTAAACAACCAAACCAAAATATGAAAGCTGGACCATGTTGCCATCAATGACAACATATTGAAGCCAATCAAATGAGTTTCAATTGCCAAAAAATCATCATAAATCACCTCCACCTATGTGTTGATAACTCTTTCTACCTCTTCTTTCCATAATTGTAAAGGTTTAAATTCCCCATTTTCATTCTCAATACTAGGCAGAAGTGTCTTATTCATTTCACTGAAAGTTCTCATCAACTCTCCTATTTTCCTTTCTATATTATCTGGTAGCATTTGGGCTTCTTGCATTGATCTTACCAATAAATAAGTTGGTTGAAGTGTTGGTGGCCTCTCAGCATGGTACTTTGAAACCATGGACATTATTCTGAGCTCGTTTCCCCTCTGTAACCATTTTGTAAACAAAGGGATTGCTACCTCTTTATCTTTATCAAAACTCTGAATAGAATTAAATAATAAAGAATACAAAGAATGAACAATATTCAGTCTACTGTCTACTTTCTCATTTAAATGAGTCAACACAGAGCTGACTATCTCTCTCTGCTTACTGGCAGATTGATCTTCTGACTCCTTTAAATTTTTCTCCAACTCATTAATATTTTCCAAAATTTAAGCTCTAGTTGGATCAATAGATCTAGTGGGATTAGGATCATCATCAGCATAAGGTACTAGCAGTATTGTTGGAATATTTTTCTCACTATCAAACTGAACTGATGCATCTATGTGTGAGACTAGTGGAGACCTGGATGTTGATGGGATTGCTATGATGGAAAGGGTTGAAGAGGGTGCTCCTGGTTGACTTTGTTCAAGGAGCTGAACTTTAGTCTGCAGCTCCACATATTTCTATTGGACTACTTTATAATCATTAAAAAATTTCTCAAACTTCTTCATTAATTCCTGCTTTTCCTAAGCCTCTCTTTTCACAGTTTCATGAGCCAATTTGGCCGTATCAACAACTAACTTTGTTGCTTCAACATTTTATGTATCAAAGGCTCTCTTTACAATGAGACCTCCTTTTAGGTTTGGATTTATATCATTTATAGTAAGCCTCCTAGGCCCTTTCTCTAGTGACCATATTGCCAAGGTTGCATGATCCTCTATAAAATTTGATCCTTTGAGTGCCAACCTTTCTTCCTCTTCTGAGTTATATTTATGTCCATTTGATTTTCTAATTGTATCAAATGCCACTGCGTCAGCTATGTCCCATTCAGGCAGAATCAAGATACCATCCTGGTTTACAATCTTACTAACTTCATCTGCAGTGATTGCCTTGAACTCTTCCACCATTTCAATGTTGACCTCCTCTTGATTTTCTTGGTCAGACCTATCCAGTCTTTGGGCCATTCTCTCTACGCTTCTCTTCATGTATTCATCCAATTTCACTTTCCACATCATTTGAAGGAAAGTCAAGCTTATCACCAAAGCTTCATCATCAAGAAATTTGTCACATGCCTCCTTTCTAGCATCCCTAAATGCTCTTCCCTAAATATCTAGAGGAGTGATGTCAAATTCTAGAGTGGGTGGCTCAGAAGGAAGACCAATTTGCATTTCTGCATTTGTAATTTCAATGGTGTCCTCATCATGTTTTTCTTCCATTTGCTAATCTCCTCCATGTTCTCCAAATTGTCTAGGAGGCAAATAAGGTACATGTGGTGGTGAGGGACTTCTATCTAAGTCTTCTAGATCAATGATCTGGACTCCTCTCAAAGGTCTAACCTATATCTCTAGGGCTGGCTCTGCCCTCATTATATTCTTTCTTTTTCTCCTCACCAACTTTCCACTATCACTATCGCTATCCTCATCACCACTCTCCTCATCCCTTACTCTGTTTATTACAATACCACCCCTCTAAGGGGGCTCATAACTAGGTCTAGTTTCTTCTAGCCCATATGTTCTATGAGGTAGAGGAAGAGGTGAGCCATCTGTTTCATCATTATTTCATGAATTATGGCTACATCTGCAGGTGAAATAGGTGTAGACCATTGTATATTCTTTTTCTCAATCTTCTGGCCATGAATTTCCTCAAGCTTGGTCTTCTTCTCTTTTAAAGAAAGAATTAAATCATCAAAATTATTCATAACAAAATCAACTTTGGCACAGAAAGGATTGAAGTTTCTTAATGGATCATAACTTGGATCCATTTTTTGTACAATTGCCCATAGCTTTCTGAAATCTATCCACTTCTCCTTCTTCCAATCTTGAGAAGAGAAATTAAAATCCTTTCTAATTACATCTTTAGGAAAATGGTATTCATTAGGCAATACAACTCCTTTTATTCTTTTCTTAAAAAGATTATAGAACCCCTCTGGATCGTTGTGTCTGACTACACCAACCCCCAAGTGATATGGTGCAAATTTTTTTATCAAAATACACATACTCTCCTTTCATAATAGAAAAGTATGGAATAATAGTGTAATCAGGGAAGCTAGTTCCCTTGCTCCTACCCCTCAAATCCTTATCCTAGATACAACCTATTTGCCAAATTACTTCAGCAAACCCTAATCTCAATGGGACATTAAAAGGTAACACATGAGGTCGCCCTAGGAAACCATAAACTTTGATGATCATGTTGACTAGGTAAGGGATAATATCCCCCCAATTGTGTTCAATTCTCATGATTGGTAGCCTCTCATTTGGTCTCAAGAAGTCATGTAGTTGTTTAGGAATCCTTGGTGGATTTACTATCAATCATTGCCTTAATTTGGAAGCAAAACC
This sequence comes from Cryptomeria japonica, assembly GCF_030272615.1. Classification (NCBI taxonomy): domain Eukaryota; kingdom Viridiplantae; phylum Streptophyta; class Pinopsida; order Cupressales; family Cupressaceae; genus Cryptomeria; species Cryptomeria japonica. The sequence continues at coordinate 485,530,162 of NC_081408.1, forward strand.
ATTATCAAATCTTATAAAACTAGCTTCCTGTCTATCTCATACTCCATAGTTGCACTGATATCTCAACATTATTAATTGTCCTTCTGAGATTCATAGTATCTTCAAAATGATTTGAGTTCTTATACAAGAACATATGCATCAGCAATGAATAATAATAGAAATTGGTGCTTAATACATTATCTTAATGTCTAATAGTCCCTCATGAATCATTTCTCCAAGATATGGTATGAAATCAAAAACCACTATAAAATTAGGACGTTGAATCTGAATGGCCATATACATGTAATCTGGTGGCATGATTATGAAAGGGTTAAAACCCAAAATCTGGCACAAAGAAAAGAAAGTGACCTGCAAATACTTGGTGAAATCACCAATTGGAAAAGGCTCCACTGAACCTGGGCCAATATGGTATGATGTGTCTCCCATTTTTTCCAAGTGGGTCGGGAGAAGGTTTGATCTAACAAAATCCTTTGTTTTGTGATACTCAGCCTTTATTTAATCCAAATTTACTTGAATCGAGGCAGCAGAGGGTTCATATAAATCAAAAACTTCTTGGAACTCCTCCCTTTAGATTGTCAACAAGACCTCTCAATCATTCCCCCTTATCACTCTTGAAACGGGGTCATACCTATCTGCAACTGCTCTAAGAAGGTCGACATCCACGAACACATTAGGCACCACCAGTTTGCCTAAGTCATACTGCCATGCACTTGAGAATGGAGACTGCAAATTCCTTTGTCGATACTATAACTTAAACATGTCTATCCCAGTCATCGGTACCCTAGCATCTGAAATTGTGTATGCTTTATCAACTAACCCTTCTCCTAGGGTTTTCCCTTGAATAAGATTTATCCCCTGATACTTATCATTTATTGATGGTTTTAATTGGTCCAGAAAGTCATCATACAAATTTCTCCTTAAATATTTTTCTGTCCTGAGTGGTTTCATGAGGGATCCATTCTACTAAACTAGGGCCTTCTCAATAATTATCAAAAAATGGGGGATAAAAACTAGGGTTCAACACAAGAATTCAAAATTCCAACATGGAAGAATGAGAAATTCTTAAACTCATTTTGCGAAGACTGTAAAATCCTACAACAATCTTCAGTCCTTTCACCAAATCATCACACAATTTACACTATCCATCTTTGAAAACACAGAAGGGAAGGTAAGCAACTTATGGTTTTGAAAGCACTGAGAACACCTTAATTCTACACTATGATAGCTCACTTGAATCTTCTCCAACTCTAGAATCTCCTTCTGGTCACTTCTGAATTGCTTTGTGAATCAAAAATAATTCTAAAATTTTTTTTAATGCTATTCTGGAATCAGGCGTAACCGTATTGTTCACCATTATTGCTCGCACGAGTGGAAAATAACTCGAATTCTTATTTGAATGAAGTTTGAAACTAGGTCATCGATTCTTTCCACGATGGCACATTGCACAATCTATGTGGAGATATCAAAAGAATGACACAGAATCTCCAACTCATCATCCTCCTCATTACTATCAGTGGCCCCTACCATCTGGCTTCTCTCGGCCCGCCCTATACACATGGCATCATTATCTTTTGAGCACTTTCTACCATGGGGTAGTGAGAACTGTTGGATCTGTCTGCACTTTATACTGCTAGCCACGACATGCGCTTTCTCTAGTTGTTTAACGACCGAGCATATTTTTTATCATGATTAAAAGATCTCCATCCATGTGCAGACAATAGAGAACATTAGTAGCCCAATTTTTATTACAAATATGTCGGTTAAAACTTGAAAAGGGACCCACCTAGGAAAATCAAAGCACATACTTAGAAAAAAGAGGACCCACACAACAAATAAACACCTAGGACATAGAAAAAGGCCCTGCCAATGTTACTAGAACCCTCAGGCTTAAGTGAAAAAGTAATGCAAATTTATAACAATTTCAGGGGATCTCATCAAGATTTAAACAAAATCCATAAAACCCTAAACCCTAAGCCTGAAGCACAAGAAAGAGAGCAAGACAAGATCTAGATGAATCATTTTAATCTAAGGCATGAAAATTTTTTGCTGTCATTTTCACTAACCATCACTTCCTCCTCATTATCGACACAATCTCCTTCCTACACCTCCCATTCCTCCTTTATATGGTGTGGTTCCTCCTCCTTCATCTTATAGAGAGAAGCGATCAACCTCTCTTGTTGTCCAACCTAAAAGACCTCAACCTATTCGGCCTTCCCTAAAAGAAGAGATGAAACCTATATCTGATAAACCTAAACCTCCTTAACCTTCAACCAAAACTAGAAGAAATTGTTGTGCAAGAGAACACCAACAAAGACGTCATGCTAGAGCTCGTGAAGTTGCTTCCCAAACCATTTATTCTCCTAAAACACTAACTGTTGACATGATTCCATTTTCTCCTAAACAAGATGTTCAACCTAATTCTCCAAGATGCAAAATGCTTAAAACAAATGACGGTTCAAGTTATATTCCTATTAGAGCTCCTATTCTTATAAATCTTGATGAAGAAATAGGTGAAAGAGTTGTTAATGATGAAAATGTTGATCTTAATATTGTAAGAAAGTTAAGTAGTGGAAAAACTTCCTACACTAACCTTGAGAGGAGGGAAATGCAAAAAAATTTACAGATCATCACAACAGTTATAGAAAACATAAATAGATATAATAACATTCAAACCATAACATAGTGATTTACATGGGGAAAACCCTTTCAAGAGAAAAAAAATCACACTCCAAAAGCCTCCCAATATATTATTCAGCAATCAAAAACAAATTACAATATACTTGCAGAGAAAGCTCTTCGGAGGAGTACCACTAATCAGAGATTAAAAGGTAACTCAATAGTTATAAGACTCTTACACACAACCTCTATCTCACGCACCTCATATATAGGGGATACAATACAAGAAACTATCAAACGATATTATAAAACCATGGGCTAAAACCACCAAATAAGGTGTAGCCGACCTCATTTCCCTTCTAGATGCTCTATGATGTGTCCTTCCCTTTTTATAGCTTATTTATGTGTCTGATGTATTTTATATTTCCTATTTTAGGAGTACAAACTTCTGAAGGCCATAACTTGAGAATTGTGTGTCCTGACGAACCGTTTGAACCGTCAGAAAGCTCACAAAGTGCTCTATTTCCTTGTAAACCTCTATACCATTTATTCTCAATTTTCAAGCCATTTTAGGGCCTATAAAGTCCTCAAAATTAAATTTAAACCTTTCATTGGACCCCTCCAAAATGGAAAATTTAATATCTTCAAAACTACCTATGATCTTGCAACGTAACTTTACCAGAATGCTTATCTAGCCAACCAGAAGGTTCAGGAAGAATTTCGCACCATTTTGTGCCCAAATGAAAACTTACTATAATAGTAACCTTATGTAAATGCAAGGTTGAGACACCATTTTCCCAACAAATCTCCCACTTAGCGAACACCTTGCAAGAGCTAAGGGAGTATTAACACAATGAATCAATTACTAGGGGCCATGAGGCCCATAGACTCCAAGAACCATCTAAACTTCTATGTGCTCACAACCTTGGTTAAATAATATGCAACATTCATCAAAGTTTCTACCTTAACCAACTTCACCCTACCATATTCAACCATATCTCTGACAAAATGATAGTGAACATCAATGTGCTTGGTCCAGGCATGAAATGTTAGGTTCTTATCTAGGCAGATTGCACTCTGACTGTCACAATAAACTATCACAACTCCTTGTTTTATTTCAATGTTTTAACACAGTCTCTTAAGCCAAATGGCCTCTTTACAAGCATGAGTAGCTTCCATATACTCTTCATCAGTAGTGGACAGAGCAACCACAGCCTATCGCTTACTCATCCAACTAATTGGACCACCAAATAAAGTAAACAAATAAGAATTGGTGGATCTTTTGCTATCAATATCACCTGCCCAATATGAATCCACATAACCATGAATATTAAGGGAAATCACGTCTCCAACTTAATTACCATGATAACACAAAGAATGCTTTGAGGTACCCTTCCAATATCTGAAGACTCTTTTGACTGCAACCCAATGAACTCTACCAGGATTAGACATATATCTAGACAAAACTCCCACTGCTTGGGAAATATCTAGTCTAGTACAGACCATAGAATACATCAAACTTCAAATTGCACTTTGGTAAGGCACTCTTCTCATGTCTTCCATCTCCGATGGGTATGTAGGACAATCTACAGCAGATACTTTCATTCCAATTGTAAAAGGAGCACATAATGGTCTACAATCCTGCATGTTGAACCTTTGTAACACTGAATTCACATACTTACTCTAGCCTAGCTATAGCTTTCCATTCACTCTATCTTATTTAATTTCCATCCCAAGAATGTGTTTTGCTGCACCAAGATCTTTCATTTCAAATTTAGCAGCAAGTTGAGACTTAAATTTTGAAATCATACCTTTCCCTTTATCAATGAATAGCATATCATCAACATACAATGCAATGCACAGGAAATGATCACCATCAGATTTATAATAAACACAGTGATCTGATTTAGAATGCTCAAATCCCAAACTCAGCACATATGCATCAAATTTATGGTACCACATCCTAGGACTCTGTTTGAGGCCATACATGGATTTCTTTAATTTACAGACCAAATTACTTTTACCTTTCACCACATAGTGCTCTGGTTGTGTCATATAAATATCCTCCTCCAAATCACCATGAAGGAAACCAATTTTCACATCTATTTGCTCAACCTCTCAATCATAAGTAGCACCAATGGAAATAAAAAATCTAATGGATGTCATTTTGGCAATAGGAGAAAATATCTCACCATAATCAACACCCTCAATCTGAGAGTAGTCGTTTGCAACCAACCTTGCTTTATACTTCTCAATGCTTCCATCTGAACTAATCTTTTTCTTCAACACTCATTTGCAACCAACAGGCTTCCGTCCTTCAGGCAATGGTACAAGATCCCATGTATCATTCTTTTTCAAAGATTCCATTTATTCTTCCATAGAAATCTTCCAAGATTATGCATCATTCATACCTAATGCCTATTTTATAGATTTCAATTCATCCATATTAGCATTCAAAGAAAAAATACATCTCCAATCATGAAGTGAATACCTTTTAGGTGGTTGTTTATGTCTTGTAGACCTTCGAACAAGTTGATTTGGAGGTTCTTCCTCCTCTTCTGAAGATTCAGAGCTAGACGAGCTCTCCTCAACTTCTTGCCTATCTAGGGGTCTCGATTCAACTCTTTCGGGTGTAGAAGGGAATTGAATCACATCTTCCTTTTAGTCTATTCTTGCTACAATGTAATAGAAGGAGACTTAATTTCTCTAAAAATAACACTTCTACTATGAATTACCTTTTGTGTAATAGGGTCCCAAAGCTTGTATCCTTTCACACCATAACTATACCCAATGAAGGTACATTTCACAGCCTTGTTCTCCAACTTTTTTCACTTCTCCTTTGGCACATGTGCATATGCCTCACAACTAAAAACTTTAAGATGTCTCAATGATGTCTTGTGACCCGGCCATGCTTCCATAGGTGTTTTATCAACAAGAGATGATGTAGGAGACCTGTTAATCAGGTAGCAAGCAGTGGCAATAGCTTCAACCCAAAACCTTTGTTCTAGACTAGCACCACTTAGCATACCCCTAGCCTTCTCCATCAGTGTCATGTTCATTCTTTTAGCACCTCCATTCTGTTGTGGAGAATAGGGAGTTTTCTTTTGTTTTTTAATGCCATAGTCTTTACAAAATCTATCAAAATCATTAGACCAAACTTCACCACCATTATCAATCCTCAAACATTTAATTTTATTTTCAGTTTGCAACTCAACCATTGCTTTAAATTTTTTAAATCGACTGGAAACTTCAGATTTACTCTTTAGAAAATATACCCATGTCCTTCTACTAAAATCATCAATAAACAAAACATAATATATGGATTTTCCAATAGAAGGAACATCTACAGGACCAAACACATCAAAATGAATAAGATCAAAAACACTACAAGTTTTATGAGAACTCGAGTAAAACTGAACACCGTTTTATTTTCCATAAATGCAATGCTCATAGAAATCAATGTCAAGATTACAATCATTCAAACCTTCAAAAAAAAATTATTGTCAAGGTCCTTAGACCCTTTTCTCCAATGTGGCCAAGCCTTTGGTGCCATAACATAGTCTTCTCTATAGGTAACTTTGCTTCAAAAGAAAGAGAACCCTTAGGTACCCAAAAGCCATTTCCATCTATTGAAGGTGAAACCCTCAAATCTTCCATAGATTTACTTTTTACATAATTTCTATTACACTCAACAGTGTATGCATCTATCTTATACAAAGTGTCATACTTGACTCCTCTAGCAATTACCATAGTACCCTTAATCATCTTACATCCTACTTCATAAAAGACTACCTACAAACCTGCATCTATCAATTTGCTCACAGATAACAGATTTCATTTTAATCTAGAGATATGCAACACACCATTAATCCTTTTTATTCTGCCATCAGAAAACCTGATTCTAACTTTACATCAACCAACAATGTTCAAATGTGAATCATCACCCAAGTACACCTTACCTCCATTAAATTCCTCATATTCAGAAAACCAATCTCTATTGGTAGTCATATGAAAAGATGCACATGAGTCTATTAACCAGGCATCATTACCTGCATGAGTCATCAAAGATACAATAAAAGCATCACCATCTTCCTTTTTGGACTCAGAATCATAATCAATCCTCTTCTTTTTCTTCTTCTTTTCTTTTTTGCAATCCTTACAGATGTGACCTGATTTACCACAATTCCAGCAAATGACTTTGGACTTTCCAGGAGATTTTTATCTCGCTCTCGATTTGGACTTATCATGCTTCTCATTCTTCTTTCCTTTCTCCTTAGATTTTCCATGAATAGTTAGGGCTTCCTTTGAACTGAGGGATACCTTCCTCCTCATCTCTTCACCAAGTAGGGCACCCACCACATCTTCAGACTTCAAAATAATAGAAGTACTACCAATAGCCATACCAAGAAAATCTTACGAATTAGGTAAAAAACAAAGCAAGATCTGGCATTTTTCCTCTTCGTTCATCTTATCACCGATTGATACTAATTGAGCCACCAACATATTACATGCTTCTAGGTGGTTTGTAATTCATCCACCCTCTTCTATCTTCAAGGAATACAATTTCTTCCTCAAGAAAATCTAATTTAATAAAGATTTTTCTTGATACATTTCACCAAGCTTAGTCCATAGCTTCTTTGTAGTGTTTTCTTCGTGGACATTGATCAAAATAGAGTCTACCAGCCACAATTTGATTAGACCTTTGGATTTTCAGTCCATAATATCATACTGAGCCATCGTAGTAGGATCTAAGGGCCTTTGAACATTCGCATCAACAACATCCCATAGATCTCGTTCTATTAGCAAATCCTCCATATTTAGCTTCCACATCTCAAAATTCATTCCATTAAATTTCTCCACCTCTATTTTCCCTGACGAAGTTGGCATCTAAAAATTCCTGCAACAAGATCAAAAAGTGTCTTCTAAACAAGTTCCCACTCAAATCGGGATTATTTCAAAAAACCCAACCACCCACAACTAAAACCAAAGGTGATCAAACTCTGATACCACTTGTAAGAAGTTAAGTAGTGGAACAACTTCCTACACTAACCTTGAGAGGAGGGAAATGCAAAAACTTTTATATATCGTCACAACAATTACAAAAAACAAAAATAGATATAATAACATTCAAACCATAACACAATGATTTACGTGGGGAAAACCCTTTTGGGAGAAAAACCCCACACTCCAAAAGTCGCCCAATATATTATTCAGCAATCAAAAACATATTACAATATACTTGTAGAGAAATCTCTTTGCAGAAGTACCACTAATCAGAGATTCAAAGGTAACTCAATAGTTATAAGACTCTTACACACAACCTCTATCTCACGCATCTCATATATAGGAGATACAATACAAGAAACCATCAAATGATATTACAAAACCATGGGCTAAAACCACCCAATAAGGTGTAGCCGACCTTATCTCCATTATATATTCCCTATGACATGTCCCTCCCTTTTTATAGCTCATTCATGTGTTTGATGTATTTTATATTTCCTATTTTAGGAATACAAACTTTCGGAGGCCATAACTTGAGAACCGTGTATCCTATTGACGAATCGTTTGAAGCATCGAAAAGCTCGTGAAGTGCTCCATTTCGTCGTAAACCACTATGTTGTTTATGCCCAATTTTTAGGGCATTTTGGGGCCTCTAAAGTCCTCAAAATCAAATTTAAACCTTTCATTGGACCCCTCCAAAACAAAAAATTTAATATATTCAAAACTAACTGTGATCTTGCAATGTAACTTTACTAGAATGCTTATCTAGCCAACCAAAAGCTTCAGGGAGAATTTCACACCATTTCGTGCCCAAATGAAAACTTACTATAAATAGTAACCTTATGTAAATGCAAGGTTGAGACACCATTTTCCCAACAAATATTTCTGATGATGAATATGAATATGTTGATGTTGAAATTGATTTATCTACAAATTTTTCAAAAGGTAACAAACAAAGTGACTCATCATTAGAGCATGGTCCTTGTTTGGAACTTGTGATAACTCCATCTACTATGCTCGATGTACCTCCTCTTGCCTGTTGTCCACCTTCCTGAAATAATGATCAGAAAGATCAGGGGGAGGATGACATTCTTGATTAGCTTCATTAGCACTGTAGATTCTCTCTCTCTCTCTCTCCTCTCTTGCCTATTTGTGACATTCTTCTATTTGTTTCCCTATTCTTCTATTTGGCATCCCTAGTGTTGTCTACTTGACGATGATGCAAAGAATTGAGATCTCTTTTGGTCTCTCCCATGTTGACTCAAAAAACACAAGTGTTCCCTTCTTCCATGGTGGTTTCCTTTCTTTGGGGGATGAGGACAATTCTATGCATACATATATATACATGATATACATGAGTTATCATAAAAAATCATACTGACTCAAAATTTAGGTGAAACCACCTTATGTTTTATGTCCATTATCCTTTGATTTATCCTCTCTTGGGAGGCTAAATTATTGTGATAATAGGCTTGTCTTTTTGGGTGTATCCTACCTTAAAGGAATTGCTCTTGGCAAGGCGTTTGCAATCACTTTAATGTGGGGGCATACACTCTGCTCATGATTTTCTCTCTTGATACTTAAAGTTACTTAGTGAACTTTGTCTTTGATTTGTGATTTTTAGTATCTTCTTTTCATGACTCATAATAAGAGAACCTTACTAGTTGTAGTCATGGTTCTCTCTTTCCCTCTCATGATCTTCCCTTTTACCTTATCATTGAAGTCATAAGATCCTAAAGTCCATTGGGGGCTTGGTGTATCTTGCCTCTTTGATGTGGTGAAATTCTTTCAATCTGAATTCCTTATACTTTACCGTGAATATTTGTGTAAGATCATACTCCCGCTAAAGTGGGGGCTAAATGTAACATCCTAAAATTGCACCCCTTGCAAGTTTTGACTACATTTGGGTCTTCGCCTTAGTATTTGCACCCATAGACCTAATCGGAGACTTGATTATGCTCACATGTCAAAATTCTCATTCAACTCACTAATGCACCCTGCCAACACCTTGATCTTGCCCCAAATTAAGGTAGGACTAGGGCATGGTGCCCTGGTCCCCCTTAATGGGGACCTATCTTGGGCCCCTCTCTCTGACCTATCTCAAATTTGAAGTGAGAAAATCCCCTCTATGTCGGCTCATGTCAAAAAATTAATCAATTAATCCTATGGGAAAGTATATAAGAGAGATTTCCCCTCTCATTTGACAATCTATCAATCTATGATGCACACACAAGAGGTCTTCAAGCATTCAAGCGATCAAGCATTCAAAAAAAATTAAGCATTTTCAATCTTCCTTCAAGATTTGGAGTAGCAAAAGAGTCAAGATTTCAAACATTGAAGAGGAGATCATCATTATACTTCATGAAACCATAATTCCATGTGGAGGTAAGAAAACCTTCACAAGGAGGTATAAGCATTTCATTTTCAGTCATTTCTACATCCCCTCAAAGAGGAGGATTTCTACCTTTAGTCATTTCAATTACATTATTTCAACCACTTGGTTAATTCAAAAACTGGGGTTTGACCTAAAGGCAAGCCCCTATTCCCAACACATTTCTCCTTCCTTCTATATGTAGGAAGTAGGTGTGCAACTGTACTTCTGGAATTAAGCTTTATTTGTAGAGATGAAGATACCCTTTTTCGACACGTGGAAAGTTTAGAGGACCGATAGGAGGGCGACCTGGTTCGGACACACGATCCCTGCAACTTTTGGCAAATTTTGCAAAGAAGCTCTGAACCATCTAAAACTTCTCAAATCAGGTCCACAACTGATTCTTGAATCTGTCACTCACTTTTTTCTCATACTTGTCTTCATTTCCAGCACTTATTCTTAATTCAACTAGTCAACTTACAAAAGAGGGTCAATTACATTCCAAACACAATCAATCTACTTAGTATTCAATCCTTTGCATCATTTAGGATTGGATCTAGTGGATTCATTCTCTCTTTTGAATGCAAAGTCTCTCCAAGTGAAAATTGAGCTTAGTGAATCCTCTTTTCCCTTTGGTGGATTTGTTAAGCCCCCAATTTTTCACTTTACACTAATTAATGCAGATCAAGAAGAAATCAGATGGATTTTAAACCTATGCAAGGAAATGTTGTTTGCTATGCTTGCAACAAATCTGGTCACATTGCTAAGTATTGCAGAAGTAGAAATGTGAATAGGAGTGGTCCAAAAGACAAGAGAAAGAATGAGAAGCCAGATGAGAAGGGAAAAGTAAAAGTTGAGAAGATTAGAGATCAGATGAAGATGACATGGGTTAAGAAGATTGATTCGGAGGCAGGAAGTGGGTCCACACCTAATTCTGGTGTTGGAACTGATGAATAATGATGAACAGTAAATACTCAATAGATACTAAGAGGGGGGGTGAATCAGTATAGATAAAAACTTCTTTAACAACTTAAACTGCAAAGACTACACTAACTGGCAAACAGCATCACTGATCTAAATCAAGGCACTACCGGTAAAACACAGTGAGACTGTGAAAGACATAAACCGGTAACATCTAGATCTTCACAAAACCTAATATCTCATTTCCACTTCACCCATATGTATAAACAAGTAATACATTAGAAATATAATGACCACTGGATTAGCTTGCATTATTGCTTAACAGAAAACACTAAAACATCACATGAAAAAGCATCACACATGACACAATTATTAATCACGTGGAAACCCAACTAGGAAAAACCACAACGGGGATGAATGCCCACAATTTGTTCTTGAACTCTTTTGAAGTCCGCTCTGTTAGGAGCCTAGTCCGGTTAAGGACTTTACAACAGGTTCTACTAAGAACCGATCCTGCTAGGGATCACCCAGTTAAGGGATGGCTAAATACCTGGTTAGAGGTTAAAACCCTGTTAAAGGTTACCTTGTTAGAGGATTTAAAGAACTCAATGATTTTGAGTCACCCTGTTAAAGGATTTACAAAAATCCTGTTAAAGCTACCCCGTAAAGGGATTTTCCAACTGCTAAAATGGTTAGAAGTCAACAGGTAATACACTGATCTAATAACAGCACTCAATGCCAAGGTAGATCCACTTCAGTTCCTTTACATCTGTAGTCACACTCTATAGATCTCTACTCACTGCACCGGTCTGGCAAGAATCACTTCACACACATACATTTGTCAACCACTTCAAATGAGAATCATCATCGACCTTATAGACAACAATTAGGTTGGTGGCAAAAACCTAAAACCCTAAGCATCTAGGTTAACAATACAGTCGGTCCAATCCTGACTATTTAAAAAAATTACATAGGGTAAAACAATCTTGAACAAATCTTAAGACATTCTACATCATTCATTCTTTGTTGCTTCTGGAAGCTGATAACCCATCACGCGCTCTCCATCGTTTACTAAGATTTTGCACATTCCCGAGGTAGATAGAATCAATCTTCTTCATGCAAGATCCTCAAGGAAATCCTTCATGCGCACAAGCCTGACATGGCAACATGATCTGATCTTCATTTCAATACTAACTCATCACAGGATATCATTGGTCGAATCACACAGACTTGGAATGCATCAACCGGAAACCCTGAAGCTAAGACTACCAACCGATAGTCATATCAAATGAAACCCTGATACAAACTTTGCATATATCGGTTCACATTCCAACATATAGGTTCACCTTTTCACATATACCAATTCACATCATCATACCAGTTCACTTCATACCATCATACCGGTTCTCTTGCCAATTTGCTTTCTTCAATATACCAGTTCATACTTCAGCATATTGATATCAATGACAACATACAATCCTATCATGTCATCAAACTCTGCACATATGCCAACAATCTCCCCCTTTGGCATTGATGGCAATACACAAAGATATCTCTACATCTTCAATACTGCAGATATCTTCTCTACTTCACATCTTCTCCCCCTTTGACAACCATGCCAAAGTGGAGGTACAAACATCCATGTTTCATTATGCTGCTCCCCCTGAGGAGTAGCATCCTTCAACACACCAATCTTGAAAAGATTTGACAATGCAATACCTGACTGATATGGAGCACATACCTTTAGTTCACCTCTTGAAGGGGCAACACCCCTGATTCACCTCTTAAATAGGTAAATGTAGCCTTTGATAGAGGCTTGGTGAATATATCTACTAACTGCTCCTTACTGGAAACATGTTCCAATACAACCTCTTTGTTCTGAACTTTCTTCCTCAAGAAATGATACTTGAGCTCGAAGTTCTTGGTTTTAGCATGCAATATCGAATTCTTGGAAATATTAATTGCACTTGTGTTGTCACAAAATATACTCACTGGTTCAAATACAGGAACTTTGAAACCACTTAATACATGCTTCATCCAAATTGTCTGAGTGTTGTTCATAAATGCTCCTACATATTCTACTCCTGATGTAGATTGAGAGATACAACTCTGCTTCTTACTCATTCATGAGACTAGTCTACCACTGAGAAAGAATGCACCATTGGTTGTGCTCTTTCGGTCATCCACATTACCAGCCCAATCAGCATTTATAAATACTTTGAGATTGAAATCATTACTGTATGGATACCATAATCCATAATCTATAGTTCCCTTCAGATATCTAAGAATCCGCTTGACTGCTACCAAGTGGGATTCTCTTGGACTTTTTTGAAAACGTGCAGCAATGCCCAGTGCATGTGCAATGTCTGATCTGTTGTGTACTACATAGTGCAACTTACCAATCATTGACCGGTATTCCTTCTTATTCACCAATGTTGAGTCATCTTCTTTTGACAATTTACAACCGGTCATCATAGGTGTACCAACCGGTTTGTTGTCTTCCATGCCAAAGGTCTTCAACACCTCTTTTACATACTTGGACTGAGTGATAAAGATACCATCTTTCATTTGTTGAATTTTTAGTCCAATGAAGAACTTTATCTCTCCGATTAGTGACATCTCAAATTCCTTCTGCATCTCATCTGCAAATGCATGGCTCATCTTGTCATCTCCACCAAAAATTATGTCATCAACAAACACTTCATAGATCAGGATTTGGTCTCCTTCTGACTTCAAATAGATATTGATATCTTCACTTGTTCTTTCAAATCCAATCTTCACAAGATGGGAGTGTAAACATTCATACCATGCTCTAGGTGCTTGCTTTAATCCATACAAGGCTTTATGTAGCCTACACACCATATCATTGTCTTCTGATAGGGAAAACCCATATGGTTGCTCTATATACAGTTCCTCTTCAAGTATTCCATTCAGGAATGCAGATTTCAAATCCATTTGATACACTTTGAATCCCTTGAAGGCAGCATACACAAGTAGCATTTGAACTCCTTCCAATCTAGCTACTAGAGAAAAGGTTTCTCCATAATTGTCTCCTTCTTCTTGAGCATATCCCTTACATACCAATGTTGCTTTGTTTCTTACCACTATGCCATCTTCATTCAGCTTGTTTCTAAAAACCCATTTGGTGCCAATAACATTTTTGTGCTCAGGTTTGGGTACCAAAGACCATGTACCATTCTTTTCTATCTAGTCAAGTTCCTCTTCCATAACCTTAATCCACTCTTCATCTTTATGTGCCTCTTTAAATGTTTTGGGCTCAAATTTAGAAATCATGCAAGAATTCTCTCTGACTTTTCTTCTTGTAAGTATTCCTACATCCTTATCCCCTATGATCTGCTTTGGATCATGATACAACTTTACATACCTAGGAATGATCTTAATTGATTCCTCTTTCTTTTCTTCTTCATCCTCATCTTCATCAACATCTACTGGTGTAGGAGCACTGTTACTAGTACTTGGTTGTTTTGCAACCGGTTCCCAGAAGGTTACATCTGGTTCATCTACTGCTTGCTCACTATTGGTTTCCTTAGGTTTCTCAGAGGTTTCATAAACTCTAACATTGATACGTTCAACAATTATCTGAGTCCTATTTTTAAAACCCTTGAGAGCTTTGCTCTTGGTGGAATACCCTAGGAATATTCCCTCATCACATTTTGCATTAAACTTGCTCTGGTATTCACTTCTCTTGATATAACACTTGCTACCAAACACTCTAAAGTAGCTTACTACAGAAGTCTTACCAATCCAATACTCATAAGGAGTTTTATCCTTACCTTTCTTGATGATTACATGGTTCATAGTGTAGACTGCAGTGCTCATCGCTTCTCTCCAAAAAACGTGAGCAACCTTCCCTTGAATCAGCATCACTCTAGCTGCTTCAACTACAATCTGGTTGTTCCTTTTTGCTAGGCCATTCTGTTATGGAGTCTAGGGGGCAGACAGTTTCCTCTTGATGTCGTTCTCTTCATAGTACTTATTGAACTCACTAGGAGTGAACTCACCTCCTTGGTCAGTTCTAAGGCATTTAATCCTCTTACCACTTTCCTTTTCAACTAGTTCTCTGAAGGCTTTGAACTTTCCAAAAGCTTCAGACTTGTCTTTCAAGAATGTGACCCACATCATTCTTGAGAAATCATCAGTAAGAATCATAAAGTACCTATCTCCCTGAACACTCCTAGTTTTCATAGGACAACACAAATCAGTATGTACAAGATCAAGTAAATTATCTGTTGTGAAAGATTTACCTTTGAAGGTTGAGGAAGACATTTTCCCCAGTTGACATTCTTTGCACAAAGGATTCTCTGGTTTGTTCAGCACAGACAATCCCCTAACTGCCTTGATCTTATTGGCCTTCACAATATTATCAAAATTTACATGGCAGAGTCTCTTATGCCATATCCAACTGTCATCAAACTTAGCCATTAGACATTGACTAACATTTGTATTTAACTGAAATAAGTTACCTTTGGTCTGCATACCGGTGGCCATCATTTCACCACTCTTTCCTTTTATTTTGCACACTCCATCTTTGAATTCCAGAGTGAGTCCTTTATCATTCAGCTTAGCAACACTCAAAAGGCTATGCCTGAGACCTTCTACCCAATACACATTATCAGCACTACTTTTTCCATTTAGAGAGATGGACCCTTTTCCTTTTACCATACATGGTGCATCATTACCAAATCATACTACACCTCCATCATACTCTTCCAGAGACAGAAACTTTCTCTGGTCACCAGTCATGTGGTGAGAACAACCACTGTCAATAATCCACTCATTAGAATTACCAAAGCGGGAGACAAGAGCCTTCTTGTCTAACACATCTTCCTTAATGGCTACAAACACTATGTCTTCACTTTCTTCATCTTCTGATTCATCATCAGTGACACCTTCATCGACTGCAACAAGACAGTTTCTCCTATTTCCTCCTTTGAACTTTTTAAACTTTTCCGGTTTGTCCTTATGATCACTGTTGGGACAATTGATGGAAATGTGTCATATCCTATTGCAAGAAAAACATTTCAAAGGGAGCTTACTTCTATATTTTCCAATTCCCTTAGGAAGTCTCTTGGCTAGAAGAGCTTCAAATTCCATCAGGATCTCCTTATCATCCATATCTCTACTTTGTCTAGGTTCACAGTTGGTACTAGATTCTTTACCCTTTTTAGATAGTGCAGCAAATGCTCTAAAGGCCGAATCAATCTTTTGAACACTGCCATCATAATTGTTTATCTCATATGTGATCAACTTAGCAATGATGGAATCAAGGGATACCTTTGTCTTGTCAATAGATCTCAACTCCTGAATAGTGGCAACCCTTATTGCATAGACCAGTAATAAGGATCTCAAAACTTTGCTAACAATGGTGGAATCATCCATTGTACCTCCTGCACTCTTGATGTCTCCAACAATAGTTTTAATCCTTATCCCATATTTTTTAATGGTCTCTCCTTCAACCATCTGCATGTCTTCAAATTTTCCTCTAAGGCTTTCTTCCTTAGCTTGCTTCACATGCTCATCACCGCCATAGATAGACTCTAGAGTATCCCATACATCTTTGGGATTGTCTTTATCCTGAACATCTATAAACTCAATATCAGATAGACTACTGATAAGAGCTTCCATGACTTTCCCATTCTCCTAAATTTATCTTTTGTGATCATCGGTGAGAGTATCAGTAAGGACAACATAAGTATTCTCAACATAGTTCCAGTGTTGAGCACCCATGCCTTTAATGTATATCTTCATTCTGTCCTTCCATATCTTAAAGTTTTCTTTGTTGAACTTAGGACCTTCCCTCTTCATCATTAGAATAGTATCTTTTCCTCAAGCAGTTAAGCTTATAGCACAGAGGACCTAGAGGACACTTTGATACCAATTGATGAATAATGATGAATAGTAAATACTCAATAGATACTGAGAGGGGGGGTTGAACCAGAATAGACAAAAACTTCTTTAACAACTTAAACTGCAAAGACTGCACTAACTAGCAAATAGCATCACTGATCTAAATTAGGGCACTACCGATAAAACACAGTGAGACTGTGAAAGACATAAACCAGTAACATCTAGATCTTCACAAAACCTAATATCTCATTTCCACTTCACCCATATGCTTAAACAAGTAATACATCAGAAATATAATGACCACTGGATCAGCTTGCATTATCGCTTAACAGAAAACACTAAAACATCACATGAAAAAGTATCACACATGACACACTTATTTTTCATGTGGAAACCCAACTAGGAAAAACCACAGTGGGGATGAATACCCACATGTTGTTCTTGAACTCTTCTGAAGTCCACTTTGTTAGGATCCTAGTCCAGTTAAGGACTTTACAATAGGTTCTGCTAGGAACCGATCCTACTAGGGATCACCCAGTTAAGGGATGGCTAAATACCCTGTTAGAGGTTAAAACCCTGTTAAAGGTTACCTTGTCAGAGGATTTAAAGAACTCAATGATTTTGAGTCACCCTATTAAAGGATTTACAAAAAGCCTGTTAAATCTACCCTATAAAGGGATTTTCCAACTGCTAAAATGGTTAGAAGTCAACAGGTAATACACTGATCTGATAACAACACTCAATGCCAAGGCAGATCCACTTCAGTTCCTTTACATCTGCAATCACTCTCTGCAGATCTCTACTCACTGCATTGGTCTAGCAAGAATCACTTTACACACATACATTTGCCAACCACTTCAAATGAGAATCATCATTGACCTTATAGACAACAATTAGGTTGATGGCAAAATCCTAAAACCCTAAACATCTAGGTTAACAATATAGTCAGTCCAATCCTGGTCGTTTAAACATATTACATAGGGTAAAACAATCTTGAATAAATCTCAACACATTTTGCATCATTCGTTCTTTGCTGCTTCTAGAAGCTGATAACCCATCACGCGCTCTCCACTGTTTACTAAGATTTTGCACATTCCCAAGGTAGATAGAATCAATCTTCTTCATGCAAGATCCTCAAGGAAATCCTTCATCCGCACAAGGCTGACGTGGCAACATGATCTGATCTTCATTTCAATGCTAACTCATCACAAGATGTCATCTGTCGAATCACACAGACTTGGAATGCATCAACCGGAAACCCTAAAGCTTAGACTACCAACCGGTAGTCATATCAAATGAAACCCTGATACAAACTTTGCGTATACCCCGGTTCACATTCCAACATACTGACTCACCTTTTCGCATATAGCATTTCACATCATCATATTGGTTCACTTCATACCATCATACCGGTTCTCTTGCCAGTTTGCTTTCTTCAATATATCGGTTCATACTTCAGCATATTAACGTTAATGACAACATACAATCCTATCATGTCATCAAACTCTACACATATGCCAACAAGAACTACATCTGAAAACTGAACCTAGGCATCCAGCCTAGGGGGAATTATAATGCAAATCATTCAAACCCACTTGTTTGAAGATATGTGCCTATTTCTGGTAGGTTGCAAAAGTGTTTATGATTCTAGTAGATTTCTAGAAGATTTGAACCTATTTGGAGATCTGAAATTTTTTTGTTAGATATAGAGCATCCAAAAGAATTAGGGCAAAGTGCATTTATTGCAATAAAAACTTAGGTTTGTGGCAAATAAAAGGTAAATTTTCCTCTTCATTTTTCAGTTTGTGATTAAAGAGAAGAAGTATAGAGAGCTCTACGAAGAAGTCGATCAAGCGAAATTTGGTGCTATCAATTTTCAAAGAGATTTGGTGAGTAAACCTAATCCGGTGTCAAAGGTATTTATCAATAAAGACCCTTCTTTCGGTTGAAGTTGGAAATTTGAATCTGTAAGAATGGTTGCATATGGTACTACAATCCCTCTGGTTGTTAACATCACTAAGTATGCTCGTCCCAACTTAAAAAATCATCCATTAATTTCAATGGAGGATGATCCAAAAAGTTCCTTTTCATTCGTACCCCACGAAGTCTTTCACATTGAAGATATAAGCATTTACACTCATGGTCTGATTGAAGAATTGGGAAGCTTCCAACTACTGAATATTTTCAACAACTGGTTGTCTTATCAAAGTTCCATGTTGAAACCTAAATTTCAAGAACTGGAAAATAAGGGTTTTGTTCAATTTGTGAAATTCCCAATGGTGTATGAACAAGAGTGGATTCGGTATATTCTAATTCGTGTTCATAATGAATTCATGTGGTTGGATAGGCCACATAAGATCACTACAAGAGTGATTCAAGCACTAACAGGGTTGTGTGCATCTGGTCTATTGCCATCTCTGAAAACAGTGAAGAATGACATTGTAACCAATGCAACTAGATCAAAGTTTGATCAATGTGCAATGACTATTGATGACATTTTGAAGGATGGCATCTGGTTTGCATCTATGGTGATAGGCTACAAGATTTATTACTCTATTCGAATGAACTCTATATTTTGTATTGTAGTGTACACACTGCATATGAGATGTTGAGGGAGAACGAGAAGTATGATCTTTGCAAGTTGCTCTGAAGTGAGCTCATCAAGAATTTGAAGAAGATTAAGGAAAACAAGAAGCACCCCATTAAATATGGTACCCTACTTCTGTGTATATTCTTCTATTTCAAGAATGAGATTCCAAGAGTTGGTCTAGTATAGTGGGCATTTGATAGGCCTATGGAAATGTAGATTTGAGAGTATCTCTACAGCTCCAGTGATTCCAAAGCCCAAAACAATAATCTATTGGGATATTTTAAGAACTTTTAGGAGGAAATGCATGAGAGAGAGAGAGAGAATTCCAAAAGCTATTGTTGAAAAATATGTTGACACCATCTATTTCATGGTTGAAACCAATCAAGACTTGATGAAAGTGATGGAACCTCAAACTTCATGGATTTTACCAATGGGATATGAGGTTGATGAACAAATTTTGGAACTGTATGCGAAACATTTATTGAGCCAAATGGTGGAATTTAATGAAGAAAGGTTTTGAGCCTATAGAAAGAAGAGCCTAAAACTTCATCAATAATTTAAGAGACCAATCATTTAGAAGAAGGTTCAAAAATAGGTAGAAGATTTTGCAAAAAGCATGGGGATATCAAAAGAGGTTGTCTGGAAAGCAAGAGAAGAAAACATTACCTCTGAAGGGAAATCTATAAAAGTAAAGAAGGAACTGACAATAATCCCTAAGCCTAAAGCTAGAACTAGAAGTACTGCTCCTATTTCCTAGTCTCCCAAGCCAAAATCATCAGTTAAGCCATCTGGTGGAGTACAGAAGAAGAAATTAGTCAGATTTGTGGTGGTTGATGATGAAGAAACCAAATCAGATGAGACAGTAAGAGAAGTAAAGGGAAAAGCTCATAGGACCACCAAGGTCTCTAAGGAGAAGCCATCCGGCAAAATAAGATTTAGCAATAAACCTAAGTTTGAGCTTGATGAGGCACTAAAGTCAAGGAAAAATCAAGGTAATTACACTATTGTGCCCCCTATTACATTAGATAAGATTGTTAATTCAATTGTCAAATACAGTAATTTGAAACCACTATCTGAGTGGTATGGAAATTTTGATGAGAGTGGGAAGAGGTCATTAGAAGAAGTTGTAATTGAATATATGAATGTATATAGTAAATCCTTGGTAGAGTTATCATCTGTAATTCTAAAGAGTTTGTATGATATTTTGGATACTCGGAGACTAACAACAAATAAAGAAGATGAGAAATTGAAGGAATATATATTAGTCAATTTGTGTGTAGTTATTACTAAGGAGGAGATAGATAGATTATTCTAGTTAGGCAAGGATAAATTTTAGAGTAAGCACAAAGCTAATAAAATCATGTTCAATAAGATTGATGAGGTTGCTAAAGAAACTAAGAAAATCTAGAGAGAAGTTTTGCAAGAAAATCAATATGAAGTCAATCCAGCAAAGGATCTAGTTGACACCCATCTAGAAACTAAGCAGCCTAAGGTGGATACACCTTCAATTCTAAAAGTGCATTCAGTTGAGAAGATAGTGAGTGACACTTTTGTTCTAGAATTTCAATCAACAGATCATGTCGAAACCAATGCTCTGGGATAGAGTAGAATGGAGGATGATGCAAGTGTGGGTGAAGCTGATTGTAATGGTAAAAAAAGGTGAAAGATGGAGAGATCAAGAGGAAATATTTTCTTCCCTCCGAGGAGAGATGAAAGTTTCACTTTGGATTCCCCTTCAAACACTTTTCATGCATTATATTAGAAGAGGGGGGGAAATGAACTAGATTCAACCTCCAAAGAAAGAGATTGAATTATGCGTGATGGTAAGTGAATATTCTCTTCTGAGATTGAGATTTGAATTGATTGAATTGTGTACTTATGAACAAGTGAAAAATCAACAAAGATCTAATTATAAATTAAGATAGAAGCGTAGGATGAAGCTGTGTACTTGGATCTATCAATAATATGTCAAGATGAAGTCGTCCTATGAATTTGGGAAAAAGTTGCCCAACCTGTGGCGGGAGTGTACACGATCCTCTAAAAAATCCATGAAATAAAAAGGGTTTTTCCACCTTTGCATATGGAGTCCAAATCCAAAATCACACCTATGCACCTACAACCTACACACAGAAAAGAGAGGAAAAGGGGTTAGGATTTGGGGTTTGCCTTCAGGTCAAACCCAAGTTTTGGAATTAACCAGATGATGAAAGAAAGTACTTGCAAGTAAATGTAAATAAAAGACTGAATTGTAAATTACTCAAGGGATGTTGTGATAGAAATGTTGATATAATTTCTCGTATTAGATTGAATGTTGAAAGGGATCTCCTCTTCAATGGTTGAATCCTTGACTTGAATGCATCACCTAGCCTTGAAGGGAGACTTGAGAATGCTCAATGCTGGAAAGGAGTGCTTCAATGCTCTTGAATGCTTGATCTCATGTAAACTTCTTACTCATCCCCCTTATGCAAATGAGAGGAAAAATGCAAGTTATATACTTGTCAATTAGGTTTAATTGATTGATTTTACATCGCAGGCTGACACTAGGGGAGTTTTCCTGCTCAATGCATAACCATCAAAGCACAATTGAAAAGGGTCTTGCCCCAAAATGGGGTAGGGGACAGGGGTGCCACACCCTTGTCCTACCCTTTTTTCTAGGATAGGGTGTAGTTTAGGCAGTGCTGAGGGTAAGAAAGATGCAGTTCTCAGGTGTCGAGCAAGTCTTCGGTCTCTGATTTGGATTAGGGATTTGAATTGCATGTGTGAGGACCCTAATGTGGTCGACAATTACAAAGGTCACAATTTCATGATAATACATTTAGCCCCCACTTTAGCGGGAGTATAAGCGTACGCCAATACTATCGGTAAAGTACAAGGAAATAAGATTGAAAGACTTCTACCATGTTAAGGAGGCAAGATGCACCAAGCCCCCAGTGGACTTAGGATCTTATGACATCAATTGACAAAGTAAAAGGGAAGATAGGGAAGGGAAAACTGTGACAACAAGTAGCAAGGTTCCCCTCACTATGAGTCACGAAAAAGATACCAAAATTATGAAGCAAAGCCTGATGAATACTAAGAGGGGGGCGTGAATTAGTATACCAAAAAATACTAAACTTAAACTCTTAAATAGATTAGCAGTTAACCGGTATAATAGATTTACTAACAAACTGGTTAAGACAAATGCAAACCAAACAACAAATAAAGCATTCACTCACAAGAGCACAATCACCATAACATAAGAGGTTTTGACGTGGAAACCCAAATGGGAAAAACCACGATGAGTGGAAACTCACAAGTAACTATCTGCAGAATAGAAACCAAACCGGTTAAGGTCATACAATGTTCTTCACCAGAACAGATCTTGTTAGGAATCTAGATCTCTATTAAGAGATAACTCTTGTTAAAGACTACCTTGTGAGAGGATTTCAGATTCAAAGATGTGAACCACCTTGTTAGAGGATTTACAAAGGCTTTTCCAGGCCTACCTGGTTAAGGGTTTTAGACTTGTCAAAGATGTCAGTAATCAACAAGTGAGTGATCTAGATACTAGGACCATATGCTTGGTTAGATCCTTGATAGCTCAATGTTAATGCACATTTTGCATTACTTCAGTCTTCAATATCTCCACACTCTATTTCTTCACACAGACCTAATCTTCTCTTCTATGATCGCACATACAAAACCCTCATCAACTAAAACCCTATCAACTTCTAAAACCCTTTCATCCACTGAAACCCTAGACATGATGTCCTTATAAAGGAATCTGATTTCATGTTGGTCCAATAGGATTACATTGCAAGTTCCTAGGTTCAATGCATCTAGACACATTTGGTAACACAACACAAAATCACCGCCAAAGTGTCGGTGGATGATAACTCATCACAAAAATACCGATTGGTAACTCATCATAGAGTAATACCGGTTCATTACCGATTGTCGGTTCATACATTTTACTAATTACCAGTTGTCAAAATGAAGATTGGAAAAATGTTAACTACTACTTTATTCCTTTGTACCGCTTTGGGATCCTCGAACCGCTTGAGATCTTCATACCGCTTTGGGTCTTCAGTCAGTTTGTGATCGGTAAACACCTTCTGCAAAACACCGATAGTCTAAAGACTATAATACATAATACTGGTTGGAACAATTATCAATTGATCATAACTCATACATAGGGAAGTGATCATAAAACAAGTGTGTGTCCATCAATGACAATCACAACATCATCAAAATGCCAACAAAGCCAAGTTCACTAAATAATTCTAAGTATCAAAAAGGAAAATATGAGCAGAGCATATGCCCCCACGTTAAAGTGATCGCGTGCGCCTTATCAGGAGCGATTTCTTTAAGGTAGGATACACCCAAGAGAGAGAGAAGAGAGGGAACACGTTATTGCAAGGACTTAGCCCCCAAGTGAGCAATAAACCTAAAGATAATGAACACAAAACACAAAGCACAAGGTAGTTTCACTTTCCTTGAGGTCAGTATATTGTATGATAACTCGTGTATATCATATATGTATATGCATATAATAATTATCATTCCCCAAAGAAAGGAAACTTCCTTAGAAGAAAGGGAAGAGAGAATATCTTTTGAGTCAACATGAAAAAGACTAAAAGAGATCTCAATGCTTTGCATCGTCCTCAAGTAGACATTGAGCGAAAAATAGAAGAACAAGGATACACATAGAAGAATGGTCACAAAAGAGAAATAAAGGAGAGAGAGAGAGAGAGAGAGAGAGAGAATCTACCATGCTAATATTGCTAATCTAGCACAACATCCGCCTCCCGATCTTGTTGAACACTATTTCAGGAAGGCAAGCAACATGCCAGAGAAGCAACATCAAGCACAACAAATGGATCTATCACAAGATCAAAACAAGGACTATGCTCATGTGGTAAGTCACTTTGTTCGATTCTAGGAGCTAGGATTAGGGTTTGTGAAAATTTAGTTGATAAATGCTTGTCCATGTTAACATATTCATAATCATAATCAGAAGCATTAGGAGTTGTATTGCCATCATGAATAACATTTTCACTCATTTCTTGATCAAAATTTAGAGAAAGACAAGTAAGAACATGAATAGGAGTAAAACCATCACATGTTTTGTGCAACTTATGATTTGGAGATGTAGGTTGGACATTTGCTTAGGAGAAAAGGGAATCATGTCAACTGTTGGAGTCTTGCGAGATTGAATATTTTGAGGGACAACTTCATGAGTTCGAACACGACATCTTTGTCAGCGTTCTCGTGCATAATGATTCCGTCGAGTCTTAGTGGAAGACTAAGAAGGAGAAGGAACATTTGAAAAAGTAGGAATGTTTTTCTCTTTCATAGTTGAAGGTTTAGGTTGAGGTCTTTTAGGTTGGACAAAAGGAGAAGAAGGCCTCTTCTCTTGATAAGAGGAAGGAAGTGGAACTGCACCATATAAAGTAGGAATATTAGGAGTAGGAAGAAGACCAGGTCCATCATGAGGAGGAGGTACAGATCTAACCTTAGGAGGAATAGTGTTGTTCTTCTTAGGAGAAGGTATAGTCACATCCATAGGAATAGGTTGAATATCTTCCTTAGGAGGGAGATTAGTTCTATCCGTGAGGGGAATAACTTCATCTTCAAGTATGATTGGAGAAGCAATAGCCTTCATAGAAGATAGCCAAGGATAGCCCAACTTCATACGGAATTTCTAGGAACAGGGTAAGATAACAAAGTCAACATCCATAGATTTAGTATGAACTTCAATAGGAAGGGTGATAGAGCCAATGGTAGGACAAGAGAATCCATCAAATAATTTCACAACTACATTAGAGGCATCATATATTGGTTTATGCAATCATAAAGTGAAAATATACTCCTTAGTGATTGATGAGCTGAGATATTAGCTCTTTTATTCATATAACTGATAAGTTTTTGCCATGTTGAATTTGTATAATGGGATAATGTTTAAGTCATATGATATATCAAAGTTTGACTATGTACATTTTAGATGATAACTAAACCCATTATTCATGTTGCCATACCAATTATTCATGTTGCCATGTGAATTATCATAGGTGATATCATGTGCGAATGTATAAGTGTTATGATTAATTAAAATAGATATATTTATGTGTGTGTGTGCTTGTATGTTTTATCTTTTTAAATTGCAGAAATAAATGAGATGTTGTAGAAGCGGTTATTGTGTCATGTCATAAAGGCAGTTGGAGATATTCAAGGAGTGGTTAAATATTAAAAACAACAAGGAGAATAGTGTGCATTAGAAGCTGCAAAGGAATAGAAAGGAATGCCAAACTTATTTATGTTTGTCTTCAGCAAACATCAATTTTGTAACACCATCATGCTATATTCTTGGTTGCGGTTTAGCAGAGATCCACGTTTCTTGTGGATTAACTCTTTCTGTTTGTTGTCATTAATGTTGTCTACCTCATTCATTGGCATGACCTTGATAGTAGGGAGTTGTTATAGTTTTCTTATAAATAAGAGCCTATGCCTCTTCTCAGAGGTTAGAGACAGGGGATTAGAAACAAAGTTGCATAGTATTTTTAGAATTAAAAGCATTTTCTTTCACTTCATGTGTTATATCAACCTTTTGAAAAACAATGAATAAAAATGATGTTATTTTGAGTATATAGAGTTATCTTTGAATTTTGGATACACTCATCCAAGGGGTCCCACTTGGTGAGTAGTCATGTGCATTCGTTAGGTTCAGTTTTTCTTTTGCTGCAGTAGATGTTATAGCGATTGATTATTCCTGCAGCCACTGAAAACATATCATGTGATTGTTCCTGCAGCCAAAGCAAACAGATTAATTCTTGTTTGACAACTCTGAACTTAGTTAACAATTATTTAATTAGAATTTTTTGTTAATGCTAAGCTTTCCTGTAGCCATTCAATTGTTATGATTCTTACTTGTTCATTTCAAATAGATTTAGTTGTTGCAGTAATGCAGAATAGCTATTGCAGGCACTTAGTGCATATATAGTGCAAACCCATTTCAAGTAATACATCCTTGGGTTGAGAAACAAATGAACTTCAGTTCTAGAGATAATAACTTCACAGAGTGAATGTCCAATGTTTAGGTTGAGGTTTTAGCTCTATGTCCAATGTTTAGGTTGAGGTTTTAGCTCTAGTTATTGTTCCTATTGATGAGGCAAACATTTTTGGAGTTGTTGTCAGGGAAGGTGTCAAACTAAGAACCTGTTATGGTTATGAATTTTCAAGCTTTCAGTATAGTTGTTTTTGATAACTCAGTTTGTTTTAAGTAATTCTTATGAATATGCATGCATAGACGAAGAAGAGTTGCTAAAGGTAGATTCCTTCCTAACCATCCTAATCATACAAGACTTAATCCATATGAACCCCCAGATGTAAATCCTTTTGCTGCACTTTACCAAGCTCTAGACAATTCGTATCCTCTTGAATTTGAACTTTCTAACAACAACCTTCATTTCCTCTTTGGACCTCTTGAAGAGGAACTTCATTCAGTAACTCCTCCTCAAAGCCTAATGCAAGGAAATCCACCCCCTAGTGGGAATAACCTACATCCACCTGTCAACTAGCGTTTGAGTTCCCTATTTCTGATCAGCATGATAATGCTAAACTCAAGAATATCCTAGCTTCTTCCCTTCCTAAATTCTATGGATTAGTGACACAGGATCTCGACACTTTCTTGTTTGAATTTGATGTCCTCTATAGGAGTTATGATTATACTACATTTGCCCATAGACTCAAAATATTCCCTGCTACTTTAAAGGAATCAGCTTTGAGATAGTTTATGAGTCTAGGCAGTAGCACAATGACTACATGGGATGAGATGAATCAATTATTTTTTTGTGAAATATAAGGATTATTGTAGAGGGACTGACTGTCATGGGGATGATATTTTTAGAATGACACAGAAAGAAGATGAGAGTCTAGAAGATTATCTAAAGAGATTTCTATTCAGTGTCAAGAAGTCCAAGCATAGTACTCAAAATGAAGATTCTCTTAAGCTAATATTTTTAAGAGGAATCAGTGATGAATGTATAGATGCTTTGGATCTTATGGGAGGAGGTGACATAATGCAATCAACATGGAATGACATTGGACAAAATTGTCAGAAGTATTCCAAATCTTTTTCTAAGAAGATTAGGCATTTCAAGTCGGGAATTTCTTCAACAACATCCAGTAATGGAGTTTCTCAAATGGAGCTTAGTCATCTTTTGAAGAATTTTAAGGAGGATATCATAAATAATATGGCTAATCAGTTAGACACACTTTCAGCTAAGAAGAAACATGAGGAAGCTGATGCAATTCTTACAAAATTTTGCCCACATTGTAGACAAAAGAAAAGAGATTGGAGATGTAAGATGGTTGCAAATCTTGAAGTTCCTGATTTTAAGACAATACAAGGAGATGATGAACAAGTTTTCTATGTTTCTCCAAGGAGGCCAAATTTCCCAAGACAAGGTATGCCTCCTGATCCACTTTCATTTTCTGGTTATGGTGAAAATTCCTATGCATAGAATAATCAATGACAATCTCCATATGCTCAAAATTTTGGAAATTATCAAAATTGGTATAATCCTCAAGGTCAAGGGTAGAATTTTACCAATCAAACTCCACAATGGTAGCAGCCACAAGGAAATTTGTCTCAGCCTCAGGGACCATGGCAATAATTCCAAGGGAATTGGCAACCTACCCCTCAATGGAGAGGAGGTCATCCATGGATAAATCAGTCATTTGGTTATCAACAACCTCAGCAGTAGCCACAACCACTTGCTATAATGTCTCCTCCTATTGCCAATACTGTTCCACCTAAACCTACACAACTTCCCACTCAACCCATTCCAAATCCCAATAGCAAGCCCCAACAACAACAACAAGTGTATTCAATTGATCCTAATCAATATCCAACTTATTCTCTTTCTATAAGTGATATTCACCTCAAATCTAGGGCAACTTTACCTAACCCAACCCCTCTAGTTATAACTGAGATACAAAAGGAAAAGGAAATCTCTAGCCCAACAATCCAAATACCTCAAAATCAGCAAATACCCCCATTTCCTTAGAGGTTGCAAGCTAAAGAGATTTTACAAAAGAGAAAGTGAATTTTGATATCATAGATCAACTGAAACACATATGTGTTAAAATTCCATTGTTTCAAGCTATTAAGGATGTCCCTATTTATGGTAAGGCAATTAAGGAGGCATGTTTAAATAAACCTGGTAGAAAGAAAAAGGATCCACAAACAGTGCATGTAATGGGTCAATTGGTTGATATTATGTTAGGAAAAGTTTCAATTCCTAAATATTCTGATCCTAGTAGTCCTATTGTGAAAATAGTCGTCAATGGCACTCAGATAAAGAATGCTTTAATAGATTTGGGAGCAACCATTAATGTAATGACAAGAGATATTATGTAGAAACTTGGCATAACCAGTCGTAGGCCTATGCCTACAGTCCTGTAGCTTGTTGACAGTTCTACAGTTCACCCTGATGGTATGATTGAAGATGTAGTTGTTACTTTGGATTCCTGGGAATATCCTACAAATTTTATGATCCTATCTCCTAAAGCCACATTGGGAGGATATCCTGTTATTTTGGGGAGACCTTGGCTTGCTACAACTGATGCATATATTGGATGTCGGTCAGGGGATATAACTATTTATGATGGAAATAGTACCAAAACTTTGTCTCTATATTCTCCTTCTTAGCCCCAACTTGATCAATATCAAGTTGTTTGGCCTAACGTGGGAGAAGAATTTGAGGAAGGAGTAGACTATGTCAATCATCTTATGATTATTAATAGAGAACCATTCATACAACTTCGGGATGATGATTTAATCCTCTATAAAATTCTGGCAAATCAGTTAAAACAAGAGCAGCAGTCGTAGGAACTAATATCAAATATTACAGCATCATATTTTCCTACAGCCATTGACATATTGCATACAGTGTTGCCACAGGAAGTCTCCACTTCTTATATTTCTGAGTCATCTCAGGTTGATCTCACTCTCAAAGTGGAAGTTGATCTAAATAAATATTTGAATATCAACAATCAACTCACAGAGACTCAAAGAATAATACTGGTTGAGTTGCTTAAATATCATCAACACGCTTTTGCATGGGATTGCAAAGACATGCATGGAATTGATCCTATAGTTTGTACCCACTGTATTTATATAAAAGAGGACTATAGACCACTTAGGTAGCCATAGAGAAGAATTAATCCTGCACTAAGAGAAATAGTTAAAGAGGAATTACAAAAATTATTGAATGTTGGATTTATCTATCCTATATCAGATAGTCAATGGGTGTCACCTCTAGTAATAGTTCCAAATAAAAGAGGTAAATGGCGGGTATGTCTGGATTATAGAGCTTTGAACTTAGGAACTAGGAAGGATCATTTTTCATTACCATTTGTGGATCAAGTATTAGATTCCTTGGCAGGGAAACAATACTTTTCATTCTTGGATGGATTTAGTGACTACAACTAGATTCAAATTGCTCTCAAGGATCAGGAAAAGACTACATTTACATGTCCTTGGGGAGCATATGCGTATTTGTTCTTCCTATTGGGTTATGTAATGCTCCAACTACTTTTCAAAGAGCATTAATAAGCATATTTTTCAGATATTTCCCAGAAAAACATGGAGATCTACATGGATGATTTTACCACTTATGGTTCAGAATTTGAAGAGGCATTGAAGAATCTAAAGAAAGTTTTGCAGCAGTGTGAAGACTATAATTTATCATTAAACAGTGAAAAGTGCTTTATGATGATACAAGAAGGCATAGTTCTTGGTCATCATGTCTCTATAACTGGAATACAAGTTGACCCAGCTAAAATAGAAGTCACTCAAAACCTTCTTGCACCTATAAAGTAAAAGGATGTCTAAAGTTTCCTTGGTCATGTTGGATATTATAGAAGGTTTATTAAGGATTTTAGCAAAATTGTAGGACCTTTAATTCTCTTTTGACCAAGGATATGGATTTTAATCAGACCTCTGCATGCCATGAAGCTTTCTTGAAGCTCAAACATGCACTGACTCAATCACCTATGCTTAAGGGTCTGAACTGGTCATTCCTTTTCATATTCATACAGATGCATCAAATTATGCCATAGGGGCAGTTTTGGGACAGAAAGTTGACAATTTGGAGAATGCAATTTATTTTATTAGCAAAAACATGCAGGGACCTAAGCTTAATTATATTGTCATTGAAAATGAGATGTTAGCAGTTATATATGCACTCAACAAATTCAGGCATTATATCACAGGATATCGGATATATGTGCACACTGATCATACAACAATTAGATATCTCATGAATAAACCTTCAATTATAGGAAGATTGGCTTGTTGGTTACTATTTATGCAGGAATTTGATATTACAATTGTTGACAAACCCGGTAAATCCAATGTAGTTGCAAATTATCTTTCTAGGCTTCAATTGCGAGATGATCCTACAGCCATAGATGATGTTTTCCCAGATGAACATTTGTTTTCTATAAAATCACACACTCCTAGTATGCTGATATTGCAAATTATTTAGCTGCTAATAAGATGCCTACTCATTTTTCTCCTAAAGAAAGGAGATTGTTAGTTGAGAAAAGCTTTAATTTCTCACATATTGCTGATTGTTTATTTTATACTGGACTTGACCAAGTAATGAGAAGATGTGTCAGAGAAGATGAAACATATGATATTCTTCATGCATGTCATGATGATCCATGTGGAGGACATTTTGTTGCTAAAAGAACAACACTTAAATACTTGGCACAGGATATTATTGGCCTACATTGTATAAGGATGCAACACAATATACTAGAAAATGTGATAGATGCCAGCGAATGGGTAGGCCTACTAGATCTAATGAAATGTCATTATATCCCCAGATATTAGTTGCACCATTTGATAAATGGGGATTAGATTTTGTTGGGCCGATTGACCCTCCTTCAAATGGGAAATCTTATATTCTACTATGCACTGATTATGTCACAAAATGGGTGGAAGCACAAGCTATGACAAATGCAAGAGATAATAAAGTAGCTGAATTCCTCTATGAGGAAAGTTTTACCAGATATGGAGTTCCAAGAGAGATTGTTTCAGATCAAGGACCATAGTTTACTTCCACATTAATTGCAGCATCAAGGTTAATCAATATAACATCAAACACAGGAAGTCTACTCCATATAATCCATAAGCAAATGGTCAAGTAGAAGTCACAAACAAGGATTTGGAAGCCATTCTTACTAAGACAATAGCTCTTCATAAGAAATATTGGTCAAATAGACTTCTTGAAGCCATTTGGGCATACAGAACAACATGGAAGACACCAATTGGTTTTACACCTTGTGAAATGGTGTGTGGAAAAATAGCAATGATGCCCATTGAGTTTGAGCATAAAACTCTTAGAATAGCTCTGCAATTGAATATGACTCTATCAGAAGCACAAAGAGACTGCATCCAGCAATTGAATGCTTTGGATAAGCTGAAGAAGTTGGTTGTCCAACATACAGAGCTTATTCAACATCAGTGAACTAAATGGCATGATAAGTATACAAAGGAGAGAAAATTTAAATGTGGTGATTGGGCATTGCTATATGATTTTAGATATAAGGATACTATGGGGAAGTTGCAGACAAGATGGTTGGCCCCATATGAAATAAATGAAGTTTTTACAAATGGAGCAATTTGCTTGACCACAATAGATCCAGTCAAATTCAAACTTCTAGTCAACGGTCATCGATTACGCCTGTATCACAAACCTGCAACCAAAGAACAGTTCCTGCAACAATTTTCCAGCCAAGATCAAACAACAGTTCCTGCAGCAACTGGAGAAGTTCCTTCAGCATCTGACAGATACTCTCCTATTATAGTTCCTACAGCAACTGGAAAAGACATTACGAGCATGGTTCCTACAACTTTTGCAGGGAGCATTCTTAGTCATCAACCATAAATCCTACATCCATGCTCTCATAATAATTATTTCCATGTCTTATGGAAATATCATTCTTCGATAATAATTTTTTTGTACACATCATCCCATTTCATATCTATGTCTATCATTTCATTAATTTCACGTCATCCCATCTCATCTTTTTAATATCTAATTGTTTCATGTGACATCAATTAGTACAACTGCAAATATGTGTATTATTTATTTATTTTTCTTAATTATACATTTATTATTTTGCTATGATTATTGCCTATTTTTATTTACATAATCCATGTACCCTTCCCTCTATCCTTTTCTTGCATGTGTGGACACGTGTCATCTTAAGTTGGGGGGGGGTGTTTTATGGTCTGATTTCCAATTCGAGTAAGTATATGTCCTTGTCAATAATTTGTTTTGATTTACCTAACATCCTTTTTTGTTAAGACATTATGTGGCGTGAGTGAGTAGTTCATCTTG
Organism: Cryptomeria japonica; assembly: GCF_030272615.1. Taxonomy (NCBI): domain Eukaryota; kingdom Viridiplantae; phylum Streptophyta; class Pinopsida; order Cupressales; family Cupressaceae; genus Cryptomeria; species Cryptomeria japonica. The sequence continues at coordinate 485,562,926 of NC_081408.1, forward strand.
CCACCAAAATCAATGAAAGGTATTGGAAGTAAGTAAAGTATTTCAGAATATGTATTTTTCAGCTCTGCAGGTTATCTTAGTCCTTCATTTTGCTATGAAAATTATTTTGAGAGCCGAGTTAGTCATGGGAGGAGCTCCTATCCGCCATGAACCAGTAATTCATGACATGTTTCTGTAGGATGTTCAATGTGAGCATTACTTCTATATGTATGGGTGGATTGATTATTTTCTGAAAATAACAGATTTCAACAAAGAAATTGCCTATGAATTCATGTGTACATATAGCGAAGGAGAAGCCTTTGTCAAGGGGTTAAGATTCATTGCCATAGAGCAACAGATAGATGAAGTTATTGGGTTGTTGTAGGAGGGAGAATGGTCTCTCGAGTTGAAGGATGCGAGAAGTGCTAGGGAAAATTTTACTCACCCAACAGATGGACCCCTAAATGTGGACAAGCAGGGAACCATTGGCGACTTACGAGTCAGTGCCCAGATCAGAAATTTTCCTCTTGTTGGAGGATCAACAAGACACTAAGTTGGGAGGCATGATGAGATGAGATATTGACTCTTTTATTCCTATAAATGATAAGTTTTTTCCATGTTTAATTTGTATAATGAGATAATGTTTAAGTCATATGATGTATCAAAGTTTGACTATGTGCATTTTAGATGATAACTAAACCCATTATTCTTGTTGCCATGCAAATTATCATAGGTGATATCATGTGTGAATGTACAAGTGTAATGATTAATTAAAATAGATATATGTGTGTGTGTGTGTGCGTGTGTGTGTGCTTGTATGTTTTATCTTTTTAAATTGCAAGAATAAATGAGATGTTGCAGAATCGGTTATTGTGTCACGTCATAAAGGTAGTTGGAGATATTCAAGGAGCAGTTAAATATTCAAAACAACAAGGAGAATAGTGTGTGTTAGAAGTGGCAAAGGAATAGCAAGGTGCGCTAGACTCATTTATGTTTGTCTTTACCGCACTATATTCTTGACTGTGGTTTAGCAGAGATCCACGTTTCGTATGGATCAACTCTTTTTGTTTGTTGTCATTAATGTTGTCCGCCTCATTTCATCAATGTGACCTTGATAGTAGGGAGTTGATATAGTTTTCTTATAAATATGAGCCTGCGCCTCTTCTCAGAGGTTAGAGATGGGATTAGAAACAAAGTTGCATAGAATTTTTAAAATTAAAAGCATTTTCTTTCATTTCATGTGTTATATCAACCTTTTGAAAAACAATGAATAAAAATGATGTTATTCTGAGTATATAGAGTTATCTTTGAAGTCTGGGTACACTCATCCAAGGGGGCCCACTTGGTGTGTAATCATGTGCATTCGTTAGGTTCAGTTTTTCTTTTGCTGCAGTAGATGTTCTAGTGATTGATTGTTCCTACAACCACTGGAAACAAATCTTATGATTGTTCCTGCAGCCAAAGCAAACAGAGTAATTCCTATTTGTCATCTCTAAACTTAGTTAATAGCTCTTTAATTATAATTTTTTGTTAATTCTAAGCTTTCATGTAGCCATTCAATTATTATGATTCTTGCTTGTTCATTTCAAATAGATTTAGTTGCTCTAGTAATGTAGAATAGCTATTGCAGGAACTTAGTGCATATATAGTGTAGACCCATTTCAAGTAATACGTCCCTAGGTTGACAAACAAATGAACTTAAGTTGTAGAGATAATAACTTCACAAAGTGAAAGTCCAATCTTTGGGTTGAGGTTTTAGCTCTGGTTATTGTTCCTATTGATGAGGTAGATAGTGATGATATTAACCACACAAGAGAGATCAATAAGAGCGCCACGACAAGGTATATGCTTAACCTTCACAACTATGTATAAAGGGCCATCGGGTGCTCTAATGGTCCAACCAGGGTCAAATGTAATAAAAGAATCCTTAGGCGTATCTTGTTTTTCTACCATATTTACCAAGTTCAAAGCCATAGAAGTGAATTCCTTGGAGGAGAAAGAAGTATATTCAGTCTCAATCATGTTAGAGGTATGAGAAGTCAAAAGATCAGTAAAAATTTTAAGATTTTGATTAGGAGGAGCTATTGATTTATTGCCCTTATCATTCACACTTGCCATAGATATAGTATTGTTATCAAATCTTGAATCTTATTTTTTAATGTGAAACATTTCTCAGTATCATGACCAAGTTGACGATGAAAGAAATTATTATCAAAATAAGGGGATGCAAGTTTAGAAGGATAAACTTGTTTTATATGAGGAAGTTTGATAGCATTTCTTTGCAACAACTGAGACATAATAGCATGTAAAGATTCACTCAAAGGAATAAATTGTCTTTCTCTTTTGAAAAATTAGAAATAGAAGGCACACCTGTTGTAGCATTCATATTGTTATTGTTGATTATATCATTGAAATTGATGAAGCTTTTTGTTGGTTTGAACTTCACAAATGGTTGTTGAACACTCTCCTCCTTATCACTCAGAGTCATAAGAGTATATTGCTCCATTTGACTCACAGCCAGTTGATAATTGTTGGGTGTTGCACAAACTACGGAAATGAAGTAAACTCGGACAAAATAAGCTTTTCCCTAATATCTTTTTGCAAATTAGAAATTAAAATTCATTGAATATCATTATTAGGTACATGAAAAGAAATTTGAGCACACAAATGCTTACATCTACCAATGAAATCAATTAGTCAAAGTAATTTTAGGACCATTGTTATTTTGAAATTGTTGAATGAAAGTCTTTGCTAGTTGTTGAAAAGAAGTGATGGAATAAGAAGGCAAAGAGAAATACCATTGTAAAGCATTATCTCTTAATGTTCTTGTAAACAGTTTTGCAAGCAATCTTTGATCATAAGAAAAATTAGTGCACAATGTTTGAAATGTTTTGACATGCATAAGAGGATCACCTTTTCCATTATAGAGTTCCAATTGAGGGACCTCAACATGCTTAGGTGGCACAACTTTAACAATATCAAGAGAAAGCGGGCTCGCAACATCAAATGTGGGCACACTAAACTTGGATTGACTCATAGAAGCAATTTGTTGTTGTAATGAAGACACGGTTTGAGAAAGATTGTGAATGGTTTCTTTGGTAGAAGAATTAATGTTAGACATGGTTGATTGAGAAGGTGGTGTGATGTTATTGAAGGAAGGCATGGTGTGAGGCCCTACCCCGACCCATCGTAGCTTTTCAGTGATTTTCATGTTGGAACTATTATGGATGCTTTATTTTTATGCATTATGGATATAGAACTTTATATGATCCCACGAATTTGATAACATTGATATATTGATGCTTCATTTCTATACTTTGTGGATATAGAATTTTATATGATCCTAGAATAGGGTAACATTGAGACGATGTATGTCATTATTTGATTTGCAGGACTTTATTATGATGTTGGAATATGTTTGCATATCTTATGAATGGATTAAATTATGAGGATTATGATGAACTGCTTATGTGAATTGCTTTGATATGTGGCAAATTGTATTGTATAATGTCAATTCTATGCAGAGTGATTGAATTGTATTCTTGATTACATGTTTAATATTATATGAGGATATGGGAAAGTACTAATGTTTAAATTGAGATGCGCGGGAAATTATCCATGTGACCATGAAAATACTATGGAGAATCAAGTCTAGGCCTATGTACGTTCGTAAAACCAGGGGTTGTCTATTTGGAGAGACAACACCCCGTATGTATTGTATTTTATTCGTAAACATAAAATGTTTGCATGAGCATAAACTATATTTATTGAATTGTTTAAATCATTCAAGGGACAATTGCCATGTGTGTATTTGTGATGTGGAATTATTTTGTAGTGTCACTTGACACCTATGTTGTATGTTGTGTTGGCAATTGTCATGTCACCTTTTTGGAAAGATTCATTTTTGTTTAATTGTTATATTTCCTAATTATCCTTGAAGGTACCAAGAAATCTAGGTTAGTGAGCCACAAGGGGGGTCAACTCAGAGTTGACCCGTAGGTTAACTTTAGGTGGACTTTCTAAGGGTTAAATCAACTCCTAGAGTCAGTTTTAGAGCATTTTTATTAGGCCTCATGGGGTACCTATGGGTGAAGGCCAAATTTGGCCATGTGTCTTTCCCCTAGGGCTTGTTTAACCACCCAAAAAAGTGGTTTTCCCAAGATGGACGAATTCCATCCGTAGAAATGCCATCCTTAGCTAGATAACCTTTTTGATAGGTGTAATTCCTCTTCCCCATTTCATTCCTCTTCTTAAGGTGCCTTGGTTAGGGAGTGTGTAAGACCTAGGGAAGACCAACCAATGGGAGTCCGTCACTCTATCCAAGAGGTTGGAAGGAGTGAGAGAAGCCTTCTTAGGCTAGAGATTGAAGCTTGGTGAGCTAATCACCCACTCTCCATTTTTTGGAGATGCTGCAAAATTTGAAAAGAAACTAGTTGGGAATAGGGATTTTGGCTAAGTGTTGCAGAAAAGTTTTGTGGATTGGGTTGCTCTTCTCCAAGCTCTCCCTAGAAAACCCTTGGCGGATTCAAGGTAGGTGCATTGTCTTTCTTATATGTTAAAATTTGTTTGTAGTATGCTTGAATGAAAAATATTATAAATTTTCCTTGTATTGTAATTGTGAAAGTTTTATGTGATTCTTTTCCTATTTTCTGTTTATGCATTTGTTGTGTTTGGGAGTATCCAAGACCATCTTACCCTTGGGAGGGCAGAATGGTCTTGTGGGTGGAAGGAGTTTGACAGCCTTAGAGTGAGAGGCTCTCATTATGAGAGTGATCTCAAGGGTTTGTCCATGTGACCCTTGCTGCATATTTGTGTTATTCCATTTGGGGGTCGTAAGGGGAGAACATATGGCAGGTATGCCTTTGGGGGGGGGGGGGGGGGGGGGGTGGTCATAAGGATATGGGGGATTAAATGAGTTTTGTTGTGTTTTCTTAGATGCCACGAGTTGGTTGTGAGTTGCTATCTAGCAGATCTCCTCTAGGGTACTTGGTCCACTTCCACCCTAGTAAGACATCACATTATGTGATGAAGTTTTAGCTTGGGAAAGGAATGTGTTTGTTATGTTATATTTTTCCCTTTGCTTGTTTGTGTTTGCCTAAGTGTAACCTGTCTAGGACTTGGTTCTCCAAGCTCGGAGGTGGCTTCTAGTAAGCCTAGGCTGGGAGGTGAGCACCCCATGGTCACAGCCTTAAATTTGTAAATGCAGGTTGCTTGGAAAGGAAAGCCAGGAGATGCAAATTTTACTTTAGTTGCAGATTTTATTTAGCTGCAAAAAGTGAGAAATAAAAATGTAATTATTGTAAATATTTTGAAGGAAAGAGATGTGTTAATTAGTAAGTCCTCATTCATTAGGAATGAGAGACTATTTGGGTATCTTACCCATTTGTAAAGATTGACAACTTGAGTTCATGCATTTATATAAAAAAAGCATTTTTATTTTAATTCTGTAATATACTGCTGCTGTTATTTTTATTTAAATCTGCCTTAAACTGAAATTTGATATTTGTTTATCTCTGCAAATTATATATATAAAAAAAAAGAAAGGGAAATGCAAAAAAAAGAAATGAAATATGTTTTAAGTACTTTCTTGCAATGTTTAAATGTTGTGTCTATTGTCATTTTAGTTGACTTAGAACAAAGTAAAATAAACAGAGAGCTAAAGTAGAACCATGAAATTTACTTTTACTATAGATATCTAAATGAAGTTAAAATGCCCCTATAGTCATATTTATTTATGTCTTTTTTTTATTTATGTTTGTACATTGCAGAAAATTAATCTATAAACAAAAATAATAATAATAAAACCTATTTAAAGTTTTTTTTTAGCTTCTTGTTGTCATAAAATGTATTGTTGATTTTTTTAAAAGAAAAAGAGAATTGTAGATTAAGTCTTAGGCATGAGGATTTAAGCTACTCAATTCATGATTAGATAAATCATTTCAAAAAATTATATAACTACATCTATCTATGAGCAGCATGTACATTCTTTTACATTCCAACATATTAATGTCTAAGTTTCCTCTTAGGAGAAATGAAAAAAAAAAAAGAGAGATTTCTAACCCTAAGAGACTAATATATATATATGCAAATATACATTAAAAAAAAAAAACAAACTATTTATGCAATTGTGTGTGTGTGTGTGTATATATATATATATATATATATACATGTATATATATATATATATATATATATATATATACATGTGTATATATACATGTATACATATATATATATATATACATGTATACATATATATATATATATATATACATATACATATATATATACATATATGTATATATATATATATATATATTTATATATTTATATTAAAAAAAAAAAAAAAAAAGAAATTTAAAAAAAAAAATTGGTGAGGGCCGAAACCCTTACCCCTCCCCATGGCATCGCAGGCCGCGCTCGTCATTGCAGGCATCCGCAGTGGGCGGCTTTAGCGTCACCACTGTGGGTGTCCATAGTGGTCGAAGTTGTGCTCGCCACTGTGGGCAACCACAATGGGCAGCATCAGCGCCACCACAGTGGGCGGCGTTGGGGTCGCCACTGTGGATAACCACAATGAGCAGCATGGGGCTGCCACTATGGGCATCCACGGTGGTTTCCCCATGAACGCCTCCACCCACTGCAACCCCTCTACTCTGCAGCTTCCTTTCGGATTGTGTCATGCCTCCATCCAGCCGCCCTTCCTTTGGCTGCTGCCATGCCCTAGTTCGGCCCTGCAAAACACACAAACATACACTCACTATATATATATATATATATATATAACCCTAACCCAAATTCAGGTTAGGGTATAAGCAAATAAGCAAATAGGAAAAGAGAAAGAAAGGATTTTAAATAAAAAGAATATGCAGCCCTAACCTAATTTTGGGTTAGGGTTAGCATTTTAATAATAAGAGTATTTTAGTAATGCAACCCTAGCCCATATTCGGGTTAGGGTTAGCATAGAAAAATAAAAGAAGGATTTGAATTTTAGTCTATTATAATTTTTAAACTCAGGGTTTGCATGTAAAAATATGAAGGGGAATTTGAATTAAGTTTTTAAATTATAACTTAAAATTTAAGGTTATTTAATAGTAGCATGATAATATTTAATGGGCATAGTTGGTTCTTTTTATCAAAAGAAATATACATGTATAGATAGGTTAAAATATAAAAATTGTTTGTTTATATGTATATAATTTATATATATGCTATATTTTCTACATATAGGTATATATACAATTAATTATACATATTTGAGGTTAAGTAGAGGACCTATTTAAATTTATTTTATTAAATATTATATAGTTATTTTATCGCATTATTGACGTGACTTTGTCAAGGAATTTTAATAAGGACATTTCTTAGCTAATTTTTGTATTTAATTAAATATGGACATCAAGTGGAAATTAATTTGGGGAAAATTTGTAAACGAGAATTATTAATTAATTTTAAATAGCATTATCATTATTTGGTTGGGGATGATTTTTAATGCATTTGAGATATCTAATTATCCCTCGATTTTAATTAGCGACAACTTAATTAAGATAGTTAAATTAACTAGCTAAATTGCGACAACCCTCTTGGGATTAATTAACCTCCATTAATTAATGTCGCTTATTTGAGTTGGTTAATTAAACCAACCTTAGAAAACAACTCCATTTTCATCCTAGTTAACACAAGACTTATTTGATTCCACTTTAAATGTAGATTATTTTGAGAGTTTAAGTGTTTCAAAAAAAAAAAAGGTTTTGTTTTTAGCCCAAGAGTTTGGGCACGACACATGGATTGAGAATAAGGTGGTGGGACATTATGATAAGTAGGCATAGGTGATGATTGCATAGGAAACGAGACACTTAAAGGAGGAACACAATTGTTAAATGAATTGCCCCCTTGTGTCACATTGATTGGTTGAGGGATAATAGGAATACTTATGGAAGACATTGGTAAAGATGGAGGATTAAATGAAGAAGAGGGATTGCCCCCATGACCAATGGTTGTAATGACATTTGGAGTTGATGTAGCCATGATGTTTGAAGTGAAGGTAGGAATGCTAGCCTTTGGAGTGGTCAAAGGAATAGAAGAATTGATTTGATTTGAAGGTTGTGAATAACCTAAGTTCTCAGCACAACTCGTGATAGGCATGACATTAGAATCAACAATATGAGAAATGCCATGCAATATATCAATTCCATTCTTATCACTTTGAATCATTCATTTAAGGCCTTCAATTAATGGAAGAGCTTCACTATTAGGGTATTCTTGGGACATCCATTATTAAAAATTATCAAATTGATTGTCCAATTTTGAAAGTTGATCTATGGAAACTCTAGTCAAAGCTTCTTCTTGTTCATCATGGGACTAATCAATTGGATAGATAGGGACATGAGTAGCATTATCCTCATTAAAGAAGTCACTCGAATTATGCTCCATCTCCTCAAGAATTAAACCTTGGGAAGCCTTAATTCTAATGTTTCGTCTAACGGGGATAGTGTAGGTAGGACTAATAGTGGTGAAACTCATGCACTAGAGGGAAAATTGAAATTTTGAATTTTGAACAAAGCTTACAAAATTGAGTAATGCAAAATTTAAGAAAATAATGATTAAACAATTTGAACTTTGTTGAAAGAAGAAAATGACACAATTTTCAAAATAATAAATCAAAGCAAATTGGAATTTTAAAATTATAGCCAAGGGGATACCACTTAATTTTAAAATTAGAATTTTAAAAATCAATGCAGATTATAATGAACCTCTTAATTTTAAAAATTTCTTGAAATTTAAAATGTTGAATTTTAGAGGTATTTTTTATGCTAGAGGGATAAAAAATTGACAAAAACAACCAATCTTTTGGATTTAGGTTATTAAATGCAGTCATAACAGTCTCCCAAAATTTTGGAAAAAAGTCGAGGACCGTGGCAGGAATGCACATGGTCCGACCAAATTTTTTTGAAATTGATAGGGATGAATATTATGATGATTTTAAAGCTAACCCCCAAAAATTGGTGAATTTTACGATTTCGAGATAGGCAAAATAAGGTTCAAATGTGAGAATAGGACCCTATTAGGGTTTTGAAGAAAAAGACGAATTGATCTGCAAATTTGAAAAGGGTCAAACTTAAAGGGGAGGGACACCTTAGAAAATGTTTTAGAAATCTAAATTTGAATGATTGATTGAAATTTGCACAAAATCCAATGAAATTTGAAAATTAGGGTTTTATGGCCTAACCACTTAATTTTTGAAATTTTGAATTTTGAAAAAGGAGGGAAATTGAAAATTTGAATTGTAGGACAGAAGATAAGTCTAAAAACAGTCACAAATCTGAAAAATTAAATGGAAATTCAATTTTTGCACAATTTCAAGATTTTTAAAAATTAGGGTTTTGACAATTAACCTCTTAATTTTGTGAATTTGATTTGCAAATTGAACAAGGTAATCAAGAAATTGAATTTGAAAAACAAAGCAATTTTTCAGATCTAAGACAATAACAAGAAATTTTTAAAAACCCAAGTTCAATTTTAAAAACTAGGGTTTGAAATGAATTAACCACTAAGCTTGCATAAAAATTAAACTTGCAAATGAAAAATATGCAATGATTTTCATAATAAAGCATGTAATATGTTGGGTTCACCAAAATGTAATGTTGGAAAAAGGTGAATGATGGAGAGATCTAGAGGAAAGTTTTTCTTCCCTCTGAGGAGAGATGAAAGTTTCACTTCGGATTCCCCTTCAAACACTTTTCACGCATTACATTAGAAGAGGGGGGGAAATCCACTAGATTCAACCTCCAAAGCAAGAGATTGAATTATGAGTGATGGTAAGTGAATCCCCTCTTCTGAGATTGAGATTTGAATTGTGTACTTATGACCAAGTGAAAAAGAGACAAAGATTTGATTATAACTCAATATAGAAGCATAGGATGGAGTTGTGCACCTGGATCTGTCAATAATATGTCGAGACGAAGCCACCCTGCAAATTTGGGAAAGTACACGGTCCTCTGAAAAATCCGCGAAATGAAAAGGGGTTTTCCGCCTCTGCAAATGGAGTCCAAATTCAAAAGTACAGCTATGCACCTACAACCTACACATAGAAAAGAGAGGAAAAGGGGTTGGGATTGGGGTTTTGCCTTCAGGTTAAACCCCAATTTTGGAATTAACCCAATGATGAAAGAGAGTACTTGCAAGTAAATGTAAATGAAAGACTGAATTGTGAATCACCTCAATTGAGGTTGTGATAGAAATGTTGATAGAATTACTTGTATTGGATTGAATGTTGAAAGGGATCTACTCTTCAATGGTTGAATCCTTGACTTGAATGTAACACTTAGCCTTGAAGGGAGACTTGAGAATTATCAATGCTGGAAAGGAATGCTTGAATGTTCTTGAATGCTTGATTTCATGTAAGCTTCCCACTCATCCCACTTATGCAAATGAGGGGACAAATGCAACTTATATACTCATCAATTAGGTTTAATTGACTGAATTCTATCATAGGCTAATACTAGGGGAGTTTTCCCTGCACAACCACCAAAGCACAATTGAAAAGGGTCCTGCCCCAAAATGGGGCACCACACCCCTATCCTAGGGGGATAGGGGTGCCACACCCCTCTCTTGCCTTTTTTTCTAGGACAGGATGCAATTTAGGCAGTGCGGAGGGCAAGCAAGATGCAGTTCTTAGGTGTCGAGCAAGTCTCTAGTCTCCGATCTGGCTTATGGATTTGAATCGCATGCGTGAGGACCCTAATGTGGTCAACAATTGCAAGGGTCACAATTTCATGACACTATACTGATATAGAAAATAAAGTGGAGATCCTTTCGGCACTTGAATAGGAAATTGTTGCAAAGGAAGATGTGGAGAAGACTAAGGTCAAGGTTGAATTCGGAACTAAGATTGTGAAAGGTAAGAAGGTCATTTATGACCCAAAGTTTATACAAGGACCAATCAATCTTGCTTCTCTATCTCCCATTCAAAAAAATTAGTTGGCATCTTTTGCTCAAGCCAAAACCCGTGAAGACCTTCTAAAATATCACATTGAAGATAGTTTGTTGATGAACAAGGCAGTTAATACTTTGGAGAAGTTAATGCCCTCATTCCAAAAGGATACATCTGATACTTCATCCGAGCAATTAAAAAATCTAATATATTCTATTATTTCTCATTTTGAATCTTTTGAGAAATCTGGAGAGGTTAAGGTCAGGAATTAATTTGAAGCTAAAAGGCTCTGCACCTTAAAGAAAATGATATCAAATGACACCCGCATTGTGTAACTGTGTGAAAAGAATTTAGGATGCAATAACCGTACGTGGCAACTTGTATAAATCATGCATATCCCGGAACAAGTTCATTGTGGATATTGAGAAGAAGTTTTAGGAGCACAAGGATCGGTTAGAAAGATTATCTAAGTCAGTTGATCTGTTGTCAAATTCTTTGAGCCAGCATGAAAATAAGGTAATTTCTTTGCTTGAGAATATTTGGAGTCTGAGCTATGATCGGGAAAGGATAATTGGAAGAGTTGGAGAACTTAGGAGTCATATTGTCCCTAAGTTGGATGTAATGTTGAATGTTCATCAAGATGCTCAGAGTGCTCTCAAGACAGGTGATCCAGATAATCTCAAGACTACATAAGCGTAGTCTTATCTTCTTGGTGGATTTATAACCACTTTTGAGAATCTGCAAAAGGGTTGGGATAGTCACTTGGACTCTTTGAAGAATATATATGCAAATATTTTTAATTTTTTGTGAAGACTATACAACATTTTTGGCCTCAATTCTTGATTTTTGTATCTTACCTATGTCATTGATGTCAAAGGGGGACTGTATAGGAGTGAAAAATGTTGACCTAAGGGTGAGTTTCTTAATTCTCTGATTCTTTAGAACCCAGTGATTACATTTTTGGTTGCAGTGTATATATTTTGGTTTTGATCTGACACAATCATTTTTCACTAAGTGTTGCCATCAATGCCAACAAGGAAGATTGTTGGCAATAGACGCTGAAGGTATGTTGTGATGTTGTCATTGATGACAACACATATTAGAATTGGCATTCACACTTCATGATTTCATCATTTTGAAAGATTGAGTAAGGATCGCTTGAGTCCAGTAAGGTCTGGTAAGATGAATAGTATATTCGGCAGAGTGTACAATATTTTGGTGGGTGGATTATTTTGGTTTAGTATTTTTCTCTATAGAGTTCAGAGAAGGCTTGTGGTCATGTAATATGCCTAATTCCAAGTTTATAGCCTTTGGTGATAATTTTTGTGTAAGTTAGAATATTTGGTAATCATGTTTTGGTTGTAATAGTGATTATCAATGGTAACATGTGATGATTTAGTTTGTGGATCTTGCAGGTCAATTTTTGTGGTTGTTTGTGTGTTCTAGATTGATGAGATGACCTATTGAAAGCGTGTGGACATTTTGTTTTGGTTTGCTTAATTGTTTTTTGATCAAATTGAAGCTGACTGGTGTATGTTGAACACAAATGGACCATTGAGAGGGGATGAATCAGTGGAAATCAAAACTTGAACTATCTATATGATTAAAAAATTGACAATCAAGATTATAAACCTATGAACAGATATATTCAGACACATTAACACACACACACATATAAAATGCAAGCCCATAACACAAGATGTACATGGAAAACCCAATATGATAAAAACCTTGGTGAGAAATGTTGCTAGAGTCTACTGCTCCAATCCAGCCTCACAAGTAAATCACTAATTACAATATTTATGGGCACCAAACAAAAGGAGCACCAACCCCTGAATTTTATGGGCACCAACCCCTGGCTTTTTGAGAACCAACTCAAAGGAGCATCAACCCTTAGCTTTTATGGGCACCGAACTAAAGGAGTACCAACCCCTATCTAAGCACCCACTCAAAAGAATACAATAAAGAAACATTCAATAATATATAGGCACCTTGTTACAAATGAGGTTTTGTAAATCATAATATTTTCTGCTCTTGAGATTGACCCAATTCTTTTTTTCTCATAAGCTCTGATCTTTGCTATCAATATTTGTTCTCTGCCCTTTTGACTTCTTCGTGTGTCTATAAAAAACTCTATGTCTTCTACCTTCCTTTTTCTTTACTATGATTAATCTTCCTTCTCTACCTCTTTGTCTTGACTCTTCACTCTCAGATCTCTGGTTTCTATCGCTATTTATCTCACTCTCTCTTCTCTACAACTTACTCTAATATTATTCTACTGCACACTTCTCAACTCAGCTGCTACACACTCTTCTCTATTCACCTTACTTTGTTCTCTGCAACTTTCCTCAACACTTTTATCTTTAATCACTATCCTCATCTTGGAAACTCTTTTCTTCTCTTTTCCTACTCTCTTCTTTCGCTTCATGTTGCCTCTGATCTCCTCTTTTACTTTCAAATTTTTCTGCACACAAATTTTCTGCGATGTTATTGATTACCCTAACTTCATGTCATACGCACCAGTGTACCACTTCTATTTTTGCAAAGCTTCTACACTTACACACTTTTCAGCTCACACACACTCTACTTAACTCTATCGATCACTATCCAAATCTTCTATCTTTTCTTTTCATACCCCAATAATTTTTCCCTCCAAAAATGAAAATCAAAACAAAATCTTTTTTAAGCCACTAAATGATCTTCCTTGTCTCATCATTCCAGTCTGGTATTCATCCACATTTAATGTTTCCTTTCTTAATTTTTTAGTAACCTCTATAGTCTTTTTGACTACCTTCTATCTTGAGCATACATAGATCTTCCTGCTAAAAAGAAAATAAAAAATAATCTTCTTGAGCCTCAAAATGATCTTCATACTCTCTTCTTCAGTCTATCGATTGTCCAAAATAAATGTTGCTTTCCTTATTTGCCAAGAAAATCTTCATAATTTTATTTTTTACTTTGCATGCAACCTCCATTTTGAAAATATAAATTTTCAGCTACAAATCTACCTAGCATTTACTCCTCTTCCAGTTTTCTACTTAGACTGAAAGATCTCCTTCGATACACATCCATTTTTGTTACAATATTTATCCACCTAATCTCTCTCATATCACTGAGCCACTTGGAAAATGGTGGGACCCATCAACAACTCCCTTTGTTCACAAAAAAGTCCACATATGAGAGAAATGCACATTGGTTTCACGAGTTGTGTTGATGTGTTCCAAGGGTAGCATAACACATATGTTATACGCGTCATGAAACAACAACTCTTCCTTCATGCGAGATGGAAAGATAACATGTCGTCTACTGTTTTCATTATCCCACATCACATTTTTGAAGGCCTTCTTACCCAAGCAGGTTGGTGGGATGCATGGTTCTTCACCTTTCCTTCTTTCCCTGTAGGACCATCTTTCTTCAATTTTACTCCTTGCAGGATGGCAGTATGCCTTTTTATTTTCTTTCATGTCACCCCACAAGGTTATCTTACTTCTATATAACATGTTGCAACATGGAGGGATAACCCCACACTTCTACCTTATTGTTATCTCACAAGGTAGTCTTATACTAAGCTCCTTGGTCACGGGATAGCGGGGACACATAACCTGTTGTGTTATTGACTTCATCTGCCACAATTCAGCATTACCCCGTAGTTTTCTCATATAATCATCATGTTATTGACATCCCCGACATAGTTTACCCTTACCCCACAGGGAATTCTATCATTGGTCCATATTGTTGTGGGATGGCAGGGGAGCATAACCATCATCTTATTGACTTCCCAATAGACCAACTCTTGCTGAAATGAAACCTCTATAGCCAAGACTTTGAGAAAGTCACACTGAAACAAAGGATTTCATTATAATCCAAAGGGACAGCCAAAGGGAGAAAGGGTCTCGCTGAAAGGAAAACTCACACCAAAATCAAAATACATCAGCTAGACATCCACTTCGTCTCACCGAAAAGAGAACCCTGTTGGTATAGCATATAAATGACTAAATATCATTAAATGAGTCACAATAATAGACTAAGTCACACTGAAATAGATGATGTCATTGAGACAAAAACATTGTCATGTCGAAATTGCCAAACAATGGATTTTTAACATTTCTCAACTTGTAACTTGCATGGATCAAAACTGCTAAATCCAACACATCATGAGGTCGAAGTAGAATCTGATTCCAACATTGAAGCACATGAATTTCACACATGACCACCTTTTCAATCCATGAACTCAACTACATAGCGATAACATGCATGTTATATGTATCCATTGCAACATAGTGCGACTAACATGGTGTGTTATACACAATTGCAACTATACTTTTTCTAAGTCAGATCAGCTTGCCCAATGCCTATAGAATTTTATGACTTGCATCTTCTTTTTCCAAAAGCAAGACCAAATGACACCCTCCATGCTTGCTTTCTATATCTTCTTTATGTTGAATAAATGCAAATTTCATGCTCATTCAACTTGTTCATTCACAAGATCCATCTGCTCACCTTCCCTTTGTGAGTTACCTGCTCTAAGACATGTTGATCTTTTACCTCAATATTATCATATGGCATTGCTACATTTTCATCTTTTTCTAGGGCACACATCATACTGCATCTCTATACTTTGCCAACCTGATGTATGCATATCTCTACATCTTTGACCAATGGGAGTGAGGCTATCAATCTGTCTAGCGGTACTTGCTCTCTGTGGCACTTATCATCTATGCATCTTTCTCCACTGCATCATCTCAACTATTGACATCAATGACTACTTCAATGCCAACAATCTCCCCCTTTGGCATTGATGTCAACACTACTCATTCTCTTCGCCTTTGACAACAATGGCAATGGGTAGGGCAACCAATTACAAACCTCACTCATCTTCTCTCCTTTAGCCTTCTTCAATCAGTTGGTGTAGCGTCCTAAAATTGCGACACTTGCAATTTCGACTGCATTTCGGTCTTCACGACGGCGACGCAACACGCAACCTGAATGGAGACCCCGAAACTTGCTCACGACACTGAAAACTGCATTTTTCAAGCACCCTGGCCTGAACCTCCTTGCACCCTGCTGTCCCGAGAGGTGGGACCAGAGCGCCCAGCGCCCTGGTCCTTCAGGACCAGGGCGCCCAGCGCCCTTGTCCCTGGGTCCTATTTTGGGCCCGGTCTCCTAAGGGGTCTCGGGTCTTTTTGTTTGCAATTTGGAAATTAACTTTCCTGGTCGGCCTAAGGTCGGGAAAATCAGTCTATCAGCCCTAAATGACAAGTATATAAACTACATTTTTCTCTCTCATTTGGAGATAACACATACATGATGTGAAAAGCATGGAAATTATACTCGAGCATTCAAGCATTCAAGCATTCCTTCAAGCAATTGATCATTTCAAGTCTCCATTCAAGGCTAAGTGTTGCATTCAAGACAAGGATTCAACCATTGAAGAGGAGATCACATACTACATGCTACAACATACAACATACAATATCTAAACCTTCGCACATAAGGATACAAACATCCTTAGAACAAGGTATTAGTACTTGTTTTACATACATTTACATTTACAGCACTTGCTCATTTCTTGGTTAATTCCAAAACCGAGGTTTGACCTAAAGGCAAACCCCTAATCCCTAACCCCCCAATCGTCTTCGCTTTTCTGTGTGTAGGTTGCAGGTACGCGGCTGAGATTGAAGATCTGGAATCCTTGTGCAGAGACGAACAAATCCCCCTTCGTTTCGCAGATTTTTCGGAGGACCGTGGCGCCGGGCGCCATCGTCCCGACAACTTTTGCTCAAATTTGCAGGATAGCGCCGTATCAACATTTTACTGCTAATTCCAGGTCCGCAGCTTCATCCTATAATCCGAACTCAGTTTATAAGCAAATCTTTGTCACTTTCTATGCATTCCTAGCTTAATTCTTCTATCAACATTCTTTACAAAAGAGGGTAGCCTTGCTTTCTTAACCCTCGAAACACATTTAGCATCCAATCTTGCATTGCGTGGGATTGGATCTTGTGGGTTTCAACCCCTCTTTTGAATGTAAAGTCTCTCCCCTAAGTGAAAACCATCGAATCCTAGCGAACCTCCCTTCTCTCTCCTCGGAGTTGGAAGAGGGGAGAACAACTAGGGTTCGATCGCGATTTTCCGCTTTACAGTTGGAAAAATATATCACTCTCCCTATGACAACTACATTATACCCACAATCAATAACACACCGAAGACATCAATAACACCTCAACTTCTCCCCTTTACACAACAACACTTAGTATCATTTTGTTGATCATATTCAACAATAGTATCCTCCTAAAAACCAAAACCAATACACTCCATTTGTTATGCTTTCTTCCATCTGTCTTCTTGTTGACCTCTCCTCTGGACTACACATTGCACACCTTCTTATACATGCACACTCAACACTACTTTGTCCTTCAAGCCTGCTGCAATTCTTCTTTCATGCCTTGAACCAATCCACACTCTTGTTGGCTTGTCCTCTGATTTCTTCCATCTGCTCTTCTATATAACACATCATGATATACAAATACTTTCAGCTTCTCTTCTAAAGATCTTCCATATGTCCATATGATCATGTTGCAACAAACAAACTATTTGTAGGACCCCTGTACTTTCCAATAAATATATCAATCACTTCATATAGGCTACTAATGCTACCATGTGCACTATCCTTTCAACTTCAATACTGTTTTGAACATCTAATCCATCCTAATACATTCAACTCCCCCTCTATTATTTTTGTACAATTTCTCATCATCCTGATGTTGTTGCATTTTTCATTTCACCTGTATGTTGCACCATACTTATCATTCAATTGATTTAGATATTTGTATTCTTCCTTGCCAAATATAGTGTATTGTGGAATGTTTACAATATATTTCCACCACTTGTAGCAATACACAACCTCATCTATTTAAAACATTGCAGCCACAACCAAAGGCAATTTTACAATGACCTTCATGCCAACAATGTTGAACCTTGATATATTACTAAGGCCACAAATAGCTAGAGAAAACTTACAAAAATTTTAAAACTATCTCAACATCAACTATAAAATTTGTCATCTCAACTTCTTCCTCCATGTCTTCTTCTTAGATTTGGTTTTCCTCATATCTGTAGCATCCTATCCTTACACTTGTCCTTCTCAATATTTGGGGGTAAATGATGTGATCAATATGTTTCTCCCCCTAAGGTCTTGCATCTCCTTAATCTTAAGGAGATGTCACATGTGCATGAAATGCAGAGTTTCTACTCATGAATACATTATTTCCTTTGTCATCTCCTTGGTTGCATTTAATTCCTCCAATCTTGCTTGATCTCCCTCTTTTTCTCAATTGCAATTTCTGGAGCAGCATCAATTTTCTTCTTGTGTTAAGCAATCCTTTCTCTAGAATATTTTGTAGTGTGACCCAAATTGTTGTAGTAGTAGCACACTATGTTCTCACCAAATAGATGATTAGAGGGCCTTCTATCAATTTGATTTGTTCTCCTTTTGAAAACCATGCCTTTGTGATCAGTTGATGGAACAAAAGAACTTCTTGACATTCTAGGAAAATTTCTCACTTTTTTCCATTGAGAAGTTTGTCTTACATAATGACCATTATGATTATTCTTTACATTTTTATCATAGGAGGAGGTGTAGGAGCTGTCATTAGAATAATACATTTTTCTTCTACATTTATGACTCTTATTACCAACTTTGTTGTAGCTATAACATACAATATTCCTATCACTAGCAACAAGGAACACATTCTCGCTCCCATATCTTGGAGTAGTTCTATGCATAGATCTACCATTTGAAACTTTATGCACATATGCATCTTGATTCCTCCTAGACTTGTTTCTACATTCACTTGCTCTATGTCCATAGCCTTTGCATGTAAAACAATAACCAGAGAAGGAGGGCTTGTAACTTACAAATTTATTTTGACATGTATGTGGAGATCTTGTAGACTTGTTTACTCCATCTCTTCTTCTTTTGTTGTTGGTCTTGGGCTAAGAGTTAGAAATAGTCCTTCCATCTGATCCCTTTTGTCTCAAAAATTTTCTAGTCTTGTGAGCAACAACATATTCTAGTCTTCTTCTAGTAGGAGGTCTCCTAATCTTTCTTCTTGTATCATCTTCATTCAACTTACCTTGATCAACATCATTCTTCCTTGTAGCAACAACCTTTATTTTCATATTTTCAGTAGTTGTAGTTAGATCTATCTTCTTCCTTGGGGTATTCCTGACTGTGAAGATTTGTCCTTTGCCATTCAAGCTTGAAGGCACAAAATTTATGTCACTTTTTGATGATTCTCCACTAGTAGAACATTTTCCAACCTCACATCCTAATCCGGTGGTATATTTTGATTCTTTTGTTTACTTAACATTTCATCCAGTGCTTTGGTGCCACCATCATACTTCTTCCTCAGTTTGAGCTCATCTTGGAAATTCTCAAGCTCTATTGTGAGCTTTGCTATTTCATCTTTTAGCTTTCGGCATTCTTTTCCTTTTGTCTCCACTTCCAGCTCTAACTCCTCACACCTTCTCTTCTTGGCATCAAAATAAGATTTTATTACTTCACATGTCCATTTGGCTTCTTCTAGTTGTGTTGTCAATATAGTGGCATTCTTGCTGGACTCTTCAAGACATTTTCTCAACTAATCAGAGTTCTCTTGGACTATATTCTTATAATTCTTATATTCCTTTCTAACTTTTTTCAATTCTTTGAAGGAACTTACCAACTCACCTTCAATATCAACTTCAACCTCAATTTCTTCACCTTCTTAATCACTACCAAAAGGGTCATGTCTACTGGATTGAGATGCATTGTCACAACTTGATGTAATCCCATCACCTTGGGTCTCTTGTGCCATGAATAGATGTGTTTCAATTTCATCTTCACTGTAGAAACTGATATATCTTCTTTGACCATCTTTACATTTATCTTCTTCATTAATCTTCTTCCTCTCACAATCTGGTCCAACAGTGGTAGGCTCTTCACCATACACTCTCTTCAGTTTATCCCATACACTCTTTACAGATTTGCATTTCTTGTTTTTTGGGGATATTGAATCAAACAATCCACTAAGAATAACTTTCTTAGCTTCAACATTGCATTCATATTCTCTTCTAGCATCAAGATCAGTAGGAGGAGTAGCAAGAACTATATAACCATTTTGAACAGACATCCAAATATCATAACCTAAGGCAGGCGAATAGACTTCCATTCTTGAACTCCAGATTAGATAGTTTGAACCATCCAACATTGGAACATTAGAAGAGGATGAATCATACATCACCATTGTGTTCAGACACTAGAATCTACCTAAGCTATACGAAGCTTATCTAATTGAGAACCTAGGGATCTGATACCAATTTAGGACCAAACATTGTTATCGTTATGCCAAAAGTTTGAGCTATCAGTGAACGAGAGAGTGGCCAGAGACAAGGATCCATGATAGGTGAGAGAAAGAACATGTCATGAACCCACAAGAAGTGTTGAACTGGTCAAAATGTTGTGGGATGGTGGGATAACCTCACACTTCTACCTTCTTGTTATCCCGCAAGGCATTCTTCTACTAAGCTCCTTGGTCATGGGATAGCGGGGACACATAACCCATCGTGTTATTGACTTCATTTGCCAAAATTCAGTATTACCTCGCAGTGTTATTTTACTTCCATCCTTTATACTACGGGACAATGAGGGTTGTATAATCATCGCATTATCGACATCCCTGATGTAGTTTACCCTTACTCTGCAGGGAATTTTGTCGTTGGTCCATACTGTTGTGGGATGGTGGGGGAGCATAACCATCATGTTATTGACTTCTCGATAGACCAAATCTTACTGAAATGAAACCTCTATCACCGAGACTTGAATATGGTCACACTGAAACAAAGGATTTTGGTATAATCCAAAGGAACAGCCAAAGGGAGAAAGGGTCTTACCGAAAGGCAAACTCACACCAAAATCAAAATACGTCGGCTAGACATCCACTCTATCTCATCGAAAAGGGAACCTTGTTGGTATAAAATATAAATGATTTCATAG
Organism: Cryptomeria japonica; assembly: GCF_030272615.1. Taxonomy (NCBI): domain Eukaryota; kingdom Viridiplantae; phylum Streptophyta; class Pinopsida; order Cupressales; family Cupressaceae; genus Cryptomeria; species Cryptomeria japonica. The sequence goes on from NC_081408.1 coordinate 485,583,874, forward strand.
CCTGAAATGAGACACAACGATAAATCAAGTCACATCGAAATAGATGATGTCACTGAGACAAGAACAATCATGCCGAAAAATTGTCAAACAATGGATTTTTAACATTTCTCGACTTGTAACTTGCAGGGATTAAAACGGATGAATCCAACACATCATGAGGTCAAAGTAGAATCTGATTTCAACACTGAAGCATGCAAATTTCACACATGGCCACCTCTTAAATCCATGAACTTTACTGCATAGCGATAAATTGCATGTTATGTGCATCCATTGCAATAGAGTGTGACTAACATGGCGTGTTATACACAACTACAACTATACTTTTTCTTAGTTAGATCAGCTTGCCCAATGCCTGTAGAAATTTATGACCTACATCTTCTTTGTCAACAATCAAGACCAAATGACACCCTCCATGCTTGCTTTCTATATCTTCTTTATGTTGAATAAATGCAAATTTCATGCTCATTCAACTTGCCCAAACAAAAGCTGCATCTGCTCACCTTACCTTTGTGAGTTACCTACTCTAGGACACCTTGATCTTTTCCCTCAAGATTATTAAATGGCATTGTTGCATCTTCATCTTCCTCTAGGGTACACATCATGTTGCATCTCTATACTTTGCCAACCTAATGTCTGCATGTCTCTACATCTCTGACCAATGGGAGTGAGGTTATCATTTTGTCTAGTGACACTTACTCTCTGTGGCACTTATCATATTTGTATCTTCATCCACTCTGCATCTTTGTCCACTGCATCATCTCAACTGTTGACATCAATGACAACTTCAATACCAACAGTGTACACGTTTCATCTTTTGTGACGTGTTCTTGAAGCCAACTTGGTGGTGCCCTAAATTGGTTATGTGGATATATAAGATAGGTTTATTTGATCATTTTGGTAATTTATGATTGTGTGGGATATGTGTATGAGCGATTGTGCGCAAGGTGAACATTGGTGCTCCGGTATGTTGTAGAATATCATAACAGAGCAATATTGCAGAGAAGAGTAAGAATATGTTTTATGCTTAACTGGAACTATACTCAGGCATTTGTTGATGCTACTTCATAGCTCAAAACACATTGTCATCTCTTACAAATATTTCTAAGGTAGTGAGCCTTTCGGGTTCTAGCCCTTTCTTATGATTTGAGTAGTGAGCTCTAGGCAGTGTGCCTAAATACATGTGCATTCCCCTTATGTAATATTTTTATACTTTCAGCAAATTATATTAATATTGTGAGTTAGAATCCCACTGTGGTATTTCCCTTAACTGGGTTTCCATGTAAAAATCTTGGTGTTATGGTGTTGCTAATCCTTGCTTTGTGTTTTTGCACTTTAATTTCTTTCATATGCATTAAGTGGTTTAATGAATAGATTGTCAAAGTTAAAAATTGTAGAAAACTGATTCACCCCCCCCCCCCCCCTCTCAGTGTTCCTTGATTCCAACAATTGCATGGAATCAAATTGGGTGCTCATGAATAAGTATTTTAAGGCTAGCTGACAGATAATATGATCTTTCAAAGCGGCTAGTTAATCACCCTCTTGAGTCCCTTCTGCACATGCCAAGGTACTCCTTATCATTGGTATTTTTAGTAGGATTAATTGTAATCATTTAAGGACATTGTTGGCAACTTTAAGGGACAAGGTAGAAGGTTTTCTCAGTATTCTTGATTTTTACGTCGAGAGATTTTGAGTCTTTAAAGCTAGGATGAATTATGGAGTATCATATTGTTCTCCTCCCTGATGAGAGTTGTAGGATGATGGCATTCAGAGGCAAGGTCAAGCAGGAGAGGAGGTGTAGGATACTCAACAAGCTTGATGATTTAGCATCCAGAGCAGTGCAAGAGATTTTGGGGGAAGAGTTCATCAATTATGATTATAGGTTCAGGGTTATTCATGACATTCTTGCAACATTTGTTGCAATTCTCCTGGTGATGAAAATCCTTAAGGTGGAGGTAATTCAACTCTGCAAAGAAGTATTTAAAAGGAGATTTGCTAAAAAGTTTAGAAACAGCAGTTCAGAATGTTGATAAAAATATAAGAATTCCCTTCTCGGAAGACTATAAGATGGATGGACTTGAAGTAGAAGGCAGGTAGATGGAAGGTGTGGTTAAGCAGCCTCTTTTGGTAATTAAGGATAGGAAGACCTTTGTGGAGAGGAAATCTATAATAGTATGCTATATTGACTTCCTCAAAAGTGGTTGAACCTGACGCCTGCAGAGGGAACTAAATGGTGGGTGGAATACATGAAAGAAGAAGGATTCAAGCCACCCCCGAAATATCCTGATACTTATGTTGGTAGATTTCAAGTTTTGCCACCGGTGATCACTAGGGCATCTCATTTGCAGGGTGGGCCAAAGAAAAATGGGAAAACTCCCAAAAGGAAGTCGGGGGCTCCAAGGATGGATCTGAATCCTCCTATATTGGAGATAAGAGAGAGGCCTTGCATGATGTTGGTGTTTAACTAGGTCGTGGCCTATTGCAGATATTCACACTCAGTCGGAGTAAGTTTACCTTAAAATGATACATTAGTCATTCTAGCGGCCCTTGGGTGGAATTTTCAATACTTCCACTATGTTCTATGTGGGCTTTTTGATAGGCCTGTAATACTGGTTGTCATTTTATATTTGGTACCCCTTAGCTCTTAAGATATTTTAGGCGATCAACACTAGCCAATGGGTAGATATGTCTACTATTTTGGCTTCCCTTTATATTGGAATATTAAGGATGTTTAAGACTACTTACTCCTTTACACTTCTATTCTCTTCTCTCTGAAGTTTTGTAAATATTTCATTATCCATGGGTAGTTTGTTGATATCATGATATGGGTGATTATGCAATTGGGTTTAGCATTCATATGGGTCTGATGGTTACTAATGCCTGCCTAAGCTATGATTTCTAGTTGTGTGTGGCTTTGTCAACAGGAGCTCAAAGATATCAAAAAGTTGTATTTATATTTTGCTCTATCTCGAGTAGGCGCTGGTTGTTTTAATGTCTCTTGGAATAAGTATGGGATTCAGATCTTTCAGTTAATTCTAAATCTTTGTCTTTTATATATTCACACATTCTCTCTCTCTCTCTCTCTCTCTCTCTCTCTCTCTCTCTCTCTCTCTCTCTCTCTCTCTCTCTCTCTCTCTCTCTCTCTCTCTCTCTCTCTCACACACACACACACACACACACATGTATACATGTATGTATGTATGTATGTATGCATGTATGTATGTATGTGTGTGTGTATGTATGTATGTATTATGTCGACTTAAGTTTTCACCTCAAAAATTGACCTGCAACTTGTTAGTCCATTATGAAAAATAAAAGCTATAGGAACTCAAGCTTTAACCATTGAAACAACATGAAATAAAGTAAATAAAACAAATTATACTTTCATGGATTATGTATCATTGTGTCTTAACCCCATTGTTCTTGGTTGCAGATGATTTTCTCTGAGACAAGCACTAGTAGCTTCCAAGATGGCATGTGTGGAATGGAATGATAGATGATATGCAAAAGCTATGTTATGAAAATGATTTATGCTAATGTTCTCAAAAACTCTAAATTGATTAGACTAATGAACTCATGGATGCAAAGATTAAGACTCCTAGTTAACTTAGACTATTGGACATTAGGGTCAAAATGCACTAGAAATCCTCTATTTATAGATTTTTGAGTGCATAAGCTTAGGTGGTAGAGATCAACGGTCATGATTAAATCTTGCGTTTTGGATGGCTATGAGAAAGAGGTTGAAGGTTGAGAGAAAGAGGGAAGAAGAAGACAAGTGTCACTTAGCTCACCTTGACTGAGGGGAAGACTGAGAGAATCTGGGATTAGTTGGAGAATATTTAGGGATGGGGGGACAAGTGGAGATGGACTAGGGTTAGGTGGACAAAACCTCCTCCAAGAATATAGTAGTGTTGGAGAAAAAATAGGGAGGTTTCAAAGATTATGTGCATGTACACATTTTATTCATGAATATGAGAGTTGGAGATAAGTGACTCATAAATGATTTATTTTATTTGATTTTATTGATTTAAATTAGCCACATGATGGATGAGTTGGCAAAGGTGGAGATGAAGGGTGAGTTGGAAAGTGGTAATTAAATTATTATGAAATTATTTAATAATGGAACTATAGGATAGTGAATAGTGCACAAATATGATAAAGGATGATAATTAAATATTAAATATTAAATTATTTGGCTTAGAAGAAAAAGGGATAATGAATGAATTAATTAAATGTTTCAACTCAATTAATTAATAGAAGAATATTAAATACTAATAAATTAAATAAATTAATCTTTTCAAATTAATTATTTAATAGAAGAATAATCATTAAATAAATATAAAATATTTATTTAATTACTCATAGCCAATTTTATGTGTATGCATTTTGCCCCTCTTTGAAATGATGTTGAAACAACATTGTTTCAAAGATTAAATCAAGTCTCAATGATGCCCCTAACGATGATGAAAATTCTGATTGTGTGCCCCCTCAGGAGATTGATCGTGAAATTATGAAAAAATTGATTGAGTGTTTAATATCACGATAATTGATTGAAAATATTTGATTAAAAATAGGCTCTTCAATTAAATTTACTTTTGAAAAATAAATAAAATTGCCCCATTTTGAAAAATTAATCACCCCTTCAAAAAAAATAAAAAGAGGTAAAAATAAAATTAACCATGGGCCCATTTTATCCTCATTTGCAATTTGTCAACTTTTGGAGAGAAAAGAGAAATTGTCTTGAAGTGTTGAGCTGGAAAGATGGTGATCTTGTATGAGAACCACAAATTTGAGCGTGTTCATGCATATCAGCAACCTATCAAGTACAACCCACTAGTGAGTGGCCTATCCCAAGCTTTGTTCTTGATTTTTCGTACAAGTGTCTATGTTTTCTGCATGGTTGAAGGTCTCTTTGAAAATTTTCCTTTTTCTCTCTCTTTTGTTTAATGCTTTCGTTTAGTAGGTTAGCACTTTCATAATTTAGGTTATCGCTTTATTAGTTTAACGCATTAACCTTTTATGTTCACGCCTTTGTCATTTGGGTTAGCACATTTGCTTGATTAGCGCTTTTGCATGTTAAGGTTGTGCATTTGTGATTTATGTTAGTGCATTTGCCTGAGTTCGTGCATGTGCTTATTTCGGTCATGCATTTGTTGAAAAATGAACTTTTTTTATTGATGCATTTGTTGGTGGCCCTATATACATTGTGATCCTTGGTTAGAGGATGCTCGTGTGTTACCATTGATATTGCAGAGAAGATATTTGATTGGTCATACTCCTTTCATCATTGAGATACAGTTATTTGGTCAGATTTTGAGATAATTTGACTATATTTAGCATATGCCTTCTAGTGTGGCCATGTATGCACGAGCATACAAGGACAGGCGAGATTGGGGTCCTTCCTTGTCTTTTGATGTAGCATACGCAAAGTTTTTGGTTGTTCCTCATGTTGCTTATGATTTGAGACCTCATATTTTAGATGCAGGTATCACAACTGATTATGCTCAGTATCTTCTTACTCATCCATTCCTTCGTATTACTGATCCTGCAGACCCTCCTCCCAGCTCAGGAGATGAGGAGTCAAATTCTGATGATCTTATTGTAAGGAGGCGGAGGCAGAGATGAGAGATCAGAGCTGCATGGAAGGTGAGAGGAGATGATGGGGATGAGGGTGGTGATGGAAATAGACGGAGGCAAGGATAGAGATGAGGCATGGCTAGAGTCTATGGTGGACCTTTTGGATAGATTGGTCGGATTGGCAGGATAGGGAGACCACTTCCTATGGCAGAAAGAGATGCATGTTAGTTTGGTGGGAGGGATGCAGGGAGGGATATAGGTAGAGAGAGTGGCAGGATTGGATTAACGAGGGGACTACCTTCTCCTGGTTTGGGTAGAGCGGTGGATTAGACAGAGGTTGGGGGAGAGGGATCAATTTTGGTTAGATTGCTCTAGATCTTGGGGTCATAGTAGCACAGGGAGGTTGAGATGAGTAGGAGGAGGATTTAGAGGACCATGTGCCACTGATTCCTTGATAGATCATGAGATCCACATAGGTTCAGACTCCAGCTAGTGGAGAAGTAAGATAGGTGGGTGGTGACGAGGCTATGCAGGATGCACCTCAACAAGATGTGACTATGGATGATCTTAGAGCGCAAATTGATCAACTAAGAGCATAGGTACAAGCTCTCACCCTTGAGAGAGAGAGAGAGAAATGAGGATATACCAAGATTTATAGGGTACACTCGATCATATACAGGAGGTTGGTTCTGGTACACTCTCAGCCGATAATGTCAGAGCATTATTCTGGTCTGGGAAGGAGACTGCGTATTGGAGAAGATTATATGAGGATCTAGTCTCAGAGAGCCAGAGAGAAGGCAGCTATGCGACTATAGTCATGATGGAACCTTGTAGTGGTGGGGTTATGGGGCCTCCTTGGAGGGATGGAGACAGGGATCTAGGAGCAGGTCCATCCGGTGGGTCTTCTCATCCACCTCCATAGATATAGACAGATTAGGGTGGTAGTGGCACTAGACACCCTTGATTTATATCTTTGGAGAGTTGATTTGTATCATGGGATATTGTATTTTATTGATTATTTCTTTGTGATATCATTGTATAATTGAACTTTTGTATGTTCATGATGATATGTAGACATGGACTTTATATGATGCTTTGATTCATGATTTATTATGCATGCTACTATGATGATGATGATGACCTATATGCATTAATTACATGGATGATGCTATAGTGATCTTTTCTTTCCTTTATGTTTTATGATGTTATAATGATCTATATGCCTCTATGATATGATGATTATCTTTATGAAAAGATGTTACCTACATGATTATATGATCTATATGATGAGGATGTTCGTATGATCTATATGCATATGAAAATGATTCTATGATGCTCAACTTAAATGATTAAATACAATTATCTATATGAAAATGCTTATAATGATGACTTGTGCAATGCATGTGTATTTATATTCCATGATGTACATGCATATGATGATTAAATGATGAAATGATACTAAATGAGATGCATTTGATCCTGATTTGATGATTTGGATGATGTTTATAGATAATAATGTAAATACCTATGATTAGATGATAAGATAATAATGATGTAATAATATGGTTTATTAATCTAAATGCAATTAAATGAACCTAATAGATAAATGATTCTAAAGGAACTAATGATAACTAAATGCGAAAATGATAATGATAAATGAACCTAATGTAACTAATAATGATATGATCAATGGAAATTGCACTCTATTCAAACTAATGCAATCCTAATGCAATTAAAATTAATGCAACTAATTAATGATGAATGATGAATGATATGATGATTATGATAACATGCAAACCTAATGATTGAAATATGAAATGAACCTAAATAATTGAATGCAACCTAATGCAAATTAATATGATCAATGCAAATTATTTTTGTTTGTCTAAATATACTCAATCTTTATTCTTACTATTGATCTCAAATGAAATGAGATGAAATGCTCATAATGCAACCGACAATGAATGTTTATAATGCAAAAATGCGAATGACACTAATCTAAAGTGATCTAACTTAAATGATATTGCCATTCCTCGCATGCTTTCTTGTAACAGTACTTGATTTCATCATTGATCTTTTTAAATTGTTGTAAGAAATTACATGCAACTTGACATAATGATTCAAGTTGACCTAAGTACTTCTTATATGGATTTTGATATAGCAAGTTAATACAAGCAACTTGTTATGATGAACCAAGTTGACCTAAGTATTTCTTGTAGAACAAACAAGGATTATCCCCTTTCATGTATGACTCGGTATGTCCTCCATGATCTTTTGTTGATCATATCCTTAGACGAGTACATACATTACTATAAGATAAACCGCAGACAACAAACAAAGAAAATAATCATGCCGCATCATAGCTCCTCCAATCATGGACATCATAGAGGTGCATAAGGTACATGATTAGCAAAAATCAAGATATAAACATTGAATCATGTATATCATACATATGTTCTCATAGTCATTAACTAATATAATCATCTTGATGAATGATCATTGATAATCCTTCATTACTTGCTGGTTGAAATATTTATATTCTGAGTTTCATGATTTAGTTGTTACAAATGTCTTGATCTTTGTTGCCTTGTTGCTCGTCGTTTGTTTCAAAACCCTAGGTGTTTTTGGTTTTTCTAAGTTTATGAATGTTTTTGGATTTTTTGAAGCTTTTAAAGATGCCCTCAACAAAGGTTTTAGGATTTTGCCCCTAGCAAAAATAAAATTTATGATGGATATACAAAGGATAATCCAAACCATGGTGGGATGCGATGCAGACATGATTGACTCTAATAAAATCCAAGACAGTGACTACACTAAGTATGTCAAAGATTGATAACTGTTGATAAGCTGCAAATTTCCTACTAATGGTTCAAAGCAACGGATGTTATGGATGAATAGATGTGATAGGATGGATAGATGATCAAAGCGATCTCATAGATGGAAGAACCCACTTTCAGATAGCACCTGTTTACCAGGTTTTCACCATCTAAATTTATTGCATTTTTCCATATATTTGATTTTTATTTTATTTTTTTAATTATTTTTTTTTACTATTTTCGTTGTTTTACATTGTTTTTGTATTTTTCTCTTTATGCTTTTTAGGGATTTTGCTACTTTTCTGATTTTTAGACTTTTTTTTGCTTTTTCACTATTCTTTGGTATTTTCTACTGATACTTTTAAGCATAGAATTTTTTCATATGCATAGTATTGATAGGCTCATCAAACCAATCACCTTCTAGTTTAGATAACTTGTATGCTCCTGAACCATATGTTGCTACAATGATAAAGGGACCCAACCAATTTGGCTCAAATTTGCCTTTCTTTTCTTGATCTTGCTGGTTGCATGGATTTTCTCTTAGGACTAGATCTCCAATCTGAAAAATTCATGGCTTAACTCCGTGGTTGTATATTTTTGCCATCCTCTATTGGTATGCTTTTAAGTGATCTAAAGCATTTTGGTGACGTTCCTGAATAAGTTCATGTTCTTGAAGCCTAGAGATTCATTGTTCTTCCTCTGGGTAAGACCTTTCCAAGGCACCCATAGAGAAGGTATCTCTACTTCCACTGGTAATATTGCTTCTGATCCATACACAAGGCAATATGGAGTTGCCCCCGTTGGTGTACAAATGCTAGTTCGGTATGCCCATAGAGAAGGATTTAGCTGAACATACCAGTCTCTACCAGCTTCATTGACTGTCTTCTTTAGAATCTGTAAGATTGTTTTGTTTGATGCCTCATCTTGATTATTTCCCTGTGGGTAATATGGTGTCAAAAATCTATGTTGGATATGGAATCACTCACATAGTTCCTTCACGTCTTGATTCTTAAATGGCCTCCCATTATTAGTGATGATGGTCATAGGGACACCATAGTGACAAATTATGTAGTTCAAGATGAATGATGATATTTGCTTTCCTGTCACCTTTGTCAAAGGCACTACTTCAATCCATTTAGTGAAATACTCAGTAGCAGTCAAAATGAACTTATGTCCATTAGAAGATGAAGGATTTATCTTACCCACTAATTCAAGTCCCCATTGAGATAACGACCATGATCCTGCCATAGGATGCATTTCTTGTGCTAGTGCATGAATGAGATTCCCATGGATCTGACATTGTTTGCATTTCTTGGCATATGTAAATGAATCTCTCTCCATAGTAGGCCAATAGTAACCCAATCGAATAAGTTTCTTAGTCAGCATTAAGCCACTTGAGTGCATGCCACAAATACCTTCATGGAATTTGTTGAGAACTTTCTCATATTCTTCCTATTCGAGACACCTCAGTAGAGTTCTATCTAGACCTCATCTATATAAATTATTAGCAACGAAAGTATAGCGAGATGATTGATGAATTAAATTTCTTTTCTGATTGCAGGATAGATCTGGGGGAAGGATATTTTCCTTCAGGTATCGATAAGTTTGGCTATATAAGGATTGATCAATTCCAGATATGTGGAAAATCATATGGGTGTCTTGAGACTCAATAGTAGGATGCAAGATATCTTCCACCGGGAATTTGAAAAGTTGTTGATTCTCTTGAGTATGCAAAAGAGATGCTATTGTAGCCATTGCATCTGCTACTTTATTCTCATTCCTTGGGATTTGAGTGAATGATATTTCTTCAAAATGCTCTTTAAAATCTTCAACTAGCTTTTTATAGGGCATCAGCTTGTCATCCTTGGTTTGATAATCATCATTCATCTGGTTGATTATGAGTTGTGAATCTCCATAAACATGTAATTCCTTGATGTTCCATTCAATGGCCATTTTGATCCCAATGACCAATGCCTCAACATGTAATTCCTTGATGTTCCATTCAATGGCCATTTTGATCCCAATGACCAATGCCTCATACTTTGCAGTGTTGTTCGTGCATGGGAATCAGAGTATATGATTTTGGAACTGTGTGGCCTTGAGGTGTTATGAACAAGATTCCTACACCTAATCCATGTTGTGTATAGGAGCCATCAAAGTATAATTCCCAAAAATTTGTGCTAACTATCAGAATGTCTGCATCAGGAAATTCAATGTGCAATGGTGTGTCATCTAGTAGGGACGCTTCAACCAATTGATCAATAATTACTTGTCCTTCGATAGATTTTTTATCAACATATTCTATGTCAAACTCATCATGATATGCTAAGAGATCTCCTAGTGATACATTTGTTACTGAGATGTAAAGCAACAATGGTTTCCCTTTTATCGGTGATACCAGTACTAGAGGATTTGCCAGATATTCCTTGATTTGCATGAAAGCTTCCTCACATTTATGATCCCATTTGATTGGAACATTCTTGTTTAATAAGTGAGTGAAGGGATGACATCTATCAGCTGAATGAGAAATGAATCTTCCGATTGACTGCAATCTCCCTTGTAGAGAATGCAACTAGCTTATGTTCTTAGGTGACTCCATCTCCATGATAGATTTAACTTTTTCAAGATTAAATGTGATAGGATTAACTTTATTCTCCTAACTATAGGCTCTTCAAGATTAAATGTGATAGGGTTATTTTCTTAAGAGATTTATTTGGCGCTATAGTTGAAAATTAATATACAATATGTCTATTGTTAAATTAAAATATAGGTGTTTTTAGAATCTAAGTGCTTGAGTTAATTTAACAAATTCGTATAACGATTGAAAAGATTAATTGACAGGAATAATATCTCTTGCAAATTATTTTAGAGATTTTTATCTAAACTAGGTTATTAATTATAATTTGATGAGATAATAATAATTCTTTTGGAAAATTAATATTTTGTATTTAATTTAGATTACCTCACTTGTTTGATCTAGTGTTTAGATTATTATTAGTTGAAAAAAAATCAAACGTAGTTAAGACAAGACTTGTTAATGTGTTATTTAGCAAATTTAGTTTATTAGGTTATGTTTTTAAGAAAAGAAAAAATTATTTCGTTTGTGCCCAAAAGTTTGGGCATGACATTTTGGTATCAGAGCAAGGTTTCCAACACTAGGAACCTTTCTCCATTACGTTTCGCTTAAAATATTTAATTAATTAAATTATATTTATTTATTTATTTTTATTATTTTAGTTAATTTTAAATAAATTAAAATTTTCTCCAAAAAATTATTTTTTTATTTTATTTTATTTTATTTTCTCTTAAGGATGCCTTCAACTACGTGACAAGCTCGTAAACGTGGTAGAGGCCCTAGGCGTGAACGCATGGCATGCGAAGAGGTCGATATGGAGGAATCGGTTCCGAAAGGGAACCCAGAGGCTCCTCCCGAATGGCTGGTTGACCCGAACCGAGAAATCTTGTTAGCTCTACAGAACCTAATTGGCATAGTCCAGGATAGGCTTCTGGCAGTGGATCATCACATTGAAAACCAGAACTCAGGGAGCCATAGAATAGTAGAACAGGAATGGAGTAGGAGTCCACCTCCTAATCTCATAGAGAGTCAGGATAGGCATGAGCCCAAGTCCATTCACCTACCAGAACCACCTCCAGTAGTAGCACCAGTGTATTATGAGAGGGCATGTCGGGATCCAGGGGATCTAATCAGAGAGGTTATGTGCCTTCAACCACCATCTTTTGGGGGATCTACTGATGGGGTAGAAGCAGAGGCATGGCTTTTGAGCCTGGATAGGTGCTTTGCATTGTGCTCCTATGAGAGCAACCTAAAGGCACGTGTAGCAGTCCACCTATTGAGAGGAACAGCCTTCACATGGTGGAGACAGGAGGAATATAAGTGTGGCTTAGTGGCAGATACTCTCACATGGGAGATTTTCATAGAGAAATTTAGGGAAAGGTACTTATCAGAGCACTACAGACAACTTAGGGTGGATGAGTTCCATGACCTCCAGCAGAAGGGTCTTTCAATGACCCAGTATGAGAGCAAGTTTTTCGAGCTCTTACCATACGTGGACTACCTGAAAGATGAGAAGCTTCTCGTCAACCAATTTATTAGAGGGCTGAATGTCAGCATAGCAGGACCGGTGAGGATGGCCACTCCAGGGAGCCTTTGTGTTGTCATGGAGAAGGCCTTGATAGTAGAGGAGATTTGGGTCAGGCCTCAGGACACAAGAGATCGGTCTCAGAACCAAAACCCTATACCCCAGACTTACAGATTTTAGAAACCCCATTGGAAGGGTAACAACAGACACACATCGGGGTTCTCCAAACCCCCTCCTCCACAGCAGTCATAGTAGAACTAGAGGTAGAGGCCTCCGCAGAGTCAGCAGGGCATAAAGCCCAAGCAATGGCAGTCTCAGGGTCAGAGGTGAGATCAGCGATCTTAGGTCCCTTACACACCTCTGACGAGGACTCACCAATCCTCTAGGGGTGGGTACAGTGGTTCTAGCAGAACAGGGGGACAGTCTTTCTCCAGACCACAGGGCATGCAATTTCAGGCACATGGCACTTGCTTCACGTGTGGAGCCATGGGACACATGGCGAGAGAGTGTCCTCAGGGTCAGATGGCAGGCAGTCAGAGGATGGTAGCATCAGAGCCAACATTTGGGGATATGGGGGGCAAGTCCCATAGGGTCTTTGCAGCAGTTGACAACCACCAGGCAGAGCATCAGGCCACGGTTATTGAGGTTGCAGGTATGATCAGAGGTAGCAGTGTATCTATATTATTTGATTCAAGAGCTACTGACTCTTTTATATCTCCATTGGTTGTGGAGCATTGCGAGCTAGTGGCAATTAGACAAGAGGTCAGTTGGGAAGTGGAGTTAGCTTCAAGGGCTAGAGTGTCAGTGGAATCAGAGGTTAGGGGATGTCAGCTTCAGATTGGCAATACCACCACCTTAGTAGACCTTAGAGTTACACCACTCAGATCATATGGCATCATACTTGGCATGGATTGGCTTTATGCCCACAGAGCCAAGATGGATTGTCACCTAAAAAAGATTGAGTGTGAGGATGATCATGGTTCTCCCATAGTAATCACTAGAATTCAGAGACTCGTGTCTCTTCGTATGATTTCCGCAATGCAACTTAAGCAAAGCATGCGAAAGGGATGCCAGTTATTTGCCATCACCATTAGTGATAGAGAAGAAGAAGATGAAAAGGAACCATCTATTGATGACCATCCTATCCTTAAGGGATTTTTAGATGTATTTCCTTCAGAGTTACTCGATATGCCGCCCCGTAGGGAGATTGATTTCCATATAGACCTTGTACCAGGAGTCGAGCCAGTTTCGAGAGCACCATATAAGATGACCACAAATGAGCTTAATGAGCTCAAGATGCAGCTTGAGGAACTCCTAGAGAAGGGCCACATTCATCCTAGTGTATCTCCTTGGGGTGCACCAGTCATCTTCATGAAGAAATGCATGGATTACCGTCAGTTGAACAAAGTAACCATCAAGAACCGATATCTTTTGCCCAGGATCGATGATTTATTCGACCAACTTCAAGGTGCCAAATTATTTTCCAAAATTGATCTAAAGTCAGGGTACCATCAGTTGAGGATAGTGGATAGAAATATCCACAAGACTACATTTCACACTAGATATGGCCACTATGAGTTCACTGTGGTTCCATTCGGTCTTACGAATGCCCCAGCTATTTTCATGAGTCTCATGAATGGAGTTTTCTGCACATTCCTTGACCGTTTTGTGATTGTGTTTCTCGATGACATATTGGTATATTCACAGGATGAGAAGGAGCATGAGGAGAACCTAAGACAGGTTTTGCAGTGTTTGAGGGATAATCAGTTGTATGGCAGTTTGTCGAAGTGTGCTTTCTTTAGAATAGAGGTCAAGTAACTTGGACATGTTATATCCGGTGATGGGATCTCAGTTGACCCATCAAAGATCAGAGCCATTATGGATTGGCTAGCGCCAACCAGTGTGACAGAGGTTAGGAGCTTCATGGGCTTAGCAGGTTATTATCGACGTTTTGTTGAGGGATTCTCTAGAGTCGCACATCCTATTACTTCTCTTCAGCATAAAGGGAAGAGATTTGAGTGGATGGAGAAGTGCGAGAAGGCCTTTCAGGAACTTAAGAAGGCACTTACTAGCGCACCTATCCTTGTAGTGCCATGTTCCTTAGCTAACTTCATGGTTTGCACCTATCCTTGTAGTGCCATGTTCCTTAGCTAACTTCATGGTTTGCACAGATGCTTCCCTAGAGGGTTTAGGAGCAGTCCTTATGCAGGATGGCAGAGCTATAGCTTTTGAGTCTAGGAAACTTAAGACTCACGAGCTTAATTACCCTACTCATGACCTTGAGCTTACATCAGTAGTGCATGCACTTGTGAGGTGGAGACATTTCCTTTTGGGTCATCATTTTGAGCTTCATTCAGACCATCAGAGCCTTCAATACATATTCACTCAGCTGAATCTCAATGCATGTTAGAGGAGATGGATGGAATTCTTATGCGAGTATGATTTTGACGTTCACTACATCAAAGGGAAAGAAAACGTAGTTGTAGATGCTTTGAGTAGGAGACGTCACGAGGTATACACCATATCTATGGGCACGAACTTGAGAGATCAGATAATGCAACAGTTGCCAAAGGATGGATGGTATTTAGAGGTTTGCCAGGCTTTACGATCTCAGGAAAACTTAGAAGGGAAATATGAGGATTATTCCTTAGAGTCCGATAGATTATTATGCCATAGAGGGTGCATCTATGTACCTTCTTCCAGGGGATTGCATGAGTTCATTATCACGGAGGCTCATAGAGCTCCTTATGCAGCACATCCCGGAGTTAAGAAGATGCATGCAGACTTGAGGCAGTTATATCATTGGCCAGGAATGTGGTAGCTTATTGCTGAGTTAGTAGCCTGATGCCTCAAGTGTTAGAGAGTCAAGGTGGAGCATTGCCATCCAGGTGGGTTGCTCCAATCTCATGCTATACCAGAGTGGAAGTGGGATACTATATCCATGGATTTCATTATTGGTCTCCCTATGTCATCTCATCGCCATGATGCCATCTTGGTGATGGTTGACAAGTTGACCAAAGTGGCCCACTTTTCACCAGTTCGAACCACCTTCACAACACTAGCAGTAGTATAGGTGTTCTTGCGAGACATTGTCAAACTTCATTGCGTTCTCTGCAAGATTATTTTCAATAGGGATTCCCTGTTCACTTCTTCCTTTTGGAAGGCATTACAGGCAGCTATGGGTACCAAGCTCAATTTCAGTACAACCTATCATCCAGAAATGGATGGTCAGACAGAGAGGGTTAATCAGGTGTTAGAGGATATGCTTCGCATGTACGTCATGGATCACCAGACTAGAAGGGAAGAGTACCTTCCCTTAGTGGAGTTTGCCTATAACAATGGGCACCACACATCCTTGGGGATGCCACCCTATCAGGCATTATATGGTAGACCTTATAGGACACCATTGAGTTGGGACCGCATAGAGGACAGAGTTGCTATTGGTCTTGAGATAGTTTAGGATATGGAGCAGCGGGTGGATTTGATTAGGCAGCATCTTAGAGAGGCACAGGATAGACAGAAGAAGTATGCAGATGTGAAGAGGATAGATCGTAGCTACTTGGTTGGAGACAGAGTCTTCTTGAGAGTGCGACTGCATAAGAGTCCAATCCATTATGGAAAGGGTTCTAAGCTCGCACCTCATTTTGTAGGACCATTTGAGATCCTTGAGAGGATAGGACCAGTTGCCTATCGTTTAGCATTGCCACCTAGCCTGTCGCGCATCCATGATGTGTTTCATGTTTCAGTTTTGAGGAAATATATATATTACGAGTCTCATATTTTAGATTGGGATGCCTTGCAGGTGGAGTCGGATAGACAGCTAGCTTTGGAGCCCATTCACATTTTGGCATGCTAGACGCTGGCCCTTCGAGGTCGAGAGTTGGACCAGGTTAGAGTCCAGTGGGATTGCTATGATGAGGTTACAACTTCATGGGAGGATGCAGCACGTATGAGATCACAGTACCCCCACCTTTTTGATGAACTCCAGGAGGAAGTTCATGCCTAGAGGGGGAGGGTGTGAGGCCCTACCCCGACTCATCCTAGCATTTCTATTATTTTCATGATGAGACTATTATGGATGCTTTATTTTTATGAATTATGGATTTAGAACTTATATGAGTCCATGATTTGGATAACATTGATGTATATTGATGCTTCATTTTTATGCATTATGGATATGAAACTCTATATGATGCTAGAATAGAATTACTTTGAGATGATGGATGTCATTATTGGATTTGTAGGACTTTATTATGATGATAAAAATAGGATGCATAAATTATGAAAGGATCAAATTTTAAGGATTATGATAATGGCTTATGTGGACTAATTGGGATATATGAGATATTGATTTATTACTGTCAATTGTATGAGTGGTTCATGTGTATTCAAATTCATGTGTTTAACAATATATGTGGTTATTTGGAATTACTAATGTGTAAATTGAGATGCACGGGAAAATTATCCATGTGACCATGGAAATATTATGGAGAACCAAACCTAGACCTATGTACGTTTGTAAAGCCAGGGGTTGTCTATTTGGAGAGACAACACCCCGTTTGTATCGTATTTTATTCGTGAAAGTAAATGATGCATGTGTGTTAAATTGATTTTATTAATTTGTGTAAATCCAATAAGAGACAAATTCCATGTGTAATTTTTATAATGTATTTTATTGTGTTACTTGACACGTGCTGACTAGTGTCATTGATTTTGACTTATCTCTTGGAGGGAGTTTGTTTCTACCAAAGCCCATTTCAAACATTTGAGTGTGGTCCCAAATTTGCCTTGGGTAGGGAGTCTTGGGAGTGGTCAACTTAGGTTTGACCCGTAGGTTAACTTTAGTTGGGTTTCTAAGGGGTCAAATGGACTCCTAGGGTTAGTTTTAGGGCTTTTCCAAAGGTCCAAAGGGTATACCTATGGGTTAGGGGTATTTTTAAATATGTGACTACTCCCATGTGACTGTTTAGTCACCTCAAAAAGTGGTTTTTCCTAGGTGAGCGAAAATTCAACTTAGAAGGTTCCACCTAGGATAGACAACCTTCCCTTTTGATGTTAGACTCTCTTCCCCATCCTCTCTTACCTTTTCTCTTTCTAGTTTTAGCAACATGTAAGAGGTTGGGAAGACCAACCAATGGGAACTCTCACTCTACCCAAGGGGTTGGGAAGAGTGAGAGAGGCCTTCTTAGGTAAGGATTAGGGACTTAGTGAGTTAATCACCCACTCTCCATTGTTGGAGATCATGCAATTTTGAAGAATAGTTGTAGGATAGAATTTTGGCTAAGTGTTGGTGAAAAGATTGTGTGGATTTGGGCTGCTCATCCCCAACTAGATCTATCAAAACCTTTGGGCAGATTAAGGTTGGTCCTCACTCTCTTTTTGTTTATGTTGTTTATGCATGTTTGAAGAAATGCTTGTATGAAAGAGTTGTTTATTTGTATTTTACTTTGTGAAAGAAAATGTGATTTTCCCCTTTGTTTCTTTTTATGTTTTTTTTTTCTTGTATTGGGAGTGTCTAAGGCCTTCTACTCTTGGGAGAGTAGGATGGTTTTGGGGTGGAAGAAGTTTGACAGCCTTGGGTGAGAGGTTCTCCTTTAAGGAGAGTGATCTCAAGGGTGTTCTTTTGTGACCCTTGCTGCGTAGCCTTGTTTATGCATTTGGGGGTCATAAGGAGAGATGGTATGGCTTACATGCCTTTGGGGGGCGTAAGGATGTGGGGATGTATTTGTGTTGTATTTGGTTGCCATGAGGTGGCTTGAGATGTTCCATGCTTGCAATCTCCCCAATGGTATTTGGTCCACTTCCACCCTTGGAAAATCATCACAAGTTGTGGTGAAGTGTAGCCTTGGTTGGGAAAATTGTTTGTTGTGTGTTTATCCCTTGCTTGTTGTGGTTGTATGTGTGTAACCCATCTAGTGCTTGGTTCTCCAAGCTCAGGGGTGGCTTCTAGTAAGCCTAGGCTGGGAGGTGAGCACTCCATGGTCAAGCCTTATGTTATATTTGCAGGTTGCTTAGGATGGGAAGGAAAAAAAGAAAGATAGAAGTTGCTGGTTTTTACTGGAGTTGCAGAAAAGATTAGGAAAAGAGATAATTGTATTTAAGTTGTAGCTATGTAAGGGAAAGCTAAATGTTGTTTTTATTTTTCAAAAAAAAAAAAATGTATTCATTTTTATTTCAAGTACTCATTTAATGGAATGAGAGACTAGTTGTAATATTGACTATTTTGTATTCTAGATGCTCTTGAAAGAAATATGTATTTTCCCTATTAAGTTAGTTTTGCAAAGAAAATGCCATTTATGCATTAAGTTCCTATAGTTGTTGAGTTAATAAAATTGTTGCTTTTTTGTTATTGGGAAAATAAAAGTTCATTTTATTCCTTCATGCAAAATAAAATTTTGGGAATTGTAAAAGCTGCATCTAAATTTATTTAGTTAAAAAGAAAAGACAAATACAAATCATGGTTAAATAGGACTATTATGTCTATCTCTAAATTGGTATTTAAATGTTTTCTAGGTTAATATAGTTGTTGTAAAAGTTTATTTCATTCTGTCATTTTATTTATTGCAGAAATTAAATCTGAAAGAATAGTATACTTCTAAAGTTAGCATCTAAGCAAAAAAAAATACATTAGAGCTTGTTGTTAGTGTTCTTTTTAGAAAGAAAAGAAATGTACAGAATACTTTAAACAATAAAAAAAATATAGTATTTCCCACTATGCTAAGTTAATGTGCTAGGGAAATAATTAGTTTATGATTTGTATAAAAAAAAATAAGGACAGAGATTTAAGCCTAATATTAGCATAATAGAAAATGATTATTGCACCTAATGCATGCTGTCATTATTTAAGCAGTTTTCTACATGGCTTTTTATTAAAAAAAAAGTGAAACATAAAATATATAGATTGCTTAAGGGTGTTATTATATATATATATAGGAAAACTACATATTTGTTTTATTACTCAACTTGTGAAATTTATCCCTTTGATTAGATGTTAACCATAGAAAAATACTATATATATATATCTTTGGGGTGCCAAACCCTACCCCGGAATGCACAGATTCGAAGCTCTCTACCGGAGGATTTGGGCGGCATGGGGTCCCCTATGGGCCGTGACCCACAGAGGCACCACTCTGTGGGCCGAGGCACATAGGGGCACCACGGCGCCGCTGCGAGCCGTGACCCGTAGGGCCGGCCTTGGCCACCACTGCACGTTGTGTCCTACAGAGACGTCGCGGCGCCGCTGCGTAGCGCGACCTGCAGTGGTGCCTAGGCGCCACTGCGGCGGTCTGTAAACCCCCGCAGCCCCCCCATAAACTCTCGGCCCCTGCAAAAATTTTAAAATGAGCACGGCCGCCGCTGTTAATCTCACGGCCCCTGTGGAAAGTTTCGCCTCCACCATGGCTTCTCCAGCCTGCACAAAAAAAAAAATGAACACACACACTTCACACACAAAAAAAAAATAAAGAATACCTTTGTTAAGCCCTAACCCAAAATTAGGGTTCGGGCAAGATAACAAGTTGGTAGAAAATGGGTAGGGGGTGAGTAAGTTTATATTATTTTAGTTGGGTTATATGGGGTTTTTTTTTATATAATAAAGTTTGTTTAGAAAACAAATACCCTCATCTTCAGATATAGATGTGTTCATTTAAAAAATATATATATATATGTGTGTCTAATTAAAATATGTATCTATTTATATGTGCGTGTGTGTGTGTGTGTGTGTGTGTACATATACATATACACGCGCGCACACACACACACACACACACACACACACACACACACACACACACACACACACACACACACACACACACATATATATTTATAATTAAAAATATAAAGGCATAAATCCAACTTAAAGAATTTTTAAATTATAATTTAATATTATAGGGAATTTTAAGGACTTGTAAGTTAATTTTGGCTATAAGGGCATTGACTTTATTCTCCTAACTATAGGCTCTTCAAGATTAAATGTGATAGGGTTATTTTCTTAAAAGATTTATCTGGCGCTATAGTTGAAAATTAATATACAATATATCTATTGTTAAATTAAAATATAGGTGTTTTTAGAATCTAAGTGCTTGAGTTAATTTAACAAATTCCTATAACGATTGAAAAGATTAATTGAGAGGAATAATATCTCTTGCAAATTATTTTAGAGATTTTTATCTAAACTAGGTTATTAATTATAATTTGATGAGATAATAATAATTCTTTTGGAAAATTAATATTTCGTATTTAATTTAGATTACCTCACTTGTTTGATCTAGTGTTTAGATTATTATTAGTTGAAAAGAAAGCAAACGTAGTTAAGACAAGACTTGTTAATGTGTTATTTAGCAAATTTAGTTTATTAGGTTATGTTTTAAAAAAAAAAAAAAAATTATTCTGTTTGTGCCCAAAAGTTCGGGCATGACAGAATGCAACTAGCTTATGTTCTTAGGTGACTCCATCTCCATGATAGATTTAACTTTTTCAGGGTCTACTTCAATTCCACGCGCTAATATAATGTACCCAAGGAGTTTTCTTGAGGTAACTTCAAATGCACATTTCTTTGGGTTCAATCTTAACTCATGTTGTTCAAGCCTATTAAAGATCTTTCCCAAGATCTTCAAGTGTTCTCTCCTTGTATGAGATTTTGCAAGTATGTCATCCACATAGTCTTCCATTAATGTATGCATCATGTCATGGAAAATTGTTGTCATGGCTCTCTGATAAGTTGCTCCTGCATTTTTAAGCCCAAATGGTATGGCATTCCAACAATAGGTACCCCATGCACAAGTGAATGTTGTCTTCTCTTGATCTTCAAGGGAAATTTTTATTTGATTGTACCCTGAGAATCCATCCATTAAGGAAAACATCTCATGACCTACTAATAAATCTACAAATATATCAATGTTTGGCAGTGGGAAATCATCTTTGGGACATGCTTTGTTCAAATCTCTGAAGTCGGTGCAAAATCTTATTCTTTTATCCAGTTTAGACACTAGTACTTGAGACCCACTTTGGATAAGCGACAGGTCTTATGAAACCCACATCTAATAGTTTCTTTAGCTCTGTTTTGACAAGGAGAGCAATATGTGGATTCATCTTCCTTAGATTTTGCTTGACTGGTTTTGCTTTTGGATCTACATTGAGATGGTGCATGATAAGATCTGGATCAAATCCTAGCATGTCCACATAGGACCAAGCAAAATTTATTTGCCTTTGTTTGAAGAACTCTATAATAACCCACTCAACTCAACCCAAAAAATTTCAACTACTTTGTTTTTCAAATTTCTTAATTGTGTTTGATTCAATCGCATACTTTAGGCATCTATCCAAATGAAATAGGCATTCATCCATCCGGGATGAGCATCTAGCCATACAGGTTATGAATTTGTCCATACGGGATAGGATGTTTCATCTATCCAAATTTGGGATAGGCATCTACCCAAACGAGGTAGAGATCTATCCAACTCAAGATAGGATGTGCTCTAGCCAGAGACTTAGACTCATTAGGACCATCCAGGTCCTGAGTTACTCTCTAATAACTACACTCCCCTACTAGGAGTGCACCAAGGTTGTCATCCTTAGGAGTAAATATATTAAAAAACACAAGCTTGAATTTCGCCTTAGAATTTGGCCTAAAGCCTCGGGAAGTCAAGCAAATCCATACGGGATTCCTTTCGAGTATGCATTGATTTTTTTTTGTTTTAAAAATTTTTCAATTAGTAATTATATATCCTATGATTGGGAGACCAAGGGACCTCACAACCCATCTTCTCGCTTTAACCAAAATCCTAGATCTCGTCCCCAAACGCCTGAGTACTAGGGACAACTCTGTCCCTAGACTGCCTACATACCCATTTCGGTACAAGATCAAGGCGTAAAGTATGTAGTTTTGTTTTCTAACTAGGTTTTAATGTAAACTATTTTGGTGCGTACACAACCCTTTCTAGGGTCAATGTCCTAGACAGTTTCTTTGTAGTTTCTACCCACGATGGTAGCTTTAAGCAAAGGTCTGAAGGTGGCCTATTGCTTGTTGCCAAAATATCTAGGTCCTACTTCCTATCATAAGTGTCACCCTTGACCCAATATTATCCGTAGAAAACATCAAGATAAATAAAAATCCAAACTCAAACATAGTCAATCCCTAATGGGGGTTTTCTATGGTTTTTACAGAGCGTATGTAGATTTCATTTCTTAAATTTTATCTTTTTAAATTATCAATCCAAGGGGGATTACCCGCCCCTTGGATTTTAACTTCCAAATGACCCTTATTACTCCCTGATGGTTTATAGGGATGATGCCACAGACATCGTTATTGCAGTTTTATTAGGCGTTAAGTGTAGTAGTTCAACATGACGACATTACCTGTAAGTGTGACCCGAAGGCACCATAGATACCGAACGCTGCTAGGTTTTTGTTTCCGTCACCTCTTTTTTAGTTATCTATCTAATCAATTATGAGAGCTTAACATCGTAAGCTTATAACAACTATGAAAGAACTAGTGAAAATAAACATTAACTTATTGCGACTAAAAAAAAATAGTTGAAAATTTTTGGGTTGAGTTGAGTGGGTTATTACAAACTCTATGTATTCTTTCTTTTCTTCATCTGATAATGATGCAACAAGATGAACAACCTTGGGATTCTTTGGTGTGCCAATGTTTATTGCTTCTATCGACTCTATCAATATAGCAGATCTCTCCTAAAAATATGAAGGGAGGGTGTTAAACCTTCCATCTTCCGGTGCCTCAAGAAGGTTTTCACCGTCAGATAGGTCCTTTATTTTTCCTCTTGACTAATCTAGTGTTGCCATAAAATGGTTTTCAACACTAGATATTTTTCCTTATTTTATTTAATTTTGCGACTAGATAGTTTGGCACCCTCCTGATTGCAAGAAGCGTTACTTGATTCACTAGTGGAATATATCTTAGGTGTGATTGGTTCAATGGCGTTAAGATATA
Source organism: Cryptomeria japonica (assembly GCF_030272615.1). Taxonomy (NCBI): domain Eukaryota; kingdom Viridiplantae; phylum Streptophyta; class Pinopsida; order Cupressales; family Cupressaceae; genus Cryptomeria; species Cryptomeria japonica. The sequence continues at coordinate 485,607,318 of NC_081408.1, forward strand.
TGACTAAGGCATGATCACTGGAAAATATATCTAATTCAGGGTTTTCAATGCTTTCTAAGTCAATCAGTTCTAGGTGAAGCATAGGTAGGTGATAGTCTTCGTCATCGTTGGGTATTTCAATATTCATGATGTAATAGTCATAATTTGGTGTTGAGTAGGTGATGTCATAGATAGAACTGTCTTGAGGATAATCTCTCCCAAGTGCTCTCCAATTAGCTCTAACAAAGTCAAGATGGGTATTTTGTGATTTTCTCTCAAGTGACTCATCATCTGACGGTTGTCCCTCAAACGAATGAATTGTATCAACACATACATCTTTGGTACTTCAATTTCCCTCTCGGTCAATTTCATCAAATTCATTTGTGGCTTGAAGTTGACATACTTGTGCACATGGCGTAGAGGATTTTGTTACTATTTTCTTTGCTAGCTTCTTCCTTCTCTTGAACTCGACTTCTTATGGACTAATAGTCATTCTTGCTTGACTTTCTATCAATTCTTCTAGAGTTCTTCCATATCTTGGTGTTTCTTGCTCAATGTTTGATATAAATATGATATTTTGTTGATCTTTTGATTATTTATTAGTGACTGTTTGTGTTCCTTGTGTTGTCACTTCTTGATTCTTCTCATTCTCTTTTCTTTGTTGTCTTGCATATGCCTCTTTTCTTTGAATCCTGATTTCTTCTTGCCTTCTTTCCAACACTCTTCTTTGTTATATGGAAAGTGTGTCTTCACTTCTAATAACAATTTGTTCCTTATAATTCTCTTCACTTGATGCATCAGATAATGGATTTGAACCCCATTCATATTCATTTGAATCTATCTCTCAATCATTGTCTAGAATCACTCCACCATATCTAACAAGAATGTTATACGGTGAGAATAGTTATTTGATTTTTGTCATCTGTTCTTTTACTATTTTTAGAATATCTTGATCTTTGGACTTGTTTGTAAGATTCTTCTTCTCTTTTGATAGCAAGCTCTTCCTGATGTCTCTCATATTCTTCTTGTTTCTGCTTTTTGTTTACTATTTCTGCTGCTTGATGTAGCCTTTCTTGCTATGGTTCTTCTTTAGGAATTTCTTTCTTTCTCCATTTTGGGTGTTGATAATTGCGTTGCTTTTGTTTTGATTGAGAATACCCAAGTCCTGATTTATCTTTTTTAGATTGTGTGTGACAACAAATGGGTTATGAAATACCTTCCTGGCGCTTACCAATTGGTCCTTTTCCTTCATATCTCATCCTTTGCATGATTTTATAACCATTGTCATATTGCCTTATGGGAATAATGACTTTTGCAGCTATTTCTATAGTTTTGTTTCATCTTTGTACAACCAGCTAAGAATTTCCTTGTCTTCAATTTCCTCTGAAAGTATTCCAACTCTAACAAATGCTCCATCAAACATTTCAATTGATTTCTATTGGATTCATGGTTGAGCATTTATAGGTTTTTCATATGATTTAGGTGAAAGTGGTAAGTTATGCAAAGAGTACTTCCCCATTCCTTCATCATTTAATTTGAGATTTTTCTCAAAGTTCTGCCATAATATTTCTTGAGTTTCCTTGGTGGGATAGTCTGCTTCTCTATTATGTGGAACCCTTGCATCTTGCGTTGGTTTTAGATTATTGTAATATTGGTTGGAGTCTACTAATATAGTGATTTCTTGTCCATTATGAGGAAACTTAACACACTGATGGTATGTAGAAGGAACTACTTGCATGTTATGAATTCATGGTCTTCCCAAAAGAATGTTATAAGATAGATTCAAATCTAGAACCTAACACAATGTATCTCTTTCTACTGGTCATATTTTGATTGGCAACACCACAGTCCCTTTAGAAGAATGCTCTTCCTCATCATAGGCCTTGATAGTTATTTTCTTCTTTGGATCCACTTCATTCTCTGAATATCCCAAAGCCTTTATTAAACTTAATGCACCAATATTCAAGCTAGCTCCACCATCTATGAGTATGCGTTTAACACAAGTTGTATGAATGGTGACTTCGATATGTAGGGGAGCATTGTGAGGGTATTGTAAGAATGTGTCATCATTTTCATAAAAAGATAAACAATGAGGGGCTATGAGGTGTCCCACCATATTTCGGAATTGATCCACATCTAGGTCTTTTGAGACCGTTGTTTCTGCTAGAGCTCTCTCCAATATTTCCTTATGCATAGGTGAAACTTTTAGGACCTCCAAAATTGATATTTGGATGGGTATCTTTTGTAATTGTTCCACTAAGTTGTATTGTCTCGAAGTGGATGTTGATTCATTTGTCGTACCCATAAATGTAACCTTTTCTTTGCTTCAAGTAATGGCGTTGATCGGTTCTGAAGGTGTTTTGTCTTTGACAATGATGACATTTACCACATCATATGTGTAAGTATAGTTTATCTTGGCTTTGCCCTTGTCATCTTTTAGGTTGTATTTTCACATTTTTAATAATTTGGGAGCAGAGTTTTGAATTCTAGATGCGATTCATTCAATTTATGACTGTCCACTGTGATATCTCCATTATCAATTAAGTCTTGAATAAGGTTCTTTAATCTCTGACAATCATTGGTTTGATGTCCTTTGTTTCGATGATAATTACAAAACTGATTGTCATTCCACCAACTCGGTTTTATTTGAGGCTCATAATTTCTTGCTTCTGGTAAGGTAATCAATTTATTCGTAAGAAGAGTCTTCAAAGCCGATTCCAATGGTTCCCCAAGATTTGTGAATTTCCTGCGAAGATTGGATAAGAAATACGGGTTTACTATTCTCTTGATTGTCATTGTTTGGCACTTGACTTGATAAGTTAAAGATTGGTTGTTGTTTGGCACCATTGTTATCATCATTTCCTCCATTGGTAACATTTCTATTCTTTGACCAAAATTTAGGTTTGTCATTGTTATTGTTACCATTGTTGTTGTTGTTGTTGTTATAGGAATTGTTGTAGATTTTTAACTCTCCCTTCTTTACCATTGCATCTTCTATCTTTAGACCATTTTCAATCATTTTTTGAAAAAGTAGGAGGACATTGCAATTTGAGTCTATAACTCATTTCACTAGTAAGATTGTCAATGAATATGTCCATTTTCTGTTGATCTGGTACATCTCTTGGATACCTATTAAAAAATCATCTCATCGTCGTAAAAAAACAATGAAAGATTCACTATTCTTTTGTTTGATATTTCATAGGTCTAGCATTGTTATCTTATTTTGTATGTTGTAGGAGTATTGTGAGATGAATTTGTTCATAAGTTCTACAAAAGATATAATCCCAAATGGCAGTCTTAAGAACCATTCCATTGATTACCCGCTTAAACTTCTAGGAAATAAACGTATTAGGTAAGTTTCATTGTGTGCAAACTCCATAGTCATAGTGAAAAATTCCCTGATATGATCTTGAGGATCAGATTTCCCATCATATTTATTATATTTTGGGATTTCACAATATTGTGGGAATGGTATCCTGTTTAAATTTTTGTCAAAAGGATATGGACAGGTGTCCTCCAACGAATATTTCTTGGAACTTGTTCCATTCTGCATATCCTGTATTTGTTGTTGCAAAGTTCACATTTGTTGACTGAGTTAATAAAGGATTATCAACATGGGTTCTCCTTGCATCCTCATAAGTTCTTCTATCACTTTGCTCTCTTCTTATTTCATCTTGGTTCCTTGTATCATTGTGGTCTCTTCTTGTTCTATCTCCTCTTGTTTCTTCATGGTTTACTCGGTTTACGTCATCATCATTGGGGTCATTAGTCTTTTGATTATGACTTTTTTTTGTATCTTGTTTCAAACTTTCCATGTTAAAACCTTGTGGTAATTTTGCTCCTAAATTTGCCAACATTAAGATATACTTTTTTTTTTTTTTTCCAAGAGTTTTTCCATTAGTTTGTCAAATCTAGAATCTTGTTCAAGGTCTCTAATGGTATTATTCACTTCTTCTTCATCAACATCGGTGTATCCAAATGATTGAAACATTGAATTTTCTTCTTCCATTTATTTTTTTTGTCTTCTCAATTGCTCGTGTTGAGCTCTGGTCCAAACTGGCATATGATTGATTTGAAACTTCCCAAGTTTTGATTTTCTAGATGTAACTCAATATGTGATCACTGGTTTAGGAAGATAAGCCAAGTTGATTTTACCACCCCTATTAGTGCATTGAGGTAAGGCGTCTCTTTGTTGAAAAACACGTGCTTGTAAAATTTATTTGTCAAACTCTATTCCGTAACCATGTAGATAGTTATGAAAATGGTGTAGGAATGCTCTATGTTTTAACAAAATTTTGTTGTTGATGTATAAGAATCTCCTCTTCTTCAAGATAGCCCTCTAGCTTGGTTTTTTTTCCTTAAGGTGATATCGAAAAGTCATATAAGCATATAATGATTTTCAAGTTGTTTGATTCCAAAGTGAGTGCAATTTTGATTTTGATATAACCTAGGTCCAAATAGGAATGATATATCCAAGATATTGAACAAAGGTTTATATGATCTAGTTTTGTGATAAAGGATTTGATGTATCCTGATAAGAAACTAATGATGATGATGATTTTGCACTTGAGATGGTTGAATCAATAACTTGTTGAATGTTTATGCTTATGAAAACCTTTGAAAATGACCTATTTGATTTATAAACCTGATTGTTTGACTAGTTTGAAAATCTGTGATAGTTGAAAATGAATCTCCTTGAAAAAGGGTATCTGAAACTGATGTTGAAATTTTTCTCTAATATGGGGAAATGCTTGTTGTTATAGATGTGCTATCTTGTTGAATAAAAGAACTATCATGTGCAATAAATGTGTTGTACTATGATAGTAAAAGTGTTGCTTTGTGGTTGTAAAAGCGTGAACCTAGGGTGTGAATGCATTTTTTTTGTTGCAAAAGCACTATCTTGTTTAACAAATGTGTGATCCTCTGATTCAAATGTATTGTACTACTGAGTAAAAGCGCTATCCTAATGTGCAACAACATTGCTCTGCACTGCAAAAGCATGATTCCCACTATTTTGATTGAAATTCTCAGTTTTCTAGCAAGTTGTCGGATTTTTGACTCGTTTCAAGATTATGATTTTGTTGGGATCCAAGAACACTGAGAGGGGGGGTGAATCAGTGTTCTACCAGTAACACAAGATTTTATCCTTTTATACCATACACATATAAACCGGTAAACATATAACATGAAGCAAATAAATCATCCACATAAATGAACACCATAACACAAAATTTATACGTGTAAAACCTCAAAGAGGAAAAACCATGGTGGGATTTGTGACCCACAATATCAGTTCATTGGCGATATGAAAGGATATTACATATAATGGGGGCCTGCACATGCAGGAAGGCACACTTCCTAGAGCATATTGCTCACCACTAAAGAGTCTCATTGACTACAAGTTTTTGCTGAAGTAAACCAATAAAATTGAACTCAAAAATGCATGTGCTATGCCAAATAGAGTTCTGGTTCTAGCTCTGCTCTGTACTGGTTCATAAACCCTGAACACTACTACCAGTATCTCTTCTCCTCCAAGAATGCTTTCCAAGCTGTCTACAGATCATTGCATGATATAACATTCATATACAAATGATCTACATACATATACTTCACATTATATAGTTCTTCTATATTCTCCTATGTCGCATCCTATGTCATATCTTGTATCATATCCAAAATGACCTAGTAGATTGACCTATGTACCCATTACAAACAATATGCCTTATGCCAGCTTACAATGCTTTTGCAAAAGTTATTCAATGTCAACCTTGACAATAATTACAAAATGAAAATCTTCCTTGATGTCGGCTTCCTTCAAGTACTGATGTCGGTGTTGGTGCTGGTGTAATCCTGGATACTCCAATGTCGGTGTCTACCAGTATATGCCTCCTAATGCCGGTATATGACTTCCATCTAATCTTGTTGCCATCAATGACAACAAAATGAATCTGATTAGTGTCAATTGCCAACAATCTCCCCCTTTGGCATTGATGGTTGAAAAATGGATTCCCTATCGGTTCAAATAAAATATACTCCCCCTAAGGAATACACTCCTTCTGATATCCTGATATCCTTCCCATGTGATCATGTTTGATTTTTTTGATATTTTTCACATATATACATACTCTCCCTTTGGAATCAATGCCAAAGACCAGTGAAAAAATTGAAAGAATTCAGAACAAAAGAATAAATGAATACTATTAATGTCACTGGAGCTTGACTAACTTCAAAATTTTGGGGTAAGCCTTATTCAAAAACTAAAGATATGTATCCCAGTCGGTTTTGAAATTTTCAAAAATGGATATTAATCCACTTAGTAAGTGGGTAAGTGTTTCCTTCTCTTTGACATCTATCGGTGAGGGTTTAGCAATCATGTCCATGCACTCTCTCTTATGAACACCCAATGAATCTAATTTGGGACTCACTAGTCCTCTAAGACTTCTTGCTCTTCTAATGACTTTATCTTTCTCCTTCTCAAAAGCAAAAATTTGGTTCTCCAGGGACAAAATTTGTTCATCAACAGATGTGGTCAATGCACTTAATCCATCAAAAGAGTTTGCAATGCTAGCTACTTTATCATGTAACTCCTTTAATCTTCTATCTATATTATCTGTAAGAATTCCTATGTTACAACATACCCTATAGATATTTGTACCTTGTTTCAAACAATTCTCAATAAGAATGAGTTTGGCCTCAATTTTCTTTTTCTCTATTTCTATGATCTATTCAAAGGCTTCTCTTTTAGATGTAGTGAATCTTTCTAAAGCCTGTTGATTTGCAATCTGCCTCAGAGATTGAAAATTGTTATAAATATGTTATGTTAGAGTCTTGAGCTTGCCAGAAGGGCTTTCTCCATCTTCAATCTTACAATCAGGTGTCAATCTGTGCAATATTGTAATTGATTGATCAATTATTCCCTTGTCTGCAGTACCCTCCTTCAATAATTTTTGAGTTGCCATCATCATCAACTCAATGGGACTCATCTCAGTGAAAAATTTCATCTCAACCTGAGAAGTGTCAATTGCCAAAACCTTTTCTGTGGAATCAATTTTAACTACCGGTATAGATTTAGTTTCCTTTACCTTATCCTCTACAACCCCCTTTGCATCGGTGGTTTCGCCACTTGGTGTAGTGTCAATTACTGTTGATGGAGTATTATCCATAGTATTTACAGTATCCTATACATTTCCTTCCTCAAAAATAGTTTCAGTCAGTATGGACTGAGTTACCTTATAACCTATTATCATGCTTGCAAATTTCAAGTCAGTGTCGGTAATTATGTTGATCCTCATTGATCTATTATCAGGAGTTGCACAGGTGAATTTCTTGATCTCTGTGTTGGAAATTTTCTTGCTAGGTTCTTGTTTGACTTTGGGTAAGTTGGCGACTGCTTGAAAATCCTCCTTTGTGATCATGTAAGACCTAGCCAACTAGATAAACTCATTGTGAACCCTGCTCATAACATATTTGATAACTTCATCCTTGAATTCTGGTATGTACAGAATACCAGTTAACCCTAAATCCTCAATTGCTTTGTATTTTGGTTTGATTGTTTTGGAGTCTCCTAGTATCATGGATTGATACATGCTTTTGATGTCCTCTATGCCTAGATCCTCTAGGGTGAAGTGAATGTATGCCCTCACGTCTTCAACATACATCATGTCATCAGGAACCCTAGAAAATGCTCCCGCGGAGTCTTCCTTCTTAGAAATTTTGGGAACCTCCTTGAATATGGGCCTTAACCTATCCTTGACTTCGAAAATGGTAGGATTTGCAATAAAAGTAGGAGCTGAAGATCCAGATGCCATTTTTGAAGAATACCTGAAAGTGAACGTTGGTGGAAGATTGAGTGTTTCTACTCGAAATCCTTTTAGAATGCCTTTGCTTGCTCTTAATTCACATTTTTATTTTCTCTAAATGCTTGAATGCTCAGTGAGTGAAAATGAATTCACTTACCCTTTTTATCAGTGAATAAAACCCTAATCTTTTTATGTAATAAATAATTTGTGAACAACCCTACGGATGTCGGTTTCATAGTCTTGTGTCAGGCAAACCTTCATCAATGATGAACACAACTCTCCAGAACTCTTCTAGGGCAATATGTAGGATTTTGCAATGACTTTGCCAACCCCTAAGGCTTATGCCTCAGTTACCGATGGAATTTCCTGCTAGTGGAGGAATACCCTGTTCTACTAGTGGAGTTACTGGTGTAGATCCATCTCCATTTGGTTCTTCAGATTTTCTAACCCATCTCTTGGTGTGATCTTGTTGTATTTCATCTACCTTCTGCTTTCCTTTCTCATTATCTTTATCATTGCTAACCGGTTGAGTCTTGCTTCTGTAGTATTTAACAATATGACCTATTTTGTTGCATGCATAACATGTAACATTGTTTTTCTGAATTGCTTTGACAAATCCGATGTTATTCCTTGACCTACAGTGATTAGCAAAATGTCCAAACTTTCCACATGCATGACATTTAACATTCATTTTGCAATCTTCTGATCTATGACCATATTTCTTGCAATTTGTGCATTGACCGGGAATAGAATTATAGTTTTGATTTACTTTATTTCTACATTGTTTAGCCATATGCCCCAATTTATTGCAAACAAAACATCTACCATTGAGTTAATAAGAATTAGATTGCCTTACCGGTTTCCTTCGTTCTGATGAGTTTTGCATACCAGTTGTCTGATCTTCATTTGTAGTACTGGAGCTTTCACCTTGTACAAATCCAAGTCCTCTAGAATCATCAATCTGTCTTTTTTTTTCAATAAATCATCCAATTGTGCAACACTAATCCTAAATTTTTCTTTATACTCACTTGCAGTAGTTAGATCATCTATCAGAGTAGTTATTTGTCTTTCAAGTTCTTGTTCATTATTCCAGGAGTGTGCCAAATCGGTTCTCAACATATTATTCTCATGAGTCAATCTGCCACATTCATCAAATTTGTTTTTCAGAGATATAACAAGATTATCTTCCTTCTTTCTATCCTCAATATCTTTTGATAACATCATAGTTAGATCTTGCATTTCATTCTTCATGAGAATGTTTGCTTGACTTAGTTTCTAGCATTGTTCCTTAAGTGCATTCTTCTCCTCATCATCCGGGTTTTGCAAAAGTTCTTTTCTCTTGGCTTGAACTGATGCTAACCTTTCTTGCAGGATAAGAATGAACTCATTTGTAGAATTCAATTCTTCTTGGAATTTCAAGTTCTTCATCCTTTCAACATCATAATCCTCAAGAGCCATCTCAAGTTGCTTCTCCATAGCCATGTTCAAAGATTTCAGTTTCAGGATCTTCCTCAAGTTGTTAAACTTCTTTCGAAGTACCAAGCTCTGATACCAATTATTGGGATCCAAGAACACTGAGAGGGGGGGGTGAATCAGTGTTCTGTCGATAACACAAGATTTTATCCTTTTATACCATACACATATAAACTGGTAAACATATAAACATATAATATGAAGCAAATAAATCATCCACATAAATGAACACCATAACACACATAATTTATACGTGGAAAACCTCAAAGAGGAAAAACCATAGTGGGATTTGTGACCCACAATATCAGTTCACTAGCCATATGAAAGGATGTTACATATAATGGGGGCCTGCACATGCAGGAAGGCACATTGCCTAGAGCATACTGCCCATCACTAAAGAGTCTCACTAACTACAAGTTTCTGTTGAAGTAAAACAATAAAATTGAATTCAAAAATGCATCTGCTATGCCAAATAGAGTTTCAGTTCTAGCTCTGCTCTATACCGATTCATAAACCCTGAATACTACTACGGGTATCTCTTCTCCTCCAAGAATGTTTTCCAAGCTATCTACAGATCATTGCATGATATAACATTCACATACAAATGATCTACATACATATACTTCACATTATATAGTTCTGCTATATTCTCCTATGTCGCATCCTGTGTCATATATTGTATCATATCCAAAATGACCTAGCAAACTGACTTATATACCCATTACAAACAATATGCCTTATGTCGGCTTACAATGCTTTTACAAAAGTTATTTAATGTCAACCTCGACAATAATTACAAAATGAAAATCTTCCTTGATGTTGGCTTCCTTCAAGTACTGATGTCCGTGCCAGTGTAATCCTAGATACTCTAATGCTGGTGTTTGTCGGTATATGACTTCCATCTAATCTTGTTGCCATCAATGACAACAAAATGAATCCAATGAGTATCAATTGCCAACAAATTTTTTAAGTTTTTGACCATTTTGAGAATATTTTGCAGACACAAAAGACACAATGTTTGGAAAATCAAAGTGCACAAGCAAGCACAAGTCATATGGTTGGCCAAGACAAAAATTGTTGAATCTCACGCGGGGCTTCCCCAAGGCTATGCTATTCAAAGCGGATATCTAGGTGCTTGACCCCACTAGCTCCACCCTCAACACTCACTTCCCTAAGGCAGCCAAGCACCAGTTTCCATGAAAACTCCCCATGACAAACTGCATATCTCTATTAAGAACCATATGTGTGTGAGCCGCTTCAAATGTCCGACCTCCTATGCCAACAATTAGAAGGATTTTGGCAACTAGACAAGATGGTTTCTAGTAAGGGTTTCCAGTCATGTGGCCATACATGCGACACTTATTACACTCTATAAATACAGAAGGTTCCCAACCTATAGAGGTTGCGCTCTATAGAGTTTATGGGGAAACATAGTGTCAGTATGAACTAATCAACACATGTTTCCCATGACTTTCATCATAGACAGGATTTATTTAAAGTGGATTGGAAGGACTCGATATTAGCCCGTTTCCACTTGGGTCATTCCCCTCTCACCGACCCCCTCAAGGTAGCTCGGGAAGGCAAACCCTCTATAGGTAACACATAAGATAAAAGAAGGTCTAGCTTTCTGATCACCGTATTAGGGTGAGAGCATACTCACCTACTACTTTTAAGCAAACACAACAGAAAATGATTCTTTTTAACCTTTAAACCATTTATGTTCAACTACCTTACTGAAAGCATACAATGCAAGTTTGCATGTTGTTCATTAACCCCTTAGTTAAGCTAGATGAAAGATGTATGATCTTTTACTTTCCAAAAGAACTCCTAGTTAGGCTAAGTGAGAAAATGCATAAAAAATGCTCAAAATAAAACCCTACACACACACAAGTCAATATTTTGCAAAAATTGAGTCTTGGACAGTCGAACTTGCAAAGATTTATTAGCTGACAGATTGTAAAATTTCAAAATTTGCATATAATCAGAATGAAAGCGCTAAAACAGTGAATGCGCTATCTTGCAAAATAGAAGCACTACCCTACAAAACATAAGTGTTAACTTATTGAAAAAAATGCACTGACCTGCATAATAAATGCACAATTTCACAAACATAAGTGCTAACCTGAGTGATAAATATGTTAACCTATGCAGTTAAAGCGCTAACCTGAGTGATAAATGCATTAACCTATGCAATATAAGCGCTAACCTATGGAGTAAATGCACTGCCAAATCACACACAAGTTTGAAACTGTCTTACAAATACGTTAATTCATTTAATTATTACAAGAATTAGACAGGATATTAGAAGAAGATGTATGAGGCCTAAGCCCCATGATGGATGACAAAAAATGTGTCGACTTAAGTTTTCACCTAAAAAATTGACCCACAACTTGTTAGTCCATTATGAAAAATAAAAGCTACAGGAATTCAAGCTTCAACCAATGAAACAAAATGAAATAAAGTAAATAAAACAAATTATACCTTCATGGATTATGTCTCATTGTGTCCTAACCCCATTGTTCTTGGTTGTAGATGATTTGCTCTCAGGCAAGCACTGGTAGCTTCTAAGATGGCAAGTGTGGAATGGATTGATAGATGATATGCAAAAGCTATGTTATGAAAATGAATGGACTGATAGATGATATGCAAAAGCTATGTTATGAAAATGATTTATGCTAATTTGCTCAAAAACTCTAAAATGCTTAGACAAATGAACTCACAAATGCAAAGATTAAGACTCCTAGTTAACTTAGACTATTGGATATTGAGCTCAAAATGCACTAGAACTCCTCTATTTATAGATTTTTTAGTGCATAAGCTTAGGTGGAAGAGATCAACGGTCATGATTAAATCTTTCTTTTTGGATGGCTATGAGCAAGAGGCTGAAGGTTGAGAGAAAGAGGGAAGAAGAATACAAGTGTCACTTATCTCACCTTGACTGAGGGGAAGACTGAGAGAATCTAGGATTGGTTGGAGAATATTTAGGGATGGGGGGACAAGTGGAGATGGACTAGGGTTAAGTGGACAAAACCTCCTCTAAGAACATAGGAGTGTTGGTGCAAAAATAGGGAGGTTTCAAATATTATGTGCATGTACACATTTTATTCATGAATGTGAGAGTTGGAGATAAGTGGCTCATAAATGATTTATTTTTATTTGATTTTATTGATTTAAATTAGCCACATGATGGATGAGTTGGCAAAGGTGGAGATGAATGGTGAGTTGGAAAGTGGTAATTAAATAATTATGAAATTGTTATAGGATAGTGAATAGTGCACAAATATGATAAGGGATGATATAATTAAAAATTAAATATTTAATTATTTGGCTTAGAAGAAAGGGGGATAATGAATGAATTATTTAAATGTTTCAACTCAATTAATTAATAGAAGAATATTAAATACTAATGAATTAAATAAATAAATTATTTAATAGAAGAATAATCATTAAATAAATATAAAATATTTATTTAATTACTCATAGCCAATTTTATGTGTATACATGTATATGTATGTATGTATGCATGTATGTATAGATACACACATATGTGTGTGTGTGTGTGTGTGTGTGTGTGTGTGTGTATTTGTTGCATGACTTTCCTTTCAATTTACAGTTTTAAATGCAACTAGCTTCCTTGCTGTTGATATGCTATAGTCATATGGTTACTTTTAGAATGCTCTGAAATGGGAATGTAGATGGTGTCTCTGTTATTTCTATGTTAGTTGATATTTCATCTCTATAGCTAGCTATAATATGGTATATTTTGGTTACCCAAAGTTCTATTGATTATTAAATACCGAATTAAGGATGTGAATTTCTGGATAGTACAATATTCTCCTTTTTTGGCAACAATCCACTCATAAATCAAAGCTTACCAAAGCAAAATGAACTCTCCTTCTTTTTTGATATCACGATATGGGTGATAATGCAGTTGGGTTTAGCATTCATATGGGTTTGATGGATACTAATGCCTACCTAAGCTGTTATTTCTAGTTGTGTGTGGCTTTGTCTACAGGAGCACAAAGATACTAGAAAGTTGTATTGTCATCTACAAAAGCAACATATTATTCTTTGTTACAAGGAATATATGTGTGTGTGTGTGTGTGTGTTTTCATTTTTATATTTATATACTTATAGATGTATATTTATATTTTGGTCTACCTCGAGTGGGCACTAGTTGTTTTAATGTCTCCTAGCATAAGTATGGGATTCAGTGTTATACACAATGCACCACTAAGAGGGGGAGGGGGTGAATCAGTGGTTCTAAAATCCTTTCCCTTTAGCTATCCTATGTGAGCATATCAGTTATTAGATCTAACTATGAACAAACTTACCGGTTAGAGGGGAGACTAACTCAAATGCAAACACTCACAAGAGGACATCACATAACACCAACATATACGAGGAAAACCCAAGATGGGAAAAACCTCAACAAGCAATGTTGCTGTAGTCTACTACTCCAATCCAACTTCACAATGAAAACACGGTTACAAAGTTTAGGGCACCAAGCCAAGGAGCAACAACCCCTAATTTAGGGCACCAACCCAAGGAGCACCAACCCCTGACTTTAGGGCACCTACCCAAAGAGAATCAACCCCTACACTGAGCAACAACTCAGTGTTCACAATATAAACATCAAATACATAAGTAGTTATCTTGTTACAAGTGAATCTTGCAACCTTATCATATGTCTTACTCTGTCGGTGAGATACCTTCTTTGCTACACCGACTCACTCTTTTGTTGCTCTCTTCTGCTTCTTAACTGCCGGTAAACTCTACCAAAACACTTCTCCTCTTCTTCTTCTCTATTGGATCTCTACCTTTCTCTCTTCTCTTCACTGGTATAACACTTCGCTGGTTCTCTATCAACCTTCTCTGCAACCTCCTTCACTTATGCTCTGTCGGTAAGAACACTACTGGTTCTTCTCTCCTATCGGTTGAACACTTCAACCAGGTTCTCCCTCACTCTCACTCACTTCTCAGATGCTCATTGAGCACTGGGCTGATTTGCTCTTACTTGCAGAAGTATCATACTTCACAGTAGCACAATATTTTACTATGTAGCAGCAACAAATAATCTCTTTGGCCTTCATACTTATATCCAGGTTTTCTCACCAACGCTCAATTCAAAATCCAGGTGATTAGGGTTTCCTCACCATCCTCGAGGCAAACCAAATCCAATCAGATCTTGCTCGATCTGATCACTCTGACATCCATTCACACAACTCCGCCATTAACGTGCCTTCTAAAACATGCCTTCCTTCTTCAACAACCTGCAAATGATTTGTCGGCATACTTCTAGGTCAATCGTCATTAATGGCATGATGTGTTGCTTTAACTACTCCAATCTGTTCGATCAGTTTATCCTCAATCCTCTCTTGTCTGTTTAATCTTGAGCCACGCACTTCTGCAACTTCACCTCGAGCTTCACAATCTCCTTTAAAGTCGACCAACTCTATACCTACCCCGTCGATGTACATTCCATCTTTATCCAAACACATGTTCGCCACGTTGACTCCATGTGGCATTCATATCGACCAACTACCAGCTTGGCACTTCAAGTTGGTCCAGATAGGATCACCGACCAACCACTCTACCGGTTCCTCTTTCCTGCTAGTTTGCTAACCCTGCATGTATCACACACTGTACCAGTAACCTCATCATGTCTGCATTCTGCTGAACTATGGGTGGAACAACTTGACCGGTCATCAGACATGTCTTTCTTGAGCAAGCTCATTTTCTCATTTTTCCCAAGGTGGAGAGTCGTTTGCATCTGCACCTTGCTCATATTACCGGTGGGCTTATGCACTAGTTATCACTCATGATGACACTAGTCATCAACCTTCACTAGACTCCTTCATCGGTCAGACCATTCTCCTCTGACTATATTTGCTCAATCGGTTTGTGTGAATGACAAACACATCACTCTTCTTCAACATGCCTTCTTTGTCGGTCCAGTGCATAACTCTAATCTCATGCACTTAAGGAATTCCCTCATTTTACCAGTGGATCTAGTGTGATCCTTCAAGTCCTTGCCTTTACCTCTTCACTCTTATCTCACCAAACTATAATGCACTCAATGCATATAGGAGATGAGCCCCACTTACTTGGTGGAGTAACACCTTGTCATCTGCTCATGTGAGTTCCCTGTTTGTGTAGCATATCTTCAAACAGGCACATGTGAACCGGTGTGGACACACTCACTGTTGGTCATTGCTTCTAAAGATGACTGCATCTTCATCTAGTGGGAGTCCTGTTGTTCTATAACCTCACATCATACCGGTGACCTGTTCAATCTTCTCTTCTGGTGTGGATGTGATTCAGATAACATTATGCCTCTTCATCACAAACAACCGCTCAAACACCTCTCTATCTCATCACACAAGTCATACACTAACTTGTGTACTGATGACTCCTAAGGTCATCTTCCTTACCTTTATCGATGTTATGCAACACAAGGTGATATCCAAGATATCACATCATGTACTCCTTCACAATAGTGTTGCACATACATCTCTTCTACCGGTGGTCATCCCATACCGATTGACATCAATGACAACACAATGCCATCATTCAGATCTTTCAGTTAATTTTGAATCTTTGTCTTTTGTATACATGTATGTATGTATGTATGTATGTATGTATGCATGCTATAGTCCTATGGTTACTTTTAGAATGCTCTGAAATATGATTGTAGATGGTATCTCTGTTATTTCCATGTTAGTTGATATTTCATCTCTGTAGTTGGCTATAATATATTATGGTATGTTTTGGTTACCTGAGGTTCTATTGATTATTAAATACCGAATTAAGGATGCGAATTTCTAGATAGTACAATATTCTCCTTTTTTGGCAGTAATCCGCTCATAAATCAAAGCTAACTAGAGCAAAATGAGCTCTCCTTCTTTGTTGATATCTGAATATGGGTGATTATGTAGTTGGGTTTAGCATTCATATGGGTCTCATGGATACTAATCCCTGCCTAAGTTGTGATTTCTAGTTGTGTGTGGCTTTGTCTACGGGAGTTCAAAGATATCAGAAAGTTGTATTGTCATCTACAAAAGCAACATATTATTCTCAGTTACAAGGAATTTTGTATGTACTCCCAGTCCTTTATCTAGGTGAGTTTAATCCCTCATATGTTTATCTAGCCTAGCTAAGCAGGCTCATTGTAATTTATTTAGAGATAGGTTTGAAGCTATAACCGAATGTCGATATGCTTTCTTGAACCAGGTCATGTAAACATTTACATATTAATCAATCAATTTATCAGCTACGACCCCTTATCTATCTAAATAATAATAACAACAAATAAATAATATAAACAAATGATAAATATATTAATATTATATAATAATATAATCTTAATATAAGATAATAACTTTTTAAATGTAATATTATTAATAATATAATCTTAATATAAGATAATAACTTTTTAAATGTAATATTATTAATAATTTTAATCATTATAATTTTAGATTATATATATAATATGTCATTATAGTTTAAATTATATATATATATATATAATCACTTGTAACATCGAAATATAGGAAAACTAAATATAGATAAAAGACCGTTTGGGAAAAATCTAGAAATATTTAAATATAGGAAAAAAGATCGTTTGAGATATAGCTAAATATAGGAAAAGACCGTTTGGGAGAAAAACTAGAAACATCTAAATATAAGAAGAAGACCGTTTGGGAAAAAAACTAGAAACATCTAAATATAGGAAGAAGACCGTTTGAAACATCTAATTTTAGGGAGAGTACCGTTGGAATGAGGACACTGCAGCCTCTCCTATATATACGGATAGATAGATTGGTTTGTTCATCTACTGTAATAACTACATTGGTTTTGTGAAGGGTCAAGTCTGCAACTTAATGGGTTGAGGTTGCTCGCCAACATTCCTTCTTCAGTTTAGTTTGTTTTTTCATTCATGGGTTGGGCTTGCTTGCTACATTCCTTTCTCAGTTTAGTTTTTTTTTTATTCTCTTTTAATCTCAATTTGTTCTTTAGGAAAGATTTTAGTCTTTTGGAGATCTCCCTTAAAGAAGGGCTTGTGGGCTTTCATCCTATGGATGGGATGGGATGGGATGGGATGCTGAATTGCTCATCCTGAATTGACAGGTTTGGATTCCTTCGGAGGGGATGGGATGGGATGGGATGGGTTGGGCTTGCTTGCTACGTTCCTTCCTCAGTGTAGTTTGTTTTTTTATTCTCTGTTAATCTCAATTTGTTCTTTAGGAGAAAGATTTTAGTCTTTTCCCCTAAAGAAGGGCTTGTGGGCTTTCCATGGTATGATAGGGGTTTTATGGAAGTTAATACTATTTTGTGTGTATTCTATTTTTTTTTCAATTTACTGTTAATTTTAGTCGTTAGGAAATCTCCCTTATAGAAGGGCTTGTAGACTTCATCCCATGGAGGGAAGGGTTTTCGATCTAAGGAAATGCTCAACCTGTCCAAGAGAGACTAGCCGTTAAACGGTTAAATCAGATTTGACAGGTATTGAATGTCGCCGAGAGAGCTTTCAGGTGAATTCTATCTCTCCCTCTGCCTCTGATTTTTTTGTTTCTTTGGCAACAAGCAATTGGACGATCTGTAGAGGTCAGTTATTGCAGGGTTGTTGTTGTTATATGGCATTGGAGGGTTTCATAACGATCATCAGTGTGGAGCAAAGTGGGATGTAAGTCCTCTGGTCTTTTGACCCTATTTTTATTTTATGTCATTGTCGTGGGGCAACATGGCTTGTACGTTTTTGATGGATTTAAGCCTACTTAATTTCCTAAGTATTTTTTTTCTGAAGTATGGTAGGGTTTTTTTATCGTATTAGGGTTTTTTATGGAAATTAATGCGATTTGTTTTCTTTCGTTTGCTTTATATCATGCTTCAAGTGCTTGAACGAAATGTAGCTTTTTTGGCGTAAGTTTTGTTGATTTTTAATTCGTGACATAACGGTCCTGTGTATTCTATTTAGGGATTTTACAGGAAGGGCTCTTTTTTTTTGAAGTGACATATAAAGAAGCGTGAGCAGTGGAGATTAGTTGCGACTTTGTTGTTTCTGCAAGGCTCTTATTGGCAGGGTTGTGACTTTAATGTTTCACCATCTGCGATAGATTTTGCGACTTTATTATATATTTCTCATATTGAATCATTCGTTGACCAATCGGTTATTTGCTGGGTCGAGAGTTTTAGGTTTAAGCATCTGCAATATCACTGGATGATTGTTTTTTCCCTGATGGTATGATAATTATTCATAGCAGCAGCATATCGTCTCGGTAGATAATACCTTCAGAGGGGAAGGTGGAGGTAATGAGTGGTTTCACTTAGACTGTAAGATCGAGGAATTGTATTTTTCTTTTCCTACAGCAGTGTGGGTTTTTACTATATAGAAAGGTGGGTTAAAAGTATAATTAATGGGTTCCTAGTTGTGGAAATCGGGTTCACCTATTATCACCAAGTTGAACTTTTGTTATTAAGAAGTGAAAGTTTGTTTAGCAGATTATTCTCTGCCCAGTGCTAAAATTAGAATTTCATTTGTATGGATAACTGAGGAATATACAAGCAGCCTCTAGTCTTGATTGGTATAACCGATTAGTTTTATAAGCATTGTGTTTAGCCTGAACTAAACATTGGCGAGTCCAGTATTGCCTGAATGGGGCTCTTCAGGCAATCATAGCTTTGTCTTTCGGTTGGTATAGTGTTGAGGTTTATGTCATTCGAAGGGTTTGTATAAAACATCGATGGTTGGTATGGAGTGTTAATCCCTCTTTGAAAACTATAAGTAGTCATTGGCATAAGTTTTGTTGCTTTTTAATGGAATTGAGAAAGAATAATAACGGTCGGCCACAGACGGCCCTCTGTGGTAGTGATAGAAATTCATAAAGTAAATATAGGGTACAGTATGTGAAGTAGTGTAATGGACCTGTGTGTAATCTACTTGATGGATGTCTACTGCTTTTTACGGCAGGGATTTTTCTTTTAATGATGCATCAAGCAGCGTGAGTATGGTGTTTGCTTTAGATAAATCATTTTACTTTGTTTATAGGGTAGGGTGTTGGCGGGTGCAGTGTGGCTTTAAATGGGCAAGGGACCTGTGTGTAATCTGTGGTAGTGATAGAAATTCATAAAGTAACTATAGGGTACAGTATCTGAAGTAGTGTAATGGACCTGTCTGTAATCTACTTGATGGATGTCTGCTGTAATATAGTTACAGTATGTGAAGTAGTGTAATGAACCTGTGTGTAATCTACTTGATGGGTGTCTGCTGTAAGCTTTTACAGCAGGGATTTTTCTTTAAATGATGCATCAAGCAGCGTGAGCAATGGAGACTGCTTTCAAAACCTTATCAGTGAGTATGGTGTTTGCTTTAGATAAATCATTTTACTTTGTTTATAGAGTAGGGTGTTGGCGAGTGCAGTGTGGCTTTAAATGGGCAAGGGATGCAATGAACTTGGGATACAATGAACTTATTTAACTCATCTTTAATAGTTGTTCTTCAAAACTATAAGTAGTCATTGGCATAAGTTTTGTTGCTTTTTAATGGAATTGAGAAAGAATAATAACGGTCGGCCACAGACGGCCCTCTGTGGTAGTGATAGAGATTCATAAAGTAACTATAGGGTACAGTATGTGAAGTAGTGTAATGGACCTGTGTGTAATCTACTTGATGGATGTCTACTGCTTTTTACAGCAGGGATTTTTCTTTAAATGATGCATCAAGCAGCATGAGTATGGTGTTTGCTTTAGATAAATCATTTTACTTTGTTTATAGAGTAGGGTGTTGGCGGGTGCAGTGTGGCTTTAAATGGGCAAGGGACCTGGGTGTAATCTGTGGTAGTGATAGAAATTCATAAAGTAACTATAGGGTACAGTATGTGAAGTAGTGTAATGGACCTGTCTGTAATCTACTTGATGGATGTCTGCTGTAATATAGTTACAGTATGTGAAGTAGTGTAATGGACCTGTGTGTAATCTACTTGATGGATGTCTGCTGTAAGCTTTTACAGCAGGGATTTTTCTTTAAATGATGCATCAAGCAGCGTGAGCAATGGAGACTGCTTTCAAAACCTTATCAGTGAGTATGGTGTTTGCTTTAGATAAATCATTTTACTTTGTTTATAGAGTAGGGTGTTGGCGAGTGCAGTGTGGCTTTAAATGGGCAAGGGATGCAATGAACTTGGGATACAATGAACTTATTTAACTCTTCTTTAATAGTTGTTCTTCAAATAACGAGAATTTTAAATGTTAGTGGCAATGTTTCATTTGATATAAAATAATCAGAGCATCACCAGCTCAATTATATATATATTTTTGTATGGGTATGCCTGGTCTGCTAGAGAGTCACTAGCGTCCAACATTGAAGGAGAGCCCTTAGGCAGTTGGATTCTGTTTGTTAAATGCAGTATCATCATAATAACTCTTATTAGCTTGCTCTGTTGTCTACGCAGTTGGGAATCTGTCATATTAGCTCTATTATCTTAAGCAAGACTGCATAATTTCGTTGGCTTTTAAAAAAGGAGGATAAATCATAATGATAATGGTTTCCTGTCTGTTTTGGAAATCATTTTTTGTTGGGATTGCTGAGAATAGTTTTTTTATGCTATGTCTCTCAACTTTGAAGCTTCTGTAATTAATTCAAATCAATATAAATCTTGACACTGTCTTTACCCATAAAAAAAAATTCTTATTAGCTTACTTTGGCCTTATAGTTTGTCCATATTAGAAAAGAAGCGGATCAAAGCTGATGCGTTTTAACATTTAGTGCTTCTTGGTGTTTAATATCATTCTTTTCTCTGTAACAGGCTTCTGTATAGGAAAGAAACACTGAATCATCCAGAATATATATACACTTTTTGTCCCATCCTCGGATGGGAAGTCATTAGCACACTTTATACACTTTTTGTCCAATTCCTGAATTATCCCGAGTATGTAGTTCCATCCCATATATATATATATACGAGTGCTTCCATTAGAATCGTTTTAATATATTCCCGTTATCCGTGCAATTATCTTATTGTTATACTGTCAACTGTAAGAGTTATTGCGGGTGGGTTTTATATATGCCCACGACGTTTTTGGGCGAATCCCATCACTGAATGCTTTTTATCCCATCACTGAATGCTTTACAAAATGCCCACGACGTTTTTGGGCGAATCCCATCACTGAATGCTTTTTATCCCATCACTGAATGCTTTACAAAATATGATTTATTTACTTTGGGTAATATTACACAAGCCGTTTTATTGGGTTGTTGGAGGGGTTTTTTGCACTACAAAGAAGAAAAAGTTAGAATAAGATGGGCAAAGTGTGGCAACTTACGGGAAACTGTGAAAATAGAGAGTGGAAACGTGATATCTAGCAATTTGGCGTTATATTTTGTTGCCAGTTGAAATGATGGGATCAGAGAACTTTGGAAGTGGATCGACGGAAGTATGCTTGTTGTCATTTTGGGACAGTATCTAACGCAGGGCGCACCATGGTCGCTCAACAGGCAAACAGGGTAGCACAACAGAAAGATGTTGCAGGTTGAATTTGTGAGTTTGGGTAGTCAGTTTGGTGTTGTGGTCAGTAGAGTGGGTCTTTGAGGTGGCCAGGTATATGAGGCTTGCACGGCAGTGTTGGCTGCAGGCGTGTCTTTCATTGGATGCTAGGGTTGCATTTGGGAGCAGGAGAAGTTGGAAGACAAGTGTATTGTCCTGGATATGATATGCAAAAGCTGGTGTGGGGCTTAGTTTGTCAGAATATCATGTACATAGTTCTCAGAAGCGACGGCTCAGTGGAAGTCAAGGTCTGGAAGATTGGTTTTGAAATCCTTACCGTGTCTATCATATTTATGTCATTGATGGGTTATACAACGTTTTTGATGGATTGAACCTACCTGATATCCCAAGTAGTTATTTTCAATGGAAATTGGCAAGTAGTTCAGTTCAGTTGGGTTTAGCACATGCAATGCCACTGGGTATTTTTTATCTTTTCATCTGTTCCACGTTTTTCTTCTTTTGTTGAAGATTTATTAATAGCAAGAGTGTATCCGCTCGGTATTTGAAGGGAAGGTTGAGGTAATGAGTATTTCACTTATAAAATGTAAGGACTAAGAATTGTAATTTTTTCTATAGCAGGGTGGTCTTTTCTTATATTGAAAGGTGGGTAAAAGTGATCGGCATCAACGGCCTGCTTGTAGTGCAGTAGTGCAAAGTTTGTTTAGCTGATTATTCTCTGCGCAGTGCTAAAATTAGAATTTCATTTGCTTTGAACAAATGGGAGAAACAGTAAAAGAACATTTTCATTTGCATTGAACAAAGGACGAATCTGTTTTTTACATTTTGGGATTTAGGAATATTAGAGATTTTATGTGTTAAGAGATTTTATGTGTTATTCGAAACATCGATGTTTGGCATGGAGTAGGGATAGCTCTTGGAATTGAGAAGGAATAATAACGGTCGGGTCCTATGTGGCAGCTATAGAGCGCAGGATATGAAGTACTGTAAATGACGGACCTGTGTGTAGTCTATTTTGATGGATGTTTGCTTCTTAACAGCAGGGATATTTCTTTAAATGACAAATCAAGCAGCGTGAGCAATGGAGACTGTTTTTAAACCCATGTCGGTAAGTGCTGTCTGTCTTTGGTTTAAGCCTATAAGGGATTTCTGAAATCTCAAACAGTGAATTTCATCGCGACCGAAACTGATCTGGCAACCACAATGTAATTCGGAATAGTTGGCGTGACGGGCTATGTTTGATTCTGTCAGTCTAGTTTAAATTCTGCCAGTCTAGTTTTGTGATTATCATAAGTAACAATGTTTTTTTAAGTCGTCTACAGTGAATTATAGTGAACTATATGGGTGTCATTATACAAGCTTGTCGAACGAAGTATTAGAATCCTGTATTCTTTGGAAGCGAACGGAAACCTTTACTTTTTTTTAGTCGTCTGCGGCGAACGAAGTACTAGAATCCTGTATTCTGGAAGCGAACGGAAATCTTTACTTGAGAAGAAGGGTTGAGAAGTTGTAATTATTATTTTTCGAGACAGGAGTCACAGGACTGTCTGTGTTCATATCATTTGAATCGAAATACAAGGATAAGGGTGCGTAGTAACAAGATGAGAAGGTAGAATATGGTGGAAGCCCCCTATCGGCCACATCGGCGGTGCTTATGGCTGCTTCAAAGCATAAATCTACAAATTGTCGAGCCATTTCTTCATTGCAAGAAAACCGACTCTAATCTTGAAAAATGTTTCTCACACGGCCACGAGGTTACCAGACGTGTCTTTTCTTTGCAAGTACACACATATACAACTCATTTCTACTACCATAAGTTTTCCTGTGCCCTCTTTAATACTTTATGCTAAATTCAATCGAATCCGTTGTTGGCAAGGCTGGTCATTGTTAATGAATTATGGTTCTCAATTGGGATTAATCCGGTAATGGGACGTTAGAGATTCTTTTTTGGGTGTTCGGTGAGATTTTTCTGACTTGTGGGTGACGTCGATCGTTTCCGTCAGGGTTTTCTGAGATTTGAACGGAGTATTAAATACATGCTAAAGTGTTTCAATCCGCTGGTGAAGGGTTTTACTCCAATCTATCGCTGCACAGGCTTGCCACATCCACCATGTCAAGCCTAGGGCTTCAAACCAAGGGTGCCAAACACAACCTCCTGCCTTCAAAATTGAAAGAATCCTTTATAATACATGCCACTCCATCATTCCAAGAAGTTTCAATCCATTCACACGTTGGAATGTGGAGTTTTGATAAATTTTATGTTTCATGCATTTGGAAGTTAATTTTTTTTTAACTTCTGGGTAACATCGTTCGTTTCCATCAGGGTTTTCTGAGGTATGAACCGAGTATTTACATGCGTAGTCATTTAAATCCTGTTTCATCATATTAATTCTTATTTGCTTGACTTTTTCTGCTTATCACTGTCTTATTACATGCGTCAATGTGACTGGGGACTTTATATTTGCTTGCTTTATAGTATGTCCATAAAAGCTGAAGCAGATCCGAGTAGAATAATTAAAAGGTGAAGTGTTTTAATAGGAAAAGCTTTAATGCTTCTTGATTTTTAATTTCATTATTTTCTCTCTAACAAGCCTCTTTGTAGGAACGAAAAACACTTGAATCATGCAGAATATATATATGTTTTGAATTAGGCAATTGGATTCTATTTGTTACACTGTGACTGGCGACTTTATTTTCATCATATTAATTCCTGTTTGCTTATCACTGTCTTTTTGGCGACTTTATATTTGCTTTCTTTAGCTTTATAGTATGTCCATAGTAGAAAAGCTGAAGCAGATCCGAGTAGAACAAGGGCTGCAATGCCAGCATAGTTCCTGCCAAATGCTGGCAGGGTGATTTTGACAATCAGGATATCGATTTTGATAGGATATGGGACAGTAAATTTGACTGTTGCTACTGGGGCAAAAGTCTGCTACATGGTTTCCTATCTATCTTACAGAGTTCTTGATGTCTTTACAACTTTAAAATTACCTTAGATTGCAAAGCTTCTGCTGATGGAAAGAAATATTCTAGCCAATTCTCGCTTTATTGGAGAGGAATGAGTACACAAGAAATTTTTTAGCATATCGAAACTTCTATGTTTCATTTCAGGGTATGAAGCTCATTGATAATCATTATTATTATTCTCTTTCGGAGAGAATATAATAGCTTCTTTTCTTATTTGCATTATTGATAGTATATTTGTTTGCTCTAAAGGAATTGAAGTTGGATTTCCAATGAAATCCCATAACAATTAGCACTGCTGTTTTTGAATAATTAAATAGATCATGGCTCTTAATTACTTATGATCATAGTTGCCATGTGGGTAATTTGATGCAGAGGGGTATGGGATTGCTCCTTAATAGGCTTGGTTTCCTTCTTGTCTCAAAGGGTTTCTTGTTGGCACCATCCAATGGTCCAAGTTTCAACCTTCCAAAGGTTCAAGGTGACTGCCCTAGACCCTCCAAGGGTTCTTCCTAATCAGGACAACTCACTTTCACAAGGAGACTCTCACTCCCTTGACATCAACCCTTCAACCAAGGCCACTAGCAACCTCAATCCCTCTACCAACAAGTTTATCAACTCAATCAAGGAATTTCACACTTGCAGACATTAGGACATGTTTAAAATGACATTTAAGATGTTTGGGATCATCTACACCACATTTAGAAGTTATCCCATGACAAATGCATCTTTAAGCCTAGACAATGCACATAAGCGTTCTAGGTCCTAAAACTGGTCTTTTTTCTCAATAACTCCAAAAGGTTTCAAATGTTACAGGGGTTTAATTGCTTTGAACACCTTGTTTTTAGTTCTCTCTGACTGCAAAGTTTGGTCTTTGGGTGATGAACCTAAGTACTCCAACCTTTTGACCCCCTACAAAGGATGCACTAGCCAGTCTGCAACAAATAACAACATAACTCTTCACCAGTCAATCTGCCCAAGGAAAATATCAGATGGAGAGGGTCTGCACATGTGAGAAGAACATGTCCATGCCAAGAAACTTCATGTTTCAATCTGCTGGTGAAGGGTTTAACTCCAATCTATCGCTGCACAGGCTTGCCACATCCACCATGTCAAGCCTAGGGCTTCAAACCAAGGGTGCCAAACCAAGGGTGCCTTCAAAATTGAAAGAATCCTTTATAATACATGCCACTCCATCATTCCAAGAAGTTTCAATCCATTCACATGTTGGAATGTGGAGTTTTGAACCAAAAAGCATCAAAACCCAGATTTTGAGGGTTTAACAGGGCAGCGAGGAAGAAAATTGGATATCTCTGCAACCATAGCACTTCAAGACCTCATTCCAAGTGCAAATCCGTACACGTCCGTACAATGACTGCCCAAGCCTCCAAATCCGTACACGTCCGTACAACACAAAATAGCAGCAAATTTCGCAGAAAAAAACACAGTAACAGTAGTTTGAAAGCAAGAAATCTTGTTTTTTCTTCATTCCAACCCAATGACTTTGTCCCTCAGGCTCTTATCACGCCTAAGGACTGTTACAACCACCCTCAACCACCCAAGTAGCCGTTGAGGAACCATTGTTCAAATGAATGTTCATGTTTTTACATTGACAACCTTATAATAAGGTCCTTAAATGACCAAAAACTTAAAATCTAACCTTCCCCTAGAAAAATAACAACACTCACACCTATGTTGATCTTCTCACACCAAAAACATATGCATGATACCCTCATAAGGCTAAAAACCAAGTTGACAACACTTGGTAGCCTAAGGGCTTATTACAAACAAAAGGACCCAAATATAGGTCTTGAAATACAAAGGAAAAAAAAACCATTATAAGACCTTCAAAAGGTCATGGAGCCATGCTCCTTATAGCAAATGACATAAAAACTCATGGGGTGCCCCTGCACCAGTATTTCCCATAATACATCCACGTATCACATTATTTTATCCATAGTGTAGATGACATCTAATCAAAATGCATCAAGATCAATCAAAATATCACTGATAACACATATTGCCAACATGATTTAATAAGCAAAAAGTTAGGTTAGAGTTATGTTTTGGGAACAGGTAAAACAAAAAAAATAGGGTATAGGTTTTTGTAAATCGTCAAGTTTTTGTCCAAGTCTTGTTAAACGGAATCCAAGTCAGGTTTAGAAGCAGGCACTTAAATTTGATGAAGAAATCTTTCCCTTTTATGCACTGGTTATGTGGATCTTTGTTACTATGAAATGTAAATACAGAGTTAATAGTTGCTTTATATTTCTTAAAATTTTTGAAAGTCAAACATAATAATATTCACCATATCCAGCACACTAACCAATTTGCAAATTCATACTCTGTAACAATAACATTTGAATACTATGAAATGTAAATAGAGAGTTAATAGTTATTTTTATATTTTGTAAATTTTTTGAAAGTCAAACATAATAATATTCACCATATCCAAGCACACTAACCAATTTGCAAATTCATTAGCTGATGACATTTTTTCACTTTGTTACAATAGCATTTGAATACTATGAAATGTAAATACAGAGTTAATAGTTACTTTTATATTCCCTAAAATTTTTGAAAGTCAAACATAATAATATTCACCATATCCAGCACACTAACCAATTTGCAAATTCGTTAGCTGATGACACTTTTGCACTTTGTTACAATAGCATTTGAATACTATGAAATGTAAATACAAAGTTAATAGTTGCTTTTTATATTCCTTCAATTTTTTGAAAGCTAAAACATAATGATATTCACCATATCCAACGCACTACCAATTTGCAAACTCATTAGTTGATGACACTTTTGCACCTTGTTACAATAGCATTTGAATACTATGAAATGTAAATATAGAGTTAATGTTGCTCCTTTAATTTTTTATTCACTTTTGCACACATTTGAATACCATGAAATGTAAATAGAGAATTAATAGTTGCTTTTATGTTCCTTAAATTTTATTAAAGCCAAACATAATAAAATTCACCATATCCAACGCACCCAATTTGCAAATTCACTTTTGCACACATTTAATACTATGAAATGTAAATACAGAATTAATAGTTGCTTTTATGTTAAATTTTTTTTAAGCCAAACATAATAAAATTCACCATATCCAACACACTAAACAATTTGCAAATTCACTTTTGCACTTGCTCTTCATCCATCCAATTTGAAACAAAATCTGAGATGACACAACACCCCAAATAAAAAAGATACTTTGGTATATTAAGCGTATTTTAGCACTTATTATAAGTTGTTCCTCCCCTAACATTGGAAAGTGTAACAACTTACAAGAAATTATGATTGAAGTAATTGCATCCTGATCAAACAACTCTAAAGTGATCAATGCCTGCACACAACTTTCCTATTCTTCAAAAGAATATTTGGACAAACTGAAGCTTTAAAATAAGGGAGATTTCAACTTGAGGGCACAACTTTGGTGGTCTTCTGTACTAGTGAGAAACTCGGATACTTTGGTTGTTAGACAGTGGCAAAAGGAATTCGTATCTTTTACCAACAATCTTTAAGTAATGAAACAATTTAGTGTAACATTACAACTCTCAAATCAAAGAAAGCATAATACATAATACTGTAAACAAATTCCATTTACAAGCAAGTAATGAATTTAGATAATCTTAATCTAGATTGCACATAAAGGTTACATGGCCCATACAAATTTGGTCCAGTTCAAATTATAACTATAATGAAACAAACTCATTAAATATGTCATAATTGCAGATAATATAATGGACAGAGTTAGGCCAACAAAAGTGCCAATAACCTGTAAATGCAATATAGTTATTATGCATTGTATACAATAATCAAACAACTAGATGTATTATGCAATAGAAATCTAAAATTAGCTTTTAGCAAACCAAGCAAATCAAGCAAATATGTACACCATATACCTGAATAAATCGACATATGAAATTTGCGCATTATAATTAGACAATTTTGAGTGAGACAAATGAACTCAAAGTTGACCTAAAGGATTGCCATTGAATAAGTAAATTTTTTAGCTAGGCATTCCAACAACCAATGATTAAAACTTTAATTTGCCTTGTAAGAGTAAAATTTGCATTTATTGATTAAAACCGTTGCAACATAAGTCAATCAGGCTATAGAATATTCCTAGTTAGAATTGCTAGAATCATACGCATTCAATTTCCTAATAAGTTTCTTTTGCCATGCATTTGATGTAATATTATTTTTTCATATGCCAACACAAACACAAACACAAACACATGGAAGTCTTACAATAATGGTATAAAATAAATGAGAGCACTATGAAAGACTTCTCTTATAAATTATTTGATTCATCAGAGATAAACTCACATTTGTGACTTTGTGTTGTTTTTGGTGGGCAACTTTGGGATTCAGGTACATTAGGAATATTTTTCTTTCCTATCTATTTTTTGGAGGTTGGACTGCATGCTGGTGGTGGATTTTTTCTGTTTGAATTTGTATCATTCTGGCTATTGAGTTGTAAGTAGCTAGATCTAACATTTGGTGTATAAAGAGAAATTACAATGAAGCTCCCCTCAAAACCTTCTAGAGGGATGTTTCAAGGTCCTATTTTGCATTTGAGGTTTTTTTTTTTCTTACATTGGAAGGGAAAGCCAGAGTTTTGAGTAGATGGTATTGATAAATTTGGCTAATAGATGCAATTTCTTGAGGTTAAAATAGATAGCTTCCTAGATGCACATATTCATAGATTTATAATAATTAAAAAATGCACTGTAAGTTACATCTTTATGTGGTTTGAATCTTTGGTTTTATCAATTCAATGATTATAGTTTTTGAGTATCTATGCATCCTAAAATATTGAGGCAAAAATAGAAAAAGCATGAAAAGAGAAACTTTAATAGCGTTGAACAAGGAAGGGTAAATGACAACGTCTTGCTCTCAAAAATGGAGAGAAAAGAACATCTGCATATTTAATTATACTAGAAACCATTAGAACAACAATAGAAATGGGATGAGCTCAAGTGGAAAAATGTTGCATCAAACATGTGGAGTGGCATGCCACAATGGACTGGAGAAAGTACTGACAAAATTAGATGGAAGAGGGATGGATGAGTCAACCCTCAGTCAAGGCAACTCAACCTAAGATTAGAGGGGAAAAATGGAACTCACCAAATGAAGAGATATGGTAAAAGATGAAAACAAAGCTTAATATGCTTAAGTCCATAAAATTTTCCATAAATTTGAGAATTTTTTCTTCAATTTTGTGGTGTTTAGAACATGCATTACATAGAACACTAAACAAAATAGTATATCTTCTTCACTATGCAAATATCTCATTTCAAAAGAGCTAATGCAATACATCTTGTGAACATAAGAACTAAAACATAAGAGCAAAGATCTCATTTCATGTATTGCAGACCTCCTTTGAAAACAAGGATGAATGAACAAGGAAACTTGATTGTTCTAAAAAGGCCTCCATTCGTTGTGTACTCTATAAACTTAGAAAATTAAAATAGTGAACACTACATAGCAAACCTATAATCGTGGACAACACAATGACAACCACTATTTATGGCCCCCCAAAAATGTTTGGGTCCAATTGAAAAAAAATCCTATTTGGTTACAGATGCAAACCATCATTTGAAAAAAAAACAAGGATTAACGAGAGATGGGCTTATTCTTATCACCCTTTTCATTATTGAATTTTTTTTACAATTTACAATTTAAGATACACTAAGAATTCATGGTGTTGGGGTTTTAAGCAATCAATTTTGATGGTTTTTGTAGCTAGGTCGGATCCCTTCTGGGGGCCGACCTACTACACAAATATCAAGTGACCTATCGGCCTTGATATTTAAATATCTCAACGACTATATCCAATATAGGGTAGGCCCTATTTGGGTGGTGTATGATCTAAATATAACTTGTAACTTGCTATGAGGCAAGACCTAATTCAAATGTAATTTGAACTTGTATCTTGGCACCAATTATGTATTAGATCGACCAAGAAAATTAAGGGTATGTTTTATATAAGTACAAGGTGAGGTTACTTGTAGTCACAATGAACTCAACAATCTCTCTGCCTTGTGCAGTCGGTCCTAATCAAGACAACTACAACAACTAATCTGATCACACGTACCAGCGAACCTGATCACTTCATCATTGAGCGAATTTAGCCTACTTGGAGAACCGAAGTTGTTCTACCTTGAGCGAGCTTACTCTAGGCAGGGCAAATCATCTCCTAAGTCTGTGATGTCTGCTGAATCTGCTATCCTCAATGAACGAACATCATCCAAGATCAACGTATGACATTATGGGAATTTCGTTCATATTCAAATCTGATCAGAGTTGCAGATAAGTGGTACTTTGCTGATCATTTGTTGTGCCCTAGTTGGGCTAATTTGTAGTTTGGTTGTGCCCTTAATATATATTGGATCTGAGATATTCTTGTTGGGTTTTTCACCTCCAAGAGAGAGGTTTTCCCAGGGTATCATTGTGTTATGTGTGCATTTCATGTTTTTGGTTTCTTATTGTCAATCTGATTGCTAAAATTAACATGGTATTAGAGCTTGGTTTGAATTAGGAGTAATGATATTGATTGTAGTCATTCCTCCTCTTCCTATTTGCTCTTATCACTTCATTTGAAATGTTGAACAGTCTCAGGGTTGAAGATAGATTGGATGGTGCATCCAACTTCACGTCATGGAGATTCTGAATCATGCTTGCATTGAATGGAAGTGATCTTGCAGACTTTGTGGAGAGATCATCCATTGAACTTGAGGAAGAAGAGGAAAATACTTCATGGAGGAAGAAATATTTTCAAGCTCAGAGAATGTTGGTTGACTTGGTGGAGGATCATATTGTACCTATCATCTCCAAGCTAAAGACTACCAATGAAATGTTCAAGATATTGGAAGAGATGTACAAAATCAACAATACCAGTCATGCCCTAGCTTTGAAGAAGCAACTTCATCACCTCAATATGATGAAAGGTTAATCTGTCATAGCATACTTCATGAGGATTTCTGATTTGAGAGATCAATTCTCATCCATTGGGAAGGTTGTTGTTGACAGTGACTTGACTATGCTTGCTCTCAATGGTCTTCTAACTACTTGGGAGTCTTACACTCAAGGAATTAGTGCAAGATCATAACTTCCCAAGTTCGATCGTTTGAGAACAGAGTGCGCACAAGAAGTGTCACGATTGATAGCAAGAGGAATTGAGCATGATCATTATGATGTAGAAAATCAAGTCCTTGCTTCGTATATGGATAAAGGCAAAGGAAGGAAGTGGGATAGAGACAGAGATTCAGATCCTACCCCTAAATCAAAAAGGAAGAAGGACTTATCTCATATCTAGTGCTTTAAGTGTGACAAGTATGGTCATTTTGCTCAGGATTGCAAATTCAGGTCTACTCCTCTTGCTTCTTCTGCAGAAGTTGGCATAGGGACATCTTAGGAGGAGCAAAGGTCAAATGAAGACTTCCTTTTCTAAAAGGAGGAAATGTTAGAGGGAGCTTGACATCTTTAGCTTCAGAGGGAGCTTGTTAGGCTTAGAGGGAGCCAATTTCTTTTAGCTTCAGAGGAAGACACATCTTTTGGTTAATGCATTCTTCTCTGGGAGAATTTTGAGGTGAAAGCCCTCATTCCACCCTCTGTGAGTAGGTATGGTGGATCCACCCTTTGCGAGTAGGCATGGTGGTGATGCACTTTTCTTTGGGAGAAGTTTGAGGTGAAAGCCCTTTTCAACCCTCTAGGAGTAGGCATGGTGGGCCCACCCTTTGTGAGTAGGTATGGTGGGTATCATGGAAGAAATTCCATAAAGTGTTTGTTCACCCTCTAGGAGTAGCTATGGTGAACATCTTATGTGTTTCATCCATGGGAGTAGCCATGGTGGTAGTCATTATGTGACTTGTTAAGAAGGAATCCTCCCTAGCTAAGAGGGAGCGTTGGTTGTTGTAGCTAGGTCGGAGCTCTTTTGGGGGCCAACCTACTACACAAATATCGAGTGGTCTATTGGCCTTGATATTTAAATATCTCAGTGGCTATATCCAATATAGGACAGGCCCTATTTGTGTGTATGATCTAAATGTAACTTGTAACTTTATATGAGGCAAGACCCAATTCAAATGTAATTTGAACTTGTATCTTGGCACCAATTATGTATTAGGCTGACCAATAAAATTAAGGGTATGTTTCATATAAGTACAAGGTGATTTGTAGTCACAATGAACTCAATAATCAATCATCTCTCTACCTTATGTGATCTGTCCTAATCAAGACATCTACAACAATGAATTTGATCACACCTAGTAGCGAACCTGATCACTTCATCATTGAGCGAATTTAGCCTATTTGGAGAACCGAAGTTATTCTACCTTGAGCGAGCTTACTCTAGGCAAGGCAAATAATCTCCTAAGTCTGTGATGTCTGCTGAATTTGCTATCCTCAGCGAACGAACATCATCCAAGATCAACGTATGACATTATGGGAATTTTGTTCATATTCAAATCTGATCAGAGTTGCAGATAAGTGGTACTTTGCTGATCATTTGTTGTGCCCTAGCTGGGCTAATTTGTAGTTTGGTTGTGCCCTTAATATATATTGGATCTGAGATATTCTTGTTGGGTTTTTCACCTCCAAGAGAGAGGTTTTCCCAGGGTATCATTGTGTTATGTGTGCATTTCATGTTTTTGGTTTCTTATTGTCAATCTGATTGCTAAAATTAACAAAATTGATATGCTTATTAAAATCTTCGAGATGCAAAAATATTTCATGACAAATTATGGGATTCAAAGCAACAGTGTTGATTGACCTGTGATTGAGGAATAAGCTCGTTGTCTCGGATGCAAGAAAATAGAGATATGGTGCATATCAACAATACCAGTTCAGATCTATTGGTAACCTCCCTCCCATTCCTTTCACACCTACACTAGATTGCTTCAAAAGTCTGATTATTATCAAATGCCATATGGTCCTCAAAACCCCCATAACCCTGCAATGCATTGATAGAGATTTAGGTTTTTCGTGTGTTCTCTCATGTTGATATTTGAAAATATATCTGCAAGTAATCTGAAACGCCAATCAGAGGCAGCAACCCTTCCCTGACATCCTGCAACCCTCCCATGACATCTTGCAACCATAAACTTAGCCAATAATAGAATGCCAAAAAAAATAAAAAATTAATATATCTCTTAAAAAACATGCAACTTCACTTAATGAAGAAGGAAATATATATAAAAAAGAAGAGAAAACTGAAATCTGATTGGCTCTTCACATTTAAATTTAATCACTGTTTCTTGACAATAGTTCCATGCCATGGCAGGAACTAATTTCATTATTTTATCTGTAACAAGCCTCTTTGTAGGAATGAAAAACACTTGAATCATGCAGAATATACACTTTTTTTTCGTATTCTTGGATGGGAAGGGCTATCTGTCATGCCCAAACTTTTGGGCACGAACGGAATAATTTTTTTTTTTTTTTTATATACTCAATTAAGTACGATTAACTTAAATAAAATAATGCAACTTAGTTTGGTCTTAACTATGTTTCAAATAAACCAAGCAACTAAATTAATGAGGCAATAATAATCTATGTTATAAACGAGCTATTATTTCCCCAAAATAGTGATCATTAATCTTCTATTAAATAATTAAACTCTCTAGCAAGAAATTCCAAACTAAATATATAATTTATAAAATTAATTGATAGCAGAAAATAATAATTTCCTATAGTTCCTTAACTACTTAGGGTCTAAAATTAACTCATCCTAACTCTTTGATTAAATAAATTTGTTAAATCAATTATTCATTAAATTAAACAAGCCCAATAATTTTTAGAATAGAGGGGGCCAACATGGTCAATTTAATCCCCTAAAGTTTACCCTCCCAAGAGTATAAAATCTTTTTTTTATACTTTATTAAATTGCTTCTACATTTATCCATAATTTAAAAAAAAATGCAAAACTTAATTTTTCAACTATCAAATTTAATTCCAAATAAATATAAAACTTAATCTACCCTTTTGTTTATATATATATATATATATATATATATATATATATATATATATATATATATATATATATATATATATATATATATTTACTTATAAATTTTATATATAGGTTTGCAAATATATTCTCATGAGAGGGTGGGGCTTTTATTTTATTATATTAATTTACCCCTCTTAATCATGCCCACACACATACCTATTTTTTTAAAAAAACTAAATGTGTTTGCCCTAACCCGAAAATAGGGTTAGGGCTTGTATGAGAAAACAACATTCACACTTTTCTGTATTTCTCTTGAGTGTGTGAGCTGTGTGTGTATGTTTCTTTTTGTTTTGTGAGTGTGTGTGTGTGTGTGTGTGCAGGTGCGGACGCGGCGGCCTGAGCTCAACCCTTGGCCGAGCCGAAGAGAGGAGGGTGAAGAGAGGAAGCGGCGTGCAGGGCCGAACCGGAGGCGGACTTACCTCCTTTTTTTATGTGATAGGCATAGCGGAGGGAGGTTTGAGTGGGTGGCGCTAGGCAGAGACACCCGATCGGGCGGAGGAAGTGGTGACGGCAGTGGCGGGGGGTTTTCCCTGGGCGCCATTGTGGTTACCCATAGTGCAGCCGTGCGCCGTCCACTGTGGGTAGTCACAGTGGCGGGCCGGGAGCGAACCCAGCGCCGTTCACAGTGGGCGGCCGGCGCCGAGCCGCCCACTGTGAGTAATCATAGTGCGGGCCAGGCCGCACCGTCCCCTGTTATCACAGGGGCTCGACCCTTAGGGGTTTCAATTAATTTTTATTTTTTTTTGTTATTTTTTTTGTATTAAAATGCAGTGCAAACGGAAATACGTTTAAATATATATATATATATATATATATATATATATATATATATATATATATATATATATATATATATATATATATAATTATATATATCCCCCTTTTTTTTATGTTAGGAAATTTATCATAATTTACATCACTGTAATTTTTTTTTGGTTTATAAACAGAATTAACAGAATAATAGTTAGAGAAATAATATATATATATATATATATATATACATAGATATATATATATACATACATATATATATATATACATACATATATATATATATATATACATACATATATATATATATGTATGTATATATATATATATATATATATATATATATATATATATATATATATATATATATATATATATATGTATTTTGCTATTTGTTCTTTTTTTTTAAAACCTATAACCCATATGGACTTTTTGTGAGTTTAATATTATTTTGTATAACTTTCGTGTGCATGCAGGGATTTTACTAATGTTATTTGTAGTTTGATTAATGGGAAAGAGTATATTTATCTATTTTTTTTTTTTAAATAAAATAAATGAAAACATATAAAAATATATATATATATATATATATATATATATATATATATATATATATTGAATATTCTGTCCCCTTTTTTTTTGTTTAAAACAACATTCTACTTCTAGCCTTTACAATGCGTCCTAAACCACAACTTAATATGTATTCTTTTTTTTTTGATAGCCAAATAAACTAAAACTAGATGCAAATTTTTTTTTGATAAAGAAATAGACTAACTAGAATAAGATTCATTTAAGCTTGAATGGAAAAATAATAACAGATTTAATTAAATTTGCAGCAGCATAATTAACTTAAAGAAATATGGAGTAACAACTAATTTTAATTTCAGTTTACACAAAAGTGCATCTATTTCTTTTTTTTTGTAAAACATGAAGATTTAAATGCAAACTAACACATTTCTTTCTTCTTTTGCAAAACTACCAAAGTAGGAAAAACAATATGTATTTCATTAGCAAATGTAGATACAAAATAAATATGGATACAAATGGGTTTGAAAACCCAACAATGTTTTTCTTTTCATGGTAATATGAATGGAATACTACACTTCTTTTCTTGAAAATAAATACAACAATAGCTCACATTCCCCTTTTTTTTTTATACAAGCTACAACATTGTATACATCTTTTTTTTTTAACACTTTCTGCAACACAAAACAGCAGCAACATACTTTATTTCTTCCTTTCCCATCCCAAGCAACCTGCAATAAAACACAACTTGACCATGGAGAGCTCACCTCCCAGTCTAGGCTTACTAGAAGCCACCCCCGAGCTTGGAGAATCAAGCACTAGATGGGTTACAAACAAGCAAACAACACAACAAAATAAGACAAACACTCAACATACATCTTCCCTTCCCAAACTACACTTTCACCACATTTTGTGATGATCATTCCATGGGTGGAAGTGGACCAAGTACCATTGGGGAGACTGCAAGCCAAAATTTTACAATACAAGCCACCTCATGGCAATACACAATACAACAAAAGATGCATCCACATACCTTATGCCCCCCAAAGGCTCAAAGGCCACATTTTCTCCCCTTATGACCCCCAAATGCATACACAAGGCTATGCAGCAAGAGTCACAAAGGACACCCTTGGGATCACTCTCCATAAGGAGAGCCTCTCACCCAAGGCTGTCATACTCCTTCCACCCCAAGACCATCCTACTCCCCCAAGAGTAGGAGATCTTGGACACTCCCAAAGAAAACAAGAACACATAAACAAAACATAGAAATGAAACTACACATTCTTTTCTCCAACAACAATTTACATAAACACATTTTTTTCCACAAGCATTTCTTTCCTTCAACAAAACAACATAAACTAACATAAACAACATAAATAAGAGGAAAATAAAACCAACCTTATTCTGCCAATAGGTATGTTAAATTTAGTTGGGGATGAGCTGCCCAATCCACACAAACTTTTCTCCAATCTTCTTCCAAAATTCTATCCTACATCTAATTTTCAAAGCAAAAGCATAATCTCCAAAAATGGAGAGTGGCTGATTACTCACTAAGTCTCCAATTCTTGCCTAAGAAGGCCTCTCACACACTTCCCAACCCCTTGGGTGAGGTGAGAGTTCCCATTGGTTGCTCTTCCCAAACTCTTACACATTACTAAAACTGGAAAGGGAAAAAGGTGAGAGAAGATGGGGAAGAGAGTTTGACATCAAAAGGGAAGGTTGTCTATCCTAGGAGGAACTTTCTAAGTTGAATTTTCGTTCACCTTGGAAAAACCACTTTTTGAAGTGACTAAGCAGTCACATGGGAGTAGTCACATGTTTCAAAATACCCCTAACCCATAGGTATACCCTTTGGACCTTTGGAAAAGCCTTAAAACTGACCCTAGGAGTCCATTTAACCCCTTAGAAACCCAACTGAAGTTTACCTACGGGTCAAACCTGAGTTGACCACTCCCAAGACTCCCTACCCAAGGCAAATTTGGGACCACACTCATGTTTTTGAATGGCTTTGGTAGAAACAAAACTTCCTCCAAGAGACAAGTCAAAATCAATGACACTAATTAGCACATGTGTCAAGTGACACAATAAAAATACAATATAAAAATCACACATGGAATTTGTCTCTTGTAGGATTACACATATACATAAAAATTAATTTTAACACTCAAGCATCATACACTTCACAAATAAAATACATTACAAATGGGGTGTTGTCTCTCCAAATAGACAACTCCCGGCTTAACAAACGTACATTAGTCTAGGTTTGGTTCTCCATATAAATTCCATGGTCACATGGATAATTTTCCTGCGCATCTCAATTAACACATTAGTAATTCCAGATAATCACAATTATACATAATTAAATACATAGATTTCATTGCACATCAAACACTCATACATTGTCAACAATAATTCAATATCTCATTCAATTAAATTCAATTTCACATAAGCAATTAACATAATTCTCAAAATTGAACCATTCATAAAATAAGCATCATCTCTCTATCATCAAAAATGAAGTCCTGCAATTCCAATAATGACATTCACCATATCAATGTAATTCTATTCTAGCAACATATCTATAGTTTCATAATCATCATGCATAAAATAAAGCATCAACATATGTCAATGTGATCCAAATCATGGAATCATATAAGTTCTAAATCCATAAAGCATAAAATAAAGCATCTATAATAATCTCAATATGCAAATAACTGAAAATGTCAAACTGAGTCGGCGTAGGGCCTCACACTATCATAATTTGTATTTGAGTTTGAGTTTGAAATTTTGGGCACACTGCACATGCAAATTTTATCCAGGTACTTCAGATCTTCATTTCTAAAGAGTATCCGAACTATCATGCATTATGGGGTAGAGTATCTAGTTCGAGGATGACAGATAATAATCCATGTAACTCCTCATTGCAATTTTCAAAGCATATCAACTATGTAAAGAAGACAAGAAATGACTTATTTTATGGTGGAGGTGCATATCTATAAATACTCTTTGAGTAATATACCAATTACCAAGTCATAAAGGAAATTCAACCAACCTATACATGTCTTGAAAAGTCTAGAAAAATCCAAAATATTATATCTAGGAAAGAGCTTTTAATACGTACATTAATAGTATCTCAAGACTAATAAAAACCATGAATTTTGTAACCTAGTTCTCTTTCTAGGGAAAGCTATCCCAGTACAATTAATTGGAGCTCAATATACTACTGAATGGAATATCTCAATGCATCTATCATGTGAAATTCAAGATTCCATATTTAATCTATATATATAATTAAAAGTATATAAAACAATGCAACGATATTGTACTATAATTCCATTAAACTTACAAAATTTCCAATAGGAACATTCACCTAGCCTTAGTTTAATTTAAGCCTGCTCATTTTCAATCCTTCTAAGATCCTTGGGAACAAAAAATAGTCAAATTATTTAGTCCTCTAACTAGCCATTTTCAGTCTATGTGGAGTTGATTTATGATATTACTAGATAGCATGAGCAATTTTGTAGGGAAGAGAGATATGTACAATGTCCTCTTAGCACAATGCTTGTGCACAAAGGTTCTTTTTAGTTGTAGGAAACTAAAATGGCTCCCTTATACCCTTATACACTTCATTTTTCCAAAAGGTCTATTTATAATACTATTATATGTTGCTTAAGTATTGTTGATGAATATAAACTATCTCTTTGATGAGTCCAAAACAAGCACCAATAATCAACTCCTTGTATCATCTACCCCATCTAGATAGTAAAAAGATAAAATTGCTATGCTCTCAATTGTATGATATTGATAAGAAAATCTTCATCCAAAGCTATTTTTGCGAAAGCTTTTCTATAAAAAATTCTCAGTGTCGCATAGTTCTTGCCAAACTAGAAGAACAATTTTGGTTTTGTGTACTACATAAATTGGTTCTGTAAAATATTAGTTTTGATTTGTCTTGTATTTTGGAAAAATAAAATTTTGGAAGATAAGGGAGAACTTTGATAAGTTAATCGTTACAATATAAAAAAATCAATACAAGAACTCAATAGATTCCCTATGGTAAATTATCTGCTTTGAAGTATATAATCAATCTAAATAATCATTTGTTTTAAGAATTGCAGGTCAGTGGAATTGTTAAGCTTGATACAGTAATGGATACAAATAGATGTATATGTATATTGTTGGAATTTGGCATAACTGATGCAGATGAGGTGATGCAATTGAAGATGGATGACTGCACCAGTAGAGGATATAAGTCTATTTGTGATGAAGAGATTGATATTTTATGATTAGATGACTTGATCAATTATTTGTGTTTTCATTGATGGCAATTGATGTCAAATGATGTTCCTGATGTTTTGTTTTATCATCTAAGTGATTTGGTTTACTGGAAGACAGGGTTTACCGACAGAGAGCTGAAGTCTATAAAATAGGACTTTAATCGATAAAGCACAGATGTTTTGGTTGACTCCGATGATCGACGATGATTGGTGATTTGTGGTTTGGAATATGAGCTTGTATCATGGAAAGGAGTATCTGACCAGAACTAAAACTTGTGATGACTTCCGGAAGGCATGTTTATAATTCTGATGAATTTTTGCTAAGGTTTTAGTAGGGTTTAAGACCGGTGAAGAAATCATCATACTGGTAATGATTCTTGTTATGACGGTGATCGATGGCGAGTCTACATGATGGTGGTAACACAACACAACTTGCGTGAATGATTTGATTATTGTTTTGGCGCAATT
This sequence comes from Cryptomeria japonica, assembly GCF_030272615.1. NCBI lineage: Eukaryota > Viridiplantae > Streptophyta > Pinopsida > Cupressales > Cupressaceae > Cryptomeria > Cryptomeria japonica. The sequence continues at coordinate 485,648,104 of NC_081408.1, forward strand.
CAAGGAAGAATTTCTTGGAAAATAGTGAAACGCTTAGTGGAGTGTTTTGAGGTTTTGACTTTGGTATAGATTAGATTTTCGTGATGGGTTTTGATCAACCAACAGTTGATATTGTATTTTAATTTGTTGTAATGATATGTATATCGATCTAAGATGATCTCTTGTGATTTGTATTGTAAATTCAAGATGTAATTAGGGGTTAGTAGCCGACCTAGTTGAGATGGCTATTTAGGATGGCACAGTTGATGTTTATTGTGTCGGTGGTCTTAGAGAATGTGTTGAGTCATCCAAGAGAAGTGTGAGATCTTCCTGAGAGTTATAGAGTGTTGAGCATAACTGGATCTGATCAAGCAAGTAGAGAAGTGCAAGTAACATATCACTTTTTCACTGTTGTTCCCTAATAGTTGCAACAAGTTAAATCCCTTAACTGGGGAGGTCCTAACATGCCTTAAACATTTAAGTCCCCTAACAGGGCAACTCTCAAAAGAGTGGTAAATCCTCTCACAAGGTTGATCCTAACAGATCATCAAGCTCCTAACCGGGTTGCTAGGCAAATCCCTTAACTGGGTGACTCCTAACAGGGTCTGCTCCTAACAAGGCGTATTGTAAGCTACCAACAAGGCTAAGCTCCTAATAGGGTGTACTTCAAAAGAGTACAAATATTTGTGGGTGCCAACTCCCACCGTGATTTTTCCCTATTTGGGTTTCCATGTCAAAAACTTATGATGTTCATGTGTGAAATGCTTTTCATGTGATGTTCTTGTTTATGCTTTATTTCATGCACTATTTCTGAGTACATCAGTTATGATGTTTTATCAAAGGTTTATCAAAGGTTACCAGTACTAATAAGATTTGATAGAGAAAAGTGATTGATCTGATAAGATGAGTTGGTAAATGATCAAATTTATATGATTCCTTAAGTGGTGAAAGAATTGATAGATGTGGTAAATGATCTAATTAATGTGTTAAGCAAATCTGATAAAGAGGTTGTTAGATCTGATAAGAGAAGTTGAGATATTTAATAAATGATTTTAGATTTGATATAAGTTTGTTTTTGGTTTAAAGTTTCAATTGGTATTAATATTGATTCACCCCCCCTCTCAGTATTAACCGGATCCTCATAGGATTAACATATATGTATATACATATGTTTTTTTTTTCTTTGATTGATAAAGGCAAAACCAAGAGATTTATATTAATAATAAAATATGCTTTTTACAAACTTTAAACAAAAAAGGTCCTTGTTGACCAGGAAGATGGCTAAACCACAAAAAATAATAGTTTTAGCCACCATGTCTCTAATCTTCATCTTTAGATATTTTTCAGGTCAACATGATCTAAACTGTTATCGAGAACATTAACTATAGAAAATTACATATAATTGCTCAACCCAGTGGGTTCCAAGCATTAAACCAAAACTTAATCATATATAGCTATAGATAAAATGATATAGAAAACTCAAAAACCTCAAATAGAGTTTGAAATTTCCAAAATTGGCTTGATCTGACTTGAAAAAATGGCAGGAGCCCAGCCAACTATCCAGCCAAAGTTGAAGCCTCCTGTGTTGAGAAAAGGGAGACCCTTGCAAGTCCCATGCTCAACACCCCATCCTTGATGGTGTCCTCACTCCTGCTAGAAGAACCTATCCTAGTCATGGCCTTTGGGCTCAATACTTCTTGTCGATTTGTTTCTTGCTAAAAACTATTTATCCTTTTTGCCTTTGCCAATCTCCTGGTTCAAGGCATTTAAATATGATTTATCCTGTCCATCCATAGAAGATTAATTGTTTGTGATCTCTTTTTGGATGTTCCCTACATCCTTCTCCACCGAATAATGATGGAGGGAGACATCCCTCCACCAAGAGACCCTCCTATTGTTATTTTGCTTCTCACATTTGGCTGCCATATGCCCAGTTTGGAAACATTCCCTACATCTAAAAGGAATACCTTCTAATCTATTGATTGCACCCAATTCCCATTTACAAATTTTAAAACGAGTTCTGTAGGTGGGATCTTGGATGAATCCATTTCCACCAAGATGCATGCATAAGTGGTATGAAGATAATCCAAGGAGCCCTTGTTTATTGGTATTATGGATATGTTGCATTTGTCATTGATGTCAACACTTATCAACACTTATCCTTCTGGAGATCTTTGGTTATGTTCATTGGCAAGACTTAATGACTTATGCACAGTCACCAGTATCTAGTTCACTGACAGGGTATATTGTTCACCGACATTGAGGATGACTTGTTATCATCTGGAGATCACTTGGTTATGTCGAAGACATGGTTTGGACACTTGGTTTTGGAGATTTGGTTATTGGTCTAATCAGGCTGACATATTTGTTGTTACCAGCAAATGGGTCTAGGTTATGGACCGGCAAGCATTATCTATTCCAAATCAGCACGACACGTCATGGAGATGGTTTAATCAATAAATATTGTTGTTGAGCCGACATGATGCATCACATCTTGACTTACTTGTAATAGATTTTATTATATTATTCTTAGTAAGCCAACCTACACATTTGGTCTTAGGTTTTGGTATATATGTAAGATCTCAATTGTGAGATTGATATAGGAGAAGAGATAAGGTAATATAAGGTTGTGATACTCAGTATATGCGAATATAAGCAGAGCTACTCACGCAGACATAATTTGAAGATTCAAGGAAGGTTTGAAGAAAACAATCAGAGCTTAACCAGTACTGAATCCAGCATTGGAGATGCTACTTTGAGAAGTACATTATCATTGGATTTAATCATCCAATTGTAGTCAGCGTGACTCTCATTTTGTGATTGAGCAGTAAGCTCTAGGCAGCTGACCTATCTGCATGTGCAAACCCCATTTGTATACACATACTATCTACAACAATATCATTTGATTGTGGGTAAGGTTTCCCATCGTGGTTTTTCCCCTTATAGGGCTTCCACGTACAAATCTGTGTTATGTGTTGTGGATGTTGTTTCTCTTTCTGTTTCATGCATGAAGTTTCACCGGTACTATTATTAACTGTTAATTTGTTTACATACATTAAGTTTGGTTTATCGGTATTAAGTGTGGACTACAAAATTCATCTTTAAAAAAAGTATTCAATTAGGAGCAAAGGGAAATCACAAATCCCTATCTAATCAAAGAATTCTAACAAACTAACAATGAAATAACACAATAACAACCAAAATAGGGTTTATAAATCAATTCAATTAAAAACTCCCTATTTTGTGACTGTGTATAACTTCCATTGCTTTTCTCTTCTCTGTGCTCTCAGATATTGCGCTGGTAACCTGCAAGTGACATAAAGATTCAAAGTTCGTGATTCAGAGGAATTGTGAGGATTGAATGCTCATTTTATAGATTTTTAGATGAGATTGATTGAAAGGTAGAATAGAATGATCAAGAGGTGGAACTCAAGTGAGCTCACATGCTGATTGATAGTTGAACTGTTGATTTAGAGGTGAAATAGAATAGATTGAATAGATTAATTGAGTCAACTGATTGATGAGGGAAGAAAAATGATGATTGGAGGAAAATTAATTGATGACAAAGAAAACTTTATTTATAAAAAGCTAACTAAAAGATGGAAATAGAGATTGGAGAGATAATGATTTAATTAATTAATTTAGCATGTGCTTGCACTTTGACTTAGATTTTGAATTTAATCTTTGCATGAGATTTATTCAAATAATTGAATTTATTTTAATTCAATTTAGCATTTGAATATATTTAAAACTTGACTTTGATTTTCAATTTGGTTTTTGAAATCATGCACATGTAACTAGAAGAATTAATTAGTTAATTAAATAATTAAAAAAACTATTTAATTATTTAGAAATAGAAGAATTCATGAAATTAAATGAAATTAGAATTTAGGGATTTGGAAATAGAATTAGAAGAAATAAATAGTTAATTAAATAATTTAAAGAAACTATTTAATTATTTAGAAATGGATCTTAATTAAATAATAAAGATTATTTAAATTAAAGGATTAAAATCATAATTAATTAAATAATAAATATTTAATTAATATTTAGAAGAGAGTTGAATGATTAGATGATTAGAGGATTGAGATAGAAATTCAGAATTAATTTATTTATATAATAAAGATTATTTAAATTGGGAAATTAACCATAATTAATTAAATAATAAATATTTAATTAATATTTAAAAAATGGTTAAATGATGAAAGAATAAGAAATAGAATAATTAGTAAGACGGTGAGGAAATATGAATTTAGAAGAATATGATTAATTAACTTAATTAAATAATTAAAGAATTATTTAATCAATTAGAGGAATAATTAGTACATGATCAATGAGACAATTTTTAGGTGTCTACATTTGCCCCTCTTTGAGACAATGTTGGAACAACGTTGTTTCAATGAAAATGAAAAATTTTGCCCAGTATGCCTTGGTGATACTTAGGGTGTAATGCCCCCTCGGAAAAGGTGGTCGAAAATTTAAAAAATTGAGACCATGTTTTCAATACTAGTGTAATGAGCAAGCGTGTGAAATTTTGTTTCATTTCGAGATTGTTTGAGTAGGCTACAAGTTGTTTGAAGCTGGTGGGGACCATAGGCATCGAGGTGTCAAAAAACCCTAATTTTGAGCTATAAATAGAGATTTTAGGTTTTCATTTGCTCTTTTTGTATTTGGTAAATTCTTTGTTTTCTATGTAAATCTTGTGCTTTCTTGTGAGTATTTGATCATCATGGCTGGTTATAGAGCTCGATTGCACCTGTCTGACCGAGTATGTTCATATTAGAGACCTCCTAGGTGTAATACCCTAAAATTGGTCATCTAAACCATGGGCCCCTAATCTCGACAACATCACCAAGGTCCTAACCAAAGGCAATTAAAGCAATCTTGAGCACATTATTAATTCCTTAATTATCAAAAATCACATGGCAAATCAACCACTCAATATTAATTAAATATTTATTTAATTAATTGAATTATTTCAAGAATAATCATTTTGATCAATTATCCCATTTTAATTTATTAAATATCTTTGCATATTTAATTAATTAATAAATTTGCCATTCAATCATGCGAAAGGATTAATTTATTACAAAAGATGAATTAATTTATTACAAAGAGTTGAATTGAAACAAAACAAAAGTAAAAAAAAAAAAAGAATTGAAGAGAGAGAGAAATCAAACTTGAGATATTATTTATTTTTCTAAATTTAGAACTTGAAATCAGAAAAACAATTTAATTGAATTGTTGAATTATTCTCTAAAATTGGAACTCAAAGCTTTTCAGAAAAAGAAGTTCAGTTGCATTAAGAAAACTCTTTTCTTGATTAAATTGAAGAATTATCTATTTTTATTAGATGTGCATGGAATTAATTTATTATTATTTTCCAATGCAACTTGGACTTCTAATTTGAATGCATTTCAATTAAACTATAATTGGAATCTATCTCAAGGTTAACTCAACCTGATTTCTCAATTATTTTCAATTAATCCTAAATTGAGCTTTTTGTAATTCTCTATAAATTCAGTCTTCAGCTCTCATTCCAATTCACCCCAGAGATTTTTGAGAACATGCTTGGAAATTATTATCACGCTAATTTCGCTCTAGAGTCATTGAAATCATTGAGCTTTTTTAGATTACTTGCATCCATTTTACATTCATTATTGCTTGCATGCATTGTTGCTTGAATTTGCTTGAATTACTCATCCATCTTGCATCCATATAGCTTAATATCATATAGATTAAATCCTTCATCTTGGTGTAGTCTAGTCACTGGTATTGCTTATAAAAATCTGAGAGCAATCTTATACTCGCATCTTTTAGAAGGCAATTAGTCACTTTGCTATGGTTTATTTCTTATTGATTACTAACCATGCATATAATGACTTAATTGAAGTGTTGTGCTTGTAGCTACATGTTCACTTTTTCACACACACATTTCTGGCACCCACCGTGGGGCCCGAAGACTACATTTTTTTCGGCCTCCAAGACTGACTGCTTTATTTTTTCTTATTTTCCAAGTTTTAGATTTTTCGTTTTTTCGTCTGTACATCTCGTACGACAATTCTTACAGGCTGAAACGACAAATTGAAGGTTTCGCACGAGTTACAAACATATTATCATATGAGTAGACACGCTAGTCATACGAGCATACACTCTATCGTACGAGTAGTAATCATATTTCGTACGAGACAACATCATCAACAATCTGGTCTCGTACTGTACTATTTCCTGTCTCGTACGAGTCGAGACTCTGTCGTACGATTCTGTATTTTCTGGTAAAAGAGGCAAAATTTCATATTTTTCATTTTTGACGACTGACCTTGACTGTTTATCTGTCTATCTCAGAGTTTTTCACAGCCTAACTAGTTTTTGCAGAACGCTTGTCGAAGGATATTGCTTGTCGCACAAAGACAATATGACTACTGATTCGTTGTCTTTGCAGGTTGCCTAAGGAGAATCAACTAAACATCGTGTATTCTTTAAATTCATTTTTTAGGAATCTAACTTGCTATCTGGTTAAAGAACAAATCTGTCTTTTGTTCTTTTTAGAAAATTCTGAGAGGTAGGAGAGTATGCTCTTGTCTTTTTCTAGACAATCAGAAATCCAAACCCTTGAAGCTTTTTCTTTGTTTGAGATTTGTACATCTTTAGCAGGCCTGCCCTCCCGAGGGGTTGAAAAACTCTTAAAGCCGTTACGACCGGTGTGAGGGGAATGACCTAAGTGGGAATGGCTAGACGCCAAGTACTCCAACCCACTATAAAATAAACGTGATTTGATGAAAATCAAGTCAACGACAGTGCTCGGGAATAGCTCTCCTCTATACCTTCGGGTATATTAAACCTTGGTTTTCAAGGCTGGGAGACCTCTTAATTGAGTTTATACCTCGATGCGCCAAACGGATCCTTGACTAAATCCAATTTAAAATTAGAAGCTGCCCGGTTCATCTCCGAAAGGGGGATAATCTTTGTGCAAGAGAGATAGTAACTCTCCCAAGATACTTGTCATTTCATGCCCCCATTAGCATTTGGAGTCGGATAATACGGCGTTGAGAATCCATTGCGTGAGACTCAGTGATTGTATTCTGATTAGCTATTGGGTGTGTACCTGAGTCTACAAGAAAAGGTTTTCTTTCCTCACCAAATTCCTTAGGGTTTGCATGCTGTGATTGGAGTCACTATAAATACTACTTGTTTTCTGTGTTTTCATCCTTGAAACAAAAAAACTGAAATACCAAAAATCAGTGAAGACCAGAAACAACTCAGTGAGTCAAAACTCTGTTCGTGTCAGAAATTAGTCCATCCTAAGTCGAAACTCTGTCTGTGTCAATCCTAGTCAAAAATTAGTCCATCTCAGAATTTGTCATACTTAGTTGGTCATGCTCAGCAGTCAGAAAACTCAAAATTTTTAGTCTCTGCCCTGTGAACAGTCGTACGAGTCTGATAATTTATCGTGCTGCACTAGTCCTGTGTCGTACAAATCTACTCGATTGTCATTCTATATCAGATTCTCTATCGTACAAGTTTAAATCATTCATCATCCTGCATTGTATTCTATCTCATACGAGACAGAATCGACCTCAGTCTTTTGTCATCCTGCACATGCCCATTAGTTGTACGGTATAAGACAGCAACTCATACGAAATAGAACTTGTGTCGTCCTATAACTGCTAAATTGTCATTCGGTTCAGAAAACCCAGTCGTACGAGTCTCTGGTTTTGTCAGACAGAACATTCAAAATTGCCAAAAACACAGTCTACAACAAACATAATACTAGTTATCATTTTCCTGAGCATAAAACAGATCAAGATAGTGTACCTCTGCCATTTTTTGTTGCACGATTTGGTCGATCACCCTTCAGCTAGTTCAATCAAAACTACCTATCAAACTCAAGTCACTTAGATAACGTCTTACATAGGATATATTGTTCCTGAATCAAACTGAATCTTAGTTACAATTTTAGAATCAACCTAGGAAAACGTCTTAGACAGGATAGATCGTTCCTGAAATCAGACAAAATCTCAATTGTTTCTCCCAAAACAATACGCTAAACAGAACAAACTAGCTTTGAAATTGATCTTGACCTCTGCATCACAAAACAACTCTAGGTCACACTAATCCATAAAAATGCCTATTCAAACCAGAAGTTCTCATAAGACAAAAGCCAAAGAGCAAACCTTCACTTATCAAGATAATCCATTCTACGTGAAGGATCCCCTCACTGACATACCATCGTCATCAGGTGGACTGATTTTTGATGAACCGAAATCTCCCACTATACATGAGACAAAATACAATGATGGAAACAAAAACGACCGTAATATTCCTAAAAATCATAATGAATCCTCATCATCAAGTGAGATTGACGAAGCTACTGAACCTCCAGAAAAAGATATCCTTGACTGTCAGAAAGACAAAGACTTTAGAAAAATGCTGAAAACTATCATGCTCTGAGAAAAGGAAGACTATTTCTTAGAACTAGCAAATCAAGGTGCTAAACTTCCTGTTGGATATGATGTTCAGACACTTGTTACTAAGAGGAAAGACTCACCTATACTCATGGTACACAAACAGTTAATAGCTTTGTGAACAGAGCTCACAGACCTGAAGAATAAGGACAATTCCTCGAACCAATATTCTCTGGAAGCAATATGTCCCTTCCCATTTGACAAGAATTTACACATGCCTCCATTCCCTTCACGAGTGGAAATCCCAAAATTTGATAAATATGATGGTACCTCAGATCCTCAAGATCACGTCAGGGAATTTGGTGTTGCTTGTATGGAATTCATGCACGATCAAACATACCTTATGCGTCTCTTCCCAAGGAGTTTAGGGGGTCAAGCAATGGAATGGTTCTCAAGTCTACCCAAAGGAATAAAAACATTCGAAGAACTAATCCAATTGTTCTTACAAGAATACTCATACAACATTCGACATCCTGTGACTATGATCGATCTTTGTAATACTCAATAGAAAATAGGGGAACCTCTTCTTACTTTTCTCCAATGCTGGAGAAGGATGTTCTCTAGGTACCCACGACCTATCCCGAACTCTGAGAAAATGGATATATTTGTCAATAAATTGGTCCCCAAAATGAAATATAGCGTACAAATGTAAGTACACCCATCATTTAACAAAATGGCAGATAATGCCATTCGAATGGAAGATGTGCTCATAAAAAAGGGAGATATCACACCTTGGAAAGAAACACAAACATGATCCAGTTCTAAAGAGAAGAACAAGTATTGGAAATTTTCCAAAGACAACAACAAGAATGTTGTTAATGATGGAGTAGTAGACACTGTCAAAACCAACTCAAAATCAACAATATTCAATCTGGCTAGTGCTACACAAGCGCTTAAAGCTGCTGAAATTGCAGTAGAAAATCAGCCAAAGAAAACAAAGGAATGGTTCAAAGAAAAACCTTGGCTTTCCAGACCTAAGCGTGATTTTACTCCTCTTGAAGAATCATATGAGTCGGCTTTCAAAACTCTATTGGCAAACAATTTGATAACACTACCAGATAACTCCAGACCATATGATCCAGATGTCAAACCAAGATGGTGGAGAGAAAATGAATACTGTGACTTCCATCAGAATAAGGGTCATAACATAAACAATTGCATGAAGCTAAAACATGAGATTCAGGATCTCATAGACGCTGGTAAAGTTGTTGTTGGGAATCACCCAACCAATGCTGATCATAAAGCATTTAAAGACCCTATGCCTGCTTATGAACAAGGTGATTCCTCAAAGACCAAAGGAGGTGCCAAGGTAAATTATGCTTATGCCAGCCAGGACAACATTATCAACATGATTGAACCTTCACACTCAGAATATTGCAATGTGATTATACTTCAAGATAAACCAAATGAATCACGATATGCAAAAGCTCTGACTAGATCTCAAAAGAAAGTCACCCTCCAAGGAGCTAGCTCTTCCAAACCGGCTCAAGAAACATCAAATCTGACAGTTGTGCCAAATAAACAAAAGGAATCAACCTTGGACAAATTTAAAAGATTAACCTCCTCGTCATCATCCTCTGGATACAATGTGGTTGAACAGTTGGAAAAGAAAAATGCTCAAATTTCAATTTTTGAATTGCTACAGCTCTCATCTACTCACAAGGAAATTCTACACCAAGCATTGCTCACTACCAACGTTCCAAAAGATTTAGACATTGATCGGTTTCAGTCTATGGTGGGTCATCTGACTTCACCTCACTATTTGACCTTCTCTGAGGAAGATGACAACTCATTAAATCATCCACATAACCAGTCATTGCATATTGAAGCCATGATCCACAAACACAGAGTTAAATGTGTTTTAATAGATGGAGGCGCGGGGTTGAATATCTGTACTTATCATCTGCTTACACAACTAGGATTCTCTGAAAATGTCATTGACCCAGGCAAGAAAATAACAATTAAAGCCTATGATGAAGAAGAGAGGACCTCCAAAGGTTTGGTACCATTACCAATCAGAGTGGGACTAGTAGAGAGAGATGTCCTTTTCTAGGTTCTCGATATTCCATTGTCATACAATATATTGTTGGGCAGGCCATGTATTCATGAAATGAAGGCAGTACCCTCAACATATCACCAATGCTTAAAGTTTCCTTATAATGGAGCTGAAGTCAATATTCTGGCTGATACAAATGTCATCTATAGTGCATTGACAAAAGGTGCAGATACACTTGTACCTCATAATAGGGTAGCCTCTCCAAATGAAGATCTAGAAACATTGATCAAAGACTTAGAAAAGAGATTGAAGATTACAGATACTGGCATGGATAGCTACAAGATAGAACTAGTATTATCATTAGTTTCTCTTCCTCCATCGCCAAAACAGTTAGGCAAGCCATCAGAGGCTATGAGAACCCAAACTCCAACTCTGAATATTATATATGATGGTCTTTTTATACAGTCTTCTACCTCCTTGGTAGATGAAATAGAAGAGGATATTGTGCTTAACTGGCTCTATAAGGAAGATAGTCCAAATGAGGAGGTACGACATTGTGAGATTTCTTCAAACTAGTATGGTTGTGGTTACAAAATGATTCAGCGCATGGGGTACTCAGGTACTGGTCCTTTGGGCAAACAAAAAGAAGGTATTACTGAACCAATTCAGCTACAAACCAAATCCACACATGATAAAGCTGGACTGGGATACAATTCTAAAAAGAGATCAGAACAAAAACATGTTTCTAAGTCTAAAGGCTTGAAAAAGATATCGCCTTTAATATTACATGAAGCAAACGCTAAACAGACGAAAGAAAAGCGTAGACAAGAGAGAGAGGAATCAACAGTCAAGAAAGAAGAAATAGTCAGTGCTCAAGCTTCGACGGTATCGGCTACGATAATACAAGAAGTTGAGGTTCCTAAAGATATAAGAGATGAATTTGTAAGAATCAGAGAATTGTTTGCACCATTAAAAGTTCTAGTCACATATACTGGCAGGCAACAGGTAGATGATTCAGAGACTGATTCAAATGAGTATGAATGGGGTCCTGACTGTCTTTCAGACACATCCGCTACAGAAACTCCTGAAGAATCTAGTGGTATCATAGATGATACTCAAGAGTTGATGTGCCTAAAACTAGAGAAAGAAATACAAGAAATTAGACAAAAGAGGCAAGCAAATTATGAACAAGCATTGAAAGAAGGAACAATACCAGAAAGCTTCTCATCTATGTGTCCTTATCCTGAAATAGAACAAATCAGTTATAGCACTACACAGGAAGAGTTAGAAGCTGCAGGACAAGAACCAGTTGTCAGTCCAAAAGAAGCTGAATGGAGTAGATGATAGAAAGCCGTAGAAACAATGAGACCATGTCAACAGGTGTGTCAGATACAAATGACAAATGAACTACAATATGAAGGAATTTGTAGCATTAAAGATGTTAGTATTGATACCATACATATGCTTACTAAATCACCTGAAAGAGACTTGGAAACTTCATCAGATAACTCTGATGATTCTGATGATTCTAATGACAGTCCTGTTCATGATGATACCCACTCATCCTCAAATTCTAAATCATCTGATACAAACAATGAAAAATCGCCCACTAGTCTTATTGTTGATAAACCACGACATGACGTCCAGTCCGACTTAGTCAATGATGTTATAAGTATGCCTATTGGATTAGATCGATTAAATATTAACGTGAAATTTAATAATCATGATCTGACTCTTCCTGGTCTTGAGACACTTACACAAGGTATCATTCTGGAACTCGACTTTTCAATCCGTAGTTGTGATAACAATACCGTGAACGCTCTTGAACCTATCCAAAATTTGTCCCTAATACATCCCGAATTGATTGACTGTACTTTACAAAATCAACCCATGGATATACCTATTTTTGCCAATGACTATACATTATCCTATTATCTCAATGCAATCGAATCTATTAACTCTTCCACCAGTGAATGGAGTGAAAATATGACTGAAGAGGATATCAAGTATCTTAGTCGCAAAAACAAGAAAGATAAAAATAAAAAATTTGATGGCGAAAACCACATTGTGGCGGTGTCAGAATCTAAAAAAGAGAAAATAAAGGACGTACCCAAAGGTGAAAACCTCTCTGAGGCACTTGAAGGTGAGATACTTGGTATACTACCCAGTCATTTTCAGGAGCGGTCTTCCATATTGATCGAGCCAACTCAGCCAGTGAATATCGGGAATCAAGACACACCACAAATTATTCACGTAGCTCAATCACTATCAGCAGAGGAATTGAAGGATTTCACTCAGCTATTCCTAGAGAAGAAAATAAATTTTGCATGGACATACTCTGATATGCCAGGCTTAGATCCTGATCTCATTATGCACCATCTCTCAATCACACCAGGAGTAAAACCAGTTAAACAAAAACTTCGTAAGATGCACCTGCATGTCGCACTATTGGTCAAAGCTGAACTAGAGAAACTACTCCAAGCTCGATTTATCAGAGTAATAGATTATGCTGAATGGATTTCCAACATAGTACCCGTGTCAAAGGCAGATAAATCTATCAGAGTTTGTACAGATTTTAGAGATCTCAATAAAGCATGTCCAAAAGATGACTTTCCATTGCCAAATATTGATATGATAGTCGGCATGACAGCTGGGTATGAGATGTCCTCACTAATGGACAGATTCTCCAGCTACAATCAGATTAAAATTGCTCCTGGAGATCAAGAAAAGACAGCTTTCACCTGTGCATGGGGAACCTTTTGTTGGAACGTTATGCCATTTGGGTTAAAGAACGTAGGAGCGACCTACCAAAGAGCAGTTACAACTATCTTTCATGACATGATGCATAAGAATATGGAAGATTATGTTGATGACACCTTAGTAAAGACTATGAAAAGATCAATGCATATTCAAGAGTTAGGTCTTATACTTGATAGAATGGAAAAGTTCAAGCTCCGATTAAATCCAAAGAAGTGTGCATTCGGAGTGACATCTGGTAAACTACTTGGCTACATCATTTCAAAGAAGGGCATCGAGGTTGATCCTGAGAAGGTCCAGGCTATAATGGAAATGCCGCCTCCAAAGAACATCAGTCAAATGAGAAGTCTACAGGGACGTCTCCAATCCATTAGAAGATTTATTTCTCAACTAGCAGACAAAGCTCAACCTTTTACAAAGGTACTAAGGAAAGGCGTATTATACAATTGGGATCAAAAATGTGAACAACATCTTCAGCAAATCAAAGAGTATCTGTCAAATCCACCGATATTGATGCCACCTATTCAAGGTAAATCATTAATCTTATACATATCAGCAACTGATTCATCATTGGGGGCACTTCTAGTGCAACAAGATGACAACAAAAAGGAAAGAGCTATTTATTACATCAGTAGGACATTGGTGTCTTACGAAATGAGCTACAATATAATAGAAAAAGAATGCTTGGTATTAGTCTTCGCATCACAGAAACTAAGGCACTATATGCTCGCACATTTAGTCAAGCTGGTGGCCAAAATTGATCCACTCAAGTATCTTCTTAATAAAGCAACACTCACCGGACGATTGGCAAAGTGGGTAATGATCCTTACAGAGTTTGACATTGAATATGTGGAACGCAAAGCCATAAAAGGATAGGTAATTGCTGATCAACTTGCTGAAGCTCCACTTGAGGATACTCAACCACTACACATTCAGTTCCCAGATGAATCAATAATGCATCTTACTCAACAACCCTGGAAGATGTTCTTTGATGGGTCCTTTCCTCAAAATGGTTCAGGTGCTGGCATACTATTCATTACTCCTCAGAAGTACTCAATTCCAAAATCTTATAAGATTCTATTCCCTTGCACAAACAACATTGCATAATATGAAGCATTGGTAAATGGAATAAAACTAGCCATTGAATGGAAGGTTGCTGAATTACATATTTATGGAGATTCTCAGCTGGTCATCAATCAAATCAACGATACATATCAGACTCGGGATGAGAAATTGATGCCTGACAAGAGGATGGTAGATGATTAAAAGAAGTATTTTGCTTTTGTATCATTCCAACAAATTCCTAGATCAGCAAATAGAGCAGCCGAAGCTATGGCTACCTTGGCATCTATACTTGAGCTACAAGAGTCCAATTTTCGCTTTGATTTCTTGGTGGAAGAGTTATATTACCCTGCTTATGACTCTCCTGAGACCAAAATAGTCTCTTCTATTATTGGAGACGATTCATCCCGATACAACCACATCTATTCCTATCTTTGTGACCAAATTATCCCTGAAAACCTTACTCGTAACGAGAAAAGAAACCTAACTCGAAACGCTTCGCGATATGTTATCATAGCTAACGATTTATTTAGATGAGGTTTTGATGGTACTTTGCTTAGATGTCTAGAAACTAAAGAATCAAAACGTGCATTATCGGAAGTCCATGAAGGTATTTGTGGATCTCATTCGAATGGTTTTACTTTAGCTCGGAAACTATTATGGGTTGGCTACTACTGGCCAGATATGGAAAAAGACGCCATAAAATTTGCTAAGACTTGTGAGAAATGTCAGCTTCATGGAAATCTCATACGTGCCCCGGCGAGGGATCTCATACCATTCATTACACATTGGCCTTTTCAGCAATGGGCCTTTGATCTCATTAGTCAGATATATCCTGCTTCATCCAACGGACATAAATTCATCATAACAACCACTGAGTATTTCACCAAGTGGGTAGAGGCGATTCCACTCATCAAAGCAACTGATAAACAAGTCGCCTTATTCATCCTAAACTATATAATTTGCAAGTATGAGATACCTTCGTCCATCGTGACTGATAATGGAGGACAGTTCAAGAATAAAGACCTGGATGAACTTTGTGAGAAATTCAAAATAAAGCAACACTAGTCATCAGTATATTACCCTCAAGGTAATGGACAAGCCAAGGCATCTAACAAAAACCTACTGACTATCTTGCACAGAACAGTGAACGAATCTGGGAAAGATTGGCATCTGCAACTCAATCCGACACTATGGGCTTACAGAACAAGTATCAGAACACCTACTAGGGCTACACCTTTCTCTTTGGTGTATGGGTCCAAAGCAGTATTACCTATTGAAGTAGAAATACCATCTCTAAGAGTTTCGTTGCAAGGTCTTGTTACTGATGAAGATCGTAAAATATCTAGATTACAAGAACTCGAATTACTGGATGAGCGTCGACAACTGGCATTTAATCATCTTAGAGTGTATCAAAAGAGAATGTCCAGAGGGTATAACAAGAAAGTTCGACAAAGAGAATTTCAAGTTGGTGACCTAGTTCTGAGAGAAAATCCAAAAAATCAACAGTTTCGAGACAACAAAGGGAAGTTTGAACCCAACTGGCTGGGTCCCTATATCATTACTGCAGTCTTCAGCTCTGGTGCCTATCAACTCTCAACATCGGAAGGAGAACAACTCTGAGAATCGATTAACACCATCCACCTGAAAAGATTCTTTACTTAGCATTCTCTGCTCCAGCAAACTGTACAATGGAAAATGTTTATGAAGAAATCATAAAAAACAGAAAATGTCCTGCAGAAATCATAAAAATCAGAAAATGTCTTGAAGAAATCATAAAAATCAAAAAATGTCCTGAAGAAATCCTAAAAACCAGAAAAAGTCCTGAAGAAAAAAAAAAAAAGGAAAAAAGAGAGAAAATGCCCTGGTGAAAACTTGGTAAACAGGCACCTTGGTAAAAAAAAAAATGAATCTCTGCCAAGCAGGTGAAAACCTGGTAAACAGGCACCTCTTGTACTCAAGCGCTCCATCTATCAACGCAACGTTGGCATTTCCCACTTTCAAGTATCTTTTGCTTTCGCTTGTACATATTTTCAGTCACTTTTGTGACATACTGGTTCGTTGGAACCCTCATGACTTGAAATAGATCAATGTCCTAGTCTTAGGTTACTCGACAAAGCACATTACATATCCTAAGCAGTGTCAACCAAGTCATTATTTCATCAGTGAAACCTGGTCAGCCACTCCGAGTCAGTCACCTATCTCCTGACTACTACAAAGTTTTTATCACTGAGTTCACAAGCAAAACAACATAACAAAGAACAATTACTAAACAGTTTGAGCTATGAATGGAAAATTTTCTCTGTATGCTGTCTTTTATATTGGTTTTCAATTATTATCCCCCTGAGTAACTCGAGGAAGTCTGTATTGACTAAGAGGTGCAAGGATTGGGGGCATAATATTTTCTTTGTTTTCTTCTTGTAGGAATGACCCCGATGATCTGGAAACATATAAATTAGCTGGGTGTCTGTGATAAGAGCCTTCACATTAAGGTGAAATCGCCTCACATAGCTCGACTCCACTTAATTGTATGCTACAAGGAGGTCCATGTCATTTCTTTGTTTGTTTTGAGGAAATTTCTTTATGATGCAATTCGGGTCCCTGTGAAATCTGTCCAAGGATATGAACAAAAAAAAGGGTCATTGCGGGCAAGATAATTAATATTGCACATTGAAAAAGAAAGGAACTCTACCTTGACTGTTGTGTTCGTTATGCTCAGTGATGAATCTTAAGTATTTTAAATCCAGTGACTAGGTTTAGGTTGCATTTTGCATATCATTTTGCATTTCATTCTGCATTTTAGTGAATCTAGGGTGATTTTGGTGTGATAATAATAATCTCTTTATCTTCAGAATGCGAGCTGAAAGTATCATCATTACTTACGCTAAGTGGTCTATTTATCATTATTTCTCCGATCGAGTACTTGTGTTTTGAGACGTTTAGCTGCATACATAACATTATTCATTCATTTTATTCTTAATCATTTGTATTCATCTTATTACATAGAAAACAAAAAAAATAAAATTGCACTACTCATTTTCATTCATTTATTTGCATATGAAAAGAAACAAAAACATAGACATCCATTATCATTTGTAATACATACATTCATGCTGAAAAAGAAATGCATATATATAGAATAAAGCATATAGAAACATCTCATAATCGAATTGACACAAGTACAATGAAGTCAAATCGGATCTCGTATATATATATATATATATCATCTCAAGTCTAAGAGTACAAAATGATGTCCAATGACATGTACAAACTCCCATCCGAGCAAGAATCATATAGGCTACAAAAAAATGGGCGTGTCTACAAAAAAAATAATTCTGAGCTACAAAAAGAATCATCTAGCTGGCACCCTCTCCCTCATCGCCTGGTGGAGGAGGAGGAGCCTAATGCTCGGGATCCTGTCGAGGTACTCGTGCTCCCTCCAATCTGGCCATATACTGTGAATAAGGTTGCACCTACTGTGTAATAGGAACTACAACACTATACGTGGCTACATAATAAGATGCCCTACTGCTCTGGAGAAGGACCTCCTGTCGTAGAGACTCTATCTCTGCTCTCAAAGCTGCAATCTGGTGATCACGCTTAGTCCTCACCTCAGCCAGCTATCTGTCTCGCTCCGCCAGCTGAGTCTGCGCCACTAACAACTGTGACTGTAACTCTGCAAGACGTGCTCTCATCGATCGACCCGTGTCAGCCCCCTACTCTCTCGCAGGCTCTCTGCCACCATCTCCACCTGTGGCTCCACCCTACTCCTCTCGCCGCTGACGGACCTGCCTCGGAGCTGCTCGCTCCTCCTCTCCCCCACCCAACCTCATGCCTACTCTCCCAAGGGATCCACCCTCACCCCTCTGCTGTCCAATGTCAGCTCACACTCCGCTGCTGCTGGCACCAGATCACCACCAGTCCGTCGTGGAGCATCTGGTCTCTGGCCCTGTCCCTGCCTATGACCCTATCTCTGTGCCTGTCCCTATTCCAGTGCGGGGGCATCATCCTCCACATCCTCAATATGAAGAGCATGCTCTCCAGGATTCGTAAACTGAGGGAATGGATGTTGCTACAAATAATCCCTGTACTGGGGCAATACCCCCACATCTGCTATATCCTCTAGGTAATCCCACCTCAGGCAGGGTAAGCCTATCAGCTCCTGCATAGCCAAGGCATAAGATAGCCTAGGTGCCCAACCTTGCCTCTCCTTGTCTGCATACCTAGCATATGTTATAAACTCCTGTGAGATCCCCTGAGGCCGGCCATACTGCCTCATCACTCGTGTAACGACGAATCACTCCACAACAGTCTACGATCTCCCAATCAGTGGGCGTGTGACAAATAGATCTCTATGCACTACCTGCCAGTCATCCCATGGCTCTAACCCTCTATATGGTTGCCATACGACAGCTATCAATTCATTGAGCTGTTGTCTCCATAAGTCTATCTGGCCCAGATGGGGCTGCGTGATATATCCAACATATCTATAAATGATCGGCTGTCTTGGCTCCCTGCTATCTGTCACTATCGGCTGACACACGGGAAGATGCTCCCAAGCCCACACTTGTAAAATGTACACCCCAGCAGCCATGCTTCGCCCCTCTCTATAAACAATCTCATGCATCTCTCGATACATGTGGGCCAGTAAGCAAGAACCCCAGCCAAGTCTCTGAGGGGACTCTATCAATCGCTCAAGCATCCTGCCCCATCTGCTCTAGAAACCCTGCTGCCCTTGGTCTGGCATCAAAAAGCACCCAATAAACCCTGCTAAGACACATGCCAGCGGATACTCCTCACTGTACCTACTCATCAGTATATCCCAACTCATAGAACGAGTCAAGATATCTGGATCCTTGAATACATTCCTTAGTGCCTGCAGTCCAGGTAACAATGCGGTATCATAGTCCACCTCATTCCCAACAAAAGGGATACAAAGAATCCTGTACATATCCTCAGGAGTGATGGTCAACTCCCCAACCGGCAAATGAAAGGTATTATGCTCCGAATGAAATCGTTCTACCAATGTCGTGAGCATCCCGTGATTCACACGGATATTAGGTAATTTCATCAAATGAGCCAAGCCGCATAAATCAACATGAGCCTGCTCAACCTCAGACAAATCCTGAACTAAAGCCATCATGGGTGGATATACACATCTGAAGAGCACAGGAGGTAAACAAACCTGCAAAACCCAACAACGCACATCAGAAAACATTCCAAATTAGCCTGCAAGAGAAGTTAAACATCACGCAAATCCAAATAAGTTAAATACAAAACCAAAATTTCATGTTTACACTTTCAAAAATTGTCATTATTTTCTGAACGACAAAACATAGTTAAACAGAATCTCGTACGAGTCAGAAATGGATACAGTACGAGAAAACAACCTCAAACGACAAAGTTTTATACACCGCATGACAAAATGGTCTTTTAACCGGCCTATCGTACGATACAAGGGTTGCTCTTGTACGACAATTATAATGGGTTGAAATGATAAAACACAATTTGTCAGTTTCTCGTATGAGATAGGATCCTGTCTCGCACGATAAACCGTGAAACCTGACTTCAAACCCATCAAAAACGTGAAAAATACACAAAAAAATTCAAATTTGGAAACATACAGAGGCTAAAGATTGATCACTTACCACTGGCTCGTATTTTTGGGGTCGATTATGTCATCTCTAGCGCTCGAATCGATGTTGACGAGTAGGGACCACCATTTTTCTTTGCAGAAGGTTTTTTGAATTTTCAAACTTGGAGGGTTAAAATGGATTGAAAATGACACTTTTGTCCTATATATAGCCTAAAACCTAATTTTTCAACTTGCTCCGATGGACACGAAAATTGTACCCTTGGCTAATGTGCCTGCTTTGATTTCATTTTCGGGATCGAAATCGAACTTCGAGATCGTCTTGCTAGTCAATTTCACAATTTTGACCACTTAGCACTTTTTTTTCATTAATGCTCATTCTTTCTTCAAATTACGCTCAATTTCAATGCTGAATCTTAATTCAATTTCAATTCTACACATCCACATTTCAATTCTACCAATCAACTCTATGCTCAATTTCTCATCAATCATTGCCAATCTTCAGAAAAATCCTCAAAATCAATTTGTGCTTAAATCACTTATTTTCGCCAAACAATTGCCTATAATCAACTACCCTAGCTATCTTTCGATTTCGCTCCCGAGGGGGCATACTCATGACCTTATGACTTTACATCTCACAAGTCGAGAATTTTTTTCAAATCTTCATCAAAAGTTGAGCAAAATCTTTCTAATTAAAATCCTTATCGCTAAGGGGCATCTCAACTTCATTTCTTCACATCAAGTTGAAATCTCTCGATCATCTGAATCAATCAATCACTAGGGGCATATCAGGTTCATCACTTCAAATCAAGCTGATATTTGTCTTTCATCTGAATTAATCTCTTAACATTAATCAATTTCATCGCTTCAAATCAAACTGATTATTCGTTTAAACTCAATCAAAAGTTTAAAGAGTTTCTTTGGTCATTCTAAATCTAAGTGGGTGTTCAGTATTCGTTTCTTGATCAAGCTGGACGGTTTATTCTTCGCTCATCGTGTCTTGATCAATCAAGTTCAAGATTGATTTTTATCATTATTCACTGTATCTAAGATCAATCAAGTTCTAGATCAGTAAGATCCGCTTCTTGATCAATCAAGTTCAAGTTCGGTATCTTTGTTTTTTATCGTTCCTCAGTTCAATCAAGTTCGGGATTGGTATCACTTTAATCAGACCTCACTTAGCTTTGTCGCTTCGAATCAAGCTAACACCTCACTTTTTATCTAGTTCGTGATCAATCAAGTTCAGAACTGGCATCTCTTAGACATCACACATTCTTTGAATCAAAGCGCTGCTCGCACATTAATTCAAAGAGGGGCAAATGTAATACCTAAAATTGGTCATCTAAACCATGGGCCCCTAATCTCGACAACATCACCAAGGTCCTAACCAAAGACAATTAAATCAATCTTGAGCACATTATTAATTCCTTAATTATCAAAAATCATATGGCAAATCAACCACTCAATATTAATTAAATATTTATTTAATTAATTGAATTATTTCAAGAATAATCATTTTGATCAATTATCCCATTTTAATTTATTAAATATCTTTGCAAATTTAATTAATTAATAAATTTGCCATTCAATCATGCGAAAGGATTAATTTATTACAAAAGATGAATTAATTTATTACAAAGAGTTGAATTGAAACAAAACAAAAGTAAAAAAAAAAAAAGAATTGAAGAGAGAGAGAAATCAAACTTGAGATATTATTTCTTTTTCTAAATTTAGAACTTGAAATCAGAAAAGCAATTTAATTGAATTGTTGAATTATTCTCTAAAATTGGAACTCAAAGCTTTTCAGAAAAAGAAGTTCAGTTGCATTAAGAAAACTCTTTTCTTGATTAAATTGAAGAATTATCTATTTTTATTAGATGTGCATGGAATTAATTTATTATTATTTTCCAATGCAACTTGGACTTCTAATTTGAATGCATTTCAATTAAACTATAATTGGAATCTATCTCAAGGTTAACTCAACCTGATTTCTCAATTATTTTCAATTAATCCTAAATTGAGCTTTTTGTAATTCTCTATAAATTCAGTCTTCAGCTCTCATTCCAATTCACCCCAGAGATTTTTGAGAACACGCTTGGAAATTATTATCATGCTAATTTCGCTCTGGAGTCATTGAAATCATTGAGCTTTTTTAGATTACTTGCATCCATTTTACATTCATTATTGCTTGCATGCATTATTGCTTGAATTTGCTTGAATTACTCATCCATCTTGCATCCATATAGCTTAATATCATATAGATTAAATCCTTCATCTTGGTGTAGTCTAGTCACTGGTATTGCTTATAAAAATTTGAGAGCAATCTTATACTCACATCTTTTAGAAAGCAATTAGTCGCTTTGCTATGGTTTATTTCTTATTGATTATTGATTACTAACCATGCATATAATGACTTAATTGAAGTGTTGTGCTTGCAGCTATAGGTTCACTTTTTCACACACACACACTAGGACTGGCGGCATGGTATTTTTCCAAATTTCTGTTGATTTTTTGCTTTTTTTTCAAAAAAAATTCAGTGATCATTTTTTCCTTGCTTCACGCATTAGCATATCGATTTGCACGCATTCACTTTAACTGTTACACAAACACTTTAACTGTTACGCAAACACTTTAACTGTTACACAAACACTTTAATTGTTACGCAGTCGTCTTAACTGTTACACATTAGTGTAGAATGTACCACATTTGTTCATGTCATCACGCATAAGTGTTTAATGTTACGCATGTGCTCATATCACTACACATTTTCTCTAAATGTCACGCAAAAGCTATAAGTGTATCGCATTAGTAATAACTATCACACATTCATTGTATGTGAAATGTTTTGTCATGCGTTTGAAAATATTTTAGTTTTTTGTGATCCGATATCTGATATTTTCAACATTTTCTCATTGCAGGAGAACATTGGAGTATTATACTGTCGACAGAGCAGACCCAGTGGACTTGATCTTCATGCTGACTTACTTGATGAGGAGATTGAGCATATCTGCCAGCTCGGTTTATATCATGTATTACACTTACCAGATGTTACGGCCAACAGGGCCATGATTACAACTTTGATAGAGTGGTGGCATTCTAAGACTTGTTCATTCCATCTTCCGACTGGAGAGGCATCCATTATGTTAGAGGATGTATGGCGTATACTGCATATTCTGATTCATGGTGAGAGAGTTGTGTACGACCATGATGATGGCATTGCTGGATTGTATGCACTTTTTAAGTGTGAGATACAAGAGTTGCAGATCAGCCCGGTTGGATTATGATGACATGACTATTGTACTATGCGGTGTTGTTGGTGGTTTGTTGATACCTGACAGATGAGGTCATGGATTTCCAGTTGGATGGGGCGAAGTGCTCCGTGATATGATTGTTCATCGATGAGTATATGCGTGGGGTCTATGTCTACTGGCCATGTTGTATTATCAGATGCATGGGATTGTATATCTTGGATATAGGTCTATCAGTTGTGGTGTGACACTACTCTAGACTTGGGCATGGGAGAATATTTCTATTTCGAGACTTGTCATTCATGTTGATTTGCAGCCTGGTGAGACTTATGCTTTTAGGTATATAGCAGGTATCAGACACAGGGGTTCGAGTAACACCTTGCACTGGAGGCATCAGTTTGACATTTTGCAGCATTTCATTTGGAGACCATACTTAGATTGCCCTAGTTGGGCAGATGATGCAATGCACATGCCTTTCTACTGACAACAGAGATATCTGATCAGTAGGACTTTCGAGACCCAGTGAATTATCAAGATGTATCTTCCAGGGAGGGTATTGAGACAATTTGGTGACGTACAGGTGACACCAGTGGTTACCACTTATTTTTCTCATGTAGCTCGAGAGGTATCTTATTGGGGTGTTTGTATTCAACCACATGTTGCTTCTACTAAGTTTGATGCTCTTCATTTGTTACTCTGGGGTTGGGGTAGAGGTGCAGTAGATCCAGAGATGACGTTAGAGTATGATGCATGGTTTTCCATACATAGGCCGATTCCACTTATTGATCATGTTGTTCGGATTACAACACAATAGATTTGCCATCCTAGACAGTGCTTAAGGATAGATGTGGGGGAGAGAGTCAGAGGAGGAGGGGAGGGTGGAGCCAAGGGAGGAGGTGAGGGAGATGAGGGAGCGGAGGGAGAGGATGCAATAGGAGATGAGGGAGGTGGAGACAAGGATGTAGACATTGGTGGGGACACCGAGTCTATCAACAGTGGGGATAGTGATGATTCTTCAAAGTCATCGAGTAGCGAGGATGGAGATGATGATGATGATATGCTAGAGTTAGAGGATGTTCCTGCTATAGAGGGTGGGAGAGGACAGGTGGGCGATGAGGATGATCCATGGATTCTTAGAGCGCGGATCCAGAGTTTGGAGGAGGAGGTTGCTAGATGAGATGTTGAGTAGGATCATCTCTAGAGGGAGAGAGATGGGGCAGTCCGGAGAGGTTAGATTACCATGGATGCATTTGATCATCTTTTTAGACCAGGTACAGATGCTCGCGACTAGGTAGATAGGTATTTCACTGCTGCATAGGAGGCTATATACTATCGGCAGGCTTATGAGAGAGCTATCCCCGAGGATCAAAGTGAGCCTAGTTTTAGTACCTTTATGGGGAGGAGATCGAGTAGATCTACTTCTCGACAGACTAGCAGTGGTGGTGTTATGGGACCACCTTGATATCCTGGGGTAGGACCTAGTGGACAGGATCCACCTGCTGACAGAGGCAGTGTTGGTTGAGACATTTTTTATCATGTTATATGAGCCTTTAGGCATGTTTATTGTATTCATACGCATTATCATTTTTGAGTTTTATATATATATATATGATATGCAGGTTTTGGCAGTGATCTAGTTATGTTTTGTGCTTATATGATGCTATGAGTTTTATGATGCATATCTATTTGATTCTATATGATTCATAAATGCAATGGTAGTTATGTATGTATCAATGATGCTAATGAATGTAATGGTAATTATATGAATGCATATTAACTGATATTTATGAATGTAATGGTATCTATATGCATATTTAATGAAATCTATTATGAATGTTTAATGGAATCTATTATGAATGTTTAATGGAATCTATTATGAATGTTTTTGTATGATAATGGCAGAACAAATTTTTAACTCAGATACATCGTGAAGAAATGTTAGTTAGATGATAGAGAGAAGAGATTGATGATAGAAAGAATGTTAGAAAGTGTGATTTAGAGAGAAGACGAGAAATCAACAAACTACCAATAAGCATATGAGATGAGAATGAAATTGAAAGAATCACAAACCCGTGTCACATATTTTATTGTGGAATATATATTCATCACTGAGCCTTATTATTGAACAATGAAGCTTAGCACATCAGGGTATTAGGAACCAAGATGTAAAGATATCTCATTGTAGAAACAAACATGTAGCAGACAAGGAGTGAACCCTCCATTTTGGGAATTACACTAGGGGTCGAGGTATGTGTGGCATGCAATAGCCGAATGCTCCTATCATAGACACCCACTAGAGAAATTTCCCTATAATTTCATCGGTTCACACCACAAACAACAAACAAAAGAAAAAGATAATGCCCATCATAGCTCCTCTAGTCACTTGTGGACATCCCTGAGTAGCATAGGAACATAATCTGTCGCCAAATGATAAAAAGTAAAGACTGACCCGGACAAAATTTAGCAGCTATACCGACCTTGTGCCTTTGTTCTCAGTTGCTTGATGTGATGGTTGATAATGTTTGATCTCAGAAAGTTGCGGACCCCATTTAAGACTGACCTGTCTGATTTCAAGTGTATCCTCTTGTGTTTAAGACAATATAATGATCACTTGATATGGATATGATACGATTGATAAAACAGTTTGATCAGTTGATTGCAGATGTTTGACAGGATAGTCATATCCTTTGTTAACTTCATGCAAAGTGTTTGTTGGATTATCTGCTCGGGTATTTGTTTCTCGCAAGACATTTTATTGCAAGTTTTTTTGATTGATTGATTTTTTATTTTTAGTTCTTTTCCAAGAGCCTTTTCGATGTTTTTGGATTATGTAGATTGATATTTGAATGTTTTTGGATTTTGTTGAAGGACGTTATATGATTTTTATGATTTTTTTAGGACTTTATATGATTTTTAGGATTTTTTTAGTACTTTATATGATTTTTAGGATTTTTTCAATGTTGCCCCTAGTGTTTTTGGATTTTATTGAAGGATGTTATATGATTTTTATGATTTTTTCAGGACTTTATATGATTTTTAGGATTTTTTTAGAACTTTATATGATATTTATGATTTTTTCAGTACTTTATATGATTTTAAAGATTTTTTCAGTTATGCCCCCAGTGTGCAAACCTACATGATATGATGATCTGCAGAATGCATATGGAGACAAATGAATTTTTGAAATGACCTATGTTAATGCAATATGCATGATGAAGATGCCTTTCCTATTCGAACAAGGTTGACTGTGTTTGTTTAGCCTTTTGTAATACACCAATTGAAATGGAGGTGCAAAACATTTCATAGATAAGAGGTCAATTGATCCCTAAGGTCATTTGGAACATTCAATTCAACACACTTAGTGACTAGGATTTACAAATGGAGACGCATAAAAATTCCCCACTGGTTCTTGAAACTTTGATCTTCTTTTGCCCATGTGTGTGTAGATGAGTTATTTCATGCTCTTGTGTTCACTAAAGATCCTTAGCATCATATATGACTAGCTACATGGATTATCCTAACTTCAAAAGCATCTCGAATAGAGCCTCGCTACCAACAAGCTTTTAGAGCTCCGACAAGGTTATAGACTGTAATTTCTCAAATATTGCTCCATTGCCAGTAGGCGTCCATAGCACTGATGGAGTTACTTGCATGCTCCCATAGTCAAGCTTTTTGTCACACTTGCATGCGTGATATTTTAGTTATATATCATTGCTCTTTTTCCTTGAGATGAATTGGGCATATCATTTTTTCTTTTTATATTTTCTTGCGTTGATAAGTAATGAAACCTACTTGGGTGTGACAATTACAGCGACACTGAAGTAGAATTTTAGATTTTTCACTAGTCATATGATCAACAAGGTGTCTAGAATGAATTAGAGATCTTCTTAATATGTTGATATATAGCAATTGATAGATTTTGGGTTAACAAGTCTGAAATAGTGAAATCACTACCCAACCATAAGTAAAGCGTCGTCACAGGGTGATGTTGAAAATGAATGACCTTAGGATCTCAATGACTTCATGTTTGAATATCCAAGAAAGGAGATGACCTTTGTTTCTCTTAGATGCAAACAAATGACAAACTTGGACAGTTGCCTTGTTTTATTGATGTTGATATATGAAAATGTAGAAATTTTGCGAATGCGATATATTTGAAAAAGAAACTATATGTGATGCAATGCTTTAAATAAAATGAGATGCAATACAGAAAGTAAAACCTAAACTAACCCAACCCTTAGATATAATATATTTTAAGGTGCATTTTGTTCATAGGATCAGAGAGTTTTGTGTAGGTAGTTCATTGGTCTTTGTTTGAAGAGTTGGATAAAGATGTCTTTTACAATAGGACATAAGGACTCAATTAAGTGTACATGTTTAGCATCTCCAATGTTGATTTTATTAGTTTTTGGATTTTGTGGATCATCAAAGGGAAATCCATCTTCGGAACCCCTGAATTCACCTATAGCGTTATCATTTTCAAAGCAATCCAACCGTGGTAGATTCTCTTGCCCCTAGTCTTTCAACTGTGGCTGTATGAGGCAAATTGATTCTAGTTCTGAAGTTGTGACATGAGCGGGTGTTATGCTTGTTTTTGTCCCAACATTAGCATTTGATGATGGCACACATACAATTTTTGATAAGTTTCTTTGTGTAGTATGATCTGAATTGGTGATTTCATTGATAAGGGGTTCATGAACAACTTGTGTAGAGGGATTGGGATCACTAGGAGAAATGGTAAGTTTGTTTGAGAGGGAATATTGTGAAGACAGTGGAGGATTATGACATGGAGATGAAGGGATGGAGGGATCTTGATCAGGATTTGGAGAAATAATGGGATCTTGTTTAGGACATGAAGGTAAAGGTATGATTTGATCTTGGTTTGTAAAGGGATTATTAGGGAGGATGGAAAGGATGTCTTGATCTTGCTTAGGAGGTGGATGTTGAATGGGACTTGAAAGGACACTTTGTTCTTGAGATGGAAGGTTTTGATTATGAATGGAATAGAAAAGAGCGAGGGGATCATCATAAGATTCTTGGTCGATGGGATCTTGATAAAAAATTGGGCAGGATGGAAGTGGTTGTTCTTGATCTTTATTTGTTTCAGGGTTCATTTCTTCTGATTTTGGATCATCCTCTTGACATGGGGAAGGAGTTTGGAAATACATGGGAGATTGTTGGAATGTTTCAAAATTTTGGCCTAATGAAGAAGGATTTTGAACGAGACCTTCTGAATCATGAGTTAAATTAGATTGGATTTGTACGATGGATAGCCATTGAGAGGTTGTGTTATTAGATAGAGATGGCATGGATTGGTCTTGTGTGATTTCAGGGGATGATGAAATGGTGGATAGATAAGGTGGATCTGGGCTTTAGTTAAAAGGGATTTGATTTTGGTTGAAAGGAGTATGATTTTGGGTGAAAGACATTTGATTTTGGTTGAATAAATTTTGATTTGGACTTTGGTTGAAAGGGGTTTGATTTTGGTTGAAAGAGGTTTGATTTTGGTTGAATGAATTTTGATTTGGACATTGGTTGAATTGAGGTCGGAATGATTTTTTTGAAGAATGAAGATTGGCATCTTTGAATGGTCTCACAAGAAGAAGAAGGTTGGTTAGATACTGATCCCCTCTTGGTCATCACTTCTGTCATCATTTTTTCTAACCAACCCCTATGGTTGTCAGGACTAGTCATTTCAGTCACTTGTTGTTGCAAAGTTTTGATTTGTTGAGCTAAGGTTTCCATGGATGGTGATGGAATAGGAATGGAAGGGATGAATCCTCCCCCTTCCCTACGAAATGTATAATTCCAATCCATGATGTTTGCTTGTTTGGTTTGGACCTAGGATCACACCATGTAAGACGTTTTCTCCATTTCTCTGAATGTGACAATGTTTGATTGAACTTGACCAACTTGTTTGAGTTGAGGTTGAGTTTGATTGATCCTCTGATTGGGGCAAATGTAGATTATGCAAATGATGATGAACTAAGACAAATGTATATGAGGTCTAGACAAGGATTTATATGAGGACGATAATGAGGACTTTGCAAGGACTTATGTGAAGATTATGACGACGTATATGGGAACTCTATGAGGACGATAATGAGGATGTAAATGAGGACTTTACAAGGACTTAGGACGCTAATGAGGACGTAAATGATGACTATGCAAGGACTTAGGATGATGAAAGGACATGAATGAGGACTTTGCAAGGACTAAGGACGATAATAAAGATACAAATGAGGACTATGCAAGGACTATGGATGTAAATGAGGACTATGCAAGGATTTAGGATGATAGTAAGGACGTAGATGAGGACTATGCAAGGACTTAGGATAATAGTAAGTGAGGACTATGATAAGGACATAAATGAGGACTATGTAAGGACTATGGTCACAAGTGTATAAACCTTTGAGTTTTGACGTTTCAAAAAATGGACTTTTTTTTTCTAGTAATTGTGTGTGTAGGACAAGTTTTATGTTTTTTTCAATTCTTAGAACAATTATTTGGAGGTAGATATAGCCAACTAAACTAGTTTTTCAAACAATCTCAAAGAATTTAGAGATATGGAGGATAGGGTCTGAAATAGCCCAAAGAACTAACTCAATATTGGTCTAATACAACGATACATATAAAAGCACAAAATATAATCTTAGGTTGGAAATTGGAAACCATTCAATGAGGCCCCCACAACAAAATACCAAAACAAGATGGACAGATAGAGAGTCTGGCAGCATTGGCTCCACTCCACGACACACACTTCTCGGGCATGCTAGTCTCTCTTACCTCAAAGATCTTATAACCGAGGGATTTCTATCTCATAATGTAAGGTACATGAGGGGTATCTATGGGGTACGATCTGCACTCCCAAAATCACTGAATGTAGGATTTTGGGCTACTAAATTGGTTCGTAGTATAAGGTTTCAAGGGGTCCTAATCCAATGACGGATTCTCAGAGAAAGCCACTTAAGACTTTAGTTGAGCTTATCGGTGTAGGGAAGGCCCTCACATACGTCGAATTCACTCAACACTCTAGCCACCTAGCCAGTATGTTTATATAGTGGCTCAAAAAACCTGCTCGAGAGTATGCTGGGAGAGATGATATCCCCAACACATCCCAATTCGAAGTACCTTTGTGGGGTGATGAAATCCCCAGTCAAAGACACCCCTCACTACGTGGAATAAAATAAAATTGGATGTCGTTGTCACCTCCTTCCTTTCTCCCAAGACCCTGAAGGCGGGTGGAAAGTTAGTTAATGCAACAGTAGGTCCACCCCAAACACGATAAAAATTCTTTACCTTAAGAAAATCAAATATGATTTAATCTAATGCAACCCGATTCACGTTCATTTTATAGCCCAAATTGAGGTGTTGAATACGCATGTGCATGTCCATTTTAAACACCAAATTGAAATATGAAGGCATGCATGTCAATTTTAAACATTGTTGATTTTAAGCCCAAATCGAAGTGTTATACATGCATGTCAATTTTAACCAATGTTAATTTTAAGCACCAACATATGAAGCGTGATATTCTGCATGCATGTCCATTTTAACCATTGTTGATGTTAAGCACCAAAAGATGAAGTGTTATACATGCATGTCAATTTTAACCAATGTTAATTTTAAGCACCAAACTGAAGTGTCATGCATGCATGTCCATTTTAAACCCAAAATCCAAAAGTGACTTAACCCTAAAGGATCCTGCAATCAAATTGTTAATGGTGTCCAAAATAATCTGGAATGATCAATCCTTCTCTGTAATTTCGCCACACGCTGTAAACAAACAATTAGTAAGAGAAATCAAAATAACAACACTAAAAAAAATGCTTTTATTTTATTTTTTTATTTTTTACTTTTTAACCCCAAAATAAAATTACAAAGAAGATACCCCTGATGAATTTTAGAGAGCTTTCCAAAAATGTAAGAATTTTAGAAAATGACATTAATTTGCACCCTGGAGAGTAGATTTATGGAAAAAAATGAATTTTTAAAGATATAGTTTTACGTTAATTATTTGACATCAAAATCAAAATTGTAAATAAGATAACCCCTGTTAAATTTCAAGAGCTTTCCAGAAATGTAAGAATTTTAGAAAAATTCTCTGATTTGTGCCCAAAATTCAAAATTTATTAAAAGCATTAAAATGATCATATCTCGGTCAAAACAGATCGTACATATCCAAATTTTTACTGTAGACGTGTCTCCGAATCCTTAACCTTATGTAAAACAATCTCACAGAAATTTGTTTATTTGCGCAAAAAAGAAAAGATTTATGAAAATAATTGAATCCATCATATCTCACTCAACAATGATGGTGTAAAGCTAATTTTTTTACTATAGATCCGTGAGATGATCATTAACCTGTAGTAAAAAAATCATTAATATATTTGCAATAATGTGGAAGATATGATAAAATCTTTGAACAGCCTGCAATCTTGCCTGGAACCTAATCTGCACAATGTTAGTCTTGAATTTTTTTTAATAAAACACCAATTAAGATCAAAAAACCTCTTAGAATATGAATTTAAAAGATAGGTGTAGCTTGCAAGATCCAATACCTATACCTGCAGGCATATACAAAATTCCAAATGAGAGTGTTGTTGATTCACGTCGGGTTCACCAAAATGTAGACTGCAAAATTCATCTTAAAAACAAGTATTCAATTAGGAGCAAAGGGAAATCACAAATCCCTATCTAATCAAATAATTCTAACAAACCAACAATGAAATAACACAATAACAACCAAAATAGGGTTTATAAATCAAATCAGTTAAAAACTCCCTATTCCGTGACTGCGTATAACTTCCATTGCTTTTCTATTCTCTGTGATATGATGACTCTCAGATATTGCATTGGTAACCTGCAAGTGACACAAAGATTCAAAGTTCGTGATTCAGAGGAATTGTGAGGATTGAATGCTCAATTTATAGATTTTTGGATGAGATTGATTGAAAGGTGGAACAGAATGATCAAGAGGTAGAACTCAAGTGAGCTAACATGCTAATTGATAGTTGAACTGTTGATTTAGAGGTGAAACATAATAGATTGAATAGATTAGTTGAGTCAATTGATTGAGAAAAAACAAACTGAGGGAAGAAAAATGATGATTGGAGGAAAATTAATTGATGACAAAGAAAACTTTATTTAGAAAAAGCTAACTAAAAGATGGAAATAGAGATTGAAGAGATAATGATTTAATTAATTAATTGATTGAATTAATTAATTTAGCATGTGCTTGCACTTTGACTTAGATTTTGAATTTAATCTTTGCATGAGATTTATTCAAATAATTGAATTTATTTTAATTCAATTTAGCATTTGAATATATTTAAAACTTGACTTTGATTTTCAATTTGGTTTTTGAAATCATGCACATGTAACTAGAAGAATTAATTAGTTAACTAAATAATTTAAAGAAACTATTTAATTATTTAGAAATAGAAGAATTCATGAAATTAAATGAAATTAGAATTTAGAGATTTGGAAATAGAATTAGAAGAAATAATTAGTTAATTAAATAATTTAAAGAAACTATTTAATTATTTAGAAATGGATCTTAATTAAATAATAAATATTTAGAAGAGAGTTGAATGATTAGATGATTAGAGGATTGAGATAGAAATTGAAAATTAATTTATTTAAATAATAAAGATTATGTAAATTGGGGAATTAACTATAATTAATTAAATAATAAGTATTTAATTAATATTTAGAAAATGGTTAAATGATTAAATGATGAAAGAATAAGAAATGGAATAATTAGTAAGATGGTGAGGAAATATGAATTTAGAAGAATATGATTAATTAACTTAATTAAATAATTAAAGAAATATTTAATCAATTAGAGGAATAATTAGTACATGATCAATGAGACAATTTTTAGGTGTCTACATTAAGTATCAAGTTTGGTTAAAGTATATTTGGGTTGAAATTAATAGACAACTGATTCACCCCCTCGTCTCAGTTGCCTCTGGGTCCTAACATTGTCAACCCCTAAAATTTTTCCCAAAGAATCACCTACAACTTTAAAGCAAGATTTGAGCCAATACTGAAGTGGTAAATTAGGAAGTCTTACCCAAATCGGAATTCGACCAAAAGATTCAGTAATCGGGTTTGAGCATTAGAGTATGTTTCTCCTCCCAGCTCCAAAGTGATGTGCAGAAGATTGTATTCCTATCTTTCACCTTGTCAAAGATAACCACAAAGAAGCCCCAGGCTCCTGGGTAGATCTGCACATTACCCACCATAACAGGGCCTTAGGTCTCTAAGATCCACTTGTGAAAATCCCCAAGACTTGACCAAAATTCTTGAAACCTCCCTATCAAACCCCTTTTAGCAAAATATTCTTCATTTTCAAAAACCTCCTTGGCTGTACTGCATCCAAATTTACTGTTGCCCTAGAAACAACATCCTCTTCCCCACACCCATGAGCATCTTTGTTGTGGGCACCCCCAATACCAGAGGCCAATCGATTAGCCCTCTGTTCTTTTTTCTCTTTTCTCAAGGGCAATGCCAACGACCTTTGATCCTTCCTCCCTATTTTCGATAAGGCCTCATTTTTTCATTTGCAAAAAAAGAAGCCCCCCTTCGCAGAGCCACTGCTTTGCACCACTCCAACTGTCACATTATGTTGTTGCCCAGACGGAGGCAACAGAGCCAAAGGGCCACCGCCATTCTTGGCATGGGAAGCAGAGGGTGCATTCAAATTTGGCAAGGCAGGAGAACCATTGGGAAGAGCCATCACAGAAGAGCCCTTCAAAAGTGATTTATGTTTTGGTTTATTTTTTCAATTTACATGTTTTGACTATATGTTTTTGTTTTAGGAAAAGTTCTGAAGAAAAGCAGTCCAGTTAAAACTTCGGTTTAGATTAAACCTCGTTTAGATCTGATTAAACTTGATTTGTCTCCAAGATCAAAATTCTCCATTACAAGTCAATGTTCCAGACAATTGTTTTAAAATTATATAACATCGACAATAATGTTTATAAACATCAACACAATCTTTTGAAACATTTTGCAGTTCTTTCCTTGCCATCGTTATGCTAAGGGCTTTGGAGTTCAAACTCAACTATGTAGGCAGACAATTTCGTGTGAGCTTATGATTTTCATGTGAGCTTATTATCTCCATCTGTCATGAGCCAAACATATATTACTTATGAATATATATAAACATGCCATTTGAGGATTATGAAGTTAAGACTCTCCAATGCATGTCATTTGAGAATTATGAGTCTAAACAATGTTGACGTCCAGTACTGTTGTATGCTCACCGAAAATCAGTTTGCCTTAAGTTAGATTGTTTGAGTTTATTTATTTTTTCAATAAAAGTGGATTATTCCACTAAACTTTTTTATTAATATTTTTTATTTTTTACATAGGATTCAAAAAGCATACCGGAGGGAAAGAACTCTAGGAAGAAAACCTCCGGTCACAACTCATAAAATAAACCTATAGTATCTAACAGATCCCGCCCAAAAACACATACAAAATGCGGTCACAACACATATAATATCAGTTTTACATAGAGCCCATATGGCAACTTGCAAACCCATCGGATAATTTTCAAATGTAGACTCCACAACTGCTATCAATGGAAGAAGACAATTTTTTTCAAAGCCCTTTTGAGTTTATTATTATCAGATTTAGTCAACATTTAATTGGGATATCATACTGTCAAAATGGTAGAATCGTTTTAATATTAGAAGCGTTCCATTATTTGTGCAATTATCACAATCCATAGAACTTGTATTATGGATGCTGCTTCTAGAATTAAACTGTCTTAGTTTTGATCAATGTTTGTTTCACATCACACTGTGATCCATCAGGATGATAGAGAGCTATCAAACTGGTAAGAGTTCATTATGGGTGGGTCTTATATGTCCATAAGATTTTTGGATGAATTCCATCACTTAATTCTTTTTTCATCACTGGTACTTCTGGTAGAATCCAGTGATGAAAGAAGAAATGAGAGTATGATTTATTATTTTTTCATCACTATATTTACTACACAAGTCATTTTATTGGATTTGTCACAGGTTGTTGAAGATCTTTATTTAGGAGGGAAGGTTTTAGAAGTTTGTAATATATATTTTTAAATAGGAGGGTGGGAAGAAAAAGTTCGAATAAGATTGGGCAAAGTGAGGCAATTTCATTTACTGTGAAAATATTCGCTACTGCTGGAGTTGTTAAATACTTTAAATAGTCAACATAATTTGCTAGGGTTTTTATGTTTGGCTCTGCACTACATGAGAAAGAAATGAAAATTTCCTCCTGCAAAAGTGATGTAGGTGGACTGGCATGGTTGGGGGGCGTGGTGAAAAATAGGAACTTTTATTACAACTAAAACTATCACCTGCAAATCTGTATTCAACTGATTTGGATCGTCGGTCTGTTGGATTTTAGTAGTTTTACTTAATTTTTTTTTTATAGTTTTAGAAGTGTTTTTAGCAATAAACTTATAGCGGGTTGGATGGTTGGGTTGGATGGTATTATGTGAGCATATGTTGTTTTTTTGAGGAATCTTTCAGTCAGATTTAAACCTTGATTTTAAAGTTATACCAAGAATAGCAATAGAATGGCATATCTTCAGCATTATCCTTTAAAATCTCTCTCGAAACATTGAAGGAATCGAGTGAGTTAAAAAAAAAAAAGTTATTTGTTCTAAAATAAGAAGGAATTGAATTTCTTAAAGTGATTCAACAATGTCGTGGAATCTTCGACTTGTAAATATGCTCTTTCAAGAAATAAATTATTGCATTTGTATTCATTGAATGTTTTTGATCCATGTTTATGATTATAATATTATTTAATTTTTATAAATATATATAGATAATAATAGTAATTTTTAATAAATATAACTATTTTTGACATTATATAGTTAAAATATAATCATAATATAATTAATATAATTATAATAAGAAATTATATGTTTAATTTTTAAATTTTTTATTTCTATTTATTTTAAGAATTATTATTTTATAACATATATACTACGCATGAATTGTTGCACACCATGGACAACAAAAAACAACCTTCCATGGCTTTCAAACTTGATATTTCAAAAGCCTATGTCAGGGTGAAATGGGAATTCCTATTTTAAATTTTGAGAAAGATGGGGTGTTGTGACAAACTTATCAATATAATAAAGCAATACACCACCATTGTTAAGTATTATTCTCTTGTTAATGGCCACTCGAGTGAATTTTTTACTGCTTCTAGAGTCATTAGACAGGGGGACCCCCTTCCCCCTATCTCTTTATTTTAGTTGTTGAGGTGTTAAGGAGAAACTTTACTAAAATGATTGAGGAGGGATTCCTAAAAGGAATCAAACCTGCATCCACCATCCCCCTGGTTCCCCTGCAGTATTTTGTTGATGGCACCATCCTCTTTGGGTTGACTTCACTAATGGACACCAAGGTTTGGAATTTTTTTTTGAATAACTATACTGAAGTCTCGAGTCAACATATCAATTTTGAGAAAAGTGCTATATATTTTTTTGATACTCCCCCCAACCTTATTCGAAGGTGCATGGGGGCCATCTTGCTTACCTTCCTGGTACCTACCTTGGCCTTCCCCCGATGGTGAAAGAAGTCTCTAACATGTTATGGAATTTTCTCTTGGAAAGGGAAGCTTCTTAACAACATTCGAAACTTCAACTGTTGGCTACTTGCCTACAGAGGATCCCTGTTTACTTTCTATCTCTCTTTAAAATCTTAGGATGCATGATAGACAGGCAAGAGAGAATCCAGAGAACTTTCCTCTAGATAGGAATGGAAGAGAAGAAGAGATTATCCCTGGTTGGTTGGGAGAAGGTTCATACTCCTGAATACTGGGGTGGTCTTGGCATAAGGAGGATATCACATTTCAACTAGGATCTCTTAGCAAAGATTGGGTGGAGATTTGCCCACATAAAAGATGACTGACCTGCACAATAATGGAGGCAAAATATATGTAGAATCAGGAACTTCTGGTCCACCAAGGGGTTCTTGCTAGATCTAGAACTTGGTTTAACATTCTTAAAATCAGAGGGATTGTTCATAATGGCTTAAGATGGTTGGTGGGTAATGGAAACAAAATATGCTTTTGGGAGGACGCCTGGTTTTTGGACAAGACACTTCAGGGATTGCACCCCTTCAGGGATTTGAATAATTGCACACTAAGAACTTCTTTGGACAATTGGCTAAAGACTAATGGGGGCTTAATTATGTATAGAAAAATATCAAAAGTTGTTGTATTGGTCGACCCCATCTACATAATGTTGCTAATGAACTTCAAAGGCTTGTAAGAGACTTCAGACATTCCCTTTTCAGTAGGTAGAATAGGCTCATCCAAAGACTAGATCATGGAGGTGATTATACTATGAAGTTGACTTACCTATCCCCGTTGCACCCCATGGATCATCCCAATTTATGGAAAAAAGTTTGGAATCAACAACTCATGCCCAAAGTTAATTTTTTCTGGTGGATTGCTTTACACAATAAAAGCCTCACACAAGACAATTTGGTGAAGCAAGTGTTTCATTTTCCCAATTGCCACATCCTTTGCAAATAGGGATAAGAAGGCATCCCCCATCTATTTCTCCATTTTTGTTTTACCAGGTCTCTCTGGGATCTTGTCTTTCAGCGATGCGGGGTTCCCTAGGTCATGGATAAGGATGTATGCCAATTTGTGCTTTCCTAGAAATTCCCCTCCCCCAATTCCTTTATCTCTCAACTCTGGGAGAAAATCCCCCCTCATTTGGTTTGGTGCATTTGGAAAGAGAGAAACAACAAAATTTTCCATGAAAAGGAAGGCTCAACCACTCAAGTCTTTCGGAGCTTCCTTTGTCTCCTCTCTGATAACCTTTATGTCACTAAGGTCAAAAGCCTCCCTATCCTCCCTCTCCATTTGATTATGAAATAGAAAGAACTTAGAATCTCCCTAGCACCTTTGCTATTTTTGACAACATTAAAATCCTTAGAAGAAGGAATACTAAATGGACCCCCCCTTTGCAAGGATGGTGTAAAATTATTTTTATGGTTCTGTCAATCTTGCTTTAAGTATTGTTGTTGTTGGGGGGGTGATTCGTTCGAGCATTGGGGACGTGATCCTTTACCGAGAACCTAAATGGTTGTAGTTCCAACCAAGTCGAGGGAATGGCTTTTCGGTGGGGTCTTAAGCTTGTCTTGACTATTAGTCTAAGCCGAGTTGTTATTGAAGGCAACTCCAAGCTCATCAACTCCAATTGTTACTTTTGGGTATGGATTCCTATCATATTAATCATGTCTATAGGCAAGGCAATTCTGTTGTGGATGCTATGGCTGCTATGGTTCCTAATTGGTGGGTTGGAGGTGTTGGAGGGAGGCCGACTCTTTACCGGATCAAGTTAATGATCTGCTAAGGAGACACAAGAATATGAATAATAATCATGCCTAGTCACCCTATTGTTTGCTTAAGGAAACCCACTCCTCGTTCAAAGGGGAGATGACAGGATTTTTTGAATTTGAATGTCAATGGCTGCCATGCTTTTGGTCTGACGGGGCTTTTTATTCACAATTACATTTTTAGTCATAGGCTGACATGGTACATCGTTGCTTATGTGAATGGCTTTCCTGTCTTGGTGGACCCGACCTTCCATATGGGGATAGGTATGAAGCACTGCCTTCATGGTCTTGATGCAGTGGTGGAGGTGAGATGGAACTCTAGAAGTTGGCCATCATACACAGAGGGCTCAATTCACAACCATGGTTGGTTCACTTTCAAATTTCCTTGTCCCTTCCTTCGATGGTTTAACGTGCCAATAGATGGCCTTAAAATAATTAATGGGAATGACTCCTTAGTTATGGAGGAGTGTTTTTTTAATCATAAAAAAAATCATCCATTGGGTACGGCTGGCAGCATGTAGGGATTCATGGGAGCCACATCGAAAATTGCTTTCCATTTCTCATGCTCGAGACAGATGGAAAAGACTTTGCATTAATTATCCCCTTGAGGGCAATATTTTGTTAAACTGTTGGCTTTCTTAGAAAGTTAAATGTTTTGTGAAACCGACCATTCCTTCTCACAGTGCTAGTGGAATTCGCAATACCTCTGCTAAAACCAAGTGTTTGTGGTGTTTGAACATCAACATCATGGGTGGAGATAGAGTTCGTTATGAGCCAGACAAACCAGATGATTTAAAAAATGACCCGTTAGTGTGACATTACTGCAAGGAAGGGGGCGTTGATACTTTTTTAGAATGCCTCAGAGGCCACGATGAGAAGCTCTCAGTGCAATTTGCGGCTTCCTGAAAAAACAAGTGGGCTCAAATGTGAATCATTATTTTTGGGGTGATGAAAGAAGTTATAGCTTAGGCCACGAGCTTGTCTATGATGGGGCGTAGGTGGAAGAGAAATAGCCATGTTGCCATAAGTGATTCCCTGAATAAATTCTTCAAGGATAAGGAGGTTTCTATTAAGCATCAAAGTGGCTATGAGAGAGAAGACCTTTTAGAACCACATTGGGACAAAATCTACCTCATGATCATGAAATATTTCACGCTGGAGGGCAAGTATGAAGTTTGTTTTCTTTATCACATGTCTCTGTTAAATCACTTTAGATATAGTGATAGAATCTGTCTCCCGCATTTTCTTTTTCATTCCTTGGAGAATTCGGTCTGGGAGGCAAGGGACCCCAAAAATGAGAGCAAAAATCTCCTTCCCTTGCATTAAGGGTTAATTTTTAGGCTTTATTCTATGCATTTTTCCCTCTACCTGCCTCACAATGTTTTACCCCTTAACCATTCTACTTTGGCCCTACATCATTTCCCCCCCCTTTTGATATCATGCAATTCCTTCAGCTCTACCATCCTGTTGCTAACACAAACCTTAGCACCCCCTGCCCAAATCCTAATCTATCACGGAGATTTGAACCTCGGTGGTTCATTCTACACTGTCAACCCCGAGCGATAAAAAGACCCCTTCGAAAGGAAAAGGCAAATACACTAGGAAATGGAAACACATTATTGTTGATTACAGTTCTGATGACGGGTAATGTGGAAATTCTTGCTAAGAGTTCTGTGAAATCTGAGGGAAGGAGGAGGTCCCATAGGCTTGCATCTAAGACTACCGAAAAAAGAGCAAGAGAAGAATAGACGATGAAGAGAAGGAGGAGAGCCCTAAGAAAATTGAGCTAGATCCTGGGACAGATGAAGAGGACAAGGAGGATTCCAACGGTGAATTTGATACCTTTCTGACCCCACCTAATACCCTTGAGTTGAACGTCAATTATGTGATGGGGGATTCTCTCAGGGAAGAATTAGTTTTTGAAGCTGTGGATGATGAGGAGGAAGGAAAGTGTAGCAACGAAAAGGAGGACTGCATGAAAAAGGTGGATGTGCCCTGCCCTAACAGAGAAAAGGAGGATCGTGTGCAATAGCTGGATGTGCCCCACCCTATTAGCCCCATTACCTGGCCATCTAGAGAAGATGTTAACACTTTGTCTAGGGAGCTGCAAAGCACAAGGGACACACTCAGAGAAGTGACTAAGGAAATGAAGAGAATCATGGAGGAGGATAGGACCATTAAACAAAAACATGAGTTGTTGAATAGGAAAATCTCGGACATTGCCAGGGTGAGCCTGAGAATTATGCACAGTTCGACAACTACCTTGTGTGCTCTCCAAGAAAGGATGCTCAAGGATGGAAATGTTGATTAAGAAAAGACCAGGGGCCTTTTCAAATTCCTCATTGAGGATTGGGAGGGTGTTATTAGACAAGCGGGCATTTGGAAGCCCTAGTAGTTTTTCTTAGCATAGGGTTGGGGGTTGGTTTTGTTTTGACTGGCTTTGTCTCAGGGTCCCCTGTTTTATTCTGAACTTGTTGCTACTAGTTTTTGTTTTTTTTGGCAATATGTAATGATGTTATGACGCCTTGGGGCTATGGATTTTAAGATCAACTCCCTTGTAAAGTTTCGTTTCC
This sequence comes from Cryptomeria japonica, assembly GCF_030272615.1. Lineage (NCBI taxonomy): Eukaryota > Viridiplantae > Streptophyta > Pinopsida > Cupressales > Cupressaceae > Cryptomeria > Cryptomeria japonica. Next base: position 485,689,142 of record NC_081408.1, read on the forward strand.
TAATAAAAAACACATACTATAATTATATAATTTTAAGATATATATTATATAAAGAAATCCATTAAAATATTATGTAAGTAAATAATAGTAATTTTTGATATTATATCTCTTAACCTATATAATGTCAAAAATACCTATATAGGTAATTTACCTATACGTATTTTTTTTGACTTAATACAATTTTTGACATTATATAGGTAAATAATAGTAATTTACGTATATAAAGGTAAATTATATAAAGTCAATTATAGTAAATATTTATTTGATTTAAGTAGTTGATAGATAGTTTCTATTATTTTTATTATAACTTAATAATCATAATTTTGAATTGATTATTCTAAATCAAATATATATAAGCATTTTAATTTTACATAGATATTTTCTAAAATATTTTACTTAGTCCGAGGAGTTGAGCTTAGTTGGTTAAAGCATTGAGTTCTCAATGTGGAGACCCAAGTTCAACTCCCATGAGGGACACCTTTGTGTAGAATTCTAAGTTGTGACTCTTGGTCTTCCATTGATTGTATTTGTCTCATTGTTTAAAGTTGATTTCTAAGTGGTGACCCTTGGTCTTCCAATAGTTGTTTCTAGTTTGGTGCTCGAAAGGAGCTAGTATTTGTAATAAGTTTGCGGTATTTGTAATAAGTTTGTACTGTGGATGCTCGAATGAGCAAAAAATGAGCTTTGTGATTCTATGATACTTAATAAAAAAAAAAATATTTTACTTAAAAATATAAAAAACTATGATTCTTAAAATAATTTTTTTTACAATTAAACATATAATTAATATTATAATTATATTTTAACTATATTTTAATTATAATATTTATTAAAAATTACTATTATTTATCTATATCTATTTTTAAAAGTTAAATATTAAAATAATATATATATATTTTATATAATATTATAATGAAAATAAAAATTATTAAAATAAATAAGAATAAAAATGAAAAATGAAAATATAAAAAATAATCTAATATTAAATGCATATAAAACAATAAAAATTTGTATTTGGAAAGTAATTTTTAAAAAAATTGAAAACTTAGGCTGGGAAAAATAATTACGAGGGGTACAACCCTTCGTAACCCCTTCCTCATAAGCTTCTGATAATTACAGGCTAGAAGATGTATGAATAGGGGCATATCTGTCAAGTTAGGAGATGTATGCGCAAGGGCATTCTTCTGGCTAGGTAGCCAGTGCCCTCTTTCCTTTCTCAACTGTTGCGCTCTTTGAATTAAACTAATGATTTGCCCTGCCCTAGAAACCTTAATGCACCTAAAGATATATGACATTTAAAATATTGATTATTTTAAATTTAAAATGTTAACTATTTTTAGGTTATTTTTGAAGAAATGTCTTAATAATATGTGTATATTGTTAAATGACACAAATCTTGTGTAAAGTATCAATAATCTGCATGATTTAGTTGTATGTTTTGCATTCATTTAAGAAAATATTATTCAATTAGTGTAGTTAAGAGAATCTATATCTTCATGAAGACCATCAACAATAATTTTTTTAAGGTGTTTTTAAGTATTAGTCATCTTAGACATTATATTATTAGAGAAAATAAAGTTAATTATGTGAGAAAGAGTAGAGAATCAAAGTATGGTTGATTTTATACATAAAAAGTAAATCCACAACTATAGATGAAATCAATGCTTAATCAATTTTAGAAAAGAATTTGAAAACTCACAAAGATGTCAATCCTAGAATAGGTGTTAGTCAAATTCAAGAATCTACTATTCTAGAGGTAGAAATAAGCAATTTAGCATAGCCTCAAAGATCAACAATATCAAATATATTTCTATATTTAAAACTTCTCTCTCAAGAAATTCTTTACATCCATGTTTGAGTTGAGAATTTCTTCATTGAGTTCTTGCAACACCTTTCTTAAATATAGAGAATATTATTAAAGTGGGCCTTCAATTGTTCTTTCACCATTTTTGACTTAGTATTTATGCAAAATATTTTGAATCCCAAAGGTTGTGCCTCCCCCCTACCACTGCTTGATCAAATTGAAGAAATTTGGGTTCGTTATCCACATGTTGTCAAACTCAAAAAGGCTTGTTAGGGACAACATTACTTTCTAGGATGAAGGTGAAGGTTGATAACTCCCCTTTGCATAATTGTTTATCTAATTTCTTATATGTGTTGTTGAATCCTAATCTCTTGTTGGTACAAGTGTGTGAACTATTAGACATTTGAATTTTTGTCAAGTGATTACACTCCACAAAATCTAAAAAATCTATTTGTGATTGGACTTTCCTACTCACTACCCCCTGCTTATCTTGGCTATGCATGATTGCATTGAAGTCTCTACCCAATATGTGAAATTCATTTGGGTAAGCAACTATATTTTTATATTTAAAACCATATAACATCTTAACTATTTGTGCCTCTTCTCACAAAAAATCCCTCATTGAGTTCTTGCAAGATCTCATCAAGCTCTTTCTTAGTCTCAAAAATATTTTTAAGTGGGCATCATTTGACTCTTGCAATTGTTGCTTCACCATTTTAAACTTAGTGTTTAGGCAGAACATTTTGGATCTCGAAGGTTGTGCCTCCTCCAACCACTGCTCGATCAAACAAGAAATTTGTGAGCCTCACCCACATGTTCTCAAAATTAATAGGTCTTGTCACTTGTCTTTTTTCACCCACAATGTCAACTTGAATTGGGTAGTGGTCTAATTCAAAATAAGGGACAATACTACTCCCTAGAGTGTGATAGCACCTCAAAATTTTCAACTTAATTGCTGCCTTTTCCACTTGGTCTAGTGTTTGTCATAGGTCCTAATTGCCCTTAACACCTAAACCCTTTGGTGGTCAGTTTTCCTTTGTTCCATAAACCCTACATTATATTTTTGAGTTGATTGGTAGTAGAGGGTTCTTGATTTTAAGTTATAACCTCGTATCATGTTAGTGTTGTCAGTCATCGACCCCTTTTACCTAGTGAATTCTTTGTCTAGATGATATTTTTTCCTAATTCCTAGAGTTAATATTTCTTATGTGCCTTGGAAGCTAAATCTATATTTTGTGGAGCCCTATGGCCCTCTAAAAATTTTTTGGGGAAAAGTTTTTTGGGGGGGGGGATCCCACAGTACGCAAGGTACCGTGGGCCCCTTGGCTTCGTAGACCCTATAGGACCTCAGGCCCCGCACCCCTGCAAGACCTCGGGCCCCTCACCCCTTGCCGACCACCCTGCACTTTCCGGCATCGGCCCCCTTCCGGCAACCCTATTGCAGCCCCCTGCTCCCCGGCCCCTGCCAGCCCCACGACCGCCGCCTGCGGCCCTCACCGCTCGACCCCCTGCCGCTGGCCCTTCCTGGCCTCCTCCGCCACCCGAATGCCCAGCCGACTCCATAACCTGTCGCTCGGCCGCCGCTTGCAGCACCTCCGGCTAGCTCCGCCACCAGATCTCTGCCCTGCCACTGGGGCTCTGCCAAGCCACCACCGGAGCGCCGCTCCCTAGCCACCGGACCACCCATTGGCCACCAGACCCCTTTTTTGGCCCTATCTTGGGCATATGGAGTCATTTTGTTGAAAACAAATAGGCGTCGGAAAGCTACTTCTGAGGCCGACCTCATGGTGTTGGTATTTTTTTTCCAATTTTGTTGTTTGACTGTGTTTTTTTCCAATCAAAGTGAGGTCTAGTTTTTGCACTCCGGGAGCCATAGAATGAGCATCCAACCTCCATTTTTTGAAAACTTTATATTTTCAGAAATAGTGTGCTGTGTAATTTCTAGCCATTTGAGTTTTATTTCCAGATTCTACTCCATGCATATTTATTCAATTTTTTGCTTTTTAGCACTCTGGTGGATATCGTGGTTGTTTTAGGTCCTGGGATCTCTTCTCTAAGTAGGGTCTCTCTATTTTGGTTCACATTTCTTTTTCCAGTCTTCTTATCATTGTAGCTTGTATTTATGCAAACAGATTGAGATAAAGTGCCATCATGCATTGTTTACTTGGAATCTTGCATATCTTGTGTCTTGTTGTACATGCACTATTGATCAAGTGCCATGAGGGGGTTGATGTTTGCCTATTGTTTGCCATCTTCCTTTGTCAAGTGAGTGTCCCTTCCATGACATTCGCCTCCTGATAATGTGTCTCAGCACCTTTGATGTTCTTGATTCTTCGTCATGCAGTTTTTTTGGCTATCCTTTTCAGTGTTCCTGTCCCTCTCCCACTTCCGCATTATGGGAAGGTTTATCCTATTGGTTCTACTGCTTCCATGGTTTGATTGATCAGCTCTTTAGGCTTTGGTTTCTCATGCCATCTATATCTTTGATTTCAATTGTTTTGCCTTGTTTGCCTCCTGATTCAAGTAGTGTCATTTGAGGGCACTCATGCAGATTACAGTCTTCTCTACCTGGTCATGTTCTAGTTCAATGGATGTTCTTCAGATCAGCAGTTATTCTTCGACAGAGTTTGCAAGTTCTTCATGCTTCAGTGATATTATTTTCCATCTCTTTTTGGAGTAGAGTTTTGTTCCCATGTGGTTTTCTCTATTTCTCCAGTTCATAGAGATTTCATTGTATTTGGGTACCTGATCAGGCCTTGTTGCCGGGACCCATCTTTCATGCTTTCAGTAGCTGTTCTAGGTTTTAGCTTCTCCCTAAGTCTATCTTAAGGGGGGGTGTTAGAGTATTCGGGTATTTACTTGATTAATTAAACATTATTTGTTTAATTATTTAAGTTCCCTTTATCTCTTTTACACTTAAGCTAACTTTAGGGGCATATAATTAATTATTATGTGCAAACCTAGGTTTTCCCTTTTAGGGTTTCTTGACCTATTAAAGGTTGAGTTCTTTCTTTTCATTGTATGAAGAAGGATTATTATTAACAATACATTTTGGAGATTATTGAGCTCTCATCTTTTGGAGCATATTTTTCCTGTGTATTCTTTCCTTCTGTGATTTGCTTCATTGCTTCTCCTTGTAACAGGTTTTTCAGCTTGCAAAGATTATTTGGGCTCCTGTGGTGTTGTATTTTCTCAACTCCTATAGGATTGTCAGATGATGACCTGTCTCAGGTGTCACGCTAATGAGTATAGGTGTGAAGGGCCTTATCATATTAAGTACTGGGTTAATTTGCATGTTTTAAAGGGCTACTTGAAAAACAAGAAAATTACCTTGGTTTTCAATTCCATCTTCTTTGTTCTTCAGCATCTGGTCAGTTTGTGCTCCCCTAAGGGTTTCGATTTGAACAACTATTACATTATGGAAGGAAATCTCAACCGTAATGAGCCCACCAACTATGATAGTTGGAAGGGTGAAAGGAAAATATGGAGAAGGCTACATAAAAATGACTTCACTGATTATATGGAGAAATTGCATGGGAGCAAGAAGTCCATATCCAGTGGTTTTGCGAAGGGTTGGATAAATAATAGAGTTACTCTATTTGGTCAGACCTGAAGAGTGGATGAAGATTTGGTGGTTGGGGTGACTAGTTTGCAAAAGGATGGCATCAAGTTTTATAGAGATCGTAAGTTATCGATGGAAGCCATCAAAATTTTCCCCAAGAAAGAAGAAAAAAGGGCTCACCTTGCCAAAAAGGATAATATTTCCTATAATCTCCCTAACCAGGTAAAATCCTTTTGGCATAAAATGTTGAAAGTGTTAATGGAGTATCTTACTATTGATGGTAGGTTTTCAAAAGTCTATAATTATCCCTTTGTTATCCTTAATCACTTTCGCCATGGCTCTAATATATCTTTTCCCTTCTATTTGGCCTCCTCCCTTAATGACAGTCTGGCTGACCATGATAAGAAACCAAATTCTTATCCCATTGCCCACCAAGGTCTTATTATGTTAATTTATGAGTATCTTAAGGATAAAGTTAAGGCTAATAAGGATGATCCTTTTGTGGAGAATGCCCATATCTCTGAGGATTGTGAAAATTTTGAGTCTGATGAGGATTCTACCAATCCTCCCCCTAAAAAGAAATCGAGGGTTAGTAAGAAAGTTGAAGAAGATGCTGAAGAGACGGTTGATCCCGAGCAGGAGCAGGACAAGCAGGTGGAAAAGGAGGCAAAGCAAGAACAAGAGAAGGAGGTGGAGGGTGAGGAAGGAGACAAGGATAATGAGCAAGGTAAAGAGGATTTTGATGAGCCAGAGGAGAAAGAGAGTCCCTATGATACAGACAATAGAGATGAGGTTTAGAATAATATGGAGGAGGGCAACCCTAGGTCTGAGGAATCTGCCCAGGACATAGAGGATGCAGATACTATTTTGAATGCTGCTAGAAACAACTCTCGGAAATGTTTAATTTCCAAAAGTGGGTGGTTGATAATATTACCAAAATTCAGGAAAAATAGAGAGAGGTGGAGCTCAAAATTGATAATGTGGTTAAGGATATTAATAATAAAGGAAAAGAGGAAAAATCTGAGGATAATAGTGAAGCAGAGGATGAAAAATAAATTTTGGACTAGTCGAAAGGTGAGATCATAAAGGGAGATTTGAAGCACCTGGAGGATGTGGTGAGGACTCTCAAAGAAAAGGGTGAGTCTGATAATGAATTGATAAAAAACAAGATTCAAAAAACCAAGAGTGCCCTGAGGAAATTCATGGAGCATAGCTTGCTGTGTTGAAGGTGTCTTCCCAAAATATGAATGCATTGGTTGCATGCTTGGAGAAGGATAAGAAAAATAAAGACACTGTGATTGTTGATGATGATCCGGGTTCTAGCTCTGTCCAATATTCATCTAGACACAGAACTAGGCAAAATGGTAAAGAGTTGGAGCAGAAGACCAAAGGTAATCAATAGGTGCAGGAAAGTACAGACCTTAAAGAGGCAGCAAATGCGATGATGATGCTTGTCAAGGATGCTGAGGAGACCATAAATATTTTCACCTAAATGCTCTAGTTTTGTTTTAGGTGTGCCAGTGTCTCGCTAGTCTTTTGTTGTTCTTTTCTTTGGCTATTGTCTTTTGTGGTATTCTTTTGCAGCCTTTCTCTCTTTCTTCTATCCTTTCTTGTTTCTCTAATTCTTTTCTTTTCGATATGTAAGTGGGTTTTGGGTCCTTTAAAACCTGGTTTTGCTTAATAAAAAACACTCTCTGTGTGACTCCTAACAATGGAGTTTGTAGTGGCTATCATCCAAGTGCTTTTACCAACCATAAGTCCACCTCTCCATGTTGCATCACCTCACCAACAACCTTTTTGCCTCACCTAGAAGTTCTCCTCTTTGCCTCTCTCCCTAGTCTTTTTGGAACCAATGGACCATCCATTTGGCCGATGACAGATCTTCCTTTTCTACCCACACACAACACCAACCTCCACTTGCAGATAGATGGACAAGCAGTTGCAACCAAAACTCATTTGTAACACAAAACACAAACACTTCTCTTAGCCTAGATCTTTTGATGGGCTCTGATACCAATTTGATGTAGAGTATCATGTAAAACCAACTCACAACCAAGGATCTTACAGATCCAATCAGCATTCCAATTTGTTTATCACCAGTTTCTTTATGATAGAGGCATAATCAATAACCAATCAACCATATCATATAACATAACTATCCCAACCCATCATTAGGATCCAATCTTCCAATAGTCACATAAACATCCAATCAAAAATTTAACCAAACCCTTACTTCCTTAAGGCATCTTAAACACTCAACTAATCATTACAATATCATTCCATCCATATGTTTCAAGGTCACATTCATAACTCATTTCTGATTTCAAGAATCATAAACTATTCAATAAGTTCTTACCTTCATACCCTTAAGCAACATGTATCCTAATCACAACAAGATAAATTAGATTACTTAATCCACATCCAAGCACCATTTAATCTATTGACAATACCAACTCCATATCCTGATCATATTCAAGTCACAACATCTAAATCTGATCATAAACAAGAACGTGACAAGCAACTTTCACTAGACCATCATTCTGCAACTTTGAGACCAGAAATTATCTTTCCAGTCACTCTAGTGAGTCTTTAGAAAACTTGATTAAAACAACATATCAAAAAATTATAAAGATCCAACGGTGCAATTGAGAGTTATGCCCCCCGTACTGAGACCCATTTTGACTGTCATAAACAATTCCAAAAAAATATGCATGCCCAGTCTGCCTAGGCATAAAAAATCTCATAAAAAAATAAAACCAATTGACATGAACCCAAAACCATTGAAAATAGCTTTCAAATAACTATTAGATCCCAAATTTTCTCATTTTTTTTTGGATAATCAAATAAGAAGATATTGATAGTTCTTTCCCAAAACCCCAAATTGTGAGGGTTTTATGATTGTATTTGGAAAATCCATTCGTTCTTTCTCTATAAGACATAGATGATACTCAAAATTAATTTGAAACAAATTAGATTCATAATTATACAACTTCCAATAGGTTTTAGAAGCAACTTAATTCAAATGCCATGTAGTTCAATGCAATGAGACAGAGAGAAAACGTGCTGCTACAGAAAACTTTCAAGAGTATTAAACAAAATCCACTCTTTCATGTATTGGATCTCCATAAAAAAGCATATTAAAAATGGAATAAATGAGACTTACTTATTTTCCATTCCACTAATATCAAGTACATGAAATATCTGCAACCAAAATTGACACACAAACGTCAAATTGTCAACCAACCTGCAAGAACTTTGGTGACAGTTAGAGGTTTTAAAAAACAAACCTTTACAAACTCTCCTCTAACTTGACACACACCTTAGATTCGACCAAATAAGAATATTTATAGCCTCCTACATCCATATGATAGTTACAAATACCCACAAGACCGAAATACATCCTTTTTTCAACATTTACAACATATTTTATTGCTTGACAATATTTGACATAATTGACAATTTTTCAAGTTGAACTCCAAACTTGACAAAACATTACAAGGACATCACACACATCTCCAAATGGACAAAATAACACATATTACATCTTTTTTACCCTTCCATGACACTTTTACACCATTTTGACCTTCTTGACACAATTAGGACCTCAACGCACAACTTGAGAAACTTTGGACAAAATGGCTCATTTAGCCTTACATATTATGATCCAAGGGACTCAAATAACCTTAATACATTATGAATGACTCAAAGACAATCAAATTTCTCATATTATGACTTTTTACCTCCTATTATACTTGTGTGCTTAGGTGCCTCTACACCATACTGCTCGCCTTGAAAAGTTTCCAAGCCCCTTGGAAACGTGGGTACATTGACCTGCAAGAAAAATTTTGAGTGAAATTTTCACCTTTGTCTTCATCTTTACCTCTTTATGCATCTTTATTCTTCTACTTCCTTCTCAAACAATCTCTTTGTGACTCCTACCAATGAAGTTTGTAGAGGTTGCCATCCAAGTGCTTTTACCAACCATAAGTCCACCTCTCCATGCTTAATCACCTCACCAACAAACTTTGTGCCTCACTTAGGAGTTATCCTCTTTGCCTCTCTCCCTAGTCTTTTGGCAACCGATGGACCATCCCGTGGCCCTAGACCATCCCTTTGGCCCTGGACAAACCTTCCTTGTCTGCCCACACACAACATCAACTTTCTCTTGCAGCTAGATGGACAAGCACCTACAACCAAAACTCATCAATAACACAAAACACAAATATCTCTCTTAGCCCAGATCTTTTGTTAAGCTCTGATACCAATTAGATGCAAAGAATCATGGAAAACCAACTCACAACCAAGGATCTTACTGATCCAATCAGCATTCTAATTTTTTTCTTGCTGATTTCTTTATAATAGAGGCATAATCAATAACCAATCAACCATATCAAACAACATAACTATCCCAATCCATCATTTGGATCCATTCTTCCAACAATGACATAAACATCCAATCAACATTCAACCAAACCCTTACTTCCTTAAGGTATTTTAAGCACTCAACCAATCATTGGAATATCATTCCATCCATATGTTTCAAGGTACCATTCATAACTTATTTCTTATTTCAAGAATCATAAACTATTCAATAATTCCTTATCTTCAAACCCTTAAACCACATGTATCCTGATCATAACAAGATAAATCAGATTACTTAATCCACATACAAGAACCATTTTAATCTATTGACAATACCAACTCCACATCCTGATCATATTCAAGACACACCACATAAATTTGATCATAAACAAGAACTTGACAAGCAACTTTCATTAGACCATCATTCTACAACTTTGATAGTACATAACTATGTTGCTAATAACTTTCGGACAATACATTATCTTTCCAATCGCTCCGATGAGTTTTTATAAAAATTGATTAAAACAACATATCAAAAAATTATAAAGATCCAACGGTGCAATTGAGAGTTATGCCCCCTGTACTGAGACCCATTTTGACTGTCATAAATAATGAAAAAAAAAATGCATGCCCAGTCCGCCTAGGCATCAAAAACTAAACCAAAACCATTGAAAATATATTTGAAATAACTATTAGATGCTAGATTTTCTCAAAAAAGATTTGGATGGTCAAATAAGAAGATATTGACAATTCTTTCCCCAAACCGCAAATTGTGAGGGTTTTATGACTGTATTTGGAAAATCCATTCGTTCTTTCTCTATAAGACATGGATGATACTAAAAATTGATTTAAAACAAATTAGATTCATAATTATACAACTTCCAATAGGTTTTAGAAGCAAATCAATTCAAATGCCTATGTAGTTCAATGCAATGAGACATGGAGAAAACGTGCTACTACAGGAAAATGTCAAGAGTATTAAACAAAATCCACTCTTTCATGTATTGGATCTCCATAAAAAAATGTATTGCAAATGGAATAAATGAAACTTACTTCTTTTCCATTCCACTAATATCAAGGACATGAAATATCTGCAACCAAAATTGACACACAAACTTCAAATTGTCAACCAACCTACGGGAACTTTGGTGACAGTTAGAGATTTTAAAAAGCAAACCTTTACAAAATCTCCTCTAACTTGACACACACCTTAGATGAAACCTAATGAGCATATTTATAGCCTCCTACATCCATATGACAGTCACAACTTCCCACAAGACCAAAATACATCATTTTTTCAACATTTACAACATATTTTGTTGCTTGACAATATTTGACATAATTGAAAATTTTTCAAGTTGAACTCCAAACTTGACCAAACATTACAAGGACATCACACAGATCTCTGAATGGACCAAACAACACATATTACATCTTTTTTACCCTTCCATGACACTTTTACACCATTTTGACCTTCTTGACCCAATTAGGACCTCAACACACAACTTGGGCAACTCTCGACAAAATGGCTCATTTAGCCTTACATATTATGACTCAATGGACTCAAATAACCTTAGTACTCAAATACAATCAAATTTCTCATATTATGACTTTTGACCTCCTGGTATGCTTGTGTGCTTAGGTGCCTTTGCACCATACTCCCCGCCTTGAAAAGTTTCCAAGCCCCTTGGAAACGTGGGTATAATGACTTGGAAGAAAAAACTTGAGTGAAATTTTCACCTTTGTCTTCATATTTACCTCTTTATGCATATTTATGTTGTTGCTTCCTTCTCAAACAATCTCTTTGTGACTCCTACCAATGGATTTTGTAGTGGCTACCATCCAAGTGCTTTTACCAACCATAAGTCCACCTCTCCATGCTGCATCACCTCACCAACAACGTTTGTGCCTCACCTAGGAGTTATCCTCTTTGCCTCTCTTCATAGTCTTTTGGAAACAAATGGATCATCCCTTTGGCCCTGGATAGACCTTCCTTGTCTTCCCACACACAACACCAACTTCCTCTTGCAGCTAGATGGACAAGCACCTGCAACCAAAACTCATCTGTAACACAAAACACAAACATCTCTCTTAGCCCAGATCTTTTGGTGGGCTCTGATACCAATTTGATGCATAGCATCATGGAAAACCAACTCATAACCAAGGATCTTACTTATCCAATCAGTATTCCAATTTGTTTATCACCAATTTCTTCATAATAGAGGCATAACCAGTAACCAATCAACCATATCATACAACATAACTATCCCAATCCATCATTAGGATCCAACCTTCCAACAATCACATAAATATTCGATCAACAATTTAACCAAACCCTTACTTCCTTAAGGCATCTTAAGCACTCAACCAATCATTACAATATCATTCCATCCATATGTTTCAAAGTCACATTCATACCTCATTTTTTATTTCAAGAATCATAAAGTATTCAATAATATATTACCTTCATACATTTAAACCAGATGTATCCTGATCACAACAAGATGAATCATATTAATTAATCCACATCCAAGAACCATTTAATCTATTGACAATACCAACTCCATATCCTTATCATATTCAAGCCACAACACCTAAATCTGATCATAAACAAGAACTTGACAAGCAACTTTCATTAGACCATCATTCTAAAACTTTGATAGTATAGATCTTTGTTGCTAATAACTTTCAGACCAAACATTATCTTTCCAATCGCTCTGGTGAGTTTGTAGAAAACTTGATTAAAACAACATATCAAAAAATTATAAAGATCCAACAGTGCAATTGAGAGTTATGCCCCTCATACTGAAACCCATTTTGACTGTCATAAACAATGAAAAAAAATATGCATGCCTAGTCTACCTAGGCATCAAAAATATCATAAAAAACTAAACCAATTGACTTGAAACCAAAACAATTGAAAATAGATTTGAAATAACTATTAGATCCCATATTTTCTCAATTTTTTTTGGATGGTCAAATAAGAAGATATTGACAGTTCTTTCCCCAAACCCCAAATTGTGAGGGTTTTATGATTGGATTTGGAAAATCCATTTGTTCTTTCCCTATAAGACATGGATGATACTCAAAATTAATTTGAAACAAATTAGATTCTTAATTATATAAATTCCAATAGTTTTTATAAGAAAATCAATTCAAATGGCAATGTAGTTCAATGCAATCAGACAGGGAGAAAACGCGCTGCTACAGGAAACTGTCAAGAGTATTAAACAAAATCTACTCTTTCATGTATTTGATCTCCATAAAAAAAATGTATTGCAAGTGGAATACATGAAACTTAATTCTTTTCCATTCCACTAATATCAAGTACATGAAATATATGCAACCAAAATTGACACACAAACTTCAAACTATCAACCAACCTTCAGGAACTTTGGTGATAATTAAAGGTTTTCAAAAACAAACCTTTACAAACTCTCCTCTAACTTGAAAAACACCTTAGATTCAACCAAATTAGAATATTTATAGCCTTCTACATTCATATGACAGATACAACTGCCCACAAGACCGAAATACATCATTTTTTCAACATTTACAACATATTTTGTTGCTTGACAATATTTGACATAATTGACAATTTTTTAAGTTGAACTCCAAACTTGACAAAACATTACAAGGACATCACACACATCTCCAAATGGACAAAATAACACATATTACATCTCGTTTATCCTTCCATGACATTTTTACACCATTTTAACCTTCTTGGCCCAATTAGGACCTCAACGCACAACTTGAGAAACTTTGGACAAAATGGCTCATTTAGCCTTACATATTATGATTCAATGGACTCAAATAACCTTAATACATTATGAATGAATCAAATACAATAAAATTTATCATATTATGACTTTTTACCTCCTGGTATGCTTCTGTGCTTAGTTGCCTCTGCACCAGGACCTCATGATTTAGCTCGACTTCCATTGCAACTACAAACTGCAATCGCATAGGTAAAGATAGAGGAGGTTCAATTACACCCATTTTCTCTTCTTCCAATCATGGAGTCATAGGAGGGATATCGTTGGTGTTCTCCTAGGGTGTATGCTCATTTATTTTGTGTTGCTCAAGATCCAATTCTTATGTATTTTGGATAGTTTCACATTTTAAATTTGAGTGGATCCCACCCTTGTAATTCTCGCAGAGCATGGATGCAAAAGCTAGCTCAACTTTATGTCTTTGTCTCCTTTCTTTTGTGATTATTTCCAATTCATCCCATCATGAACCTTTCAAATATTTCTCAATGCACAATCTAACATATTTACCAAATTCACCATTCTCAAAGTTTTAATCTATGTAGAAAAATGACCCTAATTCCTCTTTGGTCAGTCTTAAAGCCTATTAATTCTAGTTCTTGGATGAAAGGTTGAATTATTTTACCCAAACTGGGATCTTTCCCATATCCTAACTAAACATATCAAATTTTGGAATCCATTCTTGGAGAAAAATGCCCATGACATCCATCATGAGCGATCATTCTTCCATAATCGATTTCTTTAGCTCTTCAATTTGACATTCTATTAGGTAGAAATTGGTGGAGATAGACATGACATTGATATGTTCCCCTCATTTCTCATTTCATCGTCTAAGAACTATATTTCTAGCATATCATTGACTTGACCATTTAGAAAGTAAAGCATATTTATACAAGTGTTGTAAGGTTTCATGGATAGATTTAGAGGGTACATTACAATCTATTTGTTGTTTGGTGGATTCCGATCCCTACAAGGTCCAATAGATTTATTTATGTCATTTTATATGAAGATAGTTAGCTTCTTTTTCTTGTGGCCACCAAATGGCCTAGGGTTTCTAAATTGGCATGAAGAGTGCACTTTGTCTTGCCTTTACTCAAGCGGGGTAACAATGGCCCCTGTTGCAAAGGGGGTATTTGATTTCCAACTTGACTACTCATTGTGACCCTTCAACAAACCTTTTGTCATCTATTTTGCCTTGATCCTCTACTCGGCTCCAACCCACAAAATTTTGGTAGCAAACCATTACTTCCCAATTCTCTCGTTATTATACTTATATTATTTTTATTATATTTATCATATTTTATTAGTATATTACTATTATTAGGTCTATTTTTTGGTTAAGGTTAGGTTTACTACTAGACAAAATTAATATTTTATACTTGAGTTTAGGGTTATGGTAAGGATTAAGGTTAGAAGTATGATAAATATTAGGGTCATGTTTAAACTTAGAATTAATGTTAGTTTTAGGCACGAGGGCTTCACTGGCTAGGCAATATTATATCACGTGCATTCATATTGGGGGGTTTAATATTCCACAAATATTTAACAATATATTGCCTATTTGGTGAAAATAGGGGGTTTTTTTAATTTGGGCTATGAAAAAATAGAATATTTGGTGAAAATAGGGGGGTTTTAATTCAAGTTGTGTATTGAGAGGGGGCGACATACAAGGAGTTTAGGGCAATATTTTTTGAAAATAGGGGGATTCTTTAGTATGCCATGAACATGCGTGATATAACCTAGGTTCACTAAGTGAAACCCCCGTGGTTTTAGGTTGGGATTGGGGTTAGCATCAACATTAAAGATAGAATTAGAGTTAGAGTTGGATTTACAATTATTTTGAATTTTAAGGTTAGGGTTAGACTTGAAATTAGTGTTAGGTTTAGGGTTGAGGTTAAGGTTAGGGTTATAATTAAAATAAGTGATACAATTATGTCGTAAATTTAATGTTAGTGTTAGCTTGAGGGTTAACATTGGAGTTAAATTTGGATGTAGGTTTAAGGTTAGGGTTCTAATTATTATGATTGTTAGAAATAAGGTTATAGTTAGAATTAATGTTACAGTTAGAGTTAAAATTATTGTTATTTTTAGATTTAGGATTAGGGTCAAGATTATAGTTAGAGTAGAAATTATTGCTTGAGTTAGGTTTAGACTTAGGGTGAAATTTAGTGTGAGAATTAAGGTTAAGGTTAGGGTTTCAAAATTATTTATTAGGGAAAGAATTTAATATAATACTTCAACATCATCTTTTTCTATAGTGTGATAGTTATATATATATATATATATATATATATATATATATATATATATATATATATATATATATATATATATATATATATATATATATTCTTTCACATAAAAATATGGTGAATAATTATGTCTTGTAATTTTGACATCAGTTTTCATTTATTTTAGCATTTATGTTTTTTATTAAAGGTAAAATGTATTTTGTAGGGACCCAAAACCCTTTACAAAGAGATAAGGAAAGACAACTAGTAGTCAACCATCAACAAAAAATATAAAATAAAACAATGAAAAAGAAAACATAACAATTTTTGTAACTCCTTAAGATTCTTGGTCGCTTCGATGTCCTACTACAAAAAGAAATCATGCAAGTTGACCACCTCAATCTCTTTTTTCTGATCTTTCTTAATGGGCTTCCTGGAATGACTGCGAGTGTGAGCACTTGGTCCCTACTTCACCAAAGAAGTACCTTATTTACCTTTAATCACAAACTTACTAGCATCTTCAACACTCTTAAACGTCCCCATCATATCCTCAACTCTCATGTTCTTGCCCAATTTATGTTTGTATCATGTTCCAGGGTCATGAAACTTTAATTCTTTTTGTTTCTCCCAAATCTAGTTATCAATTTGAGTTCTATATATCACATTACTTGCATTTTAATTTTTTTTAATGTTTCACTTCTAATATTTTATCACCTTCTTGTCTTTTAAACATTTCAAAATTATACTATGTCATGTCCCATTTAATTTAAGAATTAAATATTGGCAAATATTAACCTATTTTTCTCTTTCATGGGTATTTAGGATAAAATAGGAAGATTAATTAATTTACTAATTAAAATTTTCCAACTATTTCCAATATTAGGAAAACAAATAAATATTAATTTAAATAATAAATGAGTATCAAAATTTTCTTCTTTGGCATTGGGTTTTCTTGGGGTTTTTGGGGCAGCAGTTGGACAAAAAAATAGTGAATAAATTATATTTATTACCACCAAAAGCTAATTAACCATCAAGGAATTTTTGTATTCATTTCAAAAAAAAAATTCTCGGATGCCCTATTGAGCACTTTTGCCTATTTAAATGAGAAAATGGTTGTTTGATGAGAATTGCCTATTATATATTTTTCTATTATACTTGTAGATTTTCAAGGTACTTCTTCAATGGATAAAACCTCGTTGGAGTAGGAGGCTTCTAGATGAAAACCAATAAGCATCAAATGATTAGAGGACACAAATAATTGCATTTGTGGTAAAGAAGAATCGATGGTTTTAGCAGTGTCCTAGTTTCATTATGTAGGTCAGTTTGGTATGATTTTGTTGTATGTTTTCAAGTTTATTTGGTGTGTTGACCATAGTTTGTATTCCAAAATTCACAAGAGTATGATATTGTTATTATATTTTTTTATAAATTTTAACATCGAAAAAATCATTTCATTGATATTCTATGAGGTTTGACTTCGTGATCTTTGAATGAAGACTAGCTAGCTAGTTTTTATTGGAACAATAAGGCATATTGCAATTTACAGTACAACTTCCATATTCAAAAGGGCATTAAGAAGTTCAAGAATTTAATATTTAAGCTTCCATATTCAAATAATAAAGGGATAATGGCTATAAAAATGAAATCCATTAATTGGAACACATCAACGATACCTAAGCTATTTGTAGGGATTTGGACAAACGTTTCTTAGTTGATAGATCCACAAGGACTCACTTGAATGAAAGAATATGTGATGCACATCATAACTATTTTTAATTTTTTTGTCATGTCAAGGGATCAAAATTGCAATTGATGAGATTGCATGTCTCATGATAATCTTAACAAGAAAATTAAAGAAGGGTTTATCAAATTGAATAGTAGTGATTTTTTACATGTTTTATGGCATATTCAATTTTGTGTAGGGAATGAAAATTTTGGCCTAAAAGATGCCATTATTAGAATATATTACTTCTTTGTATATAATATAAAGTCTATAAATGGTTTGATATCATCCACTTTAGTCTATTAAATATGGCTTCCCCCATTATTAAATGTAAAAATATAAAATACAATATATAATGTAAAATATAAAATTTAGCTCTTTCCCAACCGCTTTCAAATGTTCATTTCATTAGTATCAATTTATAAATCTCATCATGTACAATTTTGTAATACCATAAATGTGTGAGTAAAATGCAATACAAATCGTTATTTTATTTCACATATTGAAATGTTCTTCTCTTCTCTCTAACATCAATCTATAAACTTCATTATGCATTTTTTCAAGTGTCATGAACATATGCTAAATACATCTTACACAATTTTATTTTTTACTTCATATATAAATTATAAAAGGTTTTTTTATTAAAATGAAACAAATTGAGATCAAATTAAATTTAAAATTATTTTAGAGTTCACAAATCTACTAGTTATCTTACCAAGCAAATAGATGTGAAGTGACATTAGAAAAACCTAACCATAAATGAGACAAAATCGATATGCAATTGTATAAAATTACCCAATCCCAAATGGTGGGCTGATATAGAACAAAGCTAATACAATTAATCTAAAAAGGGAACTACAAAATAGGAAGGGTTGATTGTGAGCTTTCCTCTCTTATTTTTTCCCTCAGTTTCCACCACCTCCTTTTTAGGGTTTAGGTAGATTTGGAGCAAGTGCAAATTAATAATTATATGCAGATACAAAGACAAAAGATGAAGAAAAATATATAACACAGATAACACGGGGATTTAACGTGGTTCACCCAAGATGGGTTTACATCCACATAACACAATCATCCAATCTTTTCTTATTATCCAGTAAATCAGTACAACACCAATACAATTCCTTTTTACATTCCAGCCGCTTATAACAAGCAATTTTTAGGGCAACACTCAATGTCGGTTTTTCAAGAAAAAATGGCAAAAATTTTTTCCTCAAGTGCTGTGCGCCCCGAACCCCGGTGAGGATACATAACGAGCGTACAATACTTGCATGATCAGTCGCCACATATCAACACTCCATTTTTTTTATTTTATAAAGTGGCATGTAAACAATTCAATAAAAAAATACATGTTATAGTAAAACAAGTATTGACAAATACCCAAACAATGTATATAAAAGTGATCTACATTACACTCTCTTGGTAGAAAACTTGGATTTTCTTATATTCTATATGCACATTTTTAAGTTTATAATGTGAAAATTATTTTATGGCAATTTGATTGGGGAAAACACTTTGGCTATTATAAACATATTTTATAGATTCACTAAGATGGAACAATTTTTTAGCGTCTAATTTTTCATCTATGATGATATTTTTTAATTTTTAAATAGAATTTGTTTAATTGGTTTTATTGTACAGTATAAAATTTTCTCTTGTTCATCTCATATCTCTTCTTTAGATTATAGTGTTTGTTTGGATAACTATTGCTAAAGTTTGTATTTGGTATGTTTGGACTCTACTATGAGGTACTTTCTTTTGAGTTGTTACTTGTGTAACTGTATGTTTCTTTATCTATTCTTTAAAAAAAGAGTACATTCGTGCAATTTCATTCTTATTTGTATCCTAGTAGAGTTTTGTTTAATTTTCTCCTTAGCATATCTACCTCAATGTCAATTATATCTTGAATCATGAATATATTAACCTTGGACAAGTCCATTTGATGCTTGACCAGGTGTTTCCTTTTAGGGGAATTTAAGTCTCTAACATTCCAACTTAAGAGCCTCATGACTCCTTGGGAAGGAGATCTCACTTCCCTAATCTCAATTGTCTTTTGATTTGACTTGGCATTTTGCCTTCCCATTCATGTTTCTTTTTTCTTGGTATGATTTCCTACCTTTGGATGTTTGTTTGCTCCAATTTGGAGTAGCTTTTGTAGGTCCTTCTAACTAAACCCCAATTTCGTTGTCTATTCCTTTGGCTTCTTATACTCTAACTTTTGAGGTTGTCTATTTAGGGAGGAGCTTCCTTACTCTTCTTTGATCTCTCCTTCTAAAGAGTCTACATCCCCTTCATCAAACCACCTGCTTCTTTGAACTCAAACAATAGGCCACATCTTTACTTGTTGTGCCTCTTCTCTTACAAAAACCTCTCTACATTCATGCCTAGGCTTAAAAATCCTCACTGAGTTTGTGCAACACCTTGTCAAGCCCTTTCTTAGTCTCAAAAATATTTTGAAGTGGGCCTTGTTCAACTCATTCGATTGTTGCTTCACCATTTTTAACTTAGTATTTAGGAAAAATATTTTGGGTCTCAAATTTGTAGTGCCTCCCCCATCATTGCTTGATCAAAATAAAGATATTTGGAACCCTCATTCATGTGTTTTTGAACTTGAAAGGGCCCATCACTAGTCTTTCTCCACCCAAAGTGTCAAGCTGAATTAGGTAATTATCTAATCCAAAATAAGGGTCTTGTTGAAATCATTTCCATCCACAAAGCATGTTAGCACTTGGGAGTGTTGGGAATGCAAACCCAATGGGAATGCTTACCAATGAAAATGTAATTCATCTCTCTAGGGTGAATTTAGTAGGCTCCCTTTGTATAAATATTTATCTAATTTCTTAGTTGCATTATTGAATCCTATCTTGTTTTGCTCCAGGAGTATGAACCATTATCCATTTGAATCTCCATTAAGTGATTAGAACCTACAAAATCTTTAAAATCTATTTATGATTGGACTTTCCTACTTAATCGCCCCACTTATCTTTGTTATGCGAGATGGAATTGAAGTACCCAACCATCACAATAAATTCCTTTGGGTAAGAAACCATTTTCAATCTACTTCCATGTTTCTTTCTTCTTGACATATGAAGTAGGCCCATAAATGTTGATAAAAGAGAATTGAAGATTAAAAGCAAGGCTTCTTACCTTGTAGCATAACCAATGTTTTTTTGTTCCTACTTCCTCTATGTAGATCATTTAAGGCATCCAAAATGTTGCAATTCCACCCAAAGCTCCATCAACCTTGACCTTCATAGCATCTCAAAGCTTAAGTTTTCTCCTTAGCATATCTACCTCAATGTTGATCAACTTTATATCCTGAATCATGAATATATCAACCTTGGACAAGTCCATTTCATGTTTTACCAAGTGTTTATTGTTAGGAGAATTTAAGGCCTCAACATTCCAATTTTAAAGCCTCATGACTCCCTGGGAAGGGAGCCCCTCTTCCCTAATCTTAGTGGTATTATGATCTTAACTTGGCCTTTCTCCATCTCTGCCCATGTTTCTTTTTTCTTGGTGTGATTTCATGCCTTTGGACTTTCCTTTACCACAATTTGGAGTAGTTTTTTGTAGGCCCTTTTGATTGATCCTCTATCTCTTTGTCTAGTTATTTGGCTTCCCCTACTTCAAATTTTAGGTAGGCTATTCAATGAGGGGCTTCCTTCCTCTTGATCACCGATTGACCCTACCTAGGTAAGTGTAAGGCTTCCTTCCTCTTCCCCAAGGTCTCCTAGAGAGTCTCCATCCCCTTCATTAAGCCACCTACTTCTCTAGACTTAGAAGCAAGCCAAATTTATTTTCTAGGCAACCTTTTCTTATTGGTGATGCCAAAGATCTCACAAACTACTTTAAGGATCATGAGGTTGTCATCAATTTTGTAATTAATAATTATATCTTGTAGTGTCCCTCCTTGATTAATCTTTCTTTTGTGCTTTGATAGACTTTTCTTGGACTCTTTGATGGTGTTTGATTGGTACTTATGGTTTATTTATATCTTGGATGTTTATGGTTGATGCTAGACATTTCATATGGATATTTTATACATTATGTGGATGATGATATATCCTGGATTATTGTGATGGATGGACTTATATTTGGTGATCTACATGCACTTATTATACATGTGTGATCTATATTGCTTTGATGATATGAGGATATCTTGTTAGTACTAAGCCTACTTCATGATTATATGAGTTGACATGATGTTATGATTTTCATGATTGTCTACTACTATATTTGTGATAGTGATGATGTCATACCACTCATTATGAGAATGATATAATGTCATGATTCTCTCACTTGTCTGATTATTTATGATATATGCCATTGTATATGTTGTCTTGTGGATATTGGTGGTTGCAAGATTGTAGTTACTAGCAGAGATTACTTTAGTGGTGAATATTCACCAATGATGAATTTTTCACGTCAGCCATGTCGGAAATGGCAAAAACTTTGTACCGACTGGGGGGGGGCATCTCCCCAGAACATTATCAATTTCCATCAAAGTCACGACTTGATCGCCATATGTTTTATGCAATTAATTGTTTCTATGTGACGATTTCGCCAATACAATATATGGTGGACACACGGTAAATTTAATTGTTTCGCCTACACTCTTCGAGGTTGCCTTAATAGATGACCTTAATTCGCCTATAGGCATGTGAAGATTTGTTAGCCAGGGGGACCCAATCAGCCCAACATCTTGTCGACATGTGTCTCCATTCACCCCAACTTTTTCCAACTATATTGTATTCGCCTATTATTTGGACGACCTATGATCGCCTCTAAAATTACATAAGTCGTATTTGGACAACCTATAATCACCTCAAAAATTACATAAGTTGTGTTATAGTTACACGAGATTCGCCAAATATTTTTATACCATATAAAATTCCCGTAGAATTCGCCATATAAGCCTAAGGATTGGTATAAAATTTAAATACATGCAAAGATCAGATCTATCTCAACATAATCTAGTGGGTTCTAGGCTCTGAATTCTGATCAATAGCGAAGTTTCGGACCAAGGAAAATCATTGTTGTTGACTGATTGGCGACTGCTAGTGACCTAAAGCTTAAAGGTGAGCAATCATATTTTTGAAGTGGTATATTATACATTATAGTCTATTATTGCTTCTTCAACAAATTGATATTTTTTTGGCAGCCTTTATTTCATTGGAGATGTCAAACAGGAAGAGGGGTAGGAAACTTGAATGTGGGGAAGGCCAAGAGAGGCCAAAAAAAAGCAGAACGTTGTCTTCGTACTTTGGCATTGGAAAAGATTGTGGTGAAAATCAAGAAGGTACATCATCACAAGTACAAGTACAAAATTCACCACCTGCACCACATGTTGAAGATGGCGGTGAACCTGATATCTCAGATCAGGATGATCTTGAAGAAGATTATGTGGTAGATACCCAAGTTAGCCGGAATGATATAATCGACTTGGGTGATAATGCCATTGATGATAATGCACGGAAGGGGAAAAGAAAAGCCATATCAAAAAAGGGTGAACCACAATCAAAAAAGGATCGGGAGTGGGATATGTTAGTGAGGGATTTTCAAATTAATTGGGCATCAAAGTATCCATTCATTGAATCAGTGGAGAATCCAATTGAAGGCGAGCCTCCAGTAGAATGCAGGTGTAAGATTTGCACTTGGAAACATAACAAGGAAATTAGGTTGCAACTAAAATTTGACACCATAGAAAATCATATGGGTAAAGTTTATGAAAAACAAATGATAGACGGGGTTGAAAAATTAGTGATAAGATGGAAAACAAGGAGGAATGTAAGCATGTGAGGAATGCCAAAGAGTATTATTTTCATGAGAAATTACAGATGAAGCTTGTTGAAGTTAAAGGTTCTATTGAAGCTGTTTTTGGAAAAGAAATACAAATAGAACATATGGGAAAAGCTATTCAGTTAAGTGTTGTTTTTCATATTTTGAGCAGAGGGTGTGCTATGACAAATTTCCCATCAATTAGTGGTTTATTACACTTTTTGAAAGTTCCTAACTATCCTAATAGACACTAGTCAGTAAATAGTCGATGGGAATGGGCAAGTTGTCTTGTTGAGGTTGAAAAAGAAGATGTACAGGAAAAAATAAGAGAGTCAAACTTCATTGCATTTTCTTTAGACGAAGTTACGGTAGTAGACAATACTTCATGGTTATGCATGCATGTTTATACTATAGAGAATCATACCCGCCAACCTCATCTACTATCTGTTGCTAAAATGAAGGAGAGTGCGACAGCGAAAAATTTATTTCAACTAGTAAAGAGAAGTTTAATTGAATATGGAGGTATGGATGACATGATGGTAGCCAAAAAATTAGTTTGTGTTGGAGCAGATGGAGCTTCAGTAATGCAAGGTCACAGGAACAGTCTTTGTACAAAGATTGAAACTTCATTTGCACCATACATTATTGCAATTCACTGCATGGCTCACAGAATGAATCTAGCTTTTGGAATTGTGAGCAAGTTTGCTTTAGTTAAAAAAATTGAAATTTTAATCAGAGAGCTCTACTCACACTTCTGTCGAAGTCCTAAGCGATTTATGGAATTTCAACACTTTGCTGATAGATTAACTGATGGGAACAAGTTTCTCAAGTATAATGACACCAGATGGATCTCTTTGGATGGTCCAGCACATCGAGTGTTTTCAAAATATCCATCCTTGATTGGACTATTTCACACAACTCGCGATGAATCAGATCAACCGAAATTTCCTGAACTTCTTAGCAGGTTAAGTAATTTAGAGACACTCTTAACTTTAGCAGCTTTTCTGCCCATGCTAGAGGAAATGAGGAATATTATGAAGGCTACCCAAAAAAGAGCTCTGTATATTGCAAAATATGCTACATTGTGTAAGATGACATGCATGACCCTCGACAATCTCTATCGAAATCAACCAACACTATCTGATGAAAAATTTGTTAAGTGGCGAACACTCACAGATTTGAACAATCCTGATAAATTTTTACAAATCGGTGCAGACAGGGAGGTATGTGCCAATGTATGAGGAGTTGAGATACCAATGCACTTCTATGCCACGGCTGACCCTGAGGAACCAGGAAAGCACCCCAGGAAGAAACTAGCAAGAGTTAAAAAAGAAGATTTCGACAAGATTGTTGAGACTGTAACTACTTCTGTGAAGAAAATTGCATATGATCTTTCCTCACAAATTAGAAGTAGATTCCCTCCTGACAACCTACTCGAAGCCATGTCTATTGTGTTTCCTTATTATTGGAGCCTCAACAGTGCATCTGATTTTTGAAGTAAGCTACTGACTTTGATAAAACAATTTTGCATATCCAGAGAATTGAATGGAGTAACTATAAATGGAATATTAAATGAAACTCATCTTCGAGAGCAATCTTCTCATTTTGCATACACTATGAAAGAATAATATGCCAAAATGGAGAACCCCCGTGAAGAGGGATCAGTAACAAGGCTTTGGAAATATATAGCTGAGAACACAGCCTTGCGTGATTCAATACCAGAATATGTGAAGCTTGCTGATTTATGTCTTACCATGATATTGGGTTCGGTGGAAGATGAGAGAGTTTTCAGTGCTTTGGGGTTCCTAAAATCAAAGATAAGAAACAAACTAGACAAAAATTTGGAAAATTGTTTGAGGCTCTATACATCTAGGTATGATGTCCACACTTTTCCTTACGATAGGGCACTACAAATTTGGAGGTCCAAATGTGAAAGAAGAGGTTTGGGCAACACTTCAAACCAAAGTTCTAGTGGGACTACTGGACCTACTGGTAGCATTGAGATGCAATTCGGTGAAGATATGTAGACTCAGACTCAGAGTGAAGAAACCACAGATGAGAATCAAGAAAGCACTGAATTCGATGAGGATGAATGGCAACTATAAGAGATTGGTATTTATTAATCTTGTTACCATATCTCATCATTCATATTACAAAAGCATATTACTTTTTGCAATTAGAATTTAATATTGATTTGTAATAGTATTTTTCAACTTTCTATTTCCATATTTAAAATAGCATAATAAAAAAAAAAAACCATAAAGTGTTTATTGATACAAAGATATTTATTACTTATTTATACATGTTTGAGTCTCAAATCTGTGTGATACATTTCAGAACCATATGATACAATTCATTCAATAGTAATACACATGTCGAGAACTTAGATTTTCATTAATTCTTTCAAAATATATCCATATGATACAATTCATTCAATAGTAATACACCAATCTGTGTGATTCTCCATGCCAACTGTAGAAGTGAATACAAAGTTTCAGAACCCTTTGCAAATGATCCTGAATTCCCTTTTATAGAAACAAGAGAGCAACAACAACTCGTGTGTGATTCTCCAATGTCCATGCAAAAGTGAATACAAAGTTTCAGAACCCTTTGCAAAATTACAAATGACCCTGAATTCCCTTTTATAGAAACAAGGGAGCAACAACAGCTTTAGGTCGAATTGCAAGTTTGCAACATGTGAACACTGAACATCAAAATCACAAACTCAACACAGATTTATATGGCCATCACAGGCCGTATTAGCAATTTAACATCTGCTACATGTTTGATGTCTCCTGTTCAAAAAACAAAGTTCAAAATTAAATATTAATTCACCCCATGACAAATTAAACATAGATAATAGCAGTGCCTAAAACCTACTAATCAGACATAGAGAAATGCATAAATGTTAAAGCAGGGGAGAATATGAGAATACAAATTTACTGGCTAAAGTTTTGCACTGTGCAATGTGTGCATCATAGATTCATAGGCTGGATTAGCAAAATAGAAAACAAAAAAAAACATAAAACCTTGAAATTAAGAATAAAAGAAGAAAATTGTGCAATACATACTATGATTCTTAAGAATTATGTGCCAGTTTTTGTAGGGTGCTCCACTCTTCATCTGATGGAAGGTCAATATTCTGTAAACTATGGAAAGTCAACTCCAACTTCGTCAACATTCCATATTTAGAAGATTTACTTGACATCACTGTTTCATCCAATACTGAATTTAGAGTTGTAAATGGTTGGATGAATTCCAGAAATCTTTTGAGAGTTGTGTCCTTTGAAAGAAAGTCTAAATCAAACTTCATTTTTATCTCCATGCTTTTTTGGTAAGCTTCTTCTCCAATGAATTTATTTGATGTGTCAACAGCCTTAGGCAAACCAAGTTTAATCAAATTATTTTTCTTTTCTTGTAGCTTCACTATCTTTTTTCCATAACTTCTGATGTTTCCCTTAGCTTCTGGTATTTTTGAATAATAGATGATGTCTTAACTATGGCATCAATGTGGCTCTTAATTCCCTTGGATGCCAAGTAGTTGTCACTGGAACTATAGACCACTTTCAGAACCTTTTTTGCCATATCCTCTTTTGAATAAACATGTGTGCTCTTCTCACAATGCCCTTTGATTTTCATATAAATTAGTCTCAGACTTTCAATCAATTGAAACCATTCACACAACTTGTCACTCCTCTGCATTATTTGCCACCAAATGTTTTCTTGTATATACTTCGTTGAATTTTTCATATTATCTTTCAATCTATCCTCCAAAGTTTTTATTTTATCATTTGCATTGTGCAGGTCTTCTTTCATTTGTGCACATTTTTTTCTTTCTTCCTCTACTTCATCTTGAAAATGTTTTTCTTTTTCCTTCCCATGATCCAATAGGTCCTATAATTTTCTCATTTCAGCAGCAGCAGACTCATAACTTTTGTATAATTTTTGAAAACTGGCTTTTTCCTCAACAATTTTTTTACTACTTTTAGCCAGTTTTTCTATTAGGTCCTTCAATTTTGCATCCTTCTTCTCCTACTCTACAATTTCTATTGCAGAGCTCAAATTTTTTATCCTTTTTTGTAAATAATTGCACTTTCTATTTGCTACTTTCCTCCTTGATTTTTTCATTTTCCAGGTCTGCTTGTAACTTTTCTATTTGTTTCTCTAGTTTATTTTTTTCTCTCTCCACCTTTAGCAGTGAAGTGTAGACCACTTCGTTTGTCCTTTTTGACACACTAATTTTGTCCACATTATGTACTTTGGAAAAATCCATTTGGAGGGTGCTAACTTGAAATTGAGAGGGATCTATCTGATTGTGTGGTGGATTTTTTCTTTAGATGGGGCCGTGGGCATAACAACCATGAACTCCATCATATCTTTCTGTGGGTCATATGTTGGAAATACCCTGTTCCTTGCAGGCTGTTCGTTTACAACTTCAAACACGAAAACCCTATGAAATGATTTCTTTTTTTCTTTATTTGCTTTTGTTGTGTGTTCATATTTTTCATAGTAATCACGAAATTGAAAATCTAGGCTTGCTGAAGCAATTGTATGTTTGAAAGGTGACATAGGAATACCATAGGCTCCAGTTCCACTTATTCCTGTGGTTTTAACTAATGCTTGACCAGGATTACCAACAACAGTTCCTAATGCTGTCCCACTCTCACTGACACTTTCATGTGTAGTTTTCATAGTCTTTTGAGGTGTGTGATCTAAAGCTACAAATGATTGATTTGAAGTGTTAGTGGCACTTGATATAGGATTCTCAATAGTATGAGATTGAGTATCTACCTCTAGTGGCCTCTTGTGAGAGATATTTTGTTGTTGCCCTTGTCCAACACCAAGACAACTATTATCAATAGTAGTACCCATGCCAACATCACCAATCACAATGACACTTGACTGAACAATAATAGGAATACTATCCCCAAATTCCCCACCAGTGGCAGTGGCACTTGATTCACCACCAATGGGAATACCATGATGTGGTGGTGATTGTGGATTTGAACCTGAAACAAATGTAGGTGGACTCTGAGGGTAATGAGTAGTACCTATCGGTGATGAATCTGAAGAATCAAGTCCAATGACTGGTTTATAAGGACCTTTTGATTTTGACCCTGATGGAATTTGTACTTGAAGTGGATACCAAATGCCCTCTTCTCTAGGACCTAGACCACCACCTTCAAATCCCATTTCTTCCATAATGCTTGCCCCTTTTCTATATTTGTCTTTCATTGCCTCATGGACTGCACCTAATATTTTAGGGACTGTAGTAGTTGTTTGAGTGGGCTCAACCTCAGGCTCATATTGATCAACATCTTCACTCCTATCATATGATGTTGTGGGATGCTCCATATTCCACATTTTTCTAAACTCTGCATCCTCGTCGATGCTCTCAAATTCTGCACTTGTCTTTGGTTCACCGAGATTCCTCCTCATAGTCCAAAAATCATTTATTTTGGTTTGAGTCCAATAATTCTCTTTACATTCATGCAGAATTGATTTGGGAATAGTTTTCTTAGATGGATTAGCAAATTTTAGGTAGAAATTGTAGGACCTCCTATTTTGGATGCCCTGGCCCTCCTCTATTGTCCTTTGTGTGTACAATGCCATAATTTGTGATGAAATTTCTTCTGTTGAAATGTTATTGTGAGCTGCAATTTTCTCCATCTCTTTTTTAACCTCATCCCAGGAGTCCTTGTTTCTAAGCTTTTCTAGCAATGGTTTACTTTCATGTTGACATAACGCTGAAGAGTTCCCATTTTTCTTAAGCCTTACTTGAACTACACCGATTGGATCATACTGCTAGAGACCCTCATCACCAAAGTTAAAAACTGTCAAAAAATCATGTGCCACATTGAATGATTTTCTCTCAAATGTGAACCCTCCACATGAGAAAGGCAAGGAAGGAAATATGCTCTTCTTTTGCTGACCATGGAAGTGCTTATCTATGCTCTCCAATTGTCGTACACACTCTAATGCAAATAACCTCTCTATCACATGTATTGGAAGTCTATATGGTTTTGTTGCCGATCTGTAAAACCTTAACACAGTGAATTATTCCATGAAGAACCAGTCAGCCAATTCTATTTGACTTCCTAGTTGAATGCAATCTCTACAAGACACAGGCAACCTAGGCATTGGAGTGCTTGTAATTTCATTATACATTGGTGCCAAAAAGAAGTCTACAAAATGGTTGTAGTTCTTTCTGTTATCATGCATCCTTATCTTTGGGGTCCAGTCATATATTGGACACTCTGTTCTCTTCTCAATCTTCTCATCAATTTTATAGCTCACAAGTTGAAGCTTGTTGGTCTCGAATATTGCATGATACTTGGATAGAAGGTGATAGCACAAGTAGGATGAGAACCTAAATGTCTTATAGGAACCTTTTTTGATCATTAGTAATTGTTTTTGCATGGATTTTACAATGTGCTCAATAAAATTATATCATACTGGCTGACCTACACAATGGATATTATAAATCATTTCAAGAAGGCTTGCACCCACTTCCCTATCATTTTCCAATCCCAGGAAAAACGACAGCAAGGAAATACTATCCCCAACCCATGGAACAAAAATGTTAAAATCATAAGGAGGCTTATGATTCTGATCCAACACAATACCACTACCACTACCACTACCACTCTTTATTAGAGCTTTGACAAATGAATCTTTGCGACTTGGATCGAAACTCTCATAATTCCCTGCCAACTTTTCAAGGTCAATTTGGACGTTTGAGTTTTGGGCTTCAAATCCTAGGTTCAACAAATGAGCAAATTCTTCCTTGTTTATGGATAGAATTTCCTCTTTTGTATTTTTATTGACAATTGCTTTTTTATCTTCATCATAATTTTTGACGTAGACCATGACAAAATCAGGGCAAGGGAATACTTCAGGTAACACCATGCTTCCCAATCCAACATCCCACGATGCGATTTTATTTGTTTTTTATTGTAACATTGGGTTGAAAATAGTAAATTTTGCCCTGGATGCATCTCCCACCTTAGTAGACAATGTATATCTAATATCTATGATACGCTTTTCACCATGGATAGCCGGGTCATAAATATCATGGTATTCATCAGTGAAACCTAGTGTTTTAACCAGTTTGGTTACGTACATTTTGTTTTTCACTTGGCTTCTTGTTGAACTACTGCTTCCCGTTTTCCCCATCACTATTATTGTTAATAATTCAAAATAATGCTAGATAAAAACCTGAAAATGCTAACCCTCAAATTGGACCACGAGATTACCAAAAGCAAAAAAGGCGGGATGTAGGTGTTCCAGATTTTACCTGGAAATTGGAATTTCTATTTCACTAGATTGGTGCAGACAGTCTCTATTGCAACTTGCATTCCTCAATCTAGTAGTTGTTTTTGAATCTCCCTCGATTTACAGGTTTGTCCATGAAATGAAAGACTAAAGGGCAAAATACTTTACAGGTCTTATTTTGAAAAATCTAAAAAGTAGAAAAGTAAAACCTAAAGGGCAAAATATATAGAATCACGTTGTAATTTTATTAATTACTATTAATAACTATTCAATGCCAAAGGACAAAACATTCATTACTTCAGTATAAATTCCAAGGACATTATGAATCATGTTGTATAAATTTTGAGGACATTAAATGTAATACGTTCAATTTTGGGTGAAGTTCTCCCAAATGTGTTCACTTCCCACATTCAGGCCGAAATCCATCCTAAGTCATTGATCTTTGCTCATCCAATGGATGAGGGACCCCAAGGTACTTGTTGTGACTTTACGAGTCTATTTTTTATGTCTGTTTAATAATTTTAAACTTCCACCCGAAAAAGTTCTTTATAGACTTAATTATATTTAATTAAATTTAAAACGTTTCAATTTTGGGTGAAGTTCTCCCAAATGTGTTCACTTCCCACATTCAGGCCGAAATCCACCCTAAGCCATTGATCTTTGCTCATCCAATGGACGATGGTACCTGTTGTCAGTTGTCATGGGTCCCATGACTTTTGCCAGTTTTCGGGCACGTCACCATACTCGTGTCACTTTTCCGAGCAAAGTTCCCAGAAAGTTATTCACTTCCCACATTCACCCCAAAATCCATCCTAAGTCATTGATCTTTATTCATCCAACAGTCGATGGTACCTATTTTCAGATGTAGTGGGTCCCATGACTTCTGCCATTTTTTTGGCACGTCACTATACTCGGACACGTGTCACTTTTTGGGTTTGATTTTTAAGTCTATTTAATCATTTTAAACCTCTACCCGAAAAAAATATTTATAGACTTAATTATATTTAATTAAATTTAAAACGTCCAATTCCGGGCGAAGTTCTCAAAAAGGTGTTCACTTCCCACATTCGGGCCGAAATTCAACCATAAGTTGTTGATCTTTGTTCATCCAACAGTCGTCAGGTCGATGGTACCTGTTTTGAGATGAAGTGGGTCTCATGACTTTTGCCATTTTTCTGGCACGTCACCATACTCGTGACACTTTTTGGGTCTGTTTTTAAAGTCTATTTAATCATTTTAAAATTTCGTCTGAAAAAGAGATTTATAGTCTATAGACTATAGACTTAATTATATTTAATTAAATTTACAATGTTCAATTCCGAGCGAAGTTCTCACAAATGTGTTCAATACCCACATTTGGGCTGAAATCCACCCTAAGTCGTTGATCTTTGCTCATCCGACGGAGGATGATACCTGTTGAGAACTTGAGTGTTGTCAGATGTCGTCGGTCCCATAATAAGAGAAATTTAAATTTTAAAGATGTGCAAACTGCAATAGTTTGAGATAACTATTAAATATAATGTTAATATTATTTGTAAAAAATTGAAATTCAAAAATAGCATAAAACATGAAACTTAGATTCTAGAATAAAACAAATAACTAAATAAAAAAATAAATTTTGATATATAGTTTGAAAGGTAAAAGTTTAATATAAAAAAGAAAACATTCAATATTAAATCTAAAATATTAATTTAAAGTTTAACAAAATTCTTTGAAAATATGTTTACGATATATAATTTTAAAAAATAGTTTAAAAATATATATAAATGTTCAACATAAATTTAGTGTATTAATTTTAAAAAATGTGCAGTCCTCAACCTATTAAGGCGAGCAAATTTGGAAAGTACAAATGCCAAGGTGGCGATTAATTGTTGCAGAAGGAGTTGTCTGCAGTATGTCGCACGAACGAAGGAAGGGGATGATGGCAGGAAATCTTTTTCTTGATCTCATGGCATTAATGCCTTATCATGCACATTCATTACCCAATCTATAAGAGTTAAGACGGAGGCAAAATTTATTACCTTATGATCTGTGTACCAATTTTTGCTTTGAAGCAGAACAAATTTGTACTTCGTAGAATCGTGGCTTTTGTAAGGCATTTTTTGCAGGAAGTGCTTTTGAAATTGCAGGTGACCATGGAGGCCAATTTCACACTTCGAACAAACAAGAAGTTGGTGCCCTTTTTGGGCAAAGTATCTGATAAAGGAATGCAAGGACTGTTCAAGTTTAAGGAGGAGAAGTTGTGGGTGGCAGCTCGACTGATGCTTGCGGAGGAGGTGGCACATATCAGTCACCAGTATCAAACTAACATGGAGGTTTACTCTCTGATTTTGGCGTGGGCCTGTGAATTCGAACTGGAGGTGGAAAAGGTAAAACTCACATTGGTCAAATTGATTGATGGGGATTTTGTGATTAACCTGGATTCAATCTTGGAGTGGGTGGTGCTGGGAGTTGGCATTCAAATTAAGGAAGGGGACGACCAGGATGAATTACTTCCTTTTATTCATGGCCCAGAGGATGAAATCAAATACCAGTGTCGTGAATGTTCCCGAGTGGGGTGGGAAGCGATGAAACTCTTTGTGAAATTAACCAGGGTGGATGAAGTCCTGAAGGCTTTGCATGTGGTGGCAAGGATGGAGGTTGGTAGGGAATTGAGAGATAGGGCTCAAGAAGGAAGGGCCATACAGCTATTGGCAAGCTTGGAGGGAGACCCCGACTTCGGGTGCCTAAACTGCATTCCAAAAATGAAAGTTGAAGTGGAAAAAGGGAAAGCCAAAGCATCGACCTCTGAGGAGGGAAGGGACTAGGAGGAGGCGACCCAGGGGGATAGTGAGACTGAGTGAGTGGCCTATCGGCAATGAACTGGTTTTTTTGTCTTCTTGTTATAAGCTATGGGCAGTATGGTTTTCTCTCTGTGTGCGTTTATGCATGAATGACTGCAAATTTTGTATCTTGAAACTTTTGAATTAATAGAATGAAAAAACCTTTACTGATAAACTTTTGTATCTTGAAACTTTTGAAATTTTGTATTTCGAATGACTGTATATTTATAAAATTATAATCAACCATATTCAATCTACAAATAAATAATGGAACAAACTGATTTTTTTTTTATAGCATTACATAAAAAAGATCATGGTATTAAATTTATTTCCATTGTTTAACAAATAATTTAAATAACGTAGCTCATATACAAAAAGCATTTGAAAGAAATTAATTAATAAAAATGAAATAGAATCATAGAAAGCATTTTTATATCCATAAGACTGTAAGAGGCAAACTGAAACAAACTAGAATTTGAAAAAATATCATTAATATTTATGCTTTTGAAATTTACAATTTTTTCATTTGAGACTTGAGTCCCCAAAAAACTTAAAAGCCAAAATGAGTGAGCCATTGTCACTCAGATTGTTAGGGTTCGAGGACATAGGAAAAATGGTTTAACCATTTCTGGAGGAAGTCCCTGCCAATCCGTGCCCATTTTTTGTGACTTGTCAGCTGCTTCGCATTCAGGTTTAGGAGAAATGGTTGCCTGGCCACTGGCACTGCTTGGTCAAGGAGGAGAAGCTTGGATAATTCACTCGCCCAAGGGATCCCCACCCCTAATTTTGCAAGGACGACAAGAGTAATGTCGTCTCCAAGGAAGTCTTCCTTAAAAACCTTCCTCACCAGCATCAGCATATCCACCTTGTCTCCTCCTAGGTCCAGAAGAGATGCTAAGAAGTGGGATGTAATGTCCGTGTTAACACAATACCTATTTTCATTTCGCAGAAACTCTCTGCCCAACACCATCCACACAACCTCATTGGTGAATGACCCAACCTCATTGCAGACTGATTCGAGGGTTGGGTCTCTAACGGAGCCTAGAAAGGCCCTCTGGTCCTCTGCAGAAATGCTTCTCAAGCAGATGGGAGTGTCCATCTGAGAAAATAGATTAACAAATTAAACAACTTGGTTACCTGAGCCTATAAACCTAAAATACCATGAGCTGAAGCTCCGACGATTTAAATACCAAATGGAAAAGGCTAATTGAAGATGAAAGAAGTAGAGATCGTATATAAATTGTTGAAGCTCTTGATTGTAATAATTACTTCTTTAACCATATTAACTGCTATAAAAAAATTTAAATCTTTTGTATCTCTGCAAATCTTTCCCATAAATGCACTATTGTGCGAAAATGGAAACAACTATGAACCAATACCAAATTGGCAAGTATCACATTGGAAGTCGTTGGGACAAAGTGGATTGTCATAAGTGAATAGATATATATTAAATGAACAAAATTATCGATCGTGATTCGTGACATTTGATACGTGTCCATTGAATCCAATTCCATTCCGAGCACTTTCTGGTGAGCTATGTTCTCTTCAAAAAATTGGGCCGAAATAAAACTTCAGCCTTTGATCTATGATCATTGAACGGTTTAAAATTATTGATAGATTTTAGGTATGTGTCACCCTTCACGTGTCAAAGAGGCCACGCTTATTGATACATCATGCAGAGTCCCGACTCATTGTATTATGAATTTATGTGATGTGATGTGCCTTGTCTATTAATGGCAATGAATTCATGAAATCGCCAATAAATTATATATTTTTCCATAAATAACAAAATATTTGCCAATACATTTAAATAATTTTCAAGCCGTGGATAAAAATCGCCAATACATTTAAATAATTTTCAAGCGGTGGATAAAAATCACCAATACATTTAAATAATTTTCAAGCAGTGGATAAAAATCGCCAATACATTTAAATAATTTTTCCTTCGAAGTAAAACTTTTCGCTCATACAATTATATATTTATTCCTTTTAACAAAAATTATTCACCTCCCACAATAAATATTTCCCCATAGAACAAGGTATTATTTGCCAGAAATTTATGGAATTATCATACCCTAGACAAAAATCGCCAATACAAAATAAATTTTTTTCCCATTTAAAATTTTCTTTTGCCATCGATATGAAAATTTCCCCCCAAAAATAAAGTCTGATTTGCTAGGATTTTACACAGTTGCCTAGGGGGTGGTTTCTTAAAGTTATCCCTGGTTACTAGACATCGACTCCGCCTAGCCTCACAGGTCTAAGCGTGTCTTTAATCCCAATGGCAAGTTGATTGGAGGTGACATGAGTTATTTCTACATACTCTAGGCTTAAGTTGATACCCTATTAGTTTAGTGTCTTGGCATGAGTCGTATTGTTAGCAACATGTGGTATGTTATTCAACCCTATGTCAGGTTGCTTTGTGGAGTTGTGATTATTAATTAATTAATGATTAATTGGTTAATATAGTTTATTAATATTACAATTAATTTATTGTGTAGTCTTGGTATTTAATTACTATGGTGTGATCCTACTATTGAGGATTTAATAATTATTTACATTTATTAATATTTATTGGATTTATATTTTATTGGGTGTTTATATTTATGTGGTTATGGTTTATTATTTAATTGGAATTTGGTTTATTTATTTATTGATATTTGGGTATATTTTATTATTTACCCTTTTATTTATTTTTACTGTTTTATTTTACCTACCCTCTTTTAATATTGGCTCTTGTGAGATGGATTTGGGGTATATTATTATTTTATTATTTCTTACCACGAATTTCGATATGGTTGGTAAGATTAATTATATTTTCTAATTTAATTTTGATTGCCTGTGATGAGGTATAGTTTTAATTCAATTATTATAAATATAGTTTTTTAGAGGTTTTGTGAGGGTTCCTTGGCTAGAAAATTATTTGCATTTTTCTGAAGATTTCTTGGCTTCAATTTTGGATTTGGATTTGGGAGCTTGGCTTTGGACTTGGGTTGGATTGTGGATTGGATATTCCACTTCTTCGGATTTCTAAGACCATTTCTTCTATTACCAAGTCAGAGGATCTAACCTTCTTGCATATTCAATTTGAAAAGATTGTATGCTCTATGTTTGCGAGAAGAATTTTGGGAAATGCTAGGTGAATAAAATAAAGATTTTGAAATGATAAAATATTTCTATAGTTTGATTTATATTAAGGGATTTGAGATTATTTTTGTGATTGTCATGAATTCCCCTATTCTGGTTTATGTCTACCTTGAGGATTATTTTGGAGTTCTCTCTTGTTGTGTTGTGTTGTGCATTTAGATTATTTATTCATCTATTTAATTTGATTGAGAGGCCTCACTTGTCCATGTTATTGTGATGAATATTATTATGTCTTTACTATTGTCGAGAGTTTTTTCTATTTGGTGTCGGGCCATATTTATATGTAATGATTTTTATGCGATTTGGCTTGTTAATCCTTCATTTGGTTTTAATCCTTTGGCTTTGCTATGCATTGCATTCGTTTGGAATTCTTTCGGCATCATGCTACCTATTGAAGTTAATTTTTATTCTTAGTCGAACATTTTCTTCCATTTCTGGAGTCCTTTTCCCTTTTGTGGCATATGTGCTACTTTATTGAATATATGCGCTACAAGTTTTTGCAAATACGACATATTGCTAGATATATGCACTAGACTAGTATGTATAAGTGTGATTTTGGAATTCAGATGTGATGTCTTAGTGTCTGTATGCATCATTTGGTTGTGTAAATGCATTGCATAGCTAAGTGTATGTGCTATTCTTTCTTTCTATGCTCTAATTTGTCTTGCAAATGTGTCATTCTAGTTATTAAAGGTGCGAGTATTTTATGTTTATGTGTTGTTTAAATCTATCAATATACAAAATGCTTTGTTTACTGAGTCTTTTTGGCTTTTTTAATTCAATTTTCTAAGTTTGTGTTTTGCTCCAGAGGTTGTTTTCGAGTTCTTGAGATTTCTTATGTTGTTCAAATTTGACTTTGTGATCAGAAGTGGATTATCCATAGTTTATGATGGAGAAAGATGGTTTTGTCTTGCTATGGATAATTGGGTATTCTAATGGTTTTAGCAAGATATATCATGCCTTGTTGTGGTTTATATGTTTACGTATGAGGATCTTGGTTACATTATGTGATTTGGCATTGTGGCATTTTGGCCATTGTTTCATATTTGAATAGTTATGTGTGGATGTTATTATGTGGAATTGAATGAGCCTCATTGTTATAGTGATGTTGTTCACCCTAAGGTATTAGAACATGGTTAGGGAGAGTGGGCTTTCATGAGTTGGCCAGGGTCATGTGAGAATAGGCCACCAAGAGGTTCCTTGTAAGGATGCTTATGGATATAGACTGCTAGGATCTCATTGAAAGTTTTGTTGTTTAATCAAGTGATAATATTAATAATTAATTAGATGGGTTGGGTATATAGGATTCATCTAATTGAGATAAGAATTTGGTTTTTTGTACCCCATCTCATAGCCCTTGAGTGGAGACTCGGGATGAGCTTAGGAAAGTCATGGAGATGGCAAAGTGAACTCCCTTGATTCTCACATAGGTAGAGATGGTTCCACATGTCTATTAGGGGTGTCGGGGCAGAGACCCATGGATCTCCTTTCTTTGTGAGGGTAGCATGTGATGACACTCTTCCCTATATGTGTCCTTGTTCCTTGAGACATGTTTGTTGGATAACCTTTGGGAGTTTTTTGTTTTGTTTTATGCTTGTGATATGATTTAGATTATTGTTTATGAGGTTGTCTTTTAGTTGTGGTGGTTGTATTATTGATTTCATTTGGTTGTTAGGTGTCAGCCTAGGTTTAGATTCTATGTGGGACCTTGTGTCATTCTTTAGAGCACAAGGGGTGGTTCCTTATGGTTCACATGGTCAAATTTTCATTCTTCAGATGGCCTACACCAGGTGTCTCCTATTGGCCTTGTTTTGAAAGATCTAGGTGACTCTATCACTCTTTTGCAAGATGATATGGTTTTGGCGGACTTGGCTAAGGAGGTGCTAGCATTTGGTAAAAGCAAAGGATCTTCTCAAGCTTTGGGCTTGCAACAATGACCCCTTAAAAAAGGTCCTTTGGAGAATTATTCTAAAATTGGCTGCAAGAAGGATTAAGAGAAGGTTAAATTGGTTGGGGAATTGTTGGTGGAATCTAGGTTAGTTAAACCCATTGATGCTCACTTTTCCCAATCTATTCCATGATTTTTCTTTCCTAGAATGTTAGGGGGTTGAATAGAATCCATTGACAAAAGGCTATTCATGATTTGGTGGTAGCTCATTCTCCAGATATTTTTTTGTATCCAAGAGAGTAAGATTTCAGTCGATTCCATGCTTTAGTGTGCTTCTCGTATTTGGTATTTTTGTCAATGTTAGAGTATCGATTATTAAAGTTGTTATGGTGGTCTGACACTTTTTTGGGACCCACAAAAGATTGTTCCACTTTGGTGGATATCTAGTCACTCTACTCTTTATGTGGTGACCTCTATTTTGGAATTTGGGGAATTCATTTTGGCCACTAATGTGTATGCTCCTATTGATATTGTGGGAAAATGAAACCGTGGTCACATATTAGGTATCTTAGATCATGTACTCCTTACTTTCCTTAGATTTTAGTTGGTAATTTCAACTCAATGTTAATTTTGGAGGAGAGAAAATGAGGGTTGGCTCGGGTAGGTCTTGCTTCTGATCTCTTTCGAGCGAATTTTGATTCCCTTGCTTTAATTGATGTCAAACTATTTAATGGGGTCTTTAATTGGAATAATAGATGGTTTAGAGAGGATTCTATCTCAGAATGGCTGGATATATTTCTTGTTTCCTATTTTTGGGTGGGTGGGACTCAGATCATTGGCCAATTAAGTTATCAGTAGTTTCTCCTAGAGTTCCTAAGAATCCTCCTTTCAAGTTTCAACTTATGTGATTTCATGATGCATCCCTCCATGGTTTGATGGCTCAATGGTGGAAATATGGTGGCCCTGCCCATGGTACTGCTATGTATGCCTTTGTTAAGAAATTGCAATTTGTGAAATTTCATCTTAAACGATGGAATAGGACTTGTTTTAGTAACATCCATGCCAGGAAAAGGAATTTTCAGGAATGCCTTGATGTTATCACTCACCAAATTTGGGATTTTGGTTTCTCAGATACTTTAGGTAGGGTTGAATCCCAAGTTGTGAGAGAGTTAGAGGAGTGGGAACTTTGTGAGGAGATTTTATGGAAACAAAAGGCTCAGATTGATTGGCTTCAGGAAGGTGATAGGAACATAGATTTTTTTTATAATTCTATTCAAGCTTGTTGGAATAAGAGTTATATTTTCTCTTTGGTTAATTATGAAGGAATTTAGATATCTTCGTTGCAAGCTTCATCTCAAGAGGTTCATCAGTACTATACGACTCTTTTTTTAAAGGATTCACCTCTTGGTGAAGCTGACGAGAATATGATCATTGCTTGTATTCCCTCTCTTGTCACTAATTTGGCAAATGATTCTCTCACTCAGTCGATCTCTCTGTCTAAATTGGAAGAGATTGTTTTTGATATGCGTAAGGGCAAAGCACCTAGTCCTAATGGATTTCCTGTAGAATTTTTTCAAGAGTTTTGGGATATTATTAATTTGGATTTGTTGGAAGTGGTTCAGGAATCTCTTGGTAGTAAACAAATGCTTTGGGCCTTGAATTCTACTTTTATTGTTCTTGTTCCTAAAAAAGAAGGTGTTAATCAGTTGGATTTATTTTGTCCTATTGCTCTCTATAATG
The DNA here is from genome assembly GCF_030272615.1 of Cryptomeria japonica. NCBI lineage: Eukaryota > Viridiplantae > Streptophyta > Pinopsida > Cupressales > Cupressaceae > Cryptomeria > Cryptomeria japonica. The sequence goes on from NC_081408.1 coordinate 485,729,250, forward strand.
TGGTGTATAAAACCATTACTAAGTTGATTGCGGAGATGCTCAAAATTTGCCTCATCTTTGATCTTGAAAGAGAAAGGGGGTTTTGTGGCTAGAAGGCAAATTTTGGATGAGGTGGTGGTTACTTTTGAAGCCATTCGCTCCATGGAAACTTCTAAAGAGAAATCTATGTTTATCAAGCTAAATATGGCTAAGGTCTGATAGATTTAAGTGACATTTTTTCCCAAAAGTTTTTTTAGCCTTTGGCTTCTATTTTGAATGGATCAGTTGGACAATGAGTTGTGTAACTTCTTCATCATTCTCAGTTATCATTAATGGTGAGCCCTCTATGCTATTTGGTGCTTCTAGGGGTCTTCGCCAAGGGGATCCTTTATCCCCGTATTTGTTTATTATTATAGCTAAGGGCCTTGGTAGATTTCTCAAGTCTTAGGTTTGCCATGGTGTGATTAAGGGGTGGAGTTGTGTTAATGGGCTTCCTAGGCTTTCCCATCTCAAGTTTGTGGATGATACTACTCTTATGGGGATTTCTTGCCTTCATGAAGCTATTTCCTTTAGGCAAGCATATGATATCTATTTAGCTCCTTCAGGTCAAAAAGTTAATGAGCATAATTCTTCTATCTTCTTTTTTAACACTCCTGAACTTATTCATAGGAGGATTACTAATATCTTGAGGTTCCAATTAGTCTCTTTTCCCTTGACCTACTTGGGTATTCCTCTTGTTGTTGGTCGACAACTTAGACCTTTCTGGCGGGACTTGCTTGACAAGTTGTGCAAGAAGGTGCTTCATTAGACTGATCATTGGCTTTCCACTACTGCTAGGGTGACTCTTCTTCAATCAATGATACAAAACCTTCCCATTTATAGGAGTTTTGTTTAGGGACTCTTATGTACTTTCTTAAGGAATTTGATGCTCTATTGCATCAATTTCTTTGGAGTGGTAATTTGTAGACTTTTAAGTGGAATTTAGTTAAGTGGGAGTCTATTTGTAGGCCTAAGAAAGAGGGTGGCCTTGGTCTTTGTTTTGTTGTCTTGAATGGGAAAGCTCTAGCGACCAAATTATATTGGCATTGGTGTACTAGTCAACATCAGGTTTGGGCTCATCTCATCATGTATAAGTACCTGAAAGTGGCTAATTTTTTGGATGTTCCTTGTTACCCATTGGAGAGTGGAGATTCTATGTTTTGGTGCACTTTGAAGATTGGGGCTCAACTGGTTAAGATTGGTTTATTTTGGATTTGTAATAAGGGCTTTGAAGCACTTTCTTGGTTAGATTCTTGGGATGGCAATCTCCCTATCCTTTCTTTGTATCCTCATCTCCAGCCCCTTTGTGATAGTTTTACTGCTTCTAGTTGGGATAAGGTTGAGTGTTTTAAGATTGATCAAAATTTAGGGCCAGTGGTTGGTTGTAGATGGAAGGATCCCTCTAAATGGCCACCAGGTGGATTTGCTAGAGACCGAAAAGAGTTGTCCTAAATTCTTGTTGCTTGGGAGTGCAATTCCTTGGAGGGATAGGATGTTCTTGCCTAAGGAAATGATTCTTCTAGTAATTTTTCTATTTCTACAGGGTATCCGGAGCTTGTTAGGCAATTGTTTGGTGGCTTTGAGGTGCCTTGGTGGAAGCAAGTTTGGAAAAAGCTTTCTTGGGCCAAGTGTAACTTCTTAATGTGGCTAGTGGTTTAGAACTGATATCTTACTTGGGATAACCTGTGTAAGTGGGGTTTCTCGAGTCCCTTGATGTGCATTTTGTGCTAGAATAGTGAGGAGTCTATTTCTGTTTTTTTTTTCAATGCTCCTTTTCCAAGGAGATTGGGCATTTTTGGTGGGGTGTTTGGAATTATCCTTGTTGGCATGTGTCTTCTTTGGATGAGTTCTTGGATTGTTGGGGTAAGGCGCCCGTCAAGACTTCTTTTCTTCAAATTGCTTGGACTCTAAGGCCTACCTTTATTATTTGTCATATTTGGCTGGAGAGGAATAGTAGGATTTTTCAGGATTCTAGAAGGGTTGTTCAACATCTATGGTGGAAAATTATTCACTCTTTGTGAGATAGTTTTCGCCAAGTGTGACTTGGGTGGAGGTGCAAATCCTAGAGATATTGCTATTTGCCACCGTCTCAATTTTCCTCTTCAAGGAAATGTTTTGAGGTGTGTTGGTCAGGTCATACAGAATAGATGTAGGTATCCTTTGCAGAAGTTAAATTAGGAGGGTCATTGGACTCTGCCTCCTCAACAAGTTTTGAAAATTAACACTAATGGTTCATCTGAGAGAATCCTAGTCATGCTAGTATTGGTGGGGTTCGTCGGGATAGTTATGGGAAGTTCAATTTATTTTTTCTATTTATAAGGGTATTCACACTAATAATTTAATGGAGGCTCTTGCCATCTTGTATGTTGCGGATCGTGGTTTTGATCTTGGTTGGTATAGGATTATTTGTAAATTATACTCTTAGGTGGTGGTGACTTTGTTGAATGGTCAACGTCTTGATGTTAGTTGGCACTTAGTTGCACGATTATCAAAAAAGATTCTTTGATTATGTAGCTCTTTGGAATCTATTACTTTTAGTCATATTCCTAGGGAGTGGAGTGGAGTGGTTGATTATCTAGCTAAGTGGGCTTTTGATCATATGCAGAATTAGAATATTGTGGATCATGGGCAATTGCCTCTGACATTGTCTCATATGATTGATAACTTAGTGGAGCATGACATGGTGGTGTAATTCTCTGTATTCTTTTTGAGTTTGAATAATTTTTTAACCCTCTTTTTAGTCTAATTAATACCAAAATAAATTTCTACAAAAAAGGCCTAAAGATAGAATTTATCAAAATTTGAAATGTAGATGATGTATTTGTGAGGCCAAAAGACATAACCAAAAATTCATAGTGGTCCTAATAGATTTAAAAGCTTATGTGCATCCTCATCTCTAATTCTAATTTGATTATTACAATAATGAATATACATTTCATAAAATAAACAACATTAATATCATCTAACAAATTATTAATTGCTAGAATGAGAAACTTATCATTTATGGTGTACTTGTTGAGATCTTTATAATCAAGACATCCTCCAAGAATTATATTTTTTACTTACCATTGCCACAAGAAAGGACTAATAACTCTTACTATTCCTAATAATACCCACCTCTAGCATCTCCCAAACCATCTTCTCAATCTTATTTTTCTATCCATAGGAATACCTATAAGGTTTGGTTTTGGTTTGTTGGCTCCCTAGTAATAATTGAATGAAATTATCATGATCTCTTTGAGGAGGCAGTTCTTTTCGAATCTCTTGTAAAACCAAAAAAAATTGATCTAAAAATTCTTATAGATTCAATAGTGTAGAATCCTTTTAGTGATATGCTTCTCATGAAAATAATTGTTCCATAAATCCATCTACTTCCTTGTTAGGCATATTTTGCATTTGATGAGAGCTTAAGTATCTATTAAAACTTTGCGCATAAACCTCTTTGTTTGTTATCCTCCCTTTGAGTGAAAATATATGAATATCTCCTAGAAGTTCATCTCGATTGTCCCTAGTGTAGTAAGCCATTGTACTCCCAACATAATATATATTGTATAGAGATAGTGAACATCAAGAAATCAATTTAATAATCTCCCATGGATAATTTAATACTATAGAATTTTAATTTTCACAAACAATTAAGAGTACCCCTATCTACACTCATGAATTAAAATTATATATGTATAAAATTATCCAATTCTACCAACATAATCACTCTATCTTTCTTTAGAAAGCATGCTACCTTGAGAACTTGTGGGGTGATAATACCAATAATTACATGACAAGAATTGGTTAGTTGGGTATCTCTTTATTTTTTCTTTGGCTCGTAACAAAAATTTAATATTTGTTCTTCATCACATAGCCCTTCAATGTACAATAATATATTTTTAACATATATGTTGTCTACTATATTTTCTATCAAAATGAAAACATAACCCTTTTTCAATTTATTAATGAATCAATATGGTGGGCCAAGGGTATTTTTGTATGGCAACTATCTCTCGTATGCTAAAAACCCCTACCTTCTATGATCTAAAAATATCTCCTCTATGTTGTGTGCAAGGACAAAAGTATCAAATATAGATATAGATATAGGTATAAACATGTGTACCTCATGTTGGATGTAATTGCTAAATAAAATCTTTTATTGATCTTATTTTTATAATTAACCTTACTTTCTGATATAATTAGTTAACAAACTATTGCTATATATATTGTGAATATAGCTTTTTCTTCTTTTGAGGGCATAACTATTGATACCAAATGAATTGATTTTCTTCTAGATATAAGGACATAATTATCAATTTTGTGCACTTAGAATTCGATTCATTTTATTCAATGGATCCTTGCTATCAAACTTGTGCATATCCACATTTGGTAGTAGATTATGAGATTTCATATGAGCACTAACATTGAGATCTGGATGGGTTGTCGTAGATGACCCACCTTGATTTATTAGAATATTTGGTTGTGAGCATGTATGATCCTTTATATAATCATGTTACTAATGCTAAATATATATCCTTGAATGATAGCCAATTTTCCTTCCACCTATTGCATATCCTCCTCCATCTTCGTACTTTACCATCCAACAGAGACGAAGTTATAAATGGGCTCCCACCAAATCCAAACTATAGTTTTGTTTTCAATGATAAAATATTTTAGTTCTTGAAACAGTAGATCACTTTAGCACAAAATATACACAGATCAACTGCCCTATGGTTTTTAGCCAGTAGAGTACAAATAGGGTGAAAGATCATTATTTGCTCTTCATCCTTGCTTGAACTATTCTATACCAACCTATCTACGCAATTGTGTAACTGGAGTTCTCCTTTATTTGGAAAAGTAAAACCTTTCCTCCTTTATCTAGAAAACTAAAATTATCTGCAATCAATGAAACAACAAAAGATACATATTAACTAGCAAATTTAGGTTAGGATGCGATGAGAGATAAACAATCAATTAAAACAAAATTTGTTGCTCACAATTCTCTCTGCCTAAAACAGATTTTGTTCAATTTTTTAAAAAATTGATACCAAACACTTTCCCAAACATTATTAGATTCTAAAAGCATTCACTCAAATGAAATATTGCATATTTTTTGGTGCCATAAATCTATTCTAGTGATTTGCACAGTGAAAGTTGTTAGACACAACAAATATAAAGAAATTTGAATTTAGCACAAAAAATATAAAAAAAATTGAATGTAGCCCATAAGCTCAGTTGCACACAATTATAAGTGATAACAACCATTGTAACTGATTGTCTCCCTACTTGAAATAAATTGCAAAATGAGAAGCACAATTTGGAGTTTGGTCTAAGAGAAACAGATTTTTAATACCTTGTATGAAGGAAGTTATTTCTTTAGTTTTTTTTTGCATGAGCTTATTCAATTATCCAACATTTTTCTCCTTACTAATATAGTATTTTATTAAAACAAAATCCCACGAGGTGCACATGATGATCAGCTTAAAAGTGTTTAATATTTTGTTTTAGTACAAGTCAAATTTTCTAGTTACAGTCTTTTGGCGCTTCATACAGAGCTAAAGTCAATCAACATTGTGAGTGTAGTCCTTTGGCTCTTCATACAAAGCTATAGTCAATCAACATTGTAAGTGATATTGCTTATTACTGTTAAAGCCTACATTGTCACAAATATTTTTTTTTACTACAAATCAAATTTTCTAGTTGTAGTCCTCTGGCTCTTCATAAAGAGCTATAGTCAATCAACATTGTGAGTGCTATTGCATATTACTGTTAAAGCCTCCAAAATCAAATTAGGATAGCTTAAGAGAACCTTGAAAATCTTTACGTGTCTGATTTCCTAGCCATAGTCCTTTGGCTGTTACATAAAGATATAATCAGTCTTCATTCTGAGTGGTACCACATATTGCTATTGAATTCTCCAAAATGTAACCAAGATATTTGGAGACCTTGAACATGTTCATGTCCAAATTTGTATTTTTTTGCTTACTATAAGTTGTGGTATGTTCCCTACATTTAAAAAATAAAATAAAAAGAAAAGAAAAGATTCATGTAGACTGTATGCCAATGTATTTGAATTTTGCCTAATTATAAGGTCACTAATAGAATACTAGTCCTAGGGAGGTTCATATTAACATGCTTTGGTCAGCGCCACCCTACTATATCAAGTGTCCCTATTAAAAAAGAGTGGAAAACGTTTGAAAAAGGAGTGAAAAGGGTGTTGGAACCCTAAAATTTGCAATTTTTAGAATTCCATATTCTAAGACAAGGAACAAGAAAAATTCTTTATATATATATATATATATATATATATTGAATAGGTACAAGTAATATGTTTTATATTTGTTGCACAATATGAAACCATAACATAAACACAATAATGGGCATAAAAAATGGACTATGAAGCACCAAAGGGGGTATTTACATCATTTAAAGACCGTTTATCCATTATATACCCATAAAGTAGCCTTAAAATACCTCTTATATCCCTAAACAACTTGTAAAGTGACAATTAATTACATAAACTAAGGCAATTTCGGGATTTGGAATTATTTTTATTTAAAAGGGGTGTCTTTTCACCCAAAGGGGTATGAAAACCATTCAACCAAATATATATGGGTGATGTAAAATGTAAAGAGAGGGGGAAGAGAGATACTTGAGGTGGAGGCAATTTTGTACTTTTAAACTTTTTATCAAAAATAACCAGTTGCATTTTCTTTCTCATATGTGTTGAGAGTTAACATATTTTCAGTAGGCAGTTGTTCTATGATATTATCTTGGAGAAGATAAGGTTGTTTGTGTCTTCTTAGTGAAGCTTATGTTCTTATCATTATAAGTTTGAATAAAAGACTTACTTGTGAATTGTAATTATTCCTGGTAATTCTTTCTTGAATGGTCTCTTAAAGTAAGGGTTAAATTCATTCAAGCAAATTATAGATTAAAATAATTAACGAATCTTTTTGAGGGAAAGTAACTGACAGATTTACCAAAGGGGTAGATTTAAAAATTGTCTCATAGAAGCATACATGAAGTCTTGGTGAAATATAAGACTCTATAGCCCAAATAAGAGGAAAGGCACTGATCATTTGTAAACAAACCCTTTAACCATACCAATTACCCTTTACTTTTAAGCATTAGGATTAGTAGAGTAGGTATAGTAGGTAATTTAGCCAAAGTGTAATATATATACTTCTATAAGATACATAGATCAATACACACATATGAAATCAGCCTGTTTAAGAAACTTATGCCATTCTGAGACTGGGAGATATTAGATTAAGACACTAAATCTGCTATAAAAAGCATTAGTTGAAGGAACAACTAGTGAGTAGGAATACCCGCCTAGGTCTTGCAGAGCTAAAGTGAGAGAGTTAGTAACCAAATAGGTTCACTCTATAAGTTGGCCAAGTCAATTGGAGGGTTTGATCATAGGAGTTGGAATTTCCTTAGAACCTATCCAATCTATTGATTTGAGACCCAACAAATGGGAAGACAGAAGATTGAATATCAAACATCAGAAAGGATTGTGAATCTTGGCATGTACTTGTTTTGATCCAATTAAATTATGCATAGTTTTGTTGTTAATTCTGTTATATATATATATATATATATATATATATATATATATGCCACCTCATTGTTCATTCTTCTTTTAGAATTAAGTTTTTCTTGTGTACTCTTGCATCACATTTTCAATATTTGTATCTTGGCTTCATGTAGATTGCCTTTCATTCAACCCTCTATTTGTATTCATTACTGTATCAAGCTTAACAATTCCACTGACCTGTGATTATTAAAACAAATGATTATTCAGATTGATTCTATACTTCAAAGTAGATAATTTACCACAAGGAATCTACTGAGTTCTTGTATTGATTTTTTAGATTGTAACTGTATACGATGAAAATGGATGACAACAATATTGAAAGACCAAATGAATTCAACCACAAAACCCTAGCCTAACAACAACAAAGATCCACCATAACATATGAAGATTACCTAAGACAATGCAAATCAAATGAAATCACAAAGATTATACCATCACATGTCCAATAGGGTTTGAATCTCCATTCTTCCTATCTCCATTGATCTTGCTTGAGATATTTTCTCTCAGATTTTATGTGCACAAGAGCTCAACAAAGAACGAAAGTGTGGTTGCAAGTAGGTTTGATCGCATATGAAAGAGTGTAGTCAATCGATCAGGATGCATAGATTGATTAGGGTTGATAATAAAGGAAGTATCTTCTTATATAGAAGACACTATATGAAATGGAGGGATAAGATTGAGAGGTGTAAAAGATAAATGGTCGGCTATGATTAGAGGGTAGGTAGAGGAAATAAGAAAATAATGAAAGGGTAGGTAGTGTGTGAATTAAGAGATGAATGACATGTGTCATGGGTGGAAAAGGGTAATGAATTAATTAAATAAATAAAGATTTATTTAATTAATAGAAGAAGTGGGATCAATTAAATAAATAAGATATTTAATTAATTTAGGAAAAGGATAATTTAAATAAATAAATGTATTTATTTAAATGAGAAATAAGGCTAGAAGAGGATAAATGAATTAATTAAATAAATAAAGATTTATTCAACTAATAGAAGAATTAGGATAAAATAATTAAATAAATAAAATATTTATTTAATTAGACTGGACAATTTTAGGCGTCTACATTTTGCCCCTCTTTAAGACAATGCAGCTTGTCGCATTGTTTCAAAGAAGATAAGATGAACTAATACAAAGTTGCCCAAGATGGGAATGATATGCCCCCTCGAGAGATTAGATGAAAATGTCTGAAAAGATCACAGACAATCTCTCGATAAGAAAGAAAGGCTAGAATGGACTGGCTAGATAGGATAGAGTGACAGAGTCATGGGATAATGAAGAGTGACTTGGGAAACGAGGGCTAGAGCTAGGGCTAGGGCAGTCTATAAAATAGACCATGAGGGGAAAACATCCTCATTGTCATCCACACATCCAAGAGATTAGAGTGCAGAGAGTGAATAGAGAAGCAGCAGTTAGCAGCGATGGCATTGGTGCATAGATTCGATCGCGTTCGCCAATTTCAGAGGCCAACAGATGCAGGAGAGCTGGTGAGTACCACAAAACCTCTTTGTACTTTATCACATGAAATGTTGTCATAAATGCATGTTAGGTATAGCAATAAATGCTTGTTTGTGTCATGAAAGCGTGTTTATGTCAAAATGTGCATTTATGTCTTCTAGGGAAAATCGACAGTTTTGTGATGAACATACGCTGTCGATTGGATAAGTTGTTGAGAGGATACACTCAAGTAGGTCCTCTAGCGAAGACTAGAATAGAAAATAGGGCAAGGATTGACAATTCTGTGATAGAACATATGTTGTCAATTAGGAAACTACTCAACAGGATACACTCAAGCAGAGGCCCTAGGATAGGATAGATCAAGGCACTTTGTGATGAACAATGAGTACCAAGACATAGTACTTTGTGATGAACATGGAGTACTAAAAAGAGCAGCACTTTGTGATGAACAGAGAGTGCAAATATGAGCAACACTTTGTGATGAATAGGGAGTGCAAGAACACCTAGTACTTTGTGATGAACAAGGAGTACCACTAGGATAGAAGCAACACTTTGTGATGAACAATGAGTGTCACTAGGATAGAAGCAACACTTTGTGATGAACAGTGAGTGTCACTAGGATAGAATATCATAAGCACTAGGATAAAGAGTAGCATTTTATGATGAACAAGGAATGTCCTTTTGACTGACACAGTTGATTTACTTGACTGCAAGAGTACCTACCCATGCTGGAGTCATGGGAGAGATTCCCATCGACTCAGAGGTTACGACCAGAGCTGACATTTGAGGACAGAGCCGTGATTGAGGTTATGGGTTTACGATTCATTTTGTATGTGCCTGAGTTTTGGGTGAACATGGGATTGTTGACTGCTTTAGCTAAGAGATGGCACTCTAAGACATGCACGTTCCAATTGTCAATGGGTGAGATGACAGTCACCTTAGAGGATGTGTACAAGATTTTGAGGATACCGATCGATGGGGAGTTGATACCCTATGATCAAGAGGGAGACAAGGATGCCCTGAGATGAGTGTTCTGGGATCTGGGACTGGAGATGAGGGCAGGTAATGTGGCCTAGGATACCATGACAGTGACAGGACTGGCACTACCAACAATGCTAGGAGGAGTGATTAGCGGGTTCCTGTGTCCAGATAGGGTGACATGAGGGTTGGTTGTGGGCTAGGGGAGCACCTTGAAGACACTGGTGACACAACATACTAGATATGCCTGGGGACCGTGCGTGCTGGCACATTTATATTATGAGCTCCATTAGTTCATCTACCATGGATCCATAGGATTGGGATATGGAGTTACATTGCTATAGGTGTGGGCATATGAGCATCTACCAGGGACACGACTGATACATTTCAGAGCCAAGGGTCACACTTGCAGCTTTGTACATTTGCATGATATGATTACATCACAATCGCAGATTGGTAGGTTGGAGTACTGGCATCGAGTCCTTGATGAGATTGACACTATGATATGGAAACTATACCGAGAGTGCGAGCAGTGGGAGGATGATGCAATGGATATGCCATACACTTTCAGGAGCAGATATCTGATTGGGTGGATGCCCTATGTACTGGAGAGGCAGTTGGTAGAAAGGGTATGCAGGCAATTTGGTAGGATCCAGCGGATGCCATGGGGTTCCGGTATGTATGTGTAGACAGTGTGAGACCAGGCACACTTTGGACCACTGTTATCATATGATCAGGCCATGATGCAGCTTGTGGAGATGGTGCCCATGCCATGGGATATGTGGCCTGAGATTGAGGATGCAATGATGGATGTAGAGTACACTGCATATTGGGCAGAGCATCCATTTCCACGCTTGACAGATCCAGGAGAGCTGATATATGGAGATGGTGGAGAGGATGAGGATGATGATGGAGATGGTGGAGGTAGAGGCTAATGGAGGAGGGGGGGTGCAGTAGGAGAGAGGAGGGTGGCTCCGCGGAGAGAGGGTGAAGAGGAGAGACAGGCTTAGGTGGTGAGAGGTCGCGGTGGGTTGCCATTACAAGTGCCAACAACATAGGGTCCCAGACAAGTGCAAGGACAGGTACAGGGATGGGGACAGGGGTAGGGACAGGGGCAAGGGCAGCCACATGAGCAGGCACAAGTATAGGCACAGGTATAAGGGGTCGAGGAGGAGGAGGATGAGCTATTTGAGCTGAGGGAGATCTGCCAGGGATAGGCAGATGAGATCCAGGAGCTGGAGAGGGAGAGGGATCAACTCAAGAGACAACTTAGGGACATTGAGCGAGAGCAAGATCAGGCTATCTAGCACTACACTGAGGCTGAGATAGCACTAAGGGCTTGGAGGTAGGCAGTAGAGGACACAGGGGCTGGATATGCTTATGTTCTATGGGTAGGGGAGGAAATAGGTTATTGGCGCGACCTATACTACGGGCAATGCCACCAGAACAGCGAGCGAGGAGCTTCCACAGACCATCACGGACAGCAAAAACCACTGGAGGGAGTCACAGGAGACAAGCGTCTAGTGGTGGGGTCATGGGTCCTCCACCACCACCAGATAGAGGGGACAGGAGAGATGATCCTGGGGTGGGTCCTTCCAGGGCTCAGACTCCATCGAGGCCAGGTGGCTCCAAGGGGGGGAAGTTCATCATAGCCTTAAAGGGCTCTCTATGTATCAATTTTGTACCATTTTTGTATGATGATGTAGACACCTTTGGGTGATTTGTAGCCATATGATTTTGACATCATTGTATTATGACACTTATGATTATATATATATGAGATGATTCATCTTTGCGGTAGCTATATGCATGTGTACCTATGTGATGAGATGTTTCATGATGTATATTTCTATGTGATGATTATGTTATGGATGCAAATATGTAGATGATGAAATTCAATATTTTTGTTCTTTTATGTTTTTAATATGTTATGCGTGATGAAAATGTGAATGTATGAAATGCAAATGAATAAAATGTAGAATTTGCTAACATGTGTTATGTGCAAGATGTGATGCAATTGTGATATCTATATGTATGTATGAAATGCTTATATGTGGTAATGCAGGTGTAACTACATGAAATGCAAAATATTTTGGTGTGTCATTATACTCAGTCGTGTGATAGCAGGCTACACGGACTCAAGAAGGATGATGGAAGTCAATCAAGAAAGGGGGATGGAAGATAGAAGATATGAAAGTGAAAGAGCTTCTTGTACATCATCATCATTGAGCTTTATTATGGCAAGTAGGTTATGACAATCAAGGCATATGCTCGACCCAAAAAGTCATTGTACCTGTTTGCATGGAGATAAGATAGTCTCAAACAAGGAATGCCCTAGTTCACACTAGACTCTTAGTGTCCTCATATCCTTGGACAAGTCATAGCATTACTAAGAGACAATTCACAGACAGCAAATAAAAATAGGTGACGATACCCCATCCTTTCCTTTCTAGTCAAAGACATCCTGGAGATAGAATCTCTAGTCAAAGACATCCTGGAAAAGCTAAAAGACATGTCACCAAAAGATAAAATCAAAAGAAAACCAAGACTTGACACCAACATCCACTGTAGTCCTCAAGTTTTGTGTCTCTTGTCACTTGTATAAATCTTATTTGATTGTGGTCACAATGTTTACTTTCACAAAAAGGATAGATAGCACTGAACCATATGTTGTCTGAGTCTGTTGAAAGATTTGATTTGTTGATGCCCATTGTTGCTGTAGTGTCTCATCTGAAACTGACTGAATCCATGAAACTAATACTTTATTGTGGAGAAGATGAAACTTTATTGCGGATTGTGCACGGATAGACTGAAGAAAAGTGGAAGAAATTGTACTCCTCAAAATGTGTGATGCTCTTAGTTCCACACCCATCACTAGACGTAGGATTTGCCCTAGCCATAGATAGGAGCTGATTTATTAAGGATGGAAAGGGGTGAAAGGAATGTTTATTATGAATGGCTAACCAATCTTGGGTAGATCAATAACAAGCCATGATAGGAATGTGTAAAGTTTATTATGGATAGATAGGTTGTGAGTGTGTGCAAAGTGAAAGGATGAGATGGAATCCTGAAGGAGGGAGGAGCAAGTCTCTACGCATGGTGCCAGTGACCCAATTTTCACCATGGTACTTGCCCAGGGTGCCACCGAAGTGGTTTTCACCGTTGGATGAAATGTTTTTCTATTTATTTATTTTTTTCACAAGGCGCCTGTTTGCCAGGTTTTCACCAAGTAACGATTTTTTATTTTTATGATTTTTTTGTATTTTTGAATTTTTTATTTTTTTTGTATTTTTGAATTAGGATACTCTGAAAAGCTATGTGTAAAACCTGCGAAGGTGCATGTTGTTGATAGGATCCTCCAAAGGTTCACCCTCTAGAGTTGAAAGATGATATGCACCAGATCCATATGTTGTCATGATGATGTAAGACCCAAGCCAATTTGGTTTGAACTTGCCCTTCTTCTCTCTATCTTGCTGATTCTTAGGATTTTCTTTGAGAACTAGGTCACCTACCTCAAATGTGTGAGGCTTCACCTTGTGATTGTAGATGCATTGTTCCTTGACTGAATGATGTGTAGATCGAGTGACTGTCTTCCTTGATAAAGGAACAAAGATAGAATTGCTAGTGTGTGGACTAGACAAGCCTGTATGCGTGTCATCTAAAGAAGTTTGGGCATCATTGGTAACAAAGTCCTTTGAGTAAGCTCCATTAAAGTTCCATGATGTATGGCCAGAAGGGAAAGGGTGTATGGAACAAGTGGATGAGTTATGAAGGCCTATGATTGCGAAAAGAAGTGAAAGTATCATGACATGATGGAGACTTAGGATCAACAAGTATTCTTTTTGACTTGAAATTTTAGAAATTTTGCCCCTAGTTATTTTGATATTAGGGGAGATCATCTCTTGCTCTTTTTGCTTCATAGGATTTTTATCCTTGACTTTGATTTTTGCAGAGTCCAATAGCTTTTGATTTTGATTTGGACTAAAGGACTTTTCTTTAGTTTTGACTTTTAGTTTTTTCTGCTCATAGCTTGATTTTTCATCCCCAATTAGTAAGGGCTTTTGTGATTCTTGTTGATCCAAGTCTGGGAGAGGAGTGAAAATGGAATGAGTGGATGAAATGGTAAAGCTATGTGAGTTATCAAGAGGGTTGGCGATATGCTCAATAGATTCTTCATTGGAACCACTCTTAGGACTATTGATATCAAGAAATGCTTGCACCACTAGAGGATATTTGCATTCAGACTTAGTAGCCACAACACTAGGTTGTTCACACCCAATTCCTTGCAAATTTTTTATAGATTGTTCCCGTCGATTGAATACCTTAGGAGATAGTGGGAGTTGATCAACATGAAAGATATACTCACCACATCCCATGTCTTTAACCTTGAATTTTTCTTTTAGCTCTGCTTGTTTTGATGTAGAAGCTTTCAAGGATTCAGGATCCACATATGATGAAGATGGAACAGCTTCTCGATTGACCGGTACTGTTATTTCTAATCTAGGTCGCAGATTGTTGCAATATATGTGTAGACGTATAAAAATGACCATATTCCTAAATGAATATTTTATGTTCATTTCCCTATTTCATTAAATCCAATTTAATTAAATTATCCACATTCTTCTATTTTATTAAGTAAATTACTCAATTTATTTAAATAAAATTCACTATACCCATTTAGTGAATAAATCATTTTATTCAATTAAATTCCCCCTATCCACTTTTAATTAAATTCAAATTTAATTAAATAGTTATCCTAAGTTAAATAAATCTAATTTATTTAATTTCCTCAAATTGCAACCAAATTGAATTAAATCATTTAAATCAATTAAATCCTATTATCCCCCTCCATCCACTTGCAAAATCCCAAACCCCTTTCTAATCCCTTCCAGAATCTTCTAATCGCTTCTAATTAACCTAACCCCTCCTCTAAACTTTGTCACATCCCTAAGCAAAGGGAAGTCACTTCTCAAAGCCTCAAAGTCTTTGATAACCATTAAAGGCTTTCAACCTTCAACCACTAAATGTCTCAAAGTCTTTGATAACCTTTGAAAGCTTCCAACCTTCAACCACTTAATCCACAAAGTCTCCAATAACCATTAATGGTTAACCCGAACCCTCCTACATGGTTAAAACATTTGTTTTGACTCAACCTCTACCCAACCCAAGGGTCTCATCAGGCCTTTAATGCTTTGACCATGATTATCTCTTAAACATTTGCACAAAGGTTTATCCTTGGATTAACTCCTAATCCAGTGGGTAATCCTAACTTAGACTTGACCCTTAGCCTCTAGATAACCATGAGGTCTTCTCAGGCATTCAATGTCTCCAACCCCTTCTTTCAACCCAATCTTATGTTGACACTTGTCACCATGTCATTGGTGCAATTTACAAACATGGATCCCCAACTTTCAAACTCAACCCTTGATTAAACCATTCAATCTTGACCATCCATTGCCCTATTCTTGTTATAAATAGAGCTCTCACTCCTCCATTTTCATATATAGAATCCTCTAAATTTGAATCATTACACTTATGCTCAAATTCTTTCAAGCTTTCATATCATTTTTATGCTCATCATTTAGCCTCTTTTAGATCAGGAATTAGACTAAATATGCATGTTTAGAGTACTTTATTTATCATTTTAGCTCAATCATAGACTAAATATAGTATGCTAGGATAGTATTCATACTAACCTTGTTATCTTATCATCTAGTTATTGCATTTCTAGAATCATACATAGCTTAAAATACGTCTCATACTAAAATCTATCAAAGCATCTCTCGTTCTTGGATTTGCCATCCCTAAACCATTTTGCTCAGTAATCTGAGAGCAAAAATGATGGTTTGAGGGACATTGTGAGATAGAGAACCATGGGACCCTCCTTGGGAAGCTGAGTAATACTACGTTACTCCATAGCTTGCACCAAGAAGTCCTGTGTGTGTGTGGATTAGTAATTTAACCATATTTTCACATTTTGAATTCTACCAGCCCACTTTTCCCGCATACAATATGAATGGATTTGGGTCAGCATTAACTATTATTTCAACTCCATTGTGAGGAAACTTAATGCATTGGTGATATATAGATGGGACTATGCTCATCTCATGAATCCATGGACGTCCTAGCAATATGTTGTATGTAAGCTCTAGATCAAGGACATGACAAACCACATCCTTTGTAATCGGTCCAACTATGAGAGGCAAGGTGACTATGCCCTTGGATGAATGCTCTTCATCGTCATATGCTTTGATGGTGATTGCATGTGTAGAATTTATAGCCTTTTCAGAATATCCCAATTATTTAATAGTTCTCAATGTACAAATGTTTAGACCTGCTCCTCCATCTATCAGGACTTGTTTTATTTGGTGTTTGTGTAAGAAGGCTTCAATATGTAAAGGTGCATTATGTGGCTGACTTACGGAGGTTTCATCGGCTTCTATGAATGTAAGGGAGTGTGGAATGGAAAGGTGTCCCACCATGGCTTGAAATTGGTCCACATTCAGATCAGTGGGGATGGAAGTGTCTCTCAAAGTTTTGTCAAGAATGGCTTTATGTGTGGGGGATATGCGTAAAAGCTCAAGGATAGATATGAGCGCGGGTGTCTTCCCTAACTGTTCTACAAGGTCATACTCAGGTTTTGTTGATGAGGAAGCGGTGTTTTTAGATGGAGCACCTTGCAAAGTGAATTTACCTCGACCAGTTGTAACATTACATTCAGAGGTAGGTTCGAAAGAAGATCCAATTCCTTTCAAGATGATCTTGGGTCTTTGGGTAGAATTCTCAAGCATTTTGTCCTTGATGATAATGGTAGAGACATAATTGTCCATCAAAATGTGATTGATAGTTGAATCATAGTTATAAGGTGCTCTAGTATAGTTGGTTTGGTCATCTGTGGCTTTAGCTTTTCCCTTGTCATGTTTTGGGAATGGTTCTTTAAACATCTCATGTTCTTGATTGGATGAGTATCCCTCAATCTCAATGTCACCTCTATCAATAAGATCTTGTATGATGTTCTTCAGTCGATGACAATTTCTTGTCTTAGGACCCTTGCTTTTATGAAATTCACAATACTTATCATCATTCCACCAATTTGGTTTAACCTTTGGCTCATATGGAGGCAGATCTGGAATCGTTATTATTTTGTTTGCCACTAGCTTCTTGAAAACTGACTCAAGTGGTTCTCCCAATGGAGTGTACTTCCTTCATGATTTGGAAGTTGTTTGATTATTCACTTGATTGTTTGTAGAGATTGATCCAAAAAAAATGATTTTGGGTCGCACTGTATTAGCATCCACAACACCATCATTGACTGTGTTCTTGTTTTTATTCCAAAATCTTGGCTTCTCTTTTCCTTTAAAGTCATCTTTGTTTTCTTTGAATATCTTAATGACTCCTTGTTCAATTAGGACTTTCTCTATTGCTAAGCCTTTTTCAATGACGTCCTTGAAGGTGGACAAACAAGCTTTTCTTAGGTCATAACCAATGTCTTTGTTAACATTCTGAGTGAACATTTCTACCATTTTTTTTTGTGGAATTTCACAAGAACATCTGTTGGCTAAATTCCTCCATCTTTGTAAAAATGATGAAAAAGATTCTCCATCCTTTTGCTTGGTGTTGCACAAAATAGTGACTGATATGTCTGTCTCTATGTTGTATGAGAAATATTGTATAAATGCCTCAGCTAAGTCACCCCATGACTTAATTCCAGGTGGGAGTTGGGAGAACCATTCCATAGCTTGATCACCTAAGCTTTGTGGGAATAATCTCATCAAATATGTCTCTTCTGCTGCTACTTCAATGCAAGCTGTGAAAAATTGTCTTATATGTGCCTTAGGATCCCTTTTCCTCTATACTTATCAAACTTAGGCATCACAAAGTGTGTAGTAAATGGAGGCATTGGAATGCTGTTGTCAAATGGATAGGGACATATGTCTCTCATTGTGTATGTTGGCTTCGGTGTATTTATTTCCTCCATTTTCTTTTTTAAG
Organism: Cryptomeria japonica; assembly: GCF_030272615.1. Lineage (NCBI taxonomy): Eukaryota > Viridiplantae > Streptophyta > Pinopsida > Cupressales > Cupressaceae > Cryptomeria > Cryptomeria japonica. The sequence continues at coordinate 485,747,283 of NC_081408.1, forward strand.
TCCTTGATTTGTTGTTCCAAATTATTCCTAGGTAGAGACCGACTTCTTGAACCATACCCCATGCCTGAACCACTATGTGGAGGAGCATGTTGCATATATGGATGATATTGATCATACACATGTTCATATGGAGGAGGTCTATAGTGATGTTGCGTATATGGACCACTTGGTATAGAGTCATGATGAGGAATGGAATATTTGTTTTGTCCATGTATACCATACTCTATAGGCATGTCATGAGCTTGTTCTAATGTGTTTCCCCCAAATTTGACCTGGGGTTTCCTCGTGTCCAAATTTTGAACATGCCTTTGTATATCCAATTGCTTTGGTGATTGATCCTTAGAATTGGTATGTGATTGAGTATATTTTTCTGCATAAAACTTCCATAATGGTCTATGAAGGTGAATATCATATGCTTGTCCATGTGTATGTGGGACCTCTAGTTTTTGAAACAAAGATGATGGTGATTCAGACACAAGATGTGGTCCTCTATTGCCTCAACTATTAGGCCTCCTTTGATCCATGTTGAGGTGAGGTTGTTGCAAAGGTCGATTTTCCATTATTTGAGACATGTCAAAATCATGAGGGATCTTGGCTCCACTATGTGCCATCACTTGTAAGAAATATTGTCTATCTCTCTTCATTATTTCCTCAGCCAATCTATTGAAACGGGGATCCATAATGGTGTCTTCCACTTTTGCTGAATGTACAGAAAAGTTGTCCATATGGTCATTGTGTGTATCATTGTTGTTTATAGTATCCATGTTCTCAACATTTGGAATATTTCTATAAGCATCCATGTCAGGTAATGTGTTATGATCAGAATTGAAAAAGATATCATTCTCATATTCATAGGAACTCATGTTTGTGGACTCTTGAGCCTCTTTAGTTTCTCTCCTAGATTTTTGGGAACGGGTTTCAACCATGAACTACGTATTGACCAAGATGTGTGAGACTAGATGAATATGGAAAGAGTATGGAAGACCAAGAGTTGGATGGAATGTAAATGAATCTGAAGTGTACTTGCAATGTCCAAAGTGTAAGATAGAGTATGTGTGTAGTAGAGTAGGTGTGACTTCCAAAGAGATGATAGTTTCTCTTCATGAGGTAAGTTGACCTTGACTCTAAGTAAGACCAAATGAGACCCAAAGGTGATAGACCTTGATGAGGGACCACTTAGCAAAATGTTGTTGTATGTAATGTGTTGACAAAGTATGATGAGGACAAGAAAGTGACCTTTTGACTCAAGTTTAGACAAATGTGAATGTAATGAAAGGTGTAAAGCAATGATGGCCTTTGTGAGACCCAAAAGATAGGTTGAATTCTAGATGAAAACCCAGAGAGATACCTAGGAAGCTCAATAAGTCTGAAACTAATTGTTCCTTGTTTGTTGGATTATGAAAGTTTTCAATTCTGAACATAGACGTGCCTGTATACTTCACAGATGTGTTTAAATGACATAGACGCTATTCTATCAGACACTGACACGCTTAAATGACACAGATGTGGTTCTATCAAACACATATGCATTTCTAAGATGTTGTAAGTGCAATGTTTCTCAAGAGAACACAGACACTTTTCTGCCCTTCACAGACGCAGTTATATGACACAGATGCGGGTTTGTCAGACAGACACGTTTCTAAAAATTTTGTGCAATTTCTCCAATTTGTGAAGTGACTTTTTGTGACCAAATCTGAATGTTTGACTTTTTTTCATGACAAGAGGACACAATGTTGATGAGGACTCAATATTTGCAAGTGTTTAGACTCAAAATGACTCCAAAGAAAAGTGTGTTGTTTGATGTAAAATTGTTTTGCATATGCTTGAAGACATAAAAGACACAATGTTTTGATGTTTGGTCTTGAATGTTTGATTGTTCAAAAGAAGACAAGCACAATTCTTATGGCTGGCCAGGACAATAGTTGTTGATTCCCACATGAGGCTATGCTATTCAGAGTGGATACTTAGATGCTTGACCCCACTGGCTCCACCCTCGGCACTGACATCTCAAGGCAGCCAAGCATCAGTCCCCATGAAAACTCCTCGTGGTGAACTTTGTATCTCTACTAAGAACCGTATGTGTGTGGGTCGTTCCAGAGGTCCGACCTCCTGCCCCAACAACTAGAAGGATTTTAGCTTCTAAAACAAAAAGGTGCTAGTAAGGGCATCCACTCGTGTGGCCATACATGCGGCACTTTTAGCTCTGTAAATACAGAAGGCTCCCAGTCGGTAGGGGTTACGCCCTACAAATGAACAAATAAATTTGATCAAACAGGTTTATGGGGAGACATAGTGTCGGTATGAACTAATCAGTACATGTTATCCATAGTTTTCACCATGAATACAGTTGTTTATAGTGGTTCCGAAGAGGTGGGTTTTCCTCGCTGCCACTTGGGTTGTTCTCTCCTCACTAGTAGTCCTAATGACCACATGGGGAGACAGGCCCTCTAAAGATTAAACAAAAAGAGCCTATTGCTCAAGACACAAAAGACAATGGTTCAATTTTAGTGCACCAATTGAAGTGTTTGCTAATCTATGAAAACAAGGCACATAATGAAAGATCAAAAACCGTTGCTAAGATCCTGCAACAAAGATTCATTAGTAGTTTGGATTTGTTTCAAATGATCACCCCTTCTTGCAAGCACACAAGTTAGGTAAATTTTAGATCCAAAAGACTGTGAAAATAGGGGCCTTCAACAAAACGATTTTGCTTTCAAGACAAGCTGCACCAATTTCGTTAGCTATATCTAGCGATGTTAGCTCAAAATAAACCAGATCTGAAAATCCGAATGATGAAAAAAAAACCGAATCAAAGAAAACCAAAATGTAACAACCTCACACAGATGCGGTTATCAGAAACACAAACGCTATATAACTTCACAGACATGCTTAGATCTGACACAAACATGGTTCCAAAACATAGATGTGGCTCCTGGACACAGATGCGCCTAACGACTTCACAGACGCGACTAGGGAACATAGACGTGTTTCCCGGAATCTGCAAAAAAAATAAATAAATAAATACTATCGAGGGTGTAGATGCGATTCCAGATGTCACAGACGTGGCAGAAAACCAAAAACACAATCCGAAAGCACGCAGACACTAAAATATCAAAAGTTTGTCGGAAATGTCAGATCCGCAACTTCAAAACACAAAATCTACAACAAAAGATTTTAAATGCAAAAGGGACAAGAGTCCCACCAGGCGTGCCAAAATGTATACAGTGAAAATGGATGACAACAATATTGAAAGACCAAATGAATTCAACCATAAAACCCTAGCCTAACAACAACAAAGATCCACCATAACATATGAAGATTACCTAAGACAATGCAAATCAAATGAAATCACAAAGATTATACCATCACATGTCCAATAGGGTTTGAATCTCCATTCTTCCTATCTCCATTGATCTTGCTTGAGATATTTTCTCTCAGATTTTATGTGCACAAGAGCTCAACAAAGAATGGAAGTGTGGTTGCAAGTAGGCTTGATCGCATATGAAAGAGTGTAGTCAATCGATCAGGATGCATAGATTGATTAGGGTTGATAATAAAGGAAGTATCCTCTTATATAGAAGACACTATATGAAATGGAGGGATAAGATTGAGAGGTGTAAAAGATAAATGGTCGGCTATGATTAGAGGGTAGGTAGAGGAAATAAGAAAATAATGAAAGGGTAGGTAGTGTGTGAATTAAGAGATGAATGACATGTGTCATGGGTGGAAAAGGGTAATGAATTAATTAAATAAATAAAGATTTATTTAATTAATAGAAGAAGTGGGATCAATTAAATAAATAAGATATTTATTTAATTTAGGAAAAGGATAATTTAAATAAATAAATGTATTTATTTAAATGAGAAATAAGGCTAGAAGAGGATAAATGAATTAATTAAATAAATAAAGATTTATTCAATTAATAGAAGAATTAGGATAAAATAATTTAAATAAATAAAATATTTATTTAATTAGACTAGACAATTTTAGGTGTCTACAGTAACTATTAACTTATCAAAGTTCTCCCCTATCTTCCAGAATTTTTTTTTTCCAAAATATAAGATAAATCAAAATTGATATTTTACAGAACCAATTTATGTAGTACACAAAACCAAGATTGTTCTTCCAATTTGGTAGGAACTATGCGACACTAAGAATTTTTCATAGAAAAACTTTTGCAAAATAGCTTTGGATGAAGATTTTCTTATCAATATCATACAATTGAGAACATACCAATTTTAGCTTTTTACTATCTAGATGGGGTAGACGATACAACGATTTGATTATTGGTGCTTGTTTTGGATTGATCAAAGAGATAGTTTATATTCATCAACAATACTTGAGCAACATATAATAGTATTATAAATAGACCTTTTGGAAAAATGAAGTGTATAAGAGTATATGGGAGCCATTTTAGTTTCCAACAACTAAAAAGAACCTTTGTACACAAGCATTGTGCTAAGAGGGCATTGCTCATCCTATCTAGTAAAATCATAAATCAAACCCACGGACTAAAAATAGCTAGTTAGAGGACTAAGTAATTTGACTATTTTTTGTTCCCAAGGATCTTAAAAGGATTGAAAATGACCAGGCTTAAATTAAACTAAGGCTAGTTGAATGTGCCTATTGGAAATTTTGTAAGTTTAATGGAATCATAGTAATTGTAATAGGATAGATTTCCCTATAAAGAGAAGTAGGTTACAAAATTCATGGTTTTTATTAGTCTTGAGCTACTATAAATGTACGTATTAAAAACTCTTTCCCGGATATAATATTTTGGATTTTTCTAGACTTTTAAAGACATGTATAGGCTAGTTGAATTTCCTTTATGACTTGGTAATTGGTATATTACTCAAAGAGTGTATTTATAGATATGCACCTCCACCATAAAATAAGTCATTTCTTGTCTTCATTACATGGTTGATATGCTTTAAAAATTGTAATGAGGAGTTACATGGATTATTATCTGTCATCCTCGAACTAGATACTCTACCCCATAATGCATGATAGTTCAGGTACTCTTTAGAAATGAAGTTTTGAAGTACCTGGATAAAATTTGCATGTGCAATGTGCCTAGAACTTCAAAATCAATCTCAAATAGAAATTATGATAGCCCTTAGGCTACCATGGGATAGCAAAAGACATACAAACTTTGACATTGTTGAAAAAAAATGAAATTCAAAGCAAGATTATAAATGGATAGAAATAACCCAACTAAAGTCACGACCAAGATCTATAAAAGCAAAATATAAGAACCAAAATCTCCAATGAATTACAGTTGAAATTCTGATAATCTTCAACCTAGAGACCTTATCCACATACCATGGAGAAGCTAAATGCTTGATGGAAATCAAAACACCAATTGAAAAATGACATGCAGTAGACTAAAACTCGAAATAAGATCAAAATTACCAAATGATGAGGCACTTAAGACTGCAAACATTAAAAGAAACAACAAGAACATGAGACATATCTGTAAACTCCAAACATTATGTATTATTTTGAGAAGATGATAAAATTTTGAACATTATGGTCAAAGCATACTAGCATAGAACAAAATTTAAATGATTTAACTTTTTCATTTTGAATGTTTCTGATGAATCAATGTGAGAGATCCAAACATTTCTTTGTTTTGTTATATCAAGTCACCCATGCACAACAAAATAGTATAGGGAGAAAAGCTATAATGAAGATGTGGAGGATCATTGCCAGTTTTATCTGGAGATGATGTCATTATCATCGAAACTTTTTCTTCTCTTATGTTTTTTTCATCCTATAATGAGGTGACACTTGGAATTGAACCGAGATAGAGGGTTTACAGTACCCTGCCTAACCACTTGGTTATGTCACCAAAACAAAATCAAGATGGGTATAGTCATACTGTAGCACAAGAGCCAGAGGCAAATATCTTACTTTCATTCATTGTAAGGACAAAAAAATTTAATTAAACAAAGTATCAAAGTGTATAAACCAAATTTTTGAACAAACCACAAGACTAAGATAAAAATTGATTATTGACTCAAATTGGGAACACAATATACAAGATAAGATACCAATAAAAATAGAAGAAGCATAGATTTGTAAATTCAATTGTTAAGAAATAATCACCTGAACTGTAAAAACTATGGAATTTTAATGTGACATTCAAGACAAGCTAACAGCTTCTCAAACAGGGCAGTTACTCCCATTGGACTCCCATCCATCATAATTGGTACCATGAAAACTTGGCATGAGAAAGATAGACATTTCAAATGGGTACAAAACTAATTACTTAAATGAGAATTTGAATTGGTTGCACTATGATTCAATTAATTATATTTTTGTTGTGTTGTGTATCTCAGAAATTTGAATTTACAAAAATGATTAAATAAATAAATATATGAACTAGGCATCATTGAAATTTGAATTAGTTGCCTCAAAATAATATATGAAATATTTTGCATGTTGTCAAGGGAAAAGCAAACAAAATAATTACTTTAATTAGGAGCGGCTAAGAACTGATCAAGGATTGAATAATATGTCCTATAGAAACTTTTGTTGTGTATGATGAGATAAGTGTTAAATTATCATGAATTACTGCGAATTCAAGCCTAGCTAAGCTTGCTCTTAAATCTACAATAAAAAATGAACATATTGAGTGATAAAATTGGCTAATGCATTACACCGAAACTCTAGATGTTGTATATTATATGGACAAAGTTTGGTACCAGTACAGACTAAAAAATTCAGCATGGAGAATTTTATAATACAAATAAATAAAAAGATAATTATACCCTAACTATAATGACAATACTACATTTTGAAATTTAGTCGGGTTCTGATTTCAATTTAAAGAAATGAATTGGATACCTCAAAAAATGCTTCAAAAGCCGAAGACAACAAGGAGATTGGAGATTGTTTTACAGTAAGTCGAGTGTTGCAGTTGAGAAATGTTGCTTTTGTTTCAATTGGGGTTTTGTCCTTCAGACCAGATGGACTGTTGTCATGTCCCCTTTCTAGAGTGGACATCAGAGACGGAGGAGTTGGCCTATCATTGGAGTCTCGTAGGCTAGCAGAGGTTGATTGGGACTCATTCAGTGCATATAGTGATTGGATTTTGGCTTTACAGGCAGTTTGGAGCCAGTTTGGAGCAGTTCCTAGATTTTAGGGGGTATCCCTAAATTTTAGGAGGTCGTGACAGTTGCCAGTCATGAGGTTATTCATGACCTTTTAGATGGTTTCAGTTTCAAAGAGATTGGGCTTGTTTCCTAAATTTTAGGAACATCCCTAGATTTTAGGGATGAGACTACCAGTGAATCCTTGATTTCCGACTTCAGTCACAGACAGGTGACAGGATGATTTTAGGGTTTGTAATGTCAGTTGGGCATTTTGTGGCTATTTGGGTTATATTTTTAATATTTCCTAAGTTAGCGTTTAATAATTAAATAAGGCTAAGTTGTTAGCCATTTTGGAGTAATAAGGGGATTTTTGGTCTCATCTGGATGCGCATCCTATTGTGTGATAGCTCGTTGGAAAGATCTTGAAATTCTTTAAATCTTTCTCTTTGGTCTCAGGGCAATTCAGTGAGCGGATTTCTGTCTATGGGGAAAAAGGTCATTTTCTAGTAACATGACCACTTTAAAATAAGAAATTATAACATTTCCACTAGACCACGCCACTTGGAGACAATTAGGGTTCGATTTGCAATTGAGAGGGGTTATAAGGGGATAGGAGCTTCATTCTATGATTATCTTTTACACATTTTTACATCTTGGATTTGAGATTTGGCTCTGGAAGAGCTTTTCAGCATCTGGGACGCCAACCCCAATGCCTTGCCTGTTTGGGACGTAGCCCCCAATACAGTGGTTTGGATTTGTTTGCAGCTATTAGCATCTTGGAGATTGTACGGCATTCTTTCTGGAGGTTCAGCAATTCTGACAGAGTTCAGCGTGGGGTTTGGGGTTTCTAACCAGTTGGGTGTACTTGGCAGCCGTACGGCTGTACCTGGCAGCCACTTTCCTTCCCGCGTGCAGCACTTGGAGGGCTGGAATCTTGCCACAACTTCATTCCTAGTTATGTTACTCTTTCAGCATCCAGGTTGGAATTATTCCTGATTGTAATCTTCCTGAAATTATTGGAAATCTTCATCTGGTCAAATATTTGATTTTATATTCAGAAATCTGCCTTGAATCGAATTTGTTTTGGCTGTATATGAACTTCATTTTCAGTACTTTGTTCATGTACTTGTACTTCATTATTTACTTGTTGAAAAATCATCAAAATACAAAAAGAATTCAACCCTTCTGCAACTTCTGTCTATTTCTGAAAGAAAATATTAATAAGCAGGAAAAATCAATTTAAATAAATAAAAATTACAGCAGATTGGTAAAAGAGATCCATCAGGGATCTTTCAGTGGTATCAGAGCTTTGATCTTGCCAGCCTGTTGGGTGAAGATCAAGAGTTCTAATTCAGATTTGAGTTTAGTTTGGTTGAAAATCAAATTGGACATCATGACAGGGTTGTTTAGAAATAAACAAGCAGGAAAAGAATTTGAACAAACACCTTCAAGGAGTTCCAGACAGTCTAAGGGTACAACTCCTTCAACAAGTACAAGGAGAAGGCCTACGAGACTCCAATGATAGGCCAACTCCTAGCCTACGAGACTCCAATGATAGGCCAACTCCTCCGTCTCTGATGTCCACTCTAGAAAGGGGACATGACAAGCCTCCCCTCTCGGAGTTGCTTGCCCACAAGCAACTGAAACACCAATCCTCCACCATCCCAAATAAGATGTAAACAAATCATTGCATGTAACTGCTGCTCATCTCTAATATAAACAACATGCAATGCCCCGGTTTGGAATGGCTCCTCAAAATGCTGAAGCACCTGTGCTGTCAAATCAACACTGTCTGGGTCCCAGAGCGAAGCATAGCTCCCGCTGAATACCTCAAGTGAGCAATGGAAAACTATATCATCTCCATAGATCAAATATCCATAAATGCCAAGACCACTAGTGTGTCTGTGATCACCAACATGCATAACATCCGTCATAATATCCAATGAATGCCAATCCATGGAAGACCCTCTGTGATCTGACCCCATCTGACACAAGTGACACACAACTGCCACACACTGCTGCTGATGTGCTGGAAGATCTAATGCCAACTCACTAGACAATATATAATACTGACTAAAATCATCACTGTCCAGGCTGGCATCTAAAAATATGTAATCACCAACTAGCAATGAAACAATCACCCTGTCTAGAGAATCAGGTGAAATTGCCACATCAACTGGCTCAAAGTACTCACTAGGAGTAACATCACATAACTCATCCACGCCAGCTATCTGATGACAATCAACCTGTGGATCAACTGTCGTCCCACTCTGCTCGATAAACTGAGATGGATAGTGGGTAAACTCCGGCTCCATCCTCGTGATATTCCGAACATACCGTCCAAGTGTCAACAACCATTGTACACCCACGACTACATCTATACATCTGAAGTGAAGCAACCCATGTAGGATCCACGAAAGGAAGGTACTACACATGTCTATACCATGATCCCACACAAACCACCTGTAGGACATAAACTGCTCCTGCTGCTCTCCTCTGATATAAGTGCCATATAATCTTAATATCTGGAGCAACATACTATAATCCCTATAAGACGCTGTATCAAATGAATCAACACCTGGATCCCAAATAAAACTAAATCCACATCCATCTGTCATGAAGAGACAATGATAGTAAGAGGCATCGTCGATACTGTGTCTCTCTATAGCCACTGTGAAACCATAAATACCACCAATCTTCAATGTTGAAATGGACCCATCAATAAGACAATTTCCAACAAGCAAAGTGTGATGGAAACCTCTCCAAAACCTTTGATCAGCGGCTGCAACTTGCCCAATTTCTCCACAAGTTAGTATGTCTTCATTGGAGGATGCCAAATAAATATATTGTTTAGCCATGCACCAAATATAGTCTCTTACACGCTGATCTTCATAGCCCACTATCACATCTAAGAAAACTGAGTCATCAATTAATAAGTACATCGCTGCCCTATCATATGAAAGAGGTGACAAGTCCACAAATGAATAGTAGATGTTTTTGTTCTGCAACATGGATAAACCTTCAGTGGCTGGTCCACTATGAATGCCACCTAACAACTCATAAACTTCACACCTAGTCTTCCCAACTTGAATGTTCTCAATGCAAGGTTTCAAATTTGACTCATTAGATGAAGGAAAATTGCTGATCAAACTCAGAAAATCAAACTGATTTCTATTTCCATTCAATATATCTTCGCTGTCCTTTTCTTCCCTTGGAAGAAATAAAGATCTAATGGATGATTCTCTTTGTATCCTTGCATCATCTAACCGATTGTGACGCTCTTTGACTCTTTGGAGGTGGTGTCTTGCTTGGGCAGCAAGCGTTTTTGCTTGGGCAGCTCTATGTAACCAATCTTCGTTCAACTTTTGGCAATGTTTTATATCAGCTGCCCCAAAGTACACAAAATCAGACTTATGGTGAGTTGTATTATTTGCATCAGCATAACCCATGCTTGTACCATAAGCACCCGCAAATGTAGAATGCAAATCTCTATTCTCTTCATGACCAAAGGCTGTCATATCTTGAGGGAGATAAGTTATGTCACTGCTGTTATGGACTTCAGAATTATGATCATACTGTGGTGACAAATCTTTGGATTCACTACACACCATTAAATTTCGACTTTCCTCATTGTCTTCCCAATTGAGAAGAGGAAGTAGTGTGACAAATGAATCCAAACTTACGCTGTCCATTTCAACCTCATGTTCTTCATCAATTGCTGATTCAAAATCAGTCTTTGGGCAATCTGAAAACTCATCAAACCTCTCATGAATGTCTTGTGTATTGCTTGAAGTTACAAACTCTTCCTTCACATCTTCCACCAAAAATGATGGGACAGCGTTGTAACCAACCAAAGAGGCACCCATTGGATCTACATGTCTCTCAAAATCTTCAAATAGTTTCCTACCAATCTCACTGGTAAACATCATATCTGCTCCTCTTCCTTTGCTTCCCTTGCTCTCAATTGACTCTTGTTTTGTTCTTGGTTGATGACGTGGACTTGAAAACATCAAGTCATCTTCAACTGGTACACCCATGAATTGTGTGAAGGAAAGGTGGTCACGTATCTTTTTAGGAAGAGAGCAATACTTATCATAGTTGTTCATAACTATATCATTGAATGTCTTGGCAGGAGACCTTCTCCTTGTACTTGTTGAAGGAGTTGTACCCTTAGACTGTCTGGAACTCCTTGAAGGTGTTTGTTCAAATTCTTTTCCTGCTTGTTTATTTCTAAACAACCCTGTCATGATGTCCAATTTGATTTTCAACCAAACTAAACTCAAATCTGAATTAGAACTCTTGATCTTCACCCAACAGGCTGGCAAGATCAAAGCTCTGATACCACTGAAAGATCCCTGATGGATCTCTTTTACCAATCTGCTGTAATTTTTATTTATTTAAATTGATTTTTCCTGCTTATTAATATTTTCTTTCAGAAATAGACAGAAGTTGCAGAAGGGTTGAATTCTTTTTGTATTTTGATGATTTTTCAACAAGTAAATAATGAAGTACAAGTACATGAACAAAGTACTGAAAATGAAGTTCATATACAGCCAAAACAAATTCGATTCAAGGCAGATTTCTGAATATAAAATCAAATATTTGACCAGATGAAGATTTCCAATAATTTCAGGAAGATTACAATCAGGAATAATTCCAACCTGGATGCTGAAAGAGTAACATAACTAGGAATGAAGTTGTGGCAAGATTCCAGCCCTCCAAGTGCTGCACGCGGGAAGGAAAGTGGCTGCCAGGTACAGCCGTACGGCTGCCAAGTACACCCAACTGGTTAGAAACCCCAAACCCCACGCTGAACTCTGTCAGAATTGCTGAACCTCCAGAAAGAATGCCGTACAATCTCCAAGATGCTAATAGCTGCAAACAAATCCAAACCACTGTATTGGGGGCTACGTCCCAAACAGGCAAGGCATTGGGGTTGGCGTCCCAGATGCTGAAAAGCTCTTCCAGAGCCAAATCTCAAATCCAAGATGTAAAAATGTGTAAAAGATAATCATAGAATGAAGCTCCTATCCCCTTATAACCCCTCTCAATTGCAAATCGAACCCTAATTGTCTCCAAGTGGCGTGGTCTAGTGGAAATGTTATAATTTCTTATTTTAAAGTGGTCATGTTACTAGAAAATGACCTTTTTCCCCATAGACAGAAATCCGCTCACTGAATTGCCCTGAGACCAAAGAGAAAGATTTAAAGAATTTCAAGATCTTTCCAACGAGCTATCACACAATAGGATGCGCATCCAGATGAGACCAAAAATCCCCTTATTACTCCAAAATGGCTAACAACTTAGCCTTATTTAATTATTAAACGCTAACTTAGGAAATATTAAAAATATAACCCAAATAGCCACAAAATGCCCAACTGACATTACAAACCCTAAAATCATCCTGTCACCTGTCTGTGACTGAAGTCGGAAATCAAGGATTCACTGGTAGTCTCATCCCTAAAATCTAGGGATGTTCCTAAAATTTAGGAAACAAGCCCAATCTCTTTGAAACTGAAACCATCTAAAAGGTCATGAATAACCTCATGACTGGCAACTGTCACGACCTCCTAAAATTTAGGGATACCCCCTAAAATCTAGGAACTGCTCCAAACTGGCTCCAAACTGCCTGTAAAGCCAAAATCCAATCACTATATGCACTGAATGAGTCCCAATCAACCTCTGCTAGCCTACGAGACTCCAATGATAGGCCAACTCCTCCGTCTCTGATGTCCACTCTAGAAAGGGGACATGACAACTGTTGAGGTTGCTTCTCTTCAAACATTCAGAGAGAGAAAGACAGAGCGAGAAACCCATATATACAAAACAACAGAAACCCATATGTACCAAGTAGAAGTAATTGTTACCGAAATGATGTATTACCCTTCAAAATGCATGCACAATGTGAAGGCACAGACAAGGCACGTGGATTGCTCACCCAAACACCTAGAAGAAATGTTGCTCTTGGATTGCAATGAATGCAGGATTGGAATAATAAAAAATGGCTTGGCAATGATAATTTGATGGGCTTGGGAAACTCTAAACCTTTTCTCGCATTCAGGGTCCTCAAAATTTGTGCGTTCTCTTGATTTAAAATTTGTGTTTCCTTCTTGACGATATGGCTTAACCGAATCTACACCCAATGAGGTGGTAGGAAAATATTTTTAGGAATTTTAAACTTTAAATAATGTACAATTTCTTTGATTTAAGATTAGTTTTAAAGTGAATACTGAATGGTGTTCAGGAACAGACATGAGCATGTCGATTACTCAACAAACTTTTTAAAACCCTAATTGCTAACTTCAGAAACCATTCATTTCCTTTTTCTGTAATCTGCAGCAGCTGCCAGAGACCTTGCAAGATGTGCTTTTGCAACTGCCCCAACAAAGCACTGCCAAAAACCTATGGAATCGTGTGTTCTCTCTGGTTGGTATCTATGAACGCCTCTGTAATGCCAATTAAAATGCAGCCAAAAAAAGTTTGTAAAAAAGATCACTAAAAAAAAGCTTGCCTTTTTTCTGACAATCTGCTGGCACTAAATGCAATCAAATCAGATCACCGAAAAATATGTTTTCTAAATTTTAGACTTAAAAAATTTGCACATTCTTCTAATTGAACATAGGAATAAAGCAACACCTAACAAAAGTCTAAATTATTATTGGTTGCGGGAGTTAAATATTAATCAATAGTTAATGGATGCCCCTCTACTATAGTTCCATGTGAGGCGGGAATTAATAAATATTTCCCCTACCTCTAATATGTGTACTAGTCTTGATGAGGCTTGTTAGTGTAAAATCTAGTTTTTTTTTTATCAAACCTTTGATTGAATTATTTTATTAATTTTTTAAAGAGTAAACTCTAATAATTTTTCCATTCTTTTTCAAAATGTAAATAAATGTTACTTTATTTTTTAAATAGCCTATAAGATGAATATATAAATAACCCTAAAATTGCAATAACTTACCCAAAATAACTCCAAATGACTTCAAATCAAAATAATGGGTGGATCAATGTGCCTCTACTCAACTCTCTAGAATTCAATAACTCATTATTTTTGCTTCCTTGGAAGTGAATTTGATATAAACTCTTATCTTGTAGTATATCCTCAAATATACTCCAAATAACCTAAAATTTGGACTATAATAGATTCAATATGTTTTGTATTAACCCTCCTAAAAAAATTAAAAGTACCAAATTTAGTTATATGTGGGCTTCACAATTTACATTAAAATTTCATGCTTTGATACCATTTGTAATATAATAACTTACAAAAGAGAAGAATATAATACGAAACATTTTATAAATAATTAATAATTATTGATCATAATAAGCTATTTTGATAGATCCTCCAAAAGTCTACAATATGATGATTGTATATGATGGAATTGGAAGACTAAAATATTGTAAAACCAAACAAAGATCCAACCAAATAAAACCCTAGTTCTACAATGAAAATCCACTATACACCAATGAAGAACTTAAAACATGCAAAACGCAAAATATTGAAAGATTATACCATTCACATGCTTAGTAGTGTTTGATCTCCATTGTTTCTATCTCCATTTATCTTGTGCCATAACCCTCTTTTAGACCTTGATAAAAATTATTCACCATCATCATCATCATCATCATCATCATCACGACTACTACTACTACTACTACTACTACTACTACTACTACTACTACTACTACTACTACTACTACTACTACTACTATTAATTTTATGAGCAATGTTAGTTGTGAAGCAAGGGAAAACCAATGCAAGGTTATATGGTTAGTTTAAACCCAAATAAACATAAAAATAAAAAAAATAAAAAAAGTATAAACCAAGCTTTTTATACCTTGCAAGAGAGAGTTCTCTCATGTTCCTCTAATTGAGCTATTGGTGAAGCCAAGGATGCGCCCTTCCTTAACTTGTTTATATTAGCTCCTTGATTGGGAAGTGGATTACTCTCCACACACAACAAGATTGGTTGGATTTGGATTGGATTTGAATGATAATGGATATGGATTAGATGAGAGAATATTTGGGCATTATGATGATGTGATGGATGATTTTGAATTTCAAATTAACAGCATAAGATTAGATGAGAAGTGAATAAAAGAATGAAATGGCCAGCATAAGAATGTATGAAAAGTGGATGATTTTGAGGAGAGGAGACTCCAATTTATAGATTGGAGGCGGCCAAAATGGAGGGCCAAGATTGATTTTGGGATGAAGGGTTGAGATCCATTTGAGAGGGAGCACATGGATTGAGGGGACAAGGTGTATGATTCAAGAGATATGTCATAAAGGCATTTCTTGTCTCCACACCTCTGAAGGTACATAGGTAAGATCTCCCAAGAACATTGGGAAGAGAAAAAGGAATATAAAATTCCTTGGGGGGAGGGAGGAGGAATTAAAAATTCTAAAATAAGAGGATGTGTGGGAAGACTAAATGGATAAAGGAATTTAAAATTCCTTGGGAAGAGGATGCATGGGGAGATTCAAAGAATTTGAATTTATTTAAAAGGATCAAGGTGATCAGAGATGTGCAAATGATTAAGGAGACTGATTAGATGGGTTAATGAATGATTAGAGAGCAAGTGGGAAAGTTAGGAGGATGTGACATGAGGAGAGAGAATGAGTGGAGGAATATGAAATTGGAGAATAAGTATGTTTAAGGAAGAATTAATTAGGCTAAGTGGAGATTAGGGAAAGTGATTTGTAGGAATCACTTTAGTTAGGTTAATTAATTCAAATTAATTAACTAAGTGGGTTTTAAAAGAAATAATGGTTGAGGTGACTTTAGAAGAATGGAGAAATAATTAATTTATTGATAAACTAATTACTGGACTATAGAGATAAGATTGATTAAATTTGATTTAATTAACCTTAAGAAGAAGAGAATTAACACAATTAAATTGGTTAATTATGTTGATAGGCTTAAACTAATTAAATATTAATTTAATTAATTTTAGGTGTCTACATTTGCCCCTCTTTGATATAGTGTCATGAAGTGGTGTTATATCAAAGAAGAATAAAACATAGTGGATGGAAAGAATAAGGACTAGTAGCATGATGCCCCAATCATAACTGAAATGAGGAAGGACGATGAGGAGGTAGTGGTATGCCCCCTCAAGAGGACATGTAGGTTCTAAGAACACGGGTGTGCTCTTGAAATGGATAGGAGGACTAGATAACAAAAAGATGAAAGTGAAGGGGGAGTGAATGAATAAATTGGAGTCTCCAAGATAAATGGGTGAAATGGGATGAATGAATGAAATGGAGTGGATGAGATTTCTTGTTGTGTAGATGTGGAGAGAAAACCTAGTTTTGATATTGCCACAGATTATCCACGCCGCTGATTATAGGAATCAGGATGTTTTGAATATCTGAGGCGTGGACTAGACTCTCAAACAATAGGTATCTCTATATACACAGGTTCACAAACATCGATGATGATGTAAATGCGAGACTACAGGATCGTACAAGAGAAACCATCAAACATGTCATACCACAAAAATAATGCCCCATTATACACCAACCAAGACATGCCAAGATATATAAGATGATCAAGGCAGTCCTGGGACATAAGATAAAAAAGTCAGAGCGAAAAGCTCAATCGTGACATCTCTTACCAAGAGTGGGACATGGATTTGGTTAGGCTACCAGAAATGGAAAGGATACATCCCAATGGGTAGGAAGATGGATTTGGATAAATTGATAGACATGGGAAGGATGCATCCCGATGGGAAGGGTACAGATAGATCGATAGATGCAAGAGACAACATGGTGTGTGGGATCTCTAAGTGAGAGTATTTTTGCTTGGATTTGATTAACACAATATGGATGGGTGTTTGGATTATGTGTGAGGCAGTATAAGCTCAAATAGATGGGAAAAGATCAGTGTGATGGGGGTCATAAATGGATTGGATAAAATGGGAGGGGGATAAGTGATTGAATAGGATTGGATGGGATGGGGAATATGATATGATATGATGGGATTGGTTTATGAATATTGGATAAATGGAGGGGGACCAATGACAAGGGAGAATCAAGGCTTGGTAACAGGATGGATGGATGGGGAGATTGCTTGGATAGGAGATGGATGGTGATAGGATATGGAGGACTAAAGGATGAAGGATAGGTGGAATGGGGATTCAATAACTATGTTGCAAAGGATGAAAATGCCCCACTAAAGGTAGTGCAATTAAGGATAGACGGATGGTGGATAAAGATGTATGATATGGAAGAATATTGTGCAATGAATATGGATGGTGGAGGAATTAAAGCTTGCATTTTCCCAAAGCATGCATGGATATTTCTTTTAGCATGGTCAAGATCAAAGATAGGAATGGAGGATGCTTTTTGATAGGATGAGTAATATGAGATGGAGAATATGGATATGATAGTCAAGATCAAGGATAGGGAAGGAGGATGGGCTTAGATAGAATGTGGGTAGAGGATAATGGATATGGATAATGTAGATGGTAGGATAGCATGGATGAAGCTTGCCCCCAAGTGTAGAGTGCAAGAAGATGGAGGGACTACACATGATGCTTATTTCAGGCATCTAGTTCTGTGGATAGTATATATGCTATAATAGACCAAGAAGGATAAGAGATGTGAAATGAACTGGGATTGACTTGGTAAATGGGTTGGGATGGGAGACATGGATATGTGGAATTTGGATAATTTTGAGGCATGTATGAGCTAGATGTGTATGGTTGATAGGGTGATCCATGAACTTCCATGAGAATTTTCTCATACCAAGCTTTGAAGTTTGGATGTGGATTTTGGGTAGCCATGTAACCTCAAAATGCTAAGAACGGGGGGATAAGTTGGTATTGGATAGACTTGATCAAAAAAAGATAATGAGATAATGTTAGATGAAGATGAGGACTAAGAATTAGCAACCTTAGATTGGATTGATGGATTGATTTGATTTGATTTGATTTTCTTGGATCGAGTTGAATTTGATTAGATTGGATTGGCCCTTGGGTTAGGACAAGATTGATTTGAATTAAAATGAAACCTTAGCCCTTGAATTAGGACTTAAGTGAGGCGTGAAAGGATCCAAATGATTAAACCTTCTTCTACTTAAGGTGGAATTACGTGCCTAAGTAAAATATGGCAAAAGGATCCTAATGATTAAGCCTTCTTCTACTTAAGGTGGAATTACGTGCCTAAGTAAAATATGGCAAAAGGATCCTAATGATTAAGCCTTCTTCTACTTAGGGTGGACTTGTGTGCCTAAGAAAAATGGGGCAAAAGGATCCAAATGTTTAAGCCTTCTTCTAATTAGGGTGGACTTACATGCCTAAGCAAAATAGGGCAAAAGGATCCAAATGATCAAGCCTTCTTCTACTTAGGGTGGACTTGCGTGCCTAAGAAAAATGGGGCAAAAGGATCCAAATGATTAAGCCTTCTTCTACTTAGGGTGGACTTGCATGCCTAAGAAAAATGGGGCAAAAGGATCCAAATGATTAAGCCTTCTTCTACTTAGGGTGGAATTGCGTGCCTAATAAAAATGAGGCAAAAGGATCCAAATGATTAAGCCTTCTTCTACTTAGGGTGGAATTGTGTGCCTAAGAAAAATAGGGAAAAATGATCCAAATGATTAAGCCTTCTTCTACTTAGGGTGGACTTATGTGCCTAAGTAAAATAGGGCAAAAGGATCCAAATGATTAAGCCTACCTCTACTTAGGGTGGACTTACATGCCTAAGAAAAATAGGGAAAAATATTTAGGTTTTTAATCAACCCAAATGATTAAGAAAAGCTACTTGAGGGAGATTCTTTCCCAAGCACAAAAATCCAATTGATGATTGATTAAAGATAAAGGTCTAAATCAAAATTTTATAAAGTGTTGACTTTGGATTAGGATTGATGATTGATTATTAGATTAAAGGAATATTGATTGATTGATTGGGATTTTTGGAGATTTAATTAGGTTGATGTGCTAAGTCCTCAAAGGTGAGAAGAAAATGATTATGGATTGATGGAAGGAAGAAGAAGGGGAAGGCTACCCGAGAATGGATTTATGATGGGATAAAGATATTGGTGGGGGATTGATGATCATTTGGATGGATGAAAATTGATTAGGGGTTTATCTTAAACGAAGATGAAATAGAGATTTGGCAGTGACAAAGTGGAGATTGAAGGGTTTAGTTGAACGTTTGGTCAAATTTGGGAATGTTTTGGATGTTATCTACTCTTGGAAAGAGAAATTAAACAATAACAAGTACATTGGCCAAGGAAATGCTTTATGACAAGCATGAAAGTGAAGAGGGCCTAGATCATCCCAAACAAAATTTCATTGACCCCAAAGATCCAAGGATCTATTATATGGGGAATTCCTGTCTCATCTTGAGTGGGTACAGGAGAGGTAACTTCAGGGTATGATCCACATCCCCTGCACTATGAATGTGATATTTTGGGCTACTAAACAAGGTTTTTAGTTTAATTCCAAGGGATCACCAATCCAACGATGGATTCTCGAAGAAAGCCACTTAAGGCTCTAACTAAGCTTATCGGTGTAGGGAAGGCCCCCACATACATCGAATTCACTCAACACCTCAACTGCCTGATCAACATATTTATATAGCGACTCAGAAAACTCGCTCAAGATCGCACCGGGAGAGTCGATATCCCCGACGTGTCCCAATTTGAGATACCCTTGTGAGGTGATCAAATCCCCATCAAGAATACCCCTCACTACAAAAAGAAAAAGATGGGTGTTGTTGATCACCTTTCTCTTACACCCAAGATCCACGAAGGCAAGTAGAGAGGATACTTGGTGTAATGGTGGGTCCACCCTACATGCATGCAAGTGCACAAGACACAAAAAAACACTTGTTCTTTTTAACCCCAAAAATATGTTTGCTAAACTAAGACATGAAAAAGAAATTTACTTTAGTGGAAAACCATGATTTTCTTCGACAAAACGTCCTGCAACAATGATTAGTAGTTTATGATAATTGATCTTGGGCATTCAAAAAAAAGAAGTTGCAAACATAATATGATTAGCCCAAAAGAGATTGCAAAATGGGTTTCCTTGTGATTTTCTAGGTAATTTCAAAAAAAAAAATTGATAAAAAATGATTTCATATGCTAAAATTATGTGCATTTAAAGTTTCATTAATTTTAGGTGTCTACAAGTTGGAGATGAAAAATTGAATAAGAATGAAATTATTTAAAAATAAAAAAAATCAATAAGTGGTGACACACACATGAGGTCATAATTTATTTAGAAATTAATTGTTTTCTCAATATTCTAATTGAGCACATGGTGTAGGAGAAAAGAGAAGATTCTAGAAACGAAAGGGTTTTTTTTTTTAAAGTAGTCTTTGAATTCTTTATTTTGTTTTCAAATCATGTTAGTCGTAGGATAAATTTTATATAAATTTTGCATGAGATAGGATTTTGGAGATTTTGGAGAAGATTTCTTTTACCAAGTTACAAGAAGAGGAATCAAGAAGTTTGGCTGGGGATACGAGAGTCAATTCAACTACAAGGTTTTCATTCATCATCCAGATCTAGGTTCCTCCCTTCTTATCTTCATGTTTTCTTTCAAAATAGAAAAAAAAATTATTTGTATGCATGTTATGATCTCTTTGGAAATTTAAAGGATTAAAGTATTTTAAAAGATCAATATTTCGTTTAAATCCTATAGAAGATAGGTTAAATAGAATAGTAGTTTCATCTCTAAAAAAAAGAGTATCTTCACTTTGTTTTCAGATTTTGATAGAAAAATAGATGTGTATATGTCATGCCTTATCAATGCATGTGTATAACTTATTTCTTTAAAAGTTATAAATTAGTAGTTTTCTTTTTTTTTAAAGTATACTCAAATGTGCATATTAGAGGAGAGGAGCCAAAACGTGCCCACCCTAACTTCGTGGGTCCACGTGGCATGCCATGTGGACTCAAAGACCAACTTTGACTACTTGACATATTGATCACCGACTTGGATACCCCAGAATTTGATCTTGAGCACTGACTTGGCATAATGCCATGTGTACTATACCCATTTGTGGGAGTGGTCAAAATTATGACACTTTGGTACGTCGACCGAAACATGGTTGGGCCCACCCCGTTAACTATTTAGAATATCTGTCAATTTCGAATGGGGTTGTCGCATGGCATTCTTCTACATGGCCACCCAATCCACCAACCTCTCCATCCAAAGTTCTCATTGCCTCTTTCAAAGTTTTCTTGTAGTGGCATTAACTATGGGTCACCTCACCCTTCGTGCACCTAGCTCTTCACAATTTTTAGCCACAACAACATTTAACATGCCTGCCTCTTCGCATTTTAGTGCTTGCCGAAGTTGGTGTGTTTGTCGCGCTCTCTCCAGTCCTCACTTTCAATCGCACCACATCTTGTTTGCGATGGCACTGAAAGAATTCAGGATGGAGCCAGAACCTGCACACCCTTTGCCAAGTAGAAGGACTTGTTTCCTTGTTTTACTTGGTTTCTCATTTTTGTTGGGGTTTCGTTTCTTCATTGTTTCCTCTGTACTTCTATTTTCTATGGTTTTTGCAGATTCCGATGGCGATGAGGACATGATGCCATTGGTATGGGACTCAAAGTCGTCATCCTCCTTCGACCCAAATGAGGTTTTCTCCTCACTAAGGCCTATTGATTACATTCAATTTGTTTTTGGCATTTTCCTTTCCTCCTTTATGATTTTTTCACACTATTTTTATGTCGTCCATTATTTTGTTTGCGTGTCCACATACGTTTTGGTAAGTCTTTGTCTTTCTAAACACTAAATAATGTGTTCATTAACACAAATACATGCAAAAAGAGAATCATAATCCTCTGTTCAATGTCTACTGTGTTTTTAATGGTGACTTCTCAAAAAACAAATGGTTTTCATTTCGTGCATCACTGTTAAAATTGGTGGCCTGTATTCGATTTTGACCAAAACATTGCTAAAAAATGGTTATAAATTTGGATTTTGAGCATCACTGTTATTTGATTTTAAATTTTATTGTTCATGTTTGACGGTTTCAATGGTTTTGATGTTTTAATGGTTTCAATGATTTCAGTGCTTGAATGGTTTCAAACCCTTTCAATCATTTGCAGAGTTGAATGGTATTTGGTTTCAACTTCACTTTGCATATGGTTTTATTTTAGTATTTTTTGCATATGGGTTTCATATTTTGGTTTATTGGTTACCATCTCGACCATCACATTGCTCTAGTGGTTTCAAGGTATTTAGTTTCACTTCCATTTTTTGAGGGTTTAAAGGATTTTGGTTTCAAGCATCACCGTTAATGGGTTTTAAATTTCACAGTTAATGTTTCAGGGTTTCAATGCTTTCAATGCTTGAATGGTTTGCGGAGTTGACTGCTTGAGGGTTTCAGATTAACTCTATGTATGGTTATCTTTTTAATTGTTTATGCATATGGGTTTCATATTTTGGTTTATTGGTTACCATCTTGACCAACACATTGCTTTAATGGTTTCAGGGTATTCAATTTCACTTCCATTGTTTGAGGGTTTAAAGGATTTTGGTTTTGAGCATCACTGTTAATGGGTTTTAAATTTCATGGTTAATGTTTCAGGGTTTCAATGCTTGAATGCTTTCAATGCTTGAATGTTTTCAAACCCTTGCAACACTCTGACTATGCAATGATTGAATGGTTTTAAACCCTTACAACACTCTGACTATGCAATGCTTGAATGGTTTGGGGGTTTAAAGGATTCAATGGCTTCAAACCTTGACAATGTAACTAGTTGAGGGTTTCTTTTTCACTTTGCCTATATTTTGCACTATTGATCTTAAATGGTTTCCACATAAACCCCACCATGTAGAATGTTTTCAGAGTTTCAAATGAAAAGTCTTTTGTAAATGTACAATGGTTCAAAATTTCACCCTCATATTCATACATTCTTCGTTTACATTTCGAGCATCAGATTTCCTTTCTGGTTTAATGGTTTTCTATTTCGAACATCACATTTCCTTTCTGGTTCAAAGGGCTCAATAGTTTCAAACCCTTTCAATGTAACTTGTTTAGATTCATTAAATGTACTTATTTGTTTCTTTTCTAAATAGTTGTCATGTTACTTTATGTATTGTTAACTCAATGAACACCCAATTATGCATTAGTGTTTTCAAAAATTGAATAATTAATACTTGGTTTCATTGGTGAACATGCTCCTTTCTTAGTTTTATATATACTTGTTATGTTTCTTTTCTACTTGTGCACTACCATAGTTGTCATGTTTATTTATAAATGGTTGCCATGTTACTTTATAAATAGTTCCCATGTTTCTCAATACTTGTGAACTTCCATACTTAAATAATTGTCATGTTTCTTTGTAAATAGTTGTCATGTTTCTTTTATAAATATTAAGCTGTTAAATTGATTACATTAACTGTGAAATACAAACCCTTAAATCCTTAAACATTAATAGTGACATTGAAACCCTTCAACCCAAGTTTGACATATCATGCATTTGTGTATGCACATGCATATGCATATATGTATGGACTTGTTTATGCATATATGTATGGAGATGTATATGGATATATGTATGTACATGTATATGTAGATATGTATTTACATGTATGTTTCTATATGACTTACAACTAAAAATGAAGTCGTTCAACCCAAGTTTGGCATATCATGCATTAATGTATGGACATGTATATGCATATATGTATGGACTTGTTTATGCATATATGTATGGACATGTATATGCATATATGTATGTATGTGCATGTATGTATATTCATGTATGTTTCTACATGACTTACAATTGAAAGTGAAACCCTTCAACCCAAGTTTGACATATCATGCATTTATGTATGGACAAGTATATGCATATATGTATGGACATGTATATGAAGATATGTATGTACATGTATGTTTCTACATGACTTACAACTGAAAAATGAAGCCCTTCAACCCAAGTTTGGCATATCATGCATTTATGTATGGACTTTTTTATGCATATATGTATGTACATGTGTATGCATATATGTATGTACATGTGTATGCATATATGTGTGTATAAATATGTATGTACATGTATGTTTCTACATGACTTACATCTTAAAATGGAAAACTTCAATATATGGACATGTATATATATGTATGTATTTACATGTATATACATATATGTATGTGCATGTATACATATTTATGTGTACATGTGCATACATATATGTATGTACATGTATTTCCATATATGTATGTACATGCATTTCACTATATGTATGTTCATTTAGAGATGTGCATGCTTGTATCTAGATGTATGTATCTAGATCTTTGTATGTACATATTTGTATGTGCATAGGGGGGACAAACCAAAACCTGTGCACCCTCACTAACTTTGACTATTGGCCAACTAATCTACTGAGTTGGCTACACCATATCAAAAAAATTGTATGTGTACATATATTAGGAGGGAAGAACTTGCAAAAATCAAAACACATTCAGAGGCGGGGCCAGAACTTGAAAGGTCCACAAACTAATCTCTCATAAATTCATGTGCTATCCAATCCATTCACATGTAATGTGCTGATTGGGAAAAATTTTCAATAATTGGAACATGAACCCATATATCTTGCACAAATTGAACAATAAAGTACAATCCACACAATCAACCATGTCTTGTTATTGCAATTCTCATAGTGCTAAACAATGACGACATGTTGTCATTTGAAACCTTTATAGTCTTGAATTATGTTGCACCGAAACATTCAAATTTAATGGTTTGTGCATCACAATTCAAAAGTATTAAGGTATTCAAATGGTTATGTGTTCTTGTTGGAGTGGATCATGGACATCAATTCATGTAAGCTAAAAACCATGTGTTCGAGGAATGAGTATTGAATGTTGTTGTGGTCAAAACACATGAGGAGATAGCTGCATGGAACGTGAGGTGACACGTAGTTAATGCCACTACAAGGAAAATTGAAGGTGGTGGGGGGAACTTTGGATGGATATGTTGGTGGATTGGGTGGGCATGTATGAGAATGCCATGCGGTAACCCTGTTCAAAAATAATGAAAATATTAAATGGTTAATGGTCTTGGCCCAGCCACGTTCCGATCGATGCACCGAAGTGGCATAATTTCAACCACTCCCATGAATGGGTATAGCACATGTGGCATTATCTTAGGTCAACACCCAAGATTTTGATTTGGGGTACCCAACTCAATTGTAAAAAATAATTACTACAAAGAAATTTCATGTAATGTTGATAGACCAAGCTATGCCGACGGAGGAGAAAGAAGAGTTGACCTTTTGGTAAGATCATCAGTATAATCTATGCCAATGGGGTTTGTCACTATGGAGTTTTGATTTGAGAATAGTGATGTCGATGGGATTTGTCACTGTGGAGTTGTAAGTTTGGAATACCTATGTCGATATTGAGAAGATATTAGTATGTCTTTGAAATAACTTGTTATGTCAATTTAGCATGATCTACGTATGTCGATACTGATGACTATCTTGATGAGTGGTCATTTTGCATTATGATTTACGATCAGGGTAACTTATGCTGATAAGGTGTGAAAACATGGAGTTTTAGTATCGGGATACCTATGCTGATGAAGGTGAGTTGACAGTATGATTATCAGAATGACTTATATTGTCGATCTAACATGATTTTCTTATGCCAATAGTTATGGTTATTTTGATATGTGGTCGCTTGGCTTGCAGGTTCTTCACTCAGGATAGCCTATGGTGATAAGTGAAATCAAGGTGAGTTTTTCCATCAGTGTAACTCATACCGGTGAAGGGGATCAAAGGCATCATATAGTCATCGGGATAAGTTGTGAAGGCAAAATAGTTGCAAGATGTCATCCCGATAATTGAAACTATTATGATAGCAGGAGAGCAATGTGACTTCAGGATTGCTATGGCGATGAACATGAGGAAAGAGGAATTCAAATGATAGAGTAGATTGGCATAGGTTTTTATAGTCAACCTAATGTGTTTGCAGAGCATGCCACCATGCATCCCGATAGTCCACATAAGCTTTGACCATGTCTACAAGCCGATAGACTCAGAGGTCCACAAGGATTCTAATTAGGATTTGCCATATGACTTGGACGATGATAATAAAGACATGTGACTTCTAGAGGTCATAGAAAAAAATTATATTTGCAAAAGTCGGTGACGGTGATTTTCAGCATGGTAGTTGTCCATCTTTTCTTCAGGATAGGTCAACGGAGGATAGAGATGCAATAATGGAGAACCTGTTATAGGTGTTTACAGAGCTCGAGATGATCGATTGAGGCAAAACCAAATCTATGGGATAGATTGAGTTTTCCAAATATAGTAAACCAAGAATAGTGAACAAAGGAGACGTGTTCAGTGCAAGTAATCTAATCTGATACAGTGGATATCTTTAGCAACTCAGTATAGAGTCATTTAATGCAGGTGTTTGGTTCAAGAAGGGAGATCAAATCTGATTTATACCAGATCTATGATGACAAGAATGAATTAATTTTTAAATTCCAGTTGGAGGGAAAAACTTTCCTATGTGCAAAGTTGACTGTGTAATATAGTAAATGCTTTTTGGAGTTGTCAGAGAGAGGACATAGTGATGATGTGGCATGTGAAACCGCCACGATGCCTATAGTGGAGGTTGAATCTTGTAGATCAACGACCCTGAGGAAAAGACAAATGAAAGATACAAATTGACGATGTTTTGTGTGCATAGGAACTTGAATTGTTGACTAGCCAAATACAAACCGACTAAGGCAATGACTTGTAAGCCACATTGGAAGTTATACAGATCAGGTGACACAACAATGCAAAATACGAATGTCCTCCATGTGATGAGTTAAGACCATACCGAGCTTGTGCAAGTGTTGATAATAAATGCAACAGTGAAGAGAAGAGAAGAACAGTGAATGCGATATGATAAGGGTAGATGACTCACTGTGAGGAGTTATTGGGAAGCAAGAGGATAGCGTGCTACGAGCTATGGTTGAACTACAGACATAGAGTATAGTAGAAGGCAAGAATAGAGTGTGAAACTAGAGTGGTTTCAGGGTGACATCATAGAGAGGTAGGGTAGAGAAGATAGAGAGAAGAAGCAAAGGAAAACAGAGAACAAGAGTTTGTAACAGCAAGGCAGAAAAGAGAGTTGTCTGTGGACACGTAGAAAGAAGAGATTAGAGTGCATCAAAACCATAGATTAGAGTGTGGAGAGCAAAGTCAAATATCACAGTGGGTTGTGTGTACTGTGAGAGGCAGAGATGGAGAAGTAAGATGAGTAGAAGACAAAGAACAAACCACATCGAACAAGAGATAGAGACAGATAGAGACTAGAAAGAAGAGATTGAAGCCTAATATTAGAGAGCTGAAATGAGTCAGTTCAATCTCAAGAGAAGAATACTTGTGGGTTACAAAACCTCATTTGCAACAAGGTACTTAAACTATATTCAATATATAGTCATTGTAATCTTTGAGTGGGTGCTCAGAGATAGGGGTTGGTGCTCCTTGGGTTGGTGCCCTAAATGTTGTAATCAATTCTACTTGTGAGGCTTGATTGGAGCAATAGACTCCAGCAACATTTCTCACCAAGGTTTTTCCCCACCATGGTTTTTCCTCATATACACTTGTGTTATGGGTTGCCTCTCATGTGTGTGTGCTTATTTGTTCAACATCTTTGCTCATGGTCTTTGTGATTAAAGTGTAGCATCCTAAAATTGTGACACTTGCAATTTCGACCGCATTTGGGTCTTCACAATGGCGACGCAACACTGAACCTGAATGGAGACCCCAAAACTTGTCCATGACATCAAAAACTGTATTTTTCAGCACCCTGGCCTGATCCTCCTTGCACCCTGCTGTCCCTGGAGGTGGGACCATGGCGCCCAGCGCCCTTGTCCTTCAGGACTAGGGCGCCCAGTGCCCTGGTCCCCCAGGACCATGGCACCCAGCGCCCTGGTCCCTGGCCCTATTTTTGGACCCGGTCTCTTTTGGGTCTCAGGTCTTTATGTTTGCAAATTGGAAAATAATGTTTCCTGGTTGGCCTAAGGTCAGGAAAATCAGTCTTTTAACCCTAATTGACAAGTATATAAACTAAATTTCCTCTCCCATTTTGAGGAGGAAGGACATATGTGTACAAGATGCAGAAATGACATTCAAACATTCAAGCATTCAAGCATTCAAGCATTCCTTCAAGCAATTGATCATTCTAAGTCCCCATTCAAGGGTAAGTGTTGCATTCAAGACAAGGATTCAACCATTGAAGAGGAGATCACTTACAACATACAACATACAACAACATTTACACCTTCGCATGTAAGAATACAAACATTCTTACAACAAGGTATCAGTACTTGTTTACATTATAATCATTTACATTTACAGCATTCTCATTTCTTGGTTAATTCCAAAACTGGGGTTTGACCTAAGGGAAAACCCCTAATCCCTAACCCCCCAATCGTCTTCGCTTTTCTATGTGTAGGTTGTAGGTACGCAGCTGTAATTGAAGATCTGGAATCCTTGTGCAGAGACGAACGGATCCCCCTTCATTTCGTGGATTTTTCGAAGGACCATGTGCACGTCAGGCGCCATCTTCCCGTCAACTTTCGCTCAAATTTGCAGGACAGCGCCGTCTTGACATTTTACTACTAATTCCAGGTCCACAGCTTCATCCTATATTCCTATCTCTATTTATAAGTGAATCTTTCTCACTTTACATGCATTCCTAGCTCAATCCTTCTATCTACAATCTTTACAAAAGAGGGTAGCCTTGCTGTCATAACCCTCGAAACTCATTCAGAATCCAATCTTGTATTGTGTGGGATTGGATCTTGTGGGTTTCAACCCCTCTTTTGAATGTAAAGTCTCCCCTAAGTGAAAACCGTCAACCCTAGTGACCTCCTTCCCCTCTCCTCGAAGTGGTGGGGGGGAACACTTGGGGTTCGCTCGCGATTTTCCGCTTTACATTTTGGTGAACCCGACGTGAACATCCTTTCTGATTATTCATGGTTAGATCTGAAAATTGGATGCCTTGATTACATTTCCATGTTTGATCTTTTGCAAATTTTAGAGGTTAATTGCATAAAAACCCTAAATTTTCTTTTTAGTAATTAAGCTTGTGAAATGTCTAATTGTTAATGCTTGTTTCAGATCTACCCTTCTATTGCAAATTATCAATTCATATTTGTGCTTTAATTCTGAAAATTAAGTGGTTAAGTGTCAAAACCCTAATTTTTAAAACCCTCTTGATTCAACCTTTGACCGACAATTTCACTGATCAAAACATCTCCAAATCAGCTGTAACTTTGGATTTCACAACAAAATCATAATATCTTTCATCCCTGAAAATTTGGAAAAAAGTTGCGAGGACCGTGTGCACTCCGAGCGCCATCGTCCTCGACATTTTTTCTGAAATTTCGGGAGTTAGATCTTACTGTATTTTTTTGCTAAAATCCAGAATTTTGGCTGATTTTAGCAATTACAGCACTTTCAAAATTAAAGTCAAAGTTGGTCTAGTGATTGCTTGGATTAAAGCTTCTAATCATTCTAAAATTGTTGAAATTGAAATTTTGTGTCAAAATTGTGTTCTTACTGTCCTAAATCTGAAAAGTGTGTTGGCATTCATTCGAAATTTCAGTGCTTTATTCAAATTCTTGCAATTTGTGACTTTTGAAATTAAGTGTTTAATTGCACCAACCTCGATTTCCACTTTCAAAATTGAATTTTGCATGAAATTGAGTCAACTTTTAAATTTCAAAGCTTGCATTGCTCTTGGTATTCCCTCTAAAATCATAAAATTCAAAATTTCAGTTTCCCTCTCTTTTTCAAAATTCAAATTTTGCATTTTTCAACAATCTTGGTAGGGTTCAATTTTGAGATTGCAACTTTAATTTGGCCTATCTACAGATCATAAAATCACTCAATTTTTTCAGATTAGCTTTAAAATCATCATAACTTTCATCCTTGAAAATTTCAAAAAAAGTTGTGAGGACCGTGTGCACCCCGAGCGCCACGGTCCCTGACATTTTTTTCGAAATTTCAGGAGATTGTCGTGATTGCATTTAACAGCTTAAATCTAGGAGATTGGCTGATTTTATTTAAATTTGCTACCTCTAAATTCAAAATCTTCTCTCCCTCTCTAGTGCATGAGTTTTACAACAATAAGCCCTACTTACACTAAACCCGTTAGACGAAGCCATAGAATTAAGTCTTTCCGAGGTTTAATTACCGAGGAGATGGAACCTAATTTGAATAGCCTTTTTAATGAGGACACGGGTAATTCCTCTAATCCTCCTAATGATGAAGAAGCTCTCCATGAGGTTTCTGTAGAACAACTTTCAAAATTGGATAACCAATTTGATGATTTTCAACAATGGATGTCTCAAGAGTATCCCGATAGTCAAGCTCTTTCATTAATTGAGGGTCTAAAATGTATGGTTCAAAGTGATAAGAATGGAATTGATATTTTGCGTGGTATTGCACACATTGTGGATTCGAATGTGATGCCTATGAAGAGTTGTGCCAAAACTTTAGGTTATACATAACCTCCCACTCAAGTTAATCATTCTATTCCTTTGACAACTTCTATTGCTAGTATACCTACCTTTACATCAAACATAATGACTACTTCTATACAAGACATTCCCCCTATGATCACTAGTCATGGGGGCAATCCTTCCTCTTCAATTAACCCTCTTCCTTCATTCATTCCTTCAATGAGTGTCCCTATTACATCTCCACAAATGAACATGACGCAAGGGGGCAATTCATTTAACCATTCCATTCCTCCTTGTAGTGTTCCTCTTTTCCAATCATCTCCTATGACTAACTATCATAGTGTCCCACCACCTTATTCTCAATCAATACCTTCTTTCAATAACATAATACCTCCATCACAATCTAACACGTCTAATATGAACCGACTGAAGTGACCATTAACAATCTTGCACAAACTGTCTCTTCTTTACAGCAACAAATTGCCTCTATGAATCAATCTAAGTTTGGTGTGCCCACATTTGATGTTGCGAGCCCACTTTCTCTTGACATTGTTCGAGCTATCCCTCCTAAACATGTTGAAATCCCGCATTTGGAGCTTTATAATGGTAAAGGTGATCCTCTAACACATGTTAAGACTTTTCAAACAATATGTACCGATTTTGCTTATGACCAAAGGTTGCTTGCAAAATTGTTTACTAGAACATTAAGAGATAAAGCCCTACAATGGTATTGCTCGTTGCCTTCTTATTCTATTACTTCTTTCGAACAACTTGCAAATGCTTTTATTCAACAATTTCAAAACAATATAAGTCCTAAAGTTACTTTGATTGATTTAATGCATTGTAAACAAGGTGTTAAAGAAAAAGTGACTGATTTCATTGGTAGATATAAGCATTTGTATGGTCAAATTTCTTTTCCAGTACCTGACAATGATATTCAAAGAATCTTTATTTCTAATTTACAAAAAGATATTAGAGAAAAACTTTTGTTTTCTGAGTTTACTTCTTTACAACAGTTGTGTGCAACTCTTCACAATTATCAACTGACTGTGAGTCAAATGGAACAATCACATCCTATGGCTCCGAGTGATAAGGGTGATAGTAGTCAACACCATTTGGGAAGTTTAAACCGAACAGAGAGTCCGTTAAATTCAATGTAAACATCATCAACAACAATGTGAATGCAGCATCAGGTGTGCCTCCTATTTCTAAGTTTTTCAAGAAAGAAAGAAAGTTTACTCCTTTGAATGAATCATTGCATAGTATTATGAATAAGTTATTGGAACAAAATGTGCTTACTCTCCCTCCTATAAAGCAAATTGATCCTACAAAGATTAATTCACCCTATTTTGATAACAAATCTTTTTGTCAATTTCATCGTCAACCTGGGCATGATACTGAAAAATGTTTTGCTTTAAAGGGTAAAATTCAAGATTTGATCGATAATAATACTATCTCTGTTTCAGGAGTGAATGATAAAGGCAACACATCTGTAGCTCCTCCTAACCAAAATCTTAAGAGTTTTACTGATCCATTACCTTCTCATACCTCTAATGTGATTGAGACTAATGATTCCTCTTTCTCATCTAATGGTCTTGTGTCTATGACTCCGAATGTGATTCACTTTGTAGAGCAGCAAGAAAACCCTAAAGAATCTTCCATCACATTTGATTCTAGTGAAACTATTAGGGCACCTGATGGTCCTTTATACATAGTTGCAAAAGTCAAGAATACACCTTGCCGTGGAGTGCTTATTGATCCTTCTTGCATGGTTAATGTTATTACTGAAGAATTTCTCTTTACTTTGCAATTGAATCAAGTGATTTATGACAAAATAGATGTGATTGTGAAATTATTTGATGCATTTTCTTCTCCTGCAATTGGTTCTATTACATTACCTATTGAAGTTCATAACAAATCCCTTGATGTGAGTTTTGCTATTATTCCTTCATCCAAACAATTTCATGTGAAGCTAGGCTATCCTTAGCTATCTTCCATGAAAGCTATTCCTTCTCCTATTCATAAGTGTTTGAAATTTCCCCATAATGGTGAAGTTGTTACTGTCAATCATAGTCTCTTTAAACCAGCTGAAAGAACTTCTAGAGTTCCTATTGATTATTTTTGGCCTAAACAATTCCAATCTCTTCCTCCATGAAGTGATCATCTTTTCAAATCTTATCAAAAGTGGAAAACAGATATGATCTTATCTCTAAGTGAACCTAGAACACCCAAACTTGATATTCCTATCGTTCTTGAGAAGGAAGTTCTTCCTTTGAAAGATAAAACTAATGTCTTTCCTCAAGAAGATTCCCAACCCATTCCTATGGATGTGACTATGTCTATAAAACTTTCTAAAAGTAGAGCTATACCTCCTCGTCATGATGGACTTGGTCTCCTTCCTAAACCAAATATTCCTCCTTTATATGGAGCAGTTCCTCCTCCTTCCTCTTATGGAGAGAAGAGACCTTCCTCTTCTCCTATTATCCAGCCTAAGAGACCACAACCTAAACACCCAAGTAATAAGGATGAGAACATTCCTCCTCCTCAATCTTCTCCACTTCCTACTAAAACTAGATGAAACCGTTCTGCACATGAACGTCGAAAAAAGCGTCATCTTAGAGCTCAGGCAGCTGCTTCTCAAACTTTGCAATCTCCAAAAACACCTTCAACTAGCATTATTCCATTTTCTCCAAAATCTCCTAAACATAAGATACATGATGGTTTTGATCCTGTGCGAGTTAAATATCCTATTTTTATAAATCTTGATGATGATATAGATGAAAATGTTATTCATGATGAAAATGTTACTTCTCTTCATTTTGATAGTGAATATGAATATGTTGATGTTGATAACCATTTATCTAACGAATTTTCTAAAGCACTTATCCTAGCTCCTAGACAAGAACAACGTGGCTTGGAACATAAACATAGCCCTTGTTTGGATCTTGTGATAGCTCCATCTGTTGTGTTGGATGTTCCTCCTCTAGCGTGTTCCCTGCCTTCCCGAAATATTGATCAGCAAGATCAAGGGGTGGATGATGTGCTAGACTAGTTTCATTAGCATAGCAGACTCTCTCCTCCTCTCTTGTGTTACTTCTTCTATGTGTTATTCTCATTCTTCTATTTGTTGTCCTTAGTGTTGTCTACTTGAGGACGATGCAAAGCATTGAGATCTCTTTTGGTCTCTCTCATGTTGACTCAAAAGACACATGACTTCCCTTCTTCTAGGTGACCTTCCTTGATTGGGGAATGAAGAACAATTATGCATACATACATATGATATACATGAATTATCATACAGCCTACTGACCCCGAGGAAAGTGAAGTCACCTCGTGCTTTGTGTTTTGTGTCTATTATCCTTGGGTTTATCTCACACTTGGGGGCTAAATCTTTGTGATAACGTGCTCCTTTCCCTTCTCATTTCTTATGTGTATCACTACCTTAAAGCAATCACCCCCGTTGAGGCGTGTGCAATCGCTTTAACGTAGGGGGGCATACACCCCGTCTATCCCTTCAGGATACTTGAAAATTTCTTGGCGAACTTAGCTTTGCCTTGAAAATTTTTGGTATTTCTCTTGCATGACTCATAGTGAGGGAACCTTATTACTGACAATCATGGTTCTCCCTCATGATCTTCCCTTTTACTTTGTCAATCAAATTCGTAAGATCCTTAGTCCACTGGGGGCTTGGTGTATCTTGCCTCCTTGACGTGGTGAAAGTCTTTCAATGTTGTTTCCTTGTACTTTACCGGAAGTATGAGCGTACGCTTATACTCCCGCTAAAGTGGGGGCTAAAATTAGCATCCTAAAATTGTGACACTTGCAATTTTGACCGCATTTGGGTCTTCACGATGGTGACGCAACACTGAACCTGAATGGAGACCCCAAAACTTGTCCATGACATCAAAAACTGCATTTTTCAACACCCTGGCCTGATCCTCCTTGCACCCTATTGTCCCTGGAGGTGGGACCATGGCGCCCAGCGCCCTGGTCCTTCAAGGCTAGGGTGCCTAGTGCCCTGGTCCCCCAGGACCATGGTGCCCAGCGCCCTGGTCCCTGGCCCTATTTTTGGGCCCGGTCTCTTTTGGGTCTCGGGTCTTTATGTTTGCAAATTGGAAAATAATGTTTCCTGGTCGGCCTAAGGTCTGGAAAATCGGTCTTTTAACCCTAATTGACAAGTATATAAACTACATTTCCTCTCCCATTTTGAGGAGGAAGGAAATATGTGTACAAGACGCGGAAACGACATTCAAACATTCAAGCATTCAAGCATTCAAACATTCCTTCAAGCAATTGATCATTCTAAGTCTCCATTCAAGGCTAAGTGTTGCATTCAAGACAAGGATTCAACCATTGAAGAGGAGATCACTTACAACATACAACATACAACAACATTTACACCTTCGCATGTAAGAATACAAACATTCTTAGAAACAAAGTATCAGTACTTGTTTACATTACAATCATTTACATTTACAGCATTCTCATTTCTTGGTTAATTCTAAAACCGGGGTTTGACCTAAGGGAAAACCCCTAATCCCTAACCCCCCAATCGTCTTCACTTTTTTGTGTGTAGGTTGCAGGTATGCGACTGTAATTGAAGATCTGGAATCCTTGTGCAGAGACGAATGGATCCCCCTTCGTTTCGCGGATTTTTCAGAGGACCGTGTGCACGCCGGGCGCCATCGTCCCGTCAACTTTTGCTCAAATTTGCAGGACAGCGCCGTCTTGACATTTTATTGCTAATTCCAGGTCTGCAACTTCATCCTATATTCCTATCTCTGTTTATAAGTGAATCTTTCTCACTTTACATGCATTCCTAGCTCAATCCTTCTATCTACATTCTTTACAAAAGAGGGTAGCCTTGCTGTCATAACCCTTGAAACTCATTCAGAATCCAATCTTGCATTGTGTGGGATTGGATCTTGTGGGTTTCAACCCCTCTTTTGAATGTAAAGTCTCCCCTAAGTGAAAACCGTCAACCCTAGTGATCCCCTTTCTCTCTCCTTGGAGTGGTGGGGGGAACACTTAGGGTTCGATCGTGATTTTCCGCTTTACATAAAGTTATTGTTGATTAGATATTTTAGGAGTCAAAGTTTTTATTGATCACCATTGATTCACCCCCCTCTCGGTGGTCCATTGAATTCCAACAACCTTTTTCTTGTTTCTCCTCTGGAAGTGGTATAGTAGATATTTTTCTCCTTATGATTAATTGTGAGGATCTTTTTTCAATCTATTCATCTTTTAATGTTTCATGAGTCTTATAATCCCTAGTTTTAAATCTAAGGAACTTGGTTTTTAGTCTATCGAACCATTGCACTTTTATTTCCTTGACTTCTATCACTAACAAAAAGTCTCATTTCTCTATCACCATAGGAGTTTGTGGGTCCTTCTTGACACCCCACTTTTGAATCACTAGGTTGTGATGAAAATACCCTTATGTTTCCTTTGACAAACTCATGTATAACTTCATGGGGTTCCTTGGTACACATGATTTCATGATTCAACTATATATATACAGAAATATATCTAAAATGAAAGTAATGTCACTTTGGTATCTCCACACTATCTTAGAAGATACACAATCTTTTCTTTACGCTTCAATATGGAATTTCTTAAAGATCCCCCAATGTATCTTGCTATAAGATGTTTCTTGTTTAAATATCTAGATGTGAGTGTTATTTTGTAATGCTACTAAGTGAATAAAAAACTGAGATAGAAATGAAGGGGGCATTACGTAAATGGCTAGTTTTTTTAATTTTCATGTACTTTGAATTCTCCAACAATTTCTCTCCTAGCACTTCACACAAATCAAACTCCTTTCCATTGATAATCATCTCATACTCTATGAGAATGGATTACCAAAATATGAGCTCTCCCTATTGGTATAGTAGATTTTATATGTTATATTGAGTGTGGCATACTGAAAAAAGGATTTTTGATTTCATTTACTAATATAATATTCCCTTAAGTGCTTGCACTACCTAATGTTGTCACTTATTCATTGTTAACTTTCTTCATTATAATGTCCCCCTTGTCACATGACCCTATAACCATCTTGATTTATTGCTTCATGATTTGGTAAGGTTGGTCCAAGTATGTGAATATTAAATAGTTTCGTCTCATTATAAATCTCACCCATGATAGCTCCTTGTAAAAATTGGGGACATCTTCCCAACTTTCATACTTTATCTCTCCAACATTTTTATACTATGATACTCCCTTACTCTTGTTCTTTTATTATTTTTTGTAATTACAAACTTGTTCTCCTCAAACTTATCATGGTCAATCTCTATTATAATTGTATGTTTTTTCTTATTACTCTACATACAACACATTAGTTGGCACATTTAAGAAGGATCCATTGGTATCCACTTCTATAGATTTTATGGGTTTTAAAAGTTCAATATTTTCACATTAGACTTTGAACTTGTTATGAGTAAATATGATCATTATGTTTTTTATTAAAGTAAAAGCAGGTTTTGAAGGGGCCCCGAAACCCTTTACAAAAGGACCTTACAAGATAAAATCATTAAGAAACTAGGAGGAACAAACATTAGGAAAACCAGCAAAATAACTAGAAAAAACCAGCTAAAAGCCCCAAAAAACCAGCAAAAAACCAGCCAGACCCGACAAAAGGACCTAATTTATATTTTTTAGGGCATTATCCAAGTTAATGCTAATCCCATATAGGTCTTTGATATTATCCCTAAGATTAGGGATATCCTTAGCAGAAGCAGTAGCAGCTTTCTTAACACTCGCTCTAGTTCTCTTTGCAGCTCCACCAGGTGTAGCTTCCCCACTTCCAATCTTGATTGCATCTTCATCCATGTCAAGGTCCACCACCGGTTTGGGAGAGATGGAGTTATCGAGGACCTTCAAAATATCCTCTAGGTTTTTTGTAACAACAGACAAGATATTCGGGATAATACCCAGCAGGTTTTTCATCACCACTTTCCCTTCTTCCAGATAGTCAATCTAAGCGGCCATTTTTTTAACTTTTTCCTCCATGTCCTGCTTCCATTGCTTCTAATCCCTATCATCTTCCTTCCTTTTCTCATCCATTTGTTTCCCATTTTTTTCCAGGTTCTTCAATAGTTCATATGTCCATCTGTCATAACCCAATCTAGCCTCAGTGAGTTTTTTAAGGTTATCCAGGAATAACCCTTCTCCAGCACTTTCCTTATCCTCACTCAAACTATCCTTAGCCTTATCCTTCTTGGGTTCCTTGTTCTTCTCCCTCTCAGAATTCAAATATTTTTCCTCATTATCCTTATCATCCAAATCCACCATAGGTTGGTTGTTGTCGTTGCCTAAGCTAGCACTATGAATTGGGCTATCATTGTCAAACTCGTTCTCACCTTATTCATCCTCTGCACCCACATCCTCATCTTTCCAACTGTCCTCACCCTCTGACTCATTCATTTCCATTTCACTACCCTCTTTTCCAATTTCTTCTGTGTCATTCTTTTCATCATGGGCTTTCATCCCAGTGGCACTCTTGCTTTTTTTTCTAGAAGTAGCTTCCTCCTTGTTGGGTTCCCCTTCCTCCAACTTTCTCTTGCCTTTCCCTGGAGAAGCGGATAACCTCTTGTTTTCCTGCATGGAAAGGGTTTTACAGTGCTCATAAATGAGTAGCAGGAGCCCACAATGGTGCACCAAATTCGAGGGATTCTCGATGTGTTTATTGAGAGACCTAGAAAGTGACCTGAAAAGATAGTAGGGTAGGGAGACCCTTTTCCCATGTCTAATGTGATTTAATAACACAAATTGATAAGTGTGGGCCCTGGAAAAGCGGCCCTCAAGAGTTATGTATTCCATTATGGCATTCAAAATCCAGCCCCAAATTTTCTTGATATTGGAGGCTTCATAATAATCCCCTTGTGGCTTTTCCAATTTTAGCCCTCTCCTTTTCCTTACACGAGAACAAATTTACCACATTATTGGAAACTTTAAGATCTCTAAAAAAATTGAGCCCTGAGTGGGGCATACCTGTCATAGTCGTGATGAGGCCCGCATCCAATTTGAACCTCACACCATAGATTTTAAAGGACCCATTACTCCAATTTTCAGAAATTTTGGAGACTGCGAGATTAACCCTACCTTTCTCATAATCAACCAGCTTCTCCATGAAACTCATTAGGGATCCTTTTTCTAGCTTCGCCCAAACTTTTGGCATATCCTTCCATTTGGACATGTTGTTTGGTTCCTCCCTCCTTAAATCACCTCCCATATTCAATTTCAGACTTTCACCTCTGTTCTTCTGCAAACTCAAAACTTTCTTCTTGTTGTCTCTCAAAATTTTGAAAAAGATGACCCACAAAGTGTGCGAAGTGATTATATTTGATTGGGATTCTACCACTTTTCCAAGTAATAATTATCTTTCTTTCAATGCATAAATTACTCATATAAACTATCATGATTATGCGGTCCTTCTTTCCCCGTAAATCTATCCTTTTTTAGGAGCTCTTTAATACTCATATTAATATCTTCCCCATGCCAAATTGTTTGAGATTCGGAGTTAACACCTAGGTTCGCCAGACAATTTGCCACCATATTTTTCTCTCTAAAGGCATGTTCTATTATTATTACTTTAAAACTAGCAATAATTTCCCTAGCTTTCAAAATAATATTTTCAATGGACCACAATGGCTCAGTTTCCCCCTTCAAACACTTAATAATATTAAGTGAGTCTCCCTCAAGCCATAATTTATCATGATTTAGGTTCTTAGCAATAATTAGAGTGTTCAGCACAACTGAGGTTTTAGCAAAATGACTGGTTTGACTCCCCAAAGGACCAACAACCACCACTAGGCAACTTCCAACAAAATCCCTGACAGTGCCCCCATAACCAGCTTTACCTGGATTCCCCTTAGAAGCCCCATCAAAGTTGGCCTTTATCCATCCCTGAGGTGGAAAACACCAAACAAGATCTTCTCTGCCCTTCTCCTTACTAGATTTGGTAGTGGAAAGGTTCCACCTATCATTGAAGTCTTCTTTAGCAACTAGTCTATCATCAATACCATTGATGCATTCAAAGATACTCCTGTAAATTTTATCCACCACCACTTCAGGGATGGCACTTTTATCCCTAAAAATATTGTTGTTGCACTCTTTCCAGATATTCCAAATAACATTAGGGAAGGTAAGTTTCCAAAGCTCCACAATCTTTGGGTTGGAATTAGGGCAGTGTCATTGCTACCAAGATTCTCCTAGAGAGTTCACAAAAACCCAACTCAGCTTCCACCTACTTAAAATAATTTTCCAAATTTCCTAGCTGAAAGTACACTGATGGAGAATATGGCAAGCAAACTCTTCTTCCCTACAACAAAGAGAGAACCTATTAGGAAAAACAAATCCTCACTTTTGAAGGTTGTCCAAAGTAAATACCTTGTTTTGGATAAAGATCCAAAAAAAGATACTAACTTTAGGAACTAACTTCTTATTCCAAACTTTAGCCCAAACAGGAATTTCTTCCACAACTTTATTTTGGATAGCCACAGCCAAGGACACAAAATACTTCCCATCTGGGGTTTCCCTCCATATCAAACTATCCTCTTTGTTGTCTCTTAAAATTTTAGAAGAAAGCACAATCTCAAGAAACTTTAACCCTGGACACTACTGACTAAAATCAATCCATTTAGAACTCATTTCTCCAGTAATCTTTGACCAAACCCCCATACCTTCTTTTGAACCAATCTTTCCAATCATAAAGGATTGGAATTTCCTCTAGAGGTTTATCCATAATCCATCTTCCTAAAATCTTATACTTCTACCATTCCCCAGATTCCACATTCTTCCAGCTACAGCCCAACTTTTAGCCGATTGAACTGCATTACATATTGCAGAACCTTCAACAATAAAAGATTTATCTAAAAATTCTTCCTCAGAAGGTTGCATGTGAAGATATTTATTTCTCCAGATTAAATTCCACTCTCTTTCCTCCCCTTTCATTCTCCAAATTTGTTTAGCTAATAAAGAATTATTCATAGAGCTTATGTTCCTTAAACCTAGCCCCCCAGAGGCCTTAGCAGAGTAGATTTTATTCCAGGCAATAAGGGGAATTCTATTCTTGACTTCCACTCCCGACCAAAGAAACTTTTTTTGGATTCTTTCAATTGCTTCTGCAAACTTTCTAGGGATTTTAAACAAACTGAGGGCATAAACATG
This sequence comes from Cryptomeria japonica, assembly GCF_030272615.1. NCBI lineage: Eukaryota > Viridiplantae > Streptophyta > Pinopsida > Cupressales > Cupressaceae > Cryptomeria > Cryptomeria japonica. The sequence continues at coordinate 485,787,991 of NC_081408.1, forward strand.
CAAGTTTTGGAGAGTGGCTTTGAGCAAAGTAACCTTGCCCACTTGACTAAGGACTGCCCCTTTCCAACCTGCCAATTTGGAGTTGAATCTATCAACCAACTTAATCCAAAAATTATCCACAGGCTTTATACAAAGGGGAAGCCCCAAATAAGTAGAGGGAATCTTAGCTATTTTACAACCAAGAATTATTTCAATCCTTAATTGTCTTTGAACAGGGGTATTGATGAAGAACAAAGAGCTCTTATCCCAATTAATTTTTTGACCAGAAGCAGATTCATAAATATTCATAACATTCTTCATATTTTTAGCTTCCCTAATGGTAGCTTCCCCCATAGTGATTGAGTCATCAACAAACTATTCATGAGTACAAGTAAAATTGGAGGAAGAAGGTTTCAATCCTTTGAAATTGCCTTCTTCCACATTTTTAAAAATAAATCTACCCAAACTTTCAGCTAAAATAGTAAACAAGATTGGGGAAATGGGATCCCCATGACTAAGACCTCTAGTGCTTTTGAAGAAACTTGATGGCGATCCATTGACAATAACAGCAGAAGAGGAAGTTTCCATCAATTAAGAGCAAAGCTAAATAACTTTTTCTCCAAATCCAAAGGCTTTCATAATCCTTAAGAGAAACTGCCAATTCACTCTATCATAAGCTTTAGCCATATCTAACTTAAGAAAAAACCATGATTATTAGCTATCATTAGAGAATGAATATTTTGATGAATTGAAATAATGGAATCCAAAATCTGTCTACCGGGGACAAAACCATTCTGTTGGGCAGAGATAATTCTGGGAATAATTTCCAGCAGTCTAGAGGTAAGAACCTTACACAAAATCTTGTAAACAGAGTTGTAGATACTAATAGGTCTAAACTTATTAAGAGGATCAACTCCAGAGATCTTCAAAATTAGGACAATGAAGGTCACATTCAGTTCTTTTAGAAGCCTTCTAGAACCAAAGAATTCTTTAACTCCTTTACAGATATCGGTCTCCACAATATGCCAAAAAGATTGGAAAAAGATTATAGGAAAACCATCCGGTCCAGAAGACTTATCTCCCTGAAAAGAGAACACTGCCTTTTTTATTTCTTGACTAGAAGGAATACGGGACAAATGTTTATTGTCTTCCTCAGACAAGGTAGAAGGAATAGCTTGCAACAGGAGGTTTTGGTTACTGGTGTCTAGGTTATCCACTTCTCCCAAAAGGGTGCTAAAATAGTCCAGAGATTCCTTTCTTATACCATTATCCTCCATTAAAATTCCTCTATTACAGGATAACCTGGATATCCTCTTAACCACCCTGTGCTTAAGAGTAGTTAAGTGAAAAAACTGGGTATTTTTATCGCCTTCCTTCAAGTACAAGGCTCTTGATTTTTGTCTCCAGAAAGTCTCTTCATTAGAAATAAAGGTGTGGTATTTAGACAACAGACCATTTTCCACAGATATCAACTCTTCAAAAAGCCCATCCTCTTTGATTTTATCTTGAACTTCTTGTATTTCAGTTTTAATTTGAATTTTACTCTTGAAGATATCCCCAAAAATCTCTTTGTTCCAAATTTTGATTTTAGCCTTTATAATATTGAACTTTTTAGGTATTCTAAATAGAGTCATTCTCTCAACCTCAGAACTCCACTAATCTGCAACACAAGCTTCCAGAGAAGGATGGGATAACCACACTTTTTCAAATCTAAAAGGGAAATTTCTCTTAGTAGAAAAAGAATTGGCAGTGAAAGAAATAGGGTAATGATCAGAACCAATCTTGATAACAGATGCTAAAGAACAACTATACTTTGATAACCACTTAGGAGAAATTAAGGTTTTGTCTAACTTAACTTGAATAAGATCAACTCCAGTTCTTCTATTAGTCTAGGTATAGTTAATCCCTTGGAGATCCACATCCATAAGAGCTTTATCATTAATGAATTCCATAAGATCTTGTTTACCATCAAGTTGCAAGGGAAGGCCTCCCATCTTCTCTTCCTCTTTTAGCGGAGTATTGAAATCTCCCATTATTATCCAGCTTTTATCAGCAAAATTAAGTCTGTCTTCAGCAAGGCTTCTCCAATATTTAGCTCTCCCAGTTTTGGTATTAGGCGCATAGACATTGGTTAAAACCCAGACAAAGTTATCCTTGATATGCTCAAGTTGTAGAGAGTTCCTATTAAATTCAAAAATAATTTCCTTACCTTTAATAGTTTTTTGGTTCCAAAAAATTGTTGCTCCTCCAGAGGCTCCCTCCGAACTAGATCCTATAACTCCATTATTTTTAAATATTCTAATCCTTTCCATTTTATCCTTACACGTCTTAGTTTCCTAAACAAGGAACACATCCAATTTATGATCTCTTATAATATTACGTAACACATCCTACTTGTGAGGGGCATTCAACCCTCTTATATTCTAGGAAATTATCTTCATACTTTAACTAGGGATAGGGCTGACTCGATGGAACTCTATGTTCCATCAGCACGGTTCTTCCAACTTTCTTGTTCCCTCTGATGTTTTAGAGAAGGTTTCCCCTACTTTTTGTTTTGGCTTCCAACATCTGCCTTTTTCTTATTGTTGTTTCTAGTTGTGATACCTCCTTTGGGTCCCTCCTCATTTGATTTTCCCTCTTTCGTACCAAGAATCCTAAGATTTCCTTCTAGGATTTCCATTTCTGCACTATGTGATGGGGTTTTGCATTGAAACAGATTTGGGCTTCCATTGGTTAATAGCAACAGAGGCTCAAGATCAGAAAGGTTAAAATCTTGCGCTTCATTAAAGTCTTCCTCAAATGCTTTTGTATGAGATGATGCAGACACATCGTCATTGGGACTTTCCTCTACTTTCTCCTGACTGACTGGTCCTACCTCCTGATCCTCTGGATCATTTTTATTATTTAACTCTATTCTTTGCTCATCTTCTTTAGTACTTTCTATTTGATTATTAGAACAGACACAAGCAAGTTTTTCATTATTACTATTCACATCCTTCTTCACCTCCTTTTCTAGCTCAATCACTTCCTTATTTGGATCACACTCTACTGATGGGGCTCCTTTTTTCTCTTTTGTTTGCTATTTCTTCTTCACACTGCTATCATTCTTATTGTTCTTACTGTTAGGATTCCCACAGATACTAAGAGGGGGGGGGTGAATCAGTATCTAACTGGTGAGTAGTATTTCTTAAGTTAAAAGATGCAGAACATAAAATAGCAGTATACCGGTATGCATGAATTAATGCAATAAATAGAATTAGAAACATCCACATGAAAAGAACACCATAACACAAGATGTTTAACGAGGAAACCCGGTGTGGGACAAACCTCGGTGGGATTTGTGACCCATAATATTCACTTACTGGCCAATAAGAGAATATTACTTACAATAGGGGCCTGCACATGCAGGAAGGCCAACTGCCTAGAGCTCACTGCTCAATGAGAAGTCACACTGACTTACAATGAGGATTATACTAATCCAATGATCTATACTGCTTTATAATAGCATCTCCAATGCCAGATTCAGTACCGGTTCTAACTCTGTTCTTTACATATATCTTTGACCTATAATTCGCACATTAGGTCTGCCTAATAATTTTCTTTATGCTCGCTTCCTTACCTTTTTAAATGTCTACAATGATCTCTTTTATATACAAGAGTCATTTTACAATTTGCCAAGTCGGCTTATAATAATAATCAAAATATTACATATAAAAAATCCTGTCGACCTCTATGCCGATATACATCTTTTCTTCTGTGTCGGTGTCGGTGCCAGTGTAGAGTGATCTTGTTGATGTCGGTGCACTGTCTTGCTTGTGTAATGCTTTGTCGGTATGATGTCTTGTTGGTGCCATAGGATTGCAAGGTTGCCATCAATGACAAAACCTTCAATCACACACAATGTCTCATTGGAGTGTCCATATGCCAACACTTACCCTTCTTAAGCGGATAAGATTTTGCCCAATGGCCCAATTTTTTGCAATGAAAGCAAGAAAACGGGAGTGATTCATATTCAATTGCTTGGGTCCATTTCCCTAATTTAGATATAATCTTAATAGATTGGGGCATGTCCATCATTTGATTAACATTTACACAGATGTGAGCAAAAACTAACCTTGATTTAGCTGCAATCATTAGGTTGATTGAGAGAAGTTCTCCAAAAGAACTCGCTATCCCCTTAAAGACTTCCTCACTCCAGAATTCCAGCGGAAGGCCCGGGAGGTGCATCCACACAGGTGCCAACACAAAAAAAGACTCATCAAGAGAAAGGTTTGGAGCCCATTTTTGTAGAGCCAAAGTTGACTTGTCGAACATCCATGGACCTTCACATAGAGCCTTATTCATATCTTCTTCAGAGTTAAAAGCAAAGGAAAAAAACCCCTAGGCAACGTCGCCACATCCACTTGACCCTTGAGAACCCATTTCCTCCTTATAAAATTCCTAACAACATCAATGTTAGGCCTAAAACTAGTGAATCATCCAACTAATGTCATAGCTAAACCAGAGACAGTAAGATCTACCAGCTTATCCGGAATAGAAATAGCAACCACCCCTGTAACTAGATCGGAAATATTTTTAACTTTCAGTAGCCCTGTTTTTACCAGTGGCTTCACTCCAAAAAGTGAAGACCATTTTTTTCCTTACCTCTATCGTGTGGGTCCCCAGTTTTGGAATCTTTCTCTTCCACCGATTTAACTATCTCCTTGTCCTCTTTTGTACCTTGGGACACCTGGAAGCCTGCCTGATTGCCAGTTCCACCCCAGAAAGACTGCCTTCCCCAGGGAATCCGCCATTCCCAGATTTGAAATTTGGGATTCCCGCTCGTTGCTCTCCTTGCCGCTCTGCCATTACCATTTTTAAATTAATTAATGATTAATTGACAAATATTGATGGCATATTCACTAGAAATAATTAGGGAGATTGAAACTTAGTTGTATGGAATTTTTGATATGAAGTATTTGGAGGCTACAAAATACCTTATGGATATGGAGATCGATAATGATTGGGTCAACCATTTTTTTTGCTTGGTTAGAGTAAGAATGTTTCAAAATATTTTATAAAGGTTTGTGATGCATGATTGTAATTCAATTAATATTATCTTCCATATTAGTAATAAGTTATCATTAGATCAATGGCTTGAGTCAAATGGTGATTGTTGGATATATTTAGTGTTTCAAGCACTAGTGTTGTATGTAACCTTATGCATTTTATGGATGTCCAATATTATGCATTACTCAAGTAGTGAGAGTTCTTTTCATATTTATGTCTAACCTTGGTAAAGATCATTAGAATTATGTGAAAAAGATTTTCATATACTTATGTGGGACTTCATATTGTTTTATTTTCTATAATGGTATTAATGATGTTGATAATTTGCTTGACATGTAGGTCTTTTTTTATTTGGATTGGGCTAATGATTTAGATACAAGAAGCTCATGAGTGATTATGTTTACTTTGTTTGGAGGAAATGTAAAATATAGGAGTAATTAACAGCCTATGATTGTTTTGTCTAGTGTACAATTATATTACATGGCTACAAATAATTGTATAAAGAAGAAATGCAATTGCAAAGATTATATTTAGGTATTAGCTTTAAGTGAAAATAGGTCAAGAATGGATGTCACAATAAAAATTTTATTTGTTTCAAAAATAACTTGAGGTACCATGCTCATACAAATGATATTAATGTTTAGAATTACTTTGTCTATAAGATGGTTTATGGTAAAAAATCATGATACACAATTCTAACCTCTTTCTTAGCATTGTAGATTTTTTCAAAAAGCTAGTGAAAATGGAGAAATTTAGTTGGTATAAAGAGGTCATTAGCATTTCCTCTTCTATTATTTAGTTTATTTTTTATTTTCCTATTATGTCTTACAATGTAAATTTCAATTGGGAGAATGTTAGGATAAGAGGTTTAGTTTTCCTTGCAATATTAAGTCTTGATTACTTGTATTTGAAAATGTAGATGATAAATAATCTATAATCTCCAAATAGGTTGGGTTGGGCTAAATGAGATTCCCATGTGTGGGTTTGACACCATTTATTTATTATTTTTCTCTTACACACTTGGGATATTCTGTATTCGGAAAACATTGAATAGGGAGGTTACATTAAATGGTTGAAATTGGGAGTTAGAAGACATCTTTCTAAATTGGTGGTTATCACATAGGCATCAAATAGAGAACCTATGATTGGGATCTTGATAAATTTGACTATTATGGAAAAATATATGACATATAAAAATGGTGTAAGAGAATTTATGTATACTATTCCAAGATGTTTGGCCATGACCATAGGGATGTTGGATTTTTGCCATGGATCATGGTTTTGAATATCACTTGATGGTTTCTAGTTTCTAATCTTTCTATATCTTGGAGGCATGAGAAATTGGAGTTTTAATTTTATTTTATTGGTACTCTGATGCTCATGATATACTACTAGAGAAGTAAGTGATTGTACTGGTGTATACTCTTTTGATATTAATACTAATTTGGGTTTATTTTGTGGTAGATTTTTTTTCACGGTGGTTTCTCCACACAAATATGGTGTTATGGTTTGCATTTTCTATGTTTATTTATTCATTGGTTTTGTGAACTTTTTGTTGTAATCGCATGCTTTGTTGAATGAAATTTCTAGTGATCATTTTCATTATGTCATTAAGCTTGTTAATCAACAATACCAAGTCAATGGATTTAAAATGATTAAAAATAATAAGTAAAAATTTAGTAAATATTGTAGATGTTGATTCAAGAAGGTAATGAAGTATAAATGTTCTAACTCTATAATTGAATATATATTGAATGCTCTTGTCAAATTATTCAAAGATGATCTTTGAGTGTATCAAAATGAACTACAATTGCCCCTTTAAATACAACCCCAAGGGTTGCAAATGAAATGAGTCATGAATAAGTTTGGTATATGATACATAGTTGGAAGTGGTTAGGTCTATCCTATATTTTTTTCAAGTTTTAAAAGTTTGAAGCATATTTTCATAATCATGCACCTAATCTTGGCTAACTACATAACTTCAAATATAACCTACATTGAGAAATGGGGGACTATAAGGATCACAAGAAATCCATGGAGATGAATATAGATGAAGATAAGTAAGGACTTGGGTTACGTGCAAAATATTATTAAAAACCTACCAGGTGTATGCTTTTCATTTTAAAATTAACTAGGTCAAAGTGAATTAATATTAAGTAAAAATGTGTAAGGAATGCAATTTTCACCATTACATACCCCCTCCCTCACCTCCCTTTGACTTGCATCCAAACTAACATGAGAATTCAAGTAAAATTAGGTAGCCAACATGAAATTAAATTATTCAAACATTCATAAGAATGAATCTCATAAGGATATGGAGGTTTCTTATTGGAGCATGCTCCCATAGAATGATTTTCTTACCTTGGAAATCTACAAAATAAAAAAATAAAAGAATTGAATAAGTAGAATAATACAAGTATCATGAATAAAAATATTCCATCTATGATCAACTTAGAATAAAAATTGAGAGATATTCCACCTAGGGTGTAGCAAGGAATATTCTTAGGAAACAAATCAATCTATACCACCTTAGGACAACAAAATTAAAATTGGTATCAATTGAAATCAATTTTAATCATGTGGTATTTACTATAAATTTAATAAATGAATTTTGGTGGTCTTAGATGCCTCCTTTGTATTAAATGAAGTGGTAAATCAAGGTCCTGAGCCTTTATAAAAGCTACAAAAAGGTGAGGTGAAATGAGCCCAAGCAAGGCAGAAACAACATAAACAAGACAGAGGGGAAAAATTGAAACCGAGATGAAAAGAAATACTACAAACACATGAAACAAAGAGAGTTGGGACCCCTGAGGTCCCACTTAGACAATCTCAGGCCTAGAATGAATTGGCCTCTCACCCAATGCTCAAGCATACATTTAGTATGCTGAAATAGGAAGACCTTTCTTCCTTCTTCTAACAATAGTCCATGAGACATTATCTTCCAAATTTTTAGAATAGGAAGGAGGAGGAGAATTCCCCATGGAGAGACTATAAGTATGAAAAGAGGGAGAAATTTAATGGAGAGGTGAAAGGTGACCTTCCACAACATGATTAGTTTATATCTAATTTGAAGCTAAGAAAAAATCAAGCTACGAGATCAAGGTAGGAGGTTCCCCAATAGGGTTTGTTAACACATCAAAGCCACACCAAAATCTAAGGACTTATCATCCTAAAAAGATTAATTGGAAAGAGAATCAAGCGCATGAATAGTCAAGTTATCTCCATTATCATACTTCCACCAACTAGTGGTGCCCTTACTATGTGAGAGAGGACAATCCATAGCTAGATGACTAATGCAAAAGAAGAAATAACATCTAAAAGGGGTACCCTCAAAATTAAGCAATTGATTCTAAGGCCTATCCACAACCATCAAAACCATATCCCCATGAAGAGGCTTGGAGATTTCAAATTTCAATAAAATGAAAGCAAAATTAGAGTGTCCCAATTAGAAATTGAAACCATCCACCTTCAAGAAGTAGCTGATAGAGTTTCCAATGGTACCATAACAAGAAACCTCACAAAATTAGAGGGGTAATTTGAATGTATAATTCACACTATAAACACATCAAGTGGTTTATTAAGCAAGTTGAAGGAAGTTTTTTATTACGGGAAAAATAGGTTTTGAAGGGATCCTGAAACTCTTTACAAAAGATCCTTAAAAGATAAGAGCATTAAGAAACAAGAAAAGACATTCTGCAAAAAAAAATAGTATAGTTCTAGGAAAAACTAGCATAAAAGCCCAACAAAACCAACAACATCCAGCCATAACAAAAAAAAGACAAAAGACAAATTACTTAATGTTTTTAAGGGTATTAGCCAAATTTCCACTAATCCCTTGCAAACCTTTAATATTATCCCTGAGCATAGGGATTTCCTTGGAAGAGGCCAAAACAACTTTTTTCATACTCGCCCTAGTCCTTTTTGTCGCACCACCAGGAGAACTTTCCACGTTCCCTACCTCAATAGCATCCTCATCAACATCTAGGTCCACAAAAGGTTTGGAAGTGTTGGAGCCATCAAGAAACTTGGCAATTTCCTCCATATTCTTGGTCACAGAGGTAAGGATATCCAGAATCATAACCAAAAAGTTCTTCATGGTTGTTTTTCCTTCCTCCATCTTACAAATATGAGCTTCTGACTTCTCCACTTTTTCCATAACCTTTTTCCACTGCTCCTGGTTACTTTCATCTTTCTTTCCCTGCTCTTCCTGTTGCTTATCAATTTTTTCCAGATTCTTGATTCTTTCATATACCCACCTATCAAAACCCATTCGAGCCTCAAACTGATTTTTGAGTTTATCCAAAATAATCCCATCTCCATCTTTATCTTGTTCCCTTCTCATTTCCTCCTTATCCTTCCCTTGCTCAGTTTCCATTTCCCTTTCCTCCTTATTAATTTGATTGTCCTGCTCCTTCATAGGTTGGCTATTAACATTACCAATACTCACATTTTGGGTAGGTCTATTCTGATCAAAAACATCCTCTACTCCTCCTTCCTCTTCCCCCACTTCCTCTTCTTTCCATCTCTCCTCTCCGTTAGACTCATCGGTCTCCATCTCACTTCCATCTTTTCCCATGTCCTTAGAATCAACCTTTGTATCTTTTTGTTTGCCCATGTCCTCTTGAATTTTCTCCACAATGGCTTTTTTAACCTTTTTGCTCTGTATCAACTCATCCTTACTGGGCCCACATTCCTCAATTTTCCTCTTTCCTTTCTCCAGCGACATCGACAACCTCTTGTTTTCCTGGATAGCCAGAATCTTGCAATGCTCATAAATGAGCAAAATAAGGTCGTAATGAAGCATAGGCAAAGAAGAGTTCTTGCTATGCTTGTTCAGAAACCACAACAGAGACTTGAAAAGGTAATAGGGTAGAGAAATCCTCTTCTCATGTCTAAAGTGATTTAGAAGCACAAAATGGTAGGTGTGAACCCTAGTGAAACGACCCTCCACAGTAATATATTCCATAATTGCATTAAGCACACAACCCCAGATTTTCTTGATATTAGAAGCATCATAATACCCCTCGTAGCTTTTCCTAATTTCACTCTCTCCTTCTCTTTACGCAAAAAAAGCTTTACTACATTATTAGACACTTTCAGGTCCCTAAAGGAGTTAATACCAGAATGGGGCATACCTGTGACCATCGAAATGAGGTCCGCGTCCAACTTGAATCTAACACCATGAATTTTGAAGGAGCCATTTTTCCAATTTTCAGTAACTTTGGTAACCTCTAGGTTTACTCTGCCTTTATCATAGTCTACCAATTTTTCCATGAAATGTGTCATGAATCCCTTCTCTAGCTTTGTCCATACTTTAGCCATCTCCTGCCATCTGGAAATATTATCTGGTTCCTCACTTCTTAGATCCCCCCCTGAATTTAGAATTCGTTTTACAATTTCTCTGCTTCTACAACTTCAGAGCTTTCTTCCAAATGACACTCGGCATTTTGAAAATGCACACCCACAAAGCGTGTGGAAATTTAATATTCTTGTTTAGGACTCTGCCCTTCTGACGTGCCATCATACCTTTCTAAAAATTTGAAGATTAATCATTAATACTTCCATGATTAACGTGCGATCCTTCTTTCCCCATAAATCTATCTTTTCTAATGAGTTCCTTAATATTAAAAACAATGTTAACTTCCCCATTCCATATGCTTTGAGCTTCGGAAATAACGCCAAGGTTAGCAAGTTCATCCACTACGACATTTTTTTCCCTGAAAGCATGTTCAATAATAATTGATTTAAAGCTTGAAATAATTTCTCTAGCTTTAAAAATAATATTTTATATAGTCCACAAAGGCTCAATTTCTCCCTTAAGGCATTTAATAATGTTAAGAGAGTCTCCCTCCAACCATAGATTATCATGATTGAATTTTTTTTCTATAAGCAAAGTATTTAGTGTCGCCGAGGCTTCAGCATAATGACTAGTTTGGTTACCCAAAGGACCAACAACATCCACAAGGCAACTTCCAGCAAAATTCCTGACAATGCCCCCATAACCAGCTTTCGCAAGATTTCCCTTAGAAGCCCCATCAAAGTTGGCCTTAATCCATCACTAGGAAGGAAAGCACTAGAAAAGACCATCCCTACCCTTATCCTTACTGTTTTTGTTATTGGAGAGGTTCCAACTTTCATTAAAGTCTTCTTTAGCAACTAAACCATTATTAATTCCATATAAACATTCATAGATCCCTCTATAGATTTTATCCACCACCACTTCAGGGTTCACACTTTTATCCCTAAAAATCTTGTTGTTACGCTCCTTCCAGATGTTCCATATGACAATAGGGAGAGTTAGTTTCCAAAGCTCAACATTTTTAGAATTGGAACTAGGGCAATACCATTGCTGCCAAAACTCTTCCAGAGAGTTTGAGAAAACCCAACTCAACTTCCACCTACTAAAAATAATATTCCAAATTTCTTGACTGAAATTTCACTGGTAGAGGATATGACAAGCAGACTCCTCCTCCCTGTAGCAAAGAGAACACCTATTAGGAAAAAAAAATCCACTCTTATGGATATTATTAAGAGTTAGCACCTTATTTTGGATAAAAATGTAAAAGAAGATATTAATTTTGGGCGTCAACTTCTTTATCCACACTTTAGCCCACAAAGGGATCTCTTCTGGAACTTTGTTATGGATAGACACCACTAAAGACACATAATATTTCCCATCATAATTTTCCTTCCAAATCAAACAATCCTCAAAATGGTCCATAAAGATTTTGGAAGAAAGCAAGATCTCTAAAAAATTTAATCCCGAACAAAGCTGGCTGAACTCAATCCACTTCCCATTTCTCCAATAGTCTCTAACAAAGTCTCCATACCTTCTTTTCAGCTAGTCTTTCCATTCCTTAAGAATGGGGATTTCCTCCAGCGGTTTATTTGTTAGCCATTTGTCCTCCTAGAATCTAATAATTCTCCCATTCCCTAATTTTCACTTTCTTCCAGCTACAGCCCAAGCTTTAGTTGTTTGAACTGCATTCCAAATTGCAGAGCCTTCCACAAAAAAAGAATTTTTCATAAGTTAATCCTCAGATGGTTGCATGTAAAGGTATTTCTTTTTCCAAATTGAATTCCATTCTCTTTCCTCCCCTTTCATTCTCCAAATTTGTTTAGCTAACAAGGCATTATTCATAGTTATAATGTTCCTTAATCCCAAACCCCCAAAAGCCTTAGGAGTACAAATATTATTCCATGTAATAAGGGGGATTCTATTTTTATCTTCCACTCCTGGCCATAAGAAAAAATTTTGAATTCTTTCAATGGCCTCAACAAACTTCTGGGGGATTTTGAACAGACTAAGGGCATAGATAGGCAAATTTTGAAGGGTAGCTTTAAGCAATGTCACCTTACTTGCTTGGCTAAGGAGGGCTCCTTTACATCCAGCCAATTTGGAATTGAATCTATCAACCAGCTTCATCCAGAATTTCTCTGAAGGCTTTAAGCACAGAGGGAGACCCAAATAAGTAGATGGGAACTCAGCAATTTTATATCCAAGGATTCTTTCAGTCCTTCTTTGTCTATCCACATGGGTATTGATGAAGAAAAAAGAACTCTTATCCTAATTTATTTTTTGACCTAGGTTTAATTGAGATAAAAATCTCTCCCCAAGCCCACAAATTACCCAACACCAAATTTTTATCCTCAAACAAGACAAGTAGGCAATGAGGGAACCTTTAGCATAGGAGAATCTACCTTAATCTTACCTACCATAAGAGGCCTCCAAGAATGAATACAACACTCAATTGTGAAAGTTAAGAAGAGAAGTCCAAATGTTGTATAATCTGTACACCATACCCCTACATTGGTAGAAGTCGTCATTTTCCACCACATCCCAGCCACAAAACACCACCAACGATGATTTGACACAAGGAATAGGTCTAGAATTTTCCCTCACAAGATGAGTAACACTAGAACCAAATACCTAAGAAAAATTGTATCCACCAATTATAGTAGAAAACACTAGAGGGGGGTACCTCCAACACCCATGACACCAAAATTTGGAGATGAGTCAACCCTAGGTAAGGACATAAACATAACAACACCCACGACATAATCAAGGTCAATAAAATGAGCTCATGACAAAGGGATGTGATTATCATCATCTAGTAAAGAACCAAGAAACATAGCTAAAGGACTAGGAATCTTATCAGAGAATGAGGGTGCAAAAAGGATAGTGAGCAAGAATAGTGAATTTGAACCAACAACAATAATGAGAAAAAGAGTGGTCATCATGGAGATTCCCTCTATGTATGTTTTGAAATCAATAGTCGTATAAGATATTTTACATAGAATCATGTGATAATTTAAGAAGGTAAGTATAAATATATGCTCTTGAAAGCGCACACAATGATACGTAGAAAAATTCCCCAAATACACCCAAAAATAGGGCTATAAAATTAGTCACTGTTGTTATATAAAGTTGTCATTGCTGCTATATAAAGTTGTCACAATTGCTATATAAGTTATTCTATATCCACGAATAAGTGTAACATATAATCATGATAATCTTTTTTTTAAAATAGTGTGAATATCATAAAACATGTGAGCATAAGAAATTTTCATAGCTAGTATAAACATAATTTAGCATAGAATCATAAGGTTTGTGCTTTATAATAATGAAAGAACCTATGATCATCCTAAAAAGAGATCATGTCATTTAATCAAGTGATTAAAATAGTAACTGTAAGCATTGAAATCAATAAAGTTGTAATCTCAACCAACACCATTGAAAGGATCTTCAAATAAATCGGCTTTTAGCCACCTACTTTTATTCAATTTCATCTCAATAATCAATCATCATATACAGGAAGTATCTAGAGCATGAAAGTTCTAATCTCAAGCAATAGTATTGGAAATATATTCTTCCAATAAATCATCTCATCTCAATTGTGTTGTTTGTAGCTAGCTTCAATTAGTTAAATCTCATCATGATAAGATATGTCACTCTTGATGTGTGTGTGTAATTTCAACCAATAGTATTGGAAGGATTTTCTTTCAATAAATCATCTTCATACCAATTGTGCGATTTGTAGCTACCTTCAATTAATTAATTTTCATCATGATAAGCTATGTCACTCTTGGGTGAATGTACTTGAGATGTGAGAAATGGGTTTATTAAACTTTGTAATCTATTACCCTTTTCTTTATAGACAAATTTTGTGTTCCTTTGAAGTATTTTCATTTATTTTGGTGGTATCTTTAAAATAATTAACAATGGATTTGTCAATTTATACTTTCTTATTCTTCCTTGGAGTATAGGGATAAAATATTCCTTCCTTTGGTACATATTAGAAGATGACAAATATCTTTCTCTTTCTTTGCTTGTTGGGAAGGACAAGTAATATATATTTCTTATTATTCTTGAGACACCTTAGGAGACAATGGAGATGGCTTAATTTCCTCCTTGTACTACTAAAATTTGTATACCCTACTATTTTAGTACTACAAATTATATGCAATTTAGTACCCATTCCCTAACACATTTTCAAAACTCATTTTAGCCTATCCTTGGCCTTTATTGTAGTTCAAAATCCAAGTGTGTTGTGTTTCTTTATATTTATATTTCTTGTCATAAATTTTTAATGTTTCCATGTTAAATTTATTTATTGTAATCATTTTGTAAATTTTTAATATGATTCTTATAAGATTAAAATGTGATCACCCAAATGCCTACACATTCACAATTATGTCCCCTTGATTTTCCAATCATATAAACTCTATTTAATGGTTGATGCAATGACATTTTGACTTCTCTCTTGTTGAAATTGTCCCTTGCCTAGCTTTTATTGGGTTTGAACAAGATTTCTCCAACCCTTCTATCATAAATAGCAATAGATGATTGTGGTTTTGAAAGATTGATAATCTATTTGTTATCTCGTTCAATTGTGATTGGTTATGGTTTTGTTGCTCCTACTTTACATAGGCCTCATGCTACTTTGATTTCCTTGCAACATCTTACTTATACCAATACTCTTGTGATATTTTTTTTTGAGGGTTTAATTTCACTTAGATACATTTATTATGAAAAATATTTTAAATCTTGTAAGGTTTTACTTTCACGATCTTCTACGTTGTTATTTCCTAGATTTTCTTGGGCAAAAAAAATCACCTATTTTAAAACACTCTTTCCAAGCTTCATAACAATGTGACATTGTCATTGTTTATTTTTTACTTGCTTCACTTTCAACTCTTCTTTCATTTCATTTCAATATTTGTAATCTTGGTATATTTTTTTTTCTATTGCAATAATCTTTTTAAATTGTTGAACTATGAATATTTGGATTATCTTAAGGTTCGCATTATGCCTTCCACTTCCTTGGTTAACTTATAAAATCCCTTACGTTCATGTTTTCTTTGATATATCTTATATTGTTATTAGCATCTCTAGATATCACATTCCATCTTCCTTCCTTATTTCCACATACAATAGGATAGTGATAGATATAGTTATTGATATTCTTGTTTTTATTTATTAAGTGTTGATCTTAATTTTAGACACAAGTAGGATAGGAATATACACTCAACTCCGATCTATTTTCCTTTTGATTGCTCATGGAGTTTGAAAGAACAAATTAGGGGCTTGACCATTTTCACAAGCACTATAGCAATTACTCTCATTCTTTTGGTTTCAACTATAAACATTTGTGGTGATTGATGTAAGTGGAGATTTCATATTTTAAACTCTTCTCTATCGTTTTAAAATTTGATTTAAATAAACCTAGTGAAATTCATATTTGTTGTCATTTTATTGTTTATTGTTTATTTTCTTTGTGTTGTTGATTGTTTCCATTTTCTATGTGTGCAAATGCTACAACTTTTGATCTATTCTACTATTTCCCTTTTAACTTAGACAACAACACAATCATGTCAAGGTTTGGTGAGCACGATTTTGTACTAATTAAATTTCTAGCCTAAATATATTGTTTGTGGTTTCATAATTCTATTTTTATCAATCACAAGCATTTTCTAATCTTTGATAATAATTACTTTGTCAAATTTATCAATTTATCTAGTTAGGTGTGTTTGATTTTTCATAAACGTAAAAATACCAAAGTAACAATTTCTACTTGATTTGTTTTAATTAGGTCAAATTACTAAGTTGTCTTATTTAAAACATTAGAAAATCAAGTAAGTTAATCTACTTCAATACACTTTGAGTAGATTAAATTTACACTTTTCACTTATCATCTTTATTTGCAATCCCTTATTGTTTCCTTTGTTGTAAATATGTAATATATAATTTATGAACCTTATCTTGGTGCTTACATGAAACTTTGTTAGGAGTCTTCGTGTGGTAATCCCTCTCATTATGATTATAGAGACTTTTATGAGAGTTTCAATGCAATGGTAAGTGTGAAATGAAATCTCCACAAACATACCTAGAACATCGGTGTGTTATATAAAAGGAATTGCCTTTTAAGTGTTCTAAGGTCTACTAAATGATTAGAGAATCTATTTAATGGACATATCACTTTAAATGGAGGCAAAATAATGTTTCCCAAAGTGTTGATACAGATGACATTAGTTATCTTAAATGCAACACCCAAGTGTACATAACTATCTTATTATAAATGGTATTCATATAAGAATTCTTACATGCATATATTGTATTGATTGGTTGGATCAATGATGATACCCACACATTGACTACCATAAAGCAGAGAATAATAGTAATTTTGAGGTATCTCCTCCTCATAAAACAAAATAATTGCAGGTATATGAGGAGAAGAAATATCAATGAGTTGTGCCCACAAATATATCCATAGGATTAGTGGAGGATGAACAAGTGTGTTTTACATTCATAGGATCATTGATCACATATGTATAAATGTTAAGTAAAATTATTGGACACCTATGATCATGTGGAGAAGAGATATGCTTGGAAACCTATTGAATATATATTGAATTTTGAAAATATGAAGCAAATAAATTAGTCTAAATTTATTAAATTTTGAATAGGGGGGTCAACTAAATGACTACCCCCACTACTAATATCATCAAAATGGATAGCATTATTGTCTTGAACTTTAATCAAATCTATGTATGACAATTGCAAGAAAACATGTTCATTGTAACCCTTATGTACCATCTAGATGGGTCCGATGGACAAATCCAATAACCTTTGTAACACAATATATAGAAGTCCACTTCATAAATTTCCTAAGAGTTTGAGGCTTAGAAAGAGCATTAGAGGCACTAGCCACATACTTTGGATTGAACTTTCTTTCTTTCTTATCATCACCCTTTTGGAAGACATTAGACTTTTAAAAAAAATTGAGATGAGAAGATGAAGGTACATGAGAGGACTCACAATTTAAATTCAACATTCTTAACATGAGCATAAACATTTTTTGTGCATTATAATTTCATTTTGTTTTGAATGTTCAACTTAACTAAAAGGTAGTTGTAATAGATAATAGAACATAATTAAATGCATGGAAATGAAATAATATATGATTGATAATGGTTAGAATTTTAATATAGATGGGCTGCAAAAAATATTAGGAAGTGGTTTATCCAACTATAAAAAACTCAACATAAGTCAGACAAATACTTTGAAACTATTAAAGTTTTTGTTTGTTTTTGCAGGTCACTTCCACAACTAAGGATTGATCACACTTATGAATCTAACTTGCATAAGTGTAGATATGATATAGATGTATAGTTCTAATCTCTATTAGTATTTACCTTGAATCTATAATGAATTTGTGTGGTTGGAGTTTACATGTAACAAGAACAGTGTCTTCCTTGTGTTAAACTACATAAGGATATTGAGTCAATGTCTTTGCAAACAAAAACAAAAAATACTATGCAAACATGTAGCAAATGCACACTAGTCGTGCAACAATAATATTCTGACTAAATATATCTTGAATATTCTTATTAGATAGTTCTAAGATAATCTCTAGGTGTGTCAAAATGAACTAAGGTTGTCCCATTATATGCAACTCCAAGTATTACAAATGAAACCTTTCACATATCAAGTTGATACATGATATTTAATTAAATGTATTCAATCAACTAAATTTGAATTTCAATTTTGAAAGTTATGTTGTCCTCGATTTCAGTGCAGCTAAAATCTTGAGGCAACCCTACGAAACTGGTCCATTTCGTACCTCACGTCCTTCGAGAAAGGTTGATCGACTCCATTGGTTAGCCTCTTTTGGTTTCTACCTTTTGTTTTTCTTATTTTTAAGTTCTTTTGTTTTTGCAGTTTTGCCTATAGGTCGAACTTTAAAGTCCAATGTGCAATATTTTGGTTCTTCCCCTACAGATCAAACTTTAAAGTCTGGCCTGCATGTAGTTCTTTTCCTGTAGATCGAACTTTAAAGTCCGACCTATAGGGACTTTTCCTTGCACATTAGACTTTAAAGTCTAATGAGTAGTTTGGGAATAGAGGCTTGCATGTCGGACTTTAAAGTCCGATTCGCAAGAAGTTTTATCCCACGTGTCAGACTTTAAAGCCTGACATGCATGGTGCACTTGGCATTAATATTGGTATTAAATGCTTAATCAGAGGGTTTATTTATTAACTTTTGAGTCTTTATTCCTCATTTCACTTGCTAATAGATTCTCCTCAAGTGCCCTCCTGCTCTCCTCTGTTTTGGCTCTTGATCATCTTGTGGATTCCATCTTTCTGTCGATCATCGTGGTTGAGGTAGGTTTTATTTCATTTTGGGTTATTTCCTTTCTTGGCATCTTCTTTTCGATTTATTTGTCATTTTTCCTTGTCTTCATTTTCGATATTAGGAGCACATCGGATTTTAAAATCCGATTGCCCCTATTTTCCTTCTTCCCTTTTCTTCACCTGCATGTCGAGTTTCAAATCTTGACATGCGGGGTGATGGATTAATGTCTTCTACATATCGGACTTTAAAGTTCAATATATAGGAGATGTCCTTCTTGCTAACAGGTCAGGTTTTAAAACCCGTCATGTTAGCAAGAGGATTGTGTCTTACATATCGGACTTTAAAGTCCGATATGTAGATTTAGATTTATCCGATTGACATATCGAGTTTTAAAACCTGACATGTCAACCTTTGTTCTTCCCCAAGCACATTAGACTTTAAAGTCCAATGTGCACATCTTTTGTGCATTCTTCTACTGCACATCAGACTTTAAAGTCCGATGTGCTAATATCTTTCCACCATCTCGCACATCAGACTTTAAAGTCCGATATGCGAGGAAGATGTTTTGCCCCTGCAAATTTTGATGCTTAACATGCAAATCAGACTTTTTTCCCTGACCTACCAGTTTTTGACAGTTTTGTTCCTAAGTCCGTTCTGGCTCCGAATTCTTGATCCATTTGATAAAATTCAGTTTTCTGATGATGATGATTGTCAAAAAGGCCAATCCCTAGTGTTGGATGCAGTACTTTGCAAATGTCAAATCCCTCTCAAGATAAATCAGATACTTCTTCAAGTCAATTGGAATCCTCCCCAAGCAAGTTGTCAGTAAAGAAGATGAAGTACAAGTATGATAAATACTTGAATATGTATCCAAAAAGCTCAGTTGACTCCAATATCAAGGAGATAAGAGGTACGGAGATTGGTCATGTGAGTATGCAGGAATTCATTAATCGAGTTGAGAAAGCACCTTCACGTCTGTCTAACCTGATCAAATCAGAGCTACACAAGTATGCTTCCTTTCCAGCAGTAGCTCATGATCCAGACTTCGTACTTGCAGTAGCAGATCATTTTGATCTAAATACGAGACAGGTAAAGGATGCTGACCAGAATGTGGTCATGACATTAGATAGAATTTTCTTCAATAGTGTGTTCAAGGGTTTTGCAGTTGAGGAAGTGGTTGATATTACTCAGGAGAGTGCTTAGGAATATTTTGAGAAAAATGATGCAAAGTGTAAGAAGATAATTAATACAGTTTTTCTCTCTACTGCTAGAAATTCCACCACTTCTAGATGGCCAAAGTATTTTCATAGAAGTGGCTTCAATGAGGAGTGTAATGATATGGTAACCATGTTGGCACGAGTGAAAGGCCTAAAGTATGCCCACTACTTCTAGAACTGGATGTGTTACTACATGAATATAATCAAGAAAGGAGCTGCCAAGATAGATTGGGGTGAGAAAATCAGTGATGCGCTTTGTGCACAATTAAAAGAGGTCAAGGTAACACTAAAATTATACGTGACCTCATACCTTGTATATGCAGCTGCCTCCATGAGGCAATATCCAAGTCTGTCTACAAAGGGTGACAGAAGGTTAGTACCTATTTGGAACTATTACGACCAACTCACAATCAATAATCAAGGGAGTCATTTTAGAAGGGTTAATGATGCATTCTTTGCTATATGGAAGTGTATGTTTGACAAAGACTTACAGAAGAAGAGACTATCAGAAGCAGCATATAATAAGGTTTCTCATTTTGGATGTGTCTTTCTTCAATTCCCTACATTCATTTATATTCGTATAGGATGTTTCTCGGGAGAACCCTTCAATTTCCCAAGATATCCATCTGACAAAATCATACTCATGGAACTATGTTGGCAATTGATTTATGTACATGGAAAGCAGTCACAAGCTCATAAGACTGGGTTAAAGTTCCTAGAATCTATTGGCTGGCATTCAATTATGACTAATCCCAAGGCTAAGAACATGGAAGAGGAAATGCAATGGAATACCATGAGGAGGTTCAAAGCTCGAAATAATTTTGATTTTCATGGCATGAAAAATAAACTCAAAAGAAATTACACTCATGTATTCAGGTTTGAAGATGTATGTGCAGATTTTCAAGATGAAGAACACATAAGGAGAATGGATTTCAGCCGCCTTACATTGGAGCAGATTGAAAATCTAGATTTGGCCAAAACCCCGATGACCATGGTGGATACTAATGACATAGTAGACCCAGTCTATTATGAACGAAAAATTGTTGATTCTCCACTCCCGCATGTGCAATGGTCAAAGAAGGAGAGTGAATCTATTACTCAAAGAATTTCCCCTATTTTGGAAAATACCAATGCATGGTTACTAAAGAAGAAGATCAGAATGAAACTACTCCCTGCTAGTTTTGGTGATGATGACAACAGTAACGGTCTAATTGGTAAAGAAGCTACAGCTGAAACAAGGACCAAAAGAAAAGCGAATCTGCAAACACCACCATCAATCCCTTTGACACAATCTAAGGGTAAAGGGCCTAAAATTAAATTTACAATTAAAGGGTCTAACAAAGGTGAGTCTTCTTCAGCAGTGCAAGAGACAACAACAAAGGAGCCAGAGCAGCAATTTGTTAAGGAAACTAAGAAGGAAAAAGAACCAAAAGAAGGGGAAATTCCTCATCAAGAGGAAGTACAGGTTGAAGAACTAGCACATCAAGGAGAGAGTAATACTCCCACCACCTCATAGGTATCAACTCATTCAGGGGTTGTTATTCATTATATTGAATCTGACTCAGATCAAGAAGATGAGGGATTTGATGATGAAGAATTAAATATGGAAATGCCACAATCAGAGTCTGTTCAACAATATTTCACACTATCCAATTTTTCTAGTTTGGATGATATTCCTTCATCCACTATTGAATCCTCAATGTTGGATTTTACTGAAGCTATGGAGCAAGCATTTGTAGAACAACAGATGGTGACTTTACCTTCCACAATGATCGTAGAAGAAGTTCCACCCCGTGTAAGTACTGAGATTACCACTAGTGTACCTTCCACTCTTCCATCTATATTTGTTACAAAGGAGGTATCAATAGTAACTATTGTTGCTACATTAGATAGCTTATCACTAGACACTTTAGCCTTGATACCAGTGATGGCATCTACAATTGTTGCAACTTCAAATCAGAATGCTTCTCAAATATCGGTTGATACTCAGCAAGAGGTACAACTCCATTCGCTAACCCAGAATTACCACCATGGATGGATGTAGTAGCCCCCAAAAGAAAGAAACAGGTGATTTCACCAGATGAATTTGATTTTGAACAATTGGTTCCTCCCAAACCCAAAGGTACTAAAAATCCAAAGGTTGTTTCTCGGATACTAGTGGATCCAGCTACCAAAAGAAAATATGTTGAGGTTATGGTGCCTTTGTCAGAAAAGAAAGGTAATATACAACTTGAGGATTATACTATGCAGACTGTAGAACTTGGAGTGGAAACTCATGAAAGTGTTAAGTTGGATTCCCAAACTGCTTTCAATTCTTTGGTGTGAAGATTTGATCAGGAAAGAGATGAAAAGAATGAGTTGAAACAAAAATGTGAGCAATTAACTAGTGTGCTTCTCAAGGTTACACAATCCTCCCAAGAATCGAGCCAATAGTTTCCCCGATAGATACTGAGGCTCTCAAAAAGGTTGAACAGGTGGTGATCAAGGGCTGAGTAGTGGATGAGTGGATTGCTCGATTGAAATTGGAAGGTTCTCATCTTCTAGATTCAACAATTAAGTTGTTGGCTTATTTTGAAGTTATTCAAAGTCAAATGTAAGGTGTTAAAAATTCTTTGTCTCTATAGTATCCCTTGATAAATCTGATTGAAAATTTCTGATTTAAATGCTCAAGGAATATTGTCAAACACTTGTCATGAAACTTTTGTATTTGTTGATTGTGGTTTCTTTTTGATATTTTGATTTATTAGATGATAATATGCATTCATTGAACTCAAAAGGTCATATATCAAAATCTGAAACTAAATGAGAATGCAATGTAACACCTACCACTAACCTTTCAATGACAATGTGTGACTAAAATCATATGAAATATGCATCTACATCTGTTAGACATTTCTATGAACATTTGGCATGCATTCTAAGAGACCAAAATGCAGTTATAGCAGATTGTCATTAACACAAACACTTGTCATACATACATGTAATTCCCATGTACCAATGAGTGGTACTAACAACAATAAATGTAGCCTCCAACAATCTGAAAATCACTTTTCAAACCCCTTTGAATTTTTGTAGATTAACTCTTCTAAAATACATTAGTATTGTAGCGATTTACTATTCACAGGTACTGTAGTGTCACTATTCATGGGTATTGTAGCAGTTGATAAAAGCCTGCAATCTGCTCTTTAATGGCTGCCAAGTAGAAGCCACAAGTCTCTAATTGGTCAATCTTTAAACCCCTTCAAACACTTGATAAAATTCTCCAACTTTAAGCACAAATAGAACTCTTGGATGAAGCTCTCACAAATGCCACAATTCAGTGGATATTTTACCACTTCACTGTTAGATACTTGATCAGTCCCAAAGATACTGAGAGGGGGGGATGAATCAATGTCTAACTGGTTTAAAAAATATTTAAACTTGTTTGAATCTTTATAACCCAAATTAATATACCGGTAAACAAGTAATAATGCAATAAAGAGAAATAACAGTATAACCATCAATGCACACCATAACACAGATATTTTTGGTGAGGAAACCCGGTAGGGGAAAAACCTTGGTGGGATTTGTGACCCACAATATTTACTCACTGGCCAATATGAATAAATATTACTTATACAATAGGGGTCTGCACATGCAGGAAGGCCAACAGCCTAGAGCTCATTGCTCAATCACAAAATAGGAGTCACACTGACTACACAATTGGATGATTAAATCCAATGATAATTGACTGCTTAAAATAGCATCTGTAATGCTGGATTCAGTACCGGTTTAAGCTCTGTCAGATACCTCTGCCACAAACCTTTCTTCGCTATGCTCTTATTCTCTCATAGATTAATTATATCATAATGCATATACATTTATTCGCTCTCATATACCACTTGCATTCATTACCTAATTACATATCCTTTCTTCGCTTACATACCTACAAAATGACCTACAAGGTCTCATACATATATGAGTCTTTACAATACATTATGTTGGCTATGCAAATAATATTACAATACAAAACAATATAATTTCCATGTCTGCTAGGAGTGTCGGTAAGATCTTTTGTCAATGTAGAATGGATGCCGGTGTGAATAATCTTTGTTGTGCATGTCGGTGCTGGTAGATGATGTTTGTTGATGGTGTAACCTATGAACCATGCTACCAATTGGTTTCCATCAATGACAACATCAACTATTCTCATTTGAGTGTATAATGCCAACAATATCCCCCTTTGGCATTGATGGAAACACTCATGAGAAAAATCCAAAAGTTGATATCCAAAAATGAAGTACAAAAATAAGAGTGCTCCCCCTGAGCAAATGATCCCTTCTGTACATTTTTATGCCACACTACTACTCCCCCTTTAACATCAATGACAAAGGATGTCAAAAAAAAAAGAGTTCAAAATTCTACCTCAAAGCCTGTAACTAGTTATGTACAATCTGAAAGATATCCGCTAAAATCAAGTTAAGACTTTGCATGAATTTAGTGTTGTTAGATATAATGATTTCAGTCTGTCTGATCATACCGGTCAGATAATGCATCTATTGCTCTGGCGATCTTTCTCCTTGAATGGTTTTTTTAGACAGCTCAGTCCACTGTGTTAGAAGGTTGTCCAATCTAGGACCAAGTTTATTTTTCAGCTCTCGGGCCTTCATTCTTATCCTTGCTTTTTCTTTTTCTAATTTCACAATCTTTTCTTCAAAAACTTCCATTTCTTGATCAAAAACTGAAATAAGTTCTGAAGAACCTATCATGTTATCTTCTATATCAGCAATCTCCTTTTGTGTTTTCCTTATCTCCTCATCAATGTCCTTTATTAGGTGGTGAGGCTTTCATGCTTCCTTATACAATTCTTTATATTCCGAAATAGTGGAATTAAGTGTCGGTAATCAAGAATCAATATGCTTTGTGCAATCCTTAATAGTCTTATCAAAGAATTCGCCTTTCTCCTTATTCACCCTTTCCTTAACAGTCTCTTCATTAATTTTGTCTACAGTTAGAATATTTGAAGCAATAAATTTGGACAATGTGTCCAATTTACCTAAAGATCCAGAAATGTGATCTATCTTACAATTTGGTGCAATCAATTTCAAAATAGGTAAAGTATCATCAATGGCCTTAAATGCTAAGGTATTGCATTCGGTGATCTTCTTTATGGAATCTAAAAGTACATCTATCACATTAGTAGGTCTGTAATCCATAGTGGAAGTGCTAGGCGGAGTGTGAGGTTCTGCAGTTGGTTTCTTCTCATCTCCGGATTCCTTAACCACTTATGCTATCATGTTTCCATCATTGACCTCTTCTTTATTCACTTTTTCTTTCTTATGCTCACTCTATTTTTCAACTTTGTTTTCATCCTTACTATCTACCTTGCTGACTGTCGATTCAGCTACACTCTGTTCTTGTACCTTTTTTGCTACTTCTTATGCTTGTTCTTGTGCTTCTACCGTTTTCTCAATGTTAAGCTCGGTATCATCAGGGGTGGTATCTGTTTTCTTAACTTTAGTTGTCTCCTCAATATTCTGTTGAGAGTCAACAGTGTTTACCGGTGACTCGGAGACCTCAACATTTGTAGCTTCAACTCTCTTTTCCTCTACAGTTTCCTTATCCATGGCAATGTTAAAATCATGTTTGTCCACATTCATGGTAAAAAGAATATCAGACTCTGGAATAGTATCATCTTGTGTCATTCCCTCTGCCTTCTCTTCCGGTTGACTATCAGTTTGTGTCAGTGCCTCTACGGTTATTGGTGGGGTGTCCTATGCCAGTGGAAGAAGGTTATCCTTGACCGTGATATCAGGTACACTACCAATTTTTCCTTTACCCTTATCTTTCTAATATACCTTGGTAAATGACTTTTCTATTTTCTGTCTATCCTTCTCTTCTTTCTTCTCTCTTTCCACAAAAAATATATCCCACTTATATGTCGCTTCATCTGCTATTTCCTTGACTCTACCTGCCATAAGGCTAACCTGTCGGTGACCACTCATAAAAACTGTTCTATTTGCCTTTGATATTAAATCATCAATTTCCTATTTGGAATTAACAAGGTGCACAACAAGTAGAGCCTCTACCTTTAATTTCTTGTCAAGCTCCATGACAGACATTCTTTTAGCCTCTAACCTTAAGTACAAATCATTTGGTAGATCATCTACAACCTCAATAAGAACTTTCGTGTATATATCTAGGTATAAAATAATGCTTTCCTCTATAGTATCCTTATCCGAATCCTTGAAAGAATGATAAAGTTTATTCACATTACTAAGGTTACCTTCTTGTGTGATTTCATTGATCAACTCTTCCGATGTAAGGGTATCCAGTGCCTTAGGTTCTTGTTTCTTCTTTGGAGTCACCTTCTTATTCTGACTAATGGGCTCTCTTACAGCTTGTTGTTTCTTTTTTTGTGTTCTTGACTTCTTGGGAGATCGAGTAGGTGCCGGTGAGGGTTTTATTTTCTTCCTGTCCACTCTCTTGAATTCAGTTGCCCTGTCACTGTCAGAATCAAATGAAGTAGCCACAGGGGAAATGTGAGCTACCGGTTTCTGCTCTAATTGACTTTCTGTCACACTAGCAGCAATACTACTAAGATTCGTCAAACCTTCTGTAACATCCTTTACCATTTTAGAAGCATCCTTCATAAATTTATCTCTTTTCTTCCTCTGCTTCATCATAGCAACATCACTTTCAATGGTTTTAGCATTACCAAATATTTTATCTGTTGGTTCCGGTGGAGCATCTAGGAGTATTTTAGCATATGAGTCTAAGATGTGTGAATCCACCTCATATCCCATTTCAGTAATCTAGACAGTTATGGGTCTAACTGCTTCCATCCAAATTTCATCTCTTTTCACTACAAAGCATATTTGTTTATCATATTTATCCACAATGCTTTGGGGAATCCTTTCCCTTTGTCTCATTTTAGCTTGGAAATTCTTAAAGTATTCTTTTACCAACTTATCACCATCAGATCCCATATCGGTGATTGCCTCTTTTATTTGTTTTCCAACTGAAGTATCATAGGCAAAATCCTTATGTCCTATACCAGGGATCTCTTTTAAAAAGTAAAGCATTAAACATACTATCAGACTTCCAAATTTGAAGGTTCCTTTCTTATCACCTTTGATCTTATGCAAATTCTCTAACAATTCATCCTTTAACCATTCACAAATATCAATCTTTGCATTTTTCAATATCATCTCATGTGCACTATGAATGCATGAACTAGATACAGAATTCAACCTATTTGTATGACCAACTTTATAGTCAAAGACCATGCTAGCAAATTTAACATTTTTATCCTTTATATCATTGACCCTAAGTGACCGGTTGTCAAATGTAGATCCGGTTAAGCTCATAACCTCTTTGTTAGGGATTTTCTTCTTCTTGTCAAGTCTAGAACCAGTGGAGGGTAAACCAGTAACAGCTCTAATAACTTCCTTGATAATCTTAAATACTGAGTCCAACCACATAAATTCACCGTGAACCCTGCTAAGGACATTGTGGATTGCTTCATCTGAGAATTCCGGCATATGGAGGATATATATGAAACCTAAATCCTCAACTACCTTATGTTTCGGTTTCACTACCCCATTCTTGTCAGTGATTACATTCATATACATGTTCATCAAATCTTCGAACCCTAAACTTTCTATGTAACAATGTATGTATGCCCTAGGGTCTTCAACAAATGCGACTCCTTTCAGGATTCTAGAAAATGCACCAATAGAGTCATCTAGTTTTTTTATCTTAGGAATGATCTTGAAAACGGGATTAGGTCATTTTATGTTTTCCACAGTGGTAGGGTTTCCTACAAATTCGAGAACAAAAGATGAAGATGCCATTGCGAAAGATAAATACCTTTTAACTGAGAAATCCTTGAATGCTCTGAAAAAACCTTTGTTTCTTCGCCTTTAGAATGCCTTTGCTCAATTTCGCTCTCTTCGAATGCTTGGATGCTTGGTGAATTGAAATGAGAAGTTGCAATGCCTTTATAACCAAAAATTAACTTATAACTGCAATAAATGCTTCTTCGATGAAGTGAAAATTTCACATATCTTTCGGTAAAATATAACTTCTTACCACCAAGTGAGGGTAAATGCATGATTTTTAATTTTTTGCCTTACCCCTAAGGATTATTCCTTAGTTAGATGAAGATTCTCCTACCAGTGCAGGATTACCATGTTCTGTCAGTGCAAAGATAGATTCATCAATTTTCTGATCTTTCTTCCTAATCCATTGTTTAGAAAATTCTTGCTTGATTTCAATCACCTTTTCTTTGCCTTTATCATTAGATCCTTATTGTTCATCGGTACTGTCTTACTTCTACAAAATTTTGCAATATGCCCAATCTTGTTACATGCATAACAAGTTACATTGTTTCTCTGAATATCCTTTCCATAACTTTGACCAGTTTGAGTTTTGCATTGATTAGATAAACGTCCAAATCTACCACAAACATAGCATTTCATATTCATTCTAAAATTGTCTGAGTTATGACCATTTTTATTGCATTTGGAACATTGATTGATGGGTAAGTTTGTATTCTGATTATTCTTAAATCTGCACTGATTTGCTCTATGACCAAATTTGTTGCAATTAAAACATTTCCCATTAAATTTATAAGAATTAGGTTGCCTTACCGGTTTGTTGTGATCATGATTGTTTGCAATCCCCGAACTTTCTCCATGTTCAAATCCAAGTCCAATTGTTTCTTCATCAGGTTTCTGACTTTTCAACATATCATCAAGATTATCTGAACTTTTCTTGAATTTGTCTTTGTATTCATTTGCAGTGGCCAACTCACTTTCCAAAGTGCTAACTTGTCTCAAAAGTTCCTCTTTGTCATGTTGCATGTGAATCAAATTAGTTTTAAGCATATAATTTTCATAACTAAGCCTTTGAGATTCATCTGATCTTTCATTAAGTCTTCTGGCCAAATCTTCCTCATTCCTCTTTCTATCTTCAATATCCTTGCATAGTCTCATGGTTAAATCTTGCATCTCATTCTTCATGTTACTGTTCTCTTGTCTCAATTTCTCTACAATATCTCTAAGAGTTTCTTTTTCTTCATCATCTTGATTTTGCAATTGCACATGTAATTTTTTTTCTCTTATTCTTTTCTATAACCAACTTATCTTGAAGTGCTTTGATGAATTCCTGAGTAGTTCTAAGTTCATTTTCCAGTTTGATATTCTTCAATTTTTCTGCATCAAAATCTTCAAGAGCTCCTTCCAACTGTTGTCTCAAAATTTCCATCGGTATTGGTTTCAGAATCTTCCTTAAGTTGTTAGGCTTCTGCAAATAGAGGACTAGGCTCTGATACCAATTGTTAGATACTTGATCAATCCCAAAGACACTGAGAGGGGGGTGTCAATCAGTGTCTAGCCGGTTTACAAAAGATTTAAACTTGTTTGAATCTTTATAACCAAAATTAATATACCGGTAAACAAGTAATAATGCAATAAAGAGAAATAACAATATAACCATCAATGCACACCATAACACAGATATTTTTGGCGAGGAAACCCGGTAGGGGAAAAACCTCGGTGGGATTTGTAACCCACAATATTTACTCACTGGCCAATATGAATAAATATTACTTATACAATAGGGGCCTGCACATGCAGGAAGGCCAATAGCCTAGAGCTCACTGCTCAATCACAAAATAGGAGTCACACTGACTACACAATTGGATGATTAAATCCAATGATAATGTACTACTCAAAATAGAATCTGTAATGTTGGATTCAGTACTGGTTTAAGCTATGTCAGATACCTCTGTCATAAACCTTACTTCGCTCATAGAATAATTACACAATAATGCATATACAGTTATTTTCTCTCATATACCACGTGCATTCATTGCCTAATTACATATCCTTTCTTCGCTTACATACCTACAAAATGACCTACAAGATCTCATGCATATATGTCTTTACAATACATCATGTTGCCTATACAAATAATATTACAATACAAAACAATACAATTTCCATGTCGACTAGGAGTGCCAGTAAGATCTTCTATC
Organism: Cryptomeria japonica; assembly: GCF_030272615.1. Taxonomy (NCBI): domain Eukaryota; kingdom Viridiplantae; phylum Streptophyta; class Pinopsida; order Cupressales; family Cupressaceae; genus Cryptomeria; species Cryptomeria japonica. The sequence continues at coordinate 485,817,894 of NC_081408.1, forward strand.
CATGTAGAATGGATGCCGGTGTGAATAATATTTGTTGTGCATGTCAGTGTCGGTGCCGGTAGATGATGTCTATTGCCGGTGTAACCTGTGAACCATGTTACCAGTTGGTTGCCATCAATGACAACATCAACTATTCTCATCTGAGTGTATAACGCCAACATTCAGAACAGCTGCAACATTGAAGAGTGTCACGTTCTCCAATGGCCTAGAAATTCAAAACCCTTGGCTTCTTCCTCTCCAAAATTCTTCAAGTATCAAAATGCCTAATTCACCATGAGGTTTGAGTTCTTCAAGACAATATATATTTCCCTCACAACTTCGATTTCTCCTTTGCTCATTAAATGATATTAAATGATAATAAATTTATATGCACTTTATCAATTAATAATTACCTTGATTTGAGAGTCTAATTAATTAATTCCAATGGCCCCAACTTATGATACCTTGACCCTCACTTAAGTTATAATATAAAGTTTATACTTTATATTATAACTTAATAATATAAGCTCAAAACCATTAATGTTTATTTAAACTAAATAAACATTAATATCTCCATTATTACTCATCCTTTTTGAACGTCGTCTGAACTGGGAGCTGACATGATGAAGTTGCATATGACCATACCCCTTTACTAAAAATAGTAGGGGTCCATTTTTAACATCTCTGACTTACTATAAATAGTAAGTAATGCATACGGAGTCCAAATGAAGCCGAACGAAAGCCAAACCTACAAAACTCTAACCACTGGAGAAGCTACATTCCTCAAAGGACCTTCTATTCAATCTTATTAGCCTACGAGGTTCAGTAATAGGCTAATCCCATTGAATATCTAATGTCAACAAAAAGGGGACATCATATTCTGGCCATCCTGAAATTGCTTGTACCCCAGCAATCTCGACGACAAATAGACTCCTCCACCTGGATCCCAAGTGAAGACATGTGCAATGTCCCTACTATCAACAAATGACTCTTGTATCCCTAACACATCCAGCTGAACTTGTTGAATCAACTCATCACTCCCATCTGGTGTTACTGGAGTAAGAGTCTCAAGTGGAGGCAACTCATAACACTGATCCAGTAAGTATCCCCCAACAAACAACTGAGTCAGGTACTTGCGACTACTAATTCCATCTATGGAAGATGGTAACTCTCCATCCCAAAATGGATGGTATACCCTCGAAGCCAATCCACACTGATGCATTACCAATTCCTCCACGTGTGGATCAAAGGAAAAGTGGTGAACACTCCTCACAATGTAATTCATGTAGCAGGCTCCAACCTCGATCAACGACTCATCACTAATAGCTCTAGAATCAAAAGATGACTCCAAACTCTGGCCCTGAAAAAGCAGATTGGGTAGGGCCTCTAGCAACCTGCTCAACGAACCCAATCGCAAATTCTCTATTTGGAAGCATTGTAGCCAAAGTGTCTACAATTACTCCCACAAGACGCCTGATGGCATGAGAACCTCGAATGAGAGTATCCCCGGTAGCTCCATAGAGACCATCCTGAAACTCGGAACTCTCAAGTAAGTGCTCAACAAATAAGTTGGCACCGTAAAAACGAAATAAGGTTGAGTCAACCTTATCTCTAGAAACCTGCAAGTGATGACTTTGACTCTAAGTTGCAACAAACTGTCCACCCAGATCAACTGCATGAGATGAGGAAATAGATTTGGTTCCAAGAGAGGGAAACAAATCAGTGTGAGATCCATACTCCCAACCAAGTAACGCTCTACCAGTCACTTGTGTAGATGAGGGAGTGTCATGGTACACCAACTCACAACTCTCTGGAGAACCCATCACCGTCATACTAGCACTATCAGCAATTTGACCTGCATCACCTGTCATAGCACCAATCACTGAAGAACCTGGTGCAACATGTGGATCTCCACTTCTCTCAACCAAGATGCTCATCCCATCTGAATCAACTGCACCTAACTCAGTGATGGAGACAACAACATCCTTAACAATCCATCACCACATCCATGATCCATGGATATAAGACCATCACCAACTGCCACTGTAGGAGACAGTATTGTATATGTAACTGGTGAAGAGTGAGCTCGACTCAACTCCACAGTAAGATTATCAACCCATGCTTGCGACTCCTGAAGGGCCAACTGAGTGCTCTCCAACGAGTCCAAAGTCGCCTCAAGATCATGAGTGAGCTCGTCAACCTCCTCTTCCTTCCCCCTCAATGCATCATAATAGATATTGTCAAGCATAAGGAGATGATCTCTATCCGATAATATATGTAGGTAATGATTCTGTATTACCCCAACGACATCTCTGAGCGACCGAAACTCTGCAAGGGTAAGCCACCATCCAAGTGCTCACATATACTAGGTGTCCAGCAACAATGTGCCACCAATTGTTGCACAACATTGAAGTGTTCTAAGGCTGAAGTTATCATACTTTCGTTCACCTTCAATTGCCCTACTAAATGGTGAGAACCCTGGAACGTCTCACTTCCATTCAAATTTCCTGGTTTGAAATATACACTATGGTAAGAGGCGGAGTCATCATTGCTCACTAAGTGGTAAGTATCATCATGTGTGCTATGTATTTCGCAGACATCCTCAACAAGTGTACCTCTTAGGATGGCTCGAATAACATATTAGAGACTGTTGAACCACCAATATCAATGCTCACATCCCCTATCCATATAGATGTGTGCACATCGGTCAAACAATCCCTGAAACCATCACCATTAGGCAAATTTTCTGATTTGTTTTCCATGGTCTGATTGGAATAATCAGACTTGTTGTGATTTGAATCCACAACACCTGTGGCCTTAACATCACCTGTAACTTGAGTGTTTGCATTAGGTGCCTCCACACAACCATCAATCTCACCTAAGATGGCTCTTAACTCATGATTAGGCAATAAAATATGACTGTTGTTGCAAAAATCAGAATTGTTACCATGACTGATAACGACTTCTAAAGTGCTATCAGTGTAAACATTCTCTTCAAATCTGACCCTCACTCCCTGCACATGTGCCTCCTCACTCTTGGAGTCATCATGAAGTGTCTTGTGCCCAACATCTTCCTCCATGTAAGTCTAATTTTTGCTCGCCATAGGTTCAGTTGTATGCTAGTCACAAGTTGCTAGAAATTCATTATAGAGGTTTTTAGATACTTCCCCTATAAAGTCCTCTTGTTTCTCCTTCCCCTTAAAAATAGATGTCATATACCGAGCAATTCTATCTGTTTTTGTAGGGTGTGAAATCAATTCATCTAGCTTCTTCTGGCTTTGCTTTAACCTTTCCAATGAGGAATACACTTGCTTCATATTCTGGTACCACTAATTCTACGTACTTGAAGTAACCATGATTAACTAGCTGAATCAATCTACCCAATAGGTTGGCAGAAAACCGCTCTGATACCACTGTAGTATCCCTTGCTAAATCTGATTGAAAATTTCTGATTTAAATGCTCAAAGAATATTGTCAAACACTTGTCAGGAAACTTTTGTATTTGCTGATTGTGGTTTCTTTTTTATATTTTGATTTATGAGATTATAATATGCATTCATTGAACTCAAAATGTCATATATCAAAGTCTAAAACTAAATGAGAATGCAATGTAACACCTACCACTAACCTTTCAATGACAATGTGTGACTGAAATCATATGAAATATGCATCTATAGTTGTTAAACATTTCTACGAACATTTGGCATGCATTCTAAGAGACCAAAATACACTTACAACAGATTGTCATTAACACAAACACTTGTCATACATACATGTAATTCCCACATGCCAATGAGTGGTACTAACAGCAATAAATGTAGCCTCCAATAATCTGAAAATCGCTCTTCAAACCCCTTTGAATTTCTGTAGATTAACTCTTCTAAAATGCATTAGTACTATAGCAATTTACTATTCATGGGTACTGTAGCGATTTACTATTCACAGGTATTGTAGTGTCACTATTCATGAGTACTGTAGCAGCTAATAAAAGCCTACAATTTGCTCTTTAATAGCTGCCAAGTAGAAGCCACAAGTCTCTAATTGATCAATCTTTAAACCCCTTCAAACTCTTGATAAAATTCTCCAACTTTAAGCACAAATAAAACTCCTGGACGAAGCTCTCTCGAATGCCACAATTCAATGGATATTTCACCACTTCACAATAGCTGCAACATTGAAGAGTTTCACATTCTCCAATGGCTTGGAAATTCGAAACCCTTGGCTTCTTCCTCTCCAAAATTCTTCAAGTACCAAAATGCCTAATTCACCATGAGGTTCGAGTTCTTCAAGATAATATATATATTTCCCTCACAACTTCGATTTCTCCTTTGCTCATTAAATGATATTAAATGATAATAAAATTAGATGCACTTTATCATTTAATAATTACCTTGATTTGAGAGTCTAATTAATTAATTCCAATGGCCCCAACTTATGATACCTTAACCCTCACTTAAGTTATAATATAAAGTTTATATTATAACTTAATAATATAAGCTCAAAACCATTAATGTTTATTTAAACTAGATAAACATTAATATCTTCATTATTACTCATCCTTTTTGAATGCCATCTAAACTGGGCATTGACATGATGAAGCTAAATATGACCATAGCCCTTTACTAAAAATAGCAGGGGTCCATTTCTAACATCTTTGACTTACTATAAATAGTAAGTAATGCATACAGAGTCCAAATGAAGTCGAACGAAAGTCAAACCTACAAAACTCTACCACTGGAGAATTTGCATTCCTCAAAGGACCTTTTATTCAATCTTATTAGCCTAGGAGGGTCAGTAATAGGCTAATCCCATTGAATATATGATGTCAACAAAAAGGGGACATCACAATCTCAAGAAAGAAGTGCGACTCTTTGGAATAAAATGGAGGATTTCAGAATTGACGTCCTCGCAGAGAATAAGGTAATTCCAACCAGAGAGAAGTATGTCCAAACCCTGTCATTATTGTCTCACAAGAAAGAAACAATAAGGTTGATGATTAGAGAGCTGGATCAAGAAAGGAAGGAAGGTGATAATGAGATTGATCTTATTTCAGCCAAAATTGTTGACATTCCTTGTTACTTATATGATGATAATCAAAACCTTGTGACCAATGACGCCATCACACAAGAATTTATTTCCTTAATGGATCATTGTACATGACAATATTTCTCATTGAGTGCATTTGATAAATTGCTGGAAATTCAAGTCAATTTTTGTAGTGTCCACCCTTGACTTGACTTGTTTTAACTAGAGTTGACTTTTAATTCATGCGTGATAGACATTATTGGGCATAGGCTATTTCAGATGATTTATATCACATTGATACTATCATTATTGATCGTGTGATTTATTAGTCACTATATACTTATTATGTGATTGATTATCAAAAGATTATATTGATCATGTGATTTGATGAGCATAAGTGTTGATGAATTTTACATGCCCTACTATAATCATGAATTATACTAATCATGCACTTGGTGATGTTTTTATGTACTGACCATATTTAATGATTATCTATGATGAGTTGATCGTATGGTGTGTTTGATTGTTGCCTGACTATCTTCAGGATAGAGACAATGCCACATCACTCATTGCAAGCAGGATATGTCATTGTGATTCTCTAACCCATGTCTGTTATAATATATATGCATATGTCATTGTTGGACATAGAATTCCACTGAGAGGGGGAGTGAACCAATGGTTTCTATTCCTTTTCTTACCGATCTAATCTTCAGATCAACCAGTTATATGCTTAACCACTAAACAATCATACCAACAATGCAAGAGAGAAAAACTAAAGAGATCATTCACACACAAGAAACTTACAACACCAAATCTACAAAGAAAACCCAATATGGGAAAAACCTCTGTGAGAAGAGTTGTTGGAGATTGCTGCTCCAATCCAGCCTCACAGGTAAAACACAAATTTACAAAGATTTTGGGTACCAACCCAAGGAGCACCAACCCCTGCACCAAGCTTCGACTTGGCAATGTATAATGAAATACTATTTGAATACAGTTAAGGCTTCTTGTTACAAATGAACTTTACAACTCTTGAATAAACTAACTCTCTGTCGGTTTACAGTCCTTTCTCCTCCACTAGAACTCCCACCACCTAATGTGAGATCGTTGTCTATATGTCTCAAACTCTATTATCTTTCTCTCCCTCTCACATACAATCTCTCGACACATTATTTCACTCTAGGATGTTGCCTGCTCTGTCACACCTTACCGGTTAAGCTCAACTGTCAGACTATGAGACTAACGAAAGAATCTTCTCATTGGTTTTCTTGCTCACTCCCCCTGCAACTTGTTCAGATCACCTTCTGAATTCTTCTTGTCGCTCACTCTTCCTTGTCTTCCCTTTCAATCTTCACAACATCATCTTCTTCTGTCCATAGTTCCCCCTTTTTATCAGATGACTTCCCGCCAAGAGGTAATTCAAAGTTTTGACGGTTAGGGTTTCCTCACCATCTACGAGGCAAACCAAATCCAATCAAATCCTGCAAGATCCGATCACCTTGATGTCCATCTATTCATCTTCATCATTTTTGCGCCTTTTAAGATATGTTTTTCAAACAAGGGAAACACGATCCTTTATATAGATCTACATCTGTCAAACTGTTGTTAATGCCTCTGTTGTTTCCTTTTTGAGGTATTCTTTCAATCCGATCTTCTTGCTTCGATCCAGGTGCCAACTACTCCCCTAATCTTCCTCTGTCATTCCTTCTTCCTCGAGCCGCATTTAGTCTGATGCAATCCCTTAATTTGTGGTTCTTTCATTAATGGTGAATAGTTGATTCATTAACCCTATGGATGAAGCTTCACCAACCACACCCTACTTGCCACCTCAGCTTCACACGGCATCACACCAATCAAGACACGGCCTTCCAATGTTTAGTTGGTCTGGCAAACACATACCAGTAAAACCCTTTGCCAGTAGAGTGTTCTTCTCCTGTTGACCGGTATAGCATCCTGTACCGGTTGCACATCTTAACATTCTGCCTATTCATCATTAACCAAGCAACCATCTACCATGCTTAATCTCCACCGGTTGACATCAATGACAACTTAGTGCCAAAATGCCAACAGTCATCTCGTTGCTTTGTAGATGCAGGATTTGCAGGTACCAGACATCGACTCCACCTGGCTCCACAGGTCTAAGTGTGTCTTTAAATCTCAATGGCATGTGATTTGGAGTTGGCAAAAGTTCCCCTCACGTACTCCAGGTCTAAGATGTTCACCTTGTCAGGTTATCTTGATGTTAGCTGATTTGTTGATGTCTTATGTTATTTTGATTTTCCCTTTTGTTGGTCAAATAAGTGTTGTGGTGTATTGGTTAAGTCTTTTCATCATGAGTTGGAGGTTTGAAGATCAAATCCGTCTAGCTTCTTTTGTGTGAGTTTTGAGGTATGGATTTCTCATTGTGTAATTGGATTTCTCCTTATAAGGAATTTATTTAAGTGAATAATGTATTTAATCTAATTGGCTTGATTTTTTATTTATTTATTATTTGATCTATTTAATTTAATGTTGAGTATTTGATATTTAATTTATTAGCTTTTATTTATTGGGTTCAATTGAGTTATTATTTATTGCAGTTTTATTTATTTAATTTTATTTATTGATTTCTTATTATTATTAATATTTATTTATAAATGTCTATGGTGGGAAATTATTTATTTAATGTTGAAGTGAATTTTATTTATTGAATAGTATCTTTTTACCCATTAAGTAATGAAAAGGAGGTAATTTGTATTCTTTTATTTAAAAGTCATTTTCACCCCGTGTCAATGGTTTAATTCATTTTACTTACCCTTGGATTTGATTGGTTGGAAGTTTATGGTAGGTAGAAAATATATTTTATTTTCTTGAACTTTGGGAAGGTAGGTATGGAATATAATATTTTTGGAATATTTTGATTAGAGGATAGTTTAGCTTGGTTTTTTTTTTGTTTTGTTTTTTTTTTTTATAAATAGGCCTTAGATTGATTTGGAGATTTTTGGTGGATGGATTCGAATTGGTTTAAAGGCTTGGATTGTTTTTTTTTTATTCTACATCAAATTTTCTTCCAATTTCTGCATTTTCCAGGTTAGTGGTTTTACCGGTACTTCGCATTGTTTTTTTTTTTAAAGATTGTCTGCAAGGTGTCTGAAAGATTGTGAGAAATGGTTTCATGTAGATTAATTTGTAGTTGTTTGCTTGTGTGGTACTTTTCGGATTAATTCTTGTACCAGAGGCATTATTGAGGGTGTTGGTGAGTTTTCTAGTTTTATATCTGATTTTACTGATGTATTTTGTTGGTTTCAAACATATTTACTTTCCTATGTTATTGGGGAAAGAATTGTGCTTTCATCCATATTGATGTGCTATGGTTAGTGAGTTGGAAGTGTTGTTGTTTGGAGGCAACCAGTGAGTTAGCCTTGCTATGGTTTTACTTTCATTAATGACAGCAAATTTTATGGTTTGACATGCCTATGTTTATTGTTGGCCAAGAGGCTCGTTTTTTTATGTTGTTGTAGTTTTGAGTGTGTCAAGTTTCCTTGTCATAAGGCTTTATGAATATGAGTCTGGTTGTTGTTTTGTTTTCAGTTTTGTCTCAGATTTGAATTAAAAGGTTTTTGTGATATTTATGATATTTTTCATTGATGGTCAATTATAGCTTTTGATGTGGTATTGCCAAGAGGTTCATTGTGTTTTTGGCTACTTGAATATCCTTGTTTTGGGGAGTAAGCCATTGGATGCATATGAGTGTTATGTTGCAGATTTGTATTTTGTTTTAGAGCCTCTTGTGATTTATTGTTGGGCCATGTTAGGAGTGGGCTTCCTTGTGATGACTGGGGTCATGAGAGATAGGCTGGCATGAGGTTCCTTGTAAGGATGCGTGAAGTCTAGACCACCAGGGCACATTGGAGTTTTCCATGATTTGTAAACAATTGATAATATTGATAATGAATTAATTGGGATGGGTAATTATAACTCTTTTAAAACAAGATAATGAATAGTTTTGAGCCTCATGACTTAGTCCTAGGGAGGATGTTTTAGGATAAGCATGAGAAGATTGTGAAGACGGTAAGCTAATCTCTCTTGGTCTCTCATAGGTTGAGATGGCTCCACGTGTCCATCAGGCTAGTGCCTTGTGTTATTATGTTATTATGTTATGAGGATGGCATGTGATAACACTCTACTCCTACATGTGTTCCCCCTTTATGATTTATGATTATGCTTATTGGATGCATTTATGTCCTAATGAGTTTTACGCCTCTGGGAGTTCATTCTTGTTGTTTTGTGTGAGTTCTAGCTGGAGAGTCCTTGTGTGGTTTGTCTCCTTGGTTATAGGTGCTAGCTTAGGTGTAGAGTGTGTGTGGGGACCTTGTGTCATCTCTTAGCACGGGGGGTGGTTCCTTTGGTTCCACATGGTCGGGTGGTTGGTGCTTTTAAACCATCGGAATGTTCCTATCTTTGGATTCTTCTTGTGTGGATGAGGATGCTTCTTCAAATAGTTCATGGATAATAATTGCAGCAAGAATGTAAATGATGGTGTGATTTATGTAATAAAAACCTTATGTAATGGTTGTAAAAGAAATCATGCTTATGAGAAATGATTATGTTGTTCTAGTTATAGTGATGGCTTTTGGTTATGGTATATGATTGTAATGATGAACCCTTGAGTTGTATTGTAACGCATTTATATTAAATGAAATGGATGCATGAGATGTGGATAAGTATTGTGGTTTGGAATTAAATGATGCATTTTGTATTATTGATTATCCGTGTTAAAAGGAAATGGTGTGAGTGTTATGATAATGGAAATATCCTAGAAATGATGTCTTTAATCTTTAAGTAGAAGAAATGTTAAGCCTTGATAGGATGTAAGAGTATGAGTAATATTGGAAGATATCTTAGGGCATGTTTATGTTTGGTGATTAAAGAATTGGAAATTATAGTATCATACTTCGTAGTTAGTGATCTAATGGTAGGATTGGAAATCTTATAATGCTTGGGATGTAGTTGAATGTTCCTTATGGAAATATTGTATGGATGTTCTTAATGAATGAATTACTAATCTTATTAATGGAAATTACTAGTAAGTGTATGTATAGACGGTAAGATGAGTGCTTGTCTTTTAGGAAAGGATTAGAATGTATCATGTGTTATAGTTTAAGAATTATATCTCCATTTGGTGGATGTTATTAGTTGTTATGGATTTAGGATATTGTACCTTAATTTGTGTTGAGATGAATTGGTGTAGTTACTTAATTTGTAATAAGATGATTGTTGGTTAATTGATATAGTGTAAGAGATTTTAGGAGCATAAAATGAGCTATGGGTTAAATGTTTAAGAAGACTCTGTGATTATTGTTTTATGTACTTTAGGAATCATGATGAAGTAATAAGCATGCTAGGAGCGTAGAATCATAAATGATTATGTGGAAGATAATCGTAAATGGAAATGGTGTTAATGCAATGTAAGGGTTAATCTTGGTATGTGAATGGTGATGTTAATAGTCGAAGGTTGGTTAATGGTAATAGGAACATTTGGACTTGGTGTATAAAATGAACATAAGAGAAAAAGGGAAATAGTTATGCATTGAAAGATAGAATCTCATATTAAATGGAAGATTAAGTAGGTTGTATATCATGAGCGTTACATATTGCTATGATGCACCTATGCACATATGTGTGTATAATGATTAAGATTATGAGGTATTGATCTAGAAGAAGGTAAATGTTTATTTCATATGTAGGTAGAATAAATAATGGTGTTAAGATACCCTAGGGAGTTAGTAGTAATGGTTTATTTTATTTCGCTTGCATAATTGTTTGAGTAGCTTGAGTGAATTATTCTATGTTCATAACACTTAAATATTGTTGTGTGCTCGCTGCATTGCTTAAGTGATGTTATGTGCTGTATTGTTTAAAAATAAATAAAAAATTAGTGTGTTTTTAGCTATATTTCTCTAGGGTATTTTGGCGGGCATTACAGTTTTGAGATTCTTGCATCTATGTTGAAAGATGGAAAAAAGAAATACATAAAAGTTAAAGATGCAGTTTCCCGTGTTCGCATCATCACTAACTCTACCCCAATGTCGAACAAAGCTAAGATGGAGGCCATCCTGGTCAAGTTTGAATAATTTCAAAAATCTAATGATGAGGAGAAAGATGAATAAAATGTCCCCTTTTTTACACTTTCTTTTCATGTAGTTGCATAGTTAGATGTTGCAAGTTTTTTCGCAGCTGCATGCTTTCTTTTTGTTATAGTTGTAGTCAAGTGGGACTATGCAGTTGAATTAGTCATTTGTACCCACATTTTTCTCCACTCTTCCTATATAAAGAGGACCCTTATTTGTAAATATTTATTTTTTTATTATACTAAGCAAGGTATTGGTGCTATCGTTATGTGGGTAAGAAAACTCTCTAATTGTGGAAGTAGACTTTGTGCTCCTTGCATATTTGAGAAATTTCTGACGTTAAATGATTAGTGGTAAGCTTTGTATTGCTGCTATTACTTGTAGTTTTAAGGATTGGGGAAGTACACTTGAAGACTTTGAGCTGCAAGTTGGATTTCTTACCATTTGTGATATTTAGTTTAAGTTAGTGTTACATTCAAGAAAGACTTTGTGCTTCTTGATTGTAAGTTTTGGTATAGTTTGTTGAATTAATTTGTTCATTTTTTTAAGTATCAAAAGTGATAGAGAATTGTAACAAAGTGGAGGGAGAATACATAAACTCTGAAAAAAAAGAGTTATATGCCCGAAACTTACCCACAGATTTTAATTTATTGTTAATTAGAGAAGAAATTTCAAAGAGAACCTCCCCTTGATGAAAGGAGAGATTAATTTCTCAACATAGTTGTGTGTGAATCATATATTTTGTCATTGGTACGCTAGTGACAAAATATTCACCCAACAAGTTAAAAGGTCATTTCTGCAATTGCACATCTCACCTGAATCATTTATGTAACTAGAAAGTGGAAAACAAATAAATCTTAGATCAAACTAGTCCCTAATGATGAATGCAGATGAAGATCGGTAAAAACTCAAATTGCATACCAATTTTAAATAGAAAATGTCACTTATACACTTAACATTACATAAAAAATAACCAGAACTAAAAAGAAGAGTAAAGAAAATGCATTTTTAAATCTTCAAAAATTGGCTTTCAAGCACATTAAAAGAATTACAAACTTCAGGCGTCCTTTGAATATAATGTAAAGATCTCTATTAACTTCCACATACATTGTTGAAGAGTTGACTTTTCATTTCATATATTGAAAATTCACCAATTCTACATAGATTTATAGGCATTGGTCAAGTAACATCACTAACTATTATGTTAATGAAGGTGTTTTATAGTTAAATTTCCATGATTTCTTCTGTGTATGATTATCGCACTGATGAATCACAATTGATTAGTTATATACTCTTACTGATCATTACCAGGTTACTGGTTTCTCTTCAGGTGAATTATTAATTTTACTATCTGTTTGTACTTCGTAAGAACTGGGGCATTCAGATTCTGCCCCTTAAATATTAAAATTAATGTTCCTAGGCTCACAAATGTGACACAAGCTGAATCAATGTGGCCTATATGATGTATCCATAAGTACATTACTTGCATACACAAGCCCAATCAACCTATTTCAAAAAATACCAAAATTATCAAAATGTTGGCCGATTAAAGACAATTATTTTGGATGAAAATATGATTATCGATTCATGAATTTCAGCTTGGTGCATGGTTTCTTCTGCATGAAAGAAAATATCTACTGTTCTTGTTAATAGAAGTTCAATTATTCATTCAAAGGGCAAGCACATTCAAATTGCTTTTGCTCTCTTCTGCACAATTCAAATTCATTTCCATAATAGTTCATACATCCTGAGTAAGAATCCATCTCTTTTGGACATTTTCCATGAAGTTCTCTCAGCCTGCCAAACAACAGCCAGCTACATTAGGAAGAATCCTAGGTTTAAACAATGATCCAGTTTGTAACATACAAGCTATGCATAAATTACTAGCACAATTATTCCTTATTACAAAACTATGATTTCATCATGGCCGTGACATGCACGGTTACCAAATCCAGCCGGATCTTGTTCAAATCCTGTCAATTCTAGATTTTTCAACCATATCAAATCACTCAAATTTAAGCCAATAATTATTTTTCTTTTTTAATAAATTCCATCTTCTCTGAAACCCACATCCCAGTTAACTCACTTGGCTCGGCCTTAGCTGCCCAATAGTGTTGTTGTCCTTCCACTAGTTACCTTATCGATATCACTGTTGGTTAGGAGATGTTAATGCTGTTGAAAATATTACATTGTTTTGACATACTATTAGTCTTATTGTTTCAAGAGTTTGTCGATTGTGTTATTTTCTTGTATGGATGATGGCCATGTCACTCTTTCTTATATGGATCATTACTTAACAAGTTAAAATGCATCCAATAAAAATCTGAGAGCCAGTAAATAACAAAAGAAAACACAGCCAAAAAGTTGAAAAGTTGTCAAAACAAAATCGGAAACTGCCAAGAACATGAAACAAGAATCTATGTTGTCAACCTACTCGCACACTTTAAGGTAGGCGATACAAGAGTCAAGATATACAATTCCTTTTGAGTCCTTGAACAAGAAAGAAAGTGTCTACTGCCAATGAAGATCAATATGGTGCCCTTGGAAGCCTTTGGGTGCCAAATTGAAGTTAACCCTAGGAGCAGCTACTCAAAACTTCAATCCTGAAATTTCATTTCTACAAGAAATGAGCATGCCCGAATTTAAGCTCAAAATCTTTTGAAGGCTGTTGGCAGAGAAAATATCTCTGAATGAACAATTAAGTAGAATATGGAGGTAGTATATCTACAGTGATCTCTTGATTAGAACCTCTTAAAAGAGAGGACCGCTCAGATTTTGGTGGAATACTTCCAATTGTCATTATTATATCTTGGGTTTTATTAGTCTGGGTTTGATAACGGATTTAGTTTGTGTTTTTTATTAGTAATCAGGATTTCATTAGTCTCAGGCGTTTAATAATGGATTCAGTTTTAGTTGACAAACGATTATTTTGGTTTATATTACTTATAATCTTGAGTTTGACTGTTATTTAATAATGAAAATAAGAATATATATCTTTATGTATATGCTGATTGGTTAGAATAATTTAAGTGTTAATACCAAATGACTCATAAATTGAGGCAATCTACTTAAAGGCTATGCCTTATGTCACGTGTACTTACTGTTGAATGTCAGAAAATTTTATTAGGTTGTGGCTGCAGGGAAGTATAAGAGAAAATGTCTTGTCAGGTGCATTCTGCTGGCTGCATAGACGTTGCCCCATTTTTGTTGGTACATAAGATTTAATTTTTGCAATTATAAAAATTTGTAATGGTGAAATTTGTGTACCGATTCTCATTTAGTTTTGGGCCCATTTTAATGAAACATCTTAATAAAATTGCATACAGAAGAGTGGCACATTCTTGGGAATAAATGCATTCTTCATTTATTTGACCTTATCCAGTTCCTATTTACAACTACTCATGCATTATTCATTTATTACACATCCCCACCCCTCAAACCACCATCCCCATCCCCTTAGATGTTTTGGGGATGCCGGGATGGCAGGGGACATTCCCTGGCCATCTCCCCCGACAAGCAAGTTCTGGAAATGTCTCAAAAATGCTTCCCCATTTTAGGAGGCGGCAAAAAACAGTTAGGGGATGCCTGGTCATTCCCAAGGCAGCTGGGGGCATCTCAGATGTCGCTCAACCATCTCAGGGACGGCCAGGCATCCCCTGCAGCAAAACAATTTTTTATAATGTTTTTTTAAAAAATCATCATAACATTAAAAAGAAGACTGTTAAATATATCATGACAGTATTATAACAACAGTATGACACGACAGCATTATAACAGCACTAATAAATAAATCATGACAGCAATATAACAGCAATGACAGAAACGAATTTTGTACCATATCAGAAATAAATATATCATGATTCAGATTCATAGTAGATGATATAAGTTATTTAACAGCTAACACTAACAGCAATAATTTGGATTTCTGATTTTGTTGTTCAAACAAATCTCAAATTTCAAAATTCTTCATATGATATTAGAGTCGGTTATTATTATCAGTTGCAAAATAGACTAATAGTGCATTGGCTATGATCTACAGTGTGGTATTGCGCGAGAAGTGAAAACAAACAGTAACTTTTTGAAACGTGGTTGGTATGCAGGGTTCTGCAGACATCAACCAATATCATTTTAACAGTGTGATGTTATATTGCTGTTCATTCACTTGTAGAAATTTGAGAAAATATCTCTCTCTCTCTCTCTCTCTCTCTCTCTCTCTATATATATATATATTGCTGTTCATTCACTTGTAGAAATTTGAGAAAATCTCTCTCTCTCTCTCTCTCTCTCTCTCTATATATATATAGCCGTCCCCCCACTGTCCCCAAAAATGGCCCTTGGACTGCCATCCCCAAAACACCTCCCCTGCCATCCCACCATCCCCATTCAGGAAACACCATGGAACATACTTTATAAACCATTTCTCCACCCCTGTTCACACACCTTTCCATATATTCCCTACCTAGTTCAAATTCATGAGCCGCTAGTTCAATATCAAGGAGCCCCAGGCGAACCTTAATTCAGGCTTTCAAATTTCAAAATTCAAACTGCCCCCTATTTTCACTAGTTATTATGAGCCAACTTAGAATCCATTTGTGTGACCTTTTCATTTGTTTTTGGTATTTAAAGACATTCATTTGTGCAATCAATCCTTAGGTAAATAAGAAAGATCAGGCAGATAGATGATTAAAAAAAAGATATGTCAGACATTTGATCTCTAGTCGTGGTCCACACAAATGAAGCACATGCACCTCGTTCAATTTGAGCAAAGTGCAAACACAAGGCTTTTTCATTCCTAGAAACATACTTGGAGCACAACTTTCATTGCAAGGTACAATGTGGAACAAGGAAATGCGCCAGGAAGTAGATAAAGCATGTGCAAGTTTCTAGTTTTATAACCACCTTCCCTTGAATGTGGCAAAGGATCCCTACTCGGAGAAGTTGGTGGCAACATTGACAATGGCTTTTCGGTACACCCGAAGGAGCAATTCCTACCAGCATTGGGAAAAATTAGAAGCTTTTGAAGTTGCAAGGAAAGGGTTCAAGGTGTCCTCTCCAAAAGAATTAAATGGGAAGTTGCTCCAGAATGTTTTTGAAGATGCAAAGTTGATTTTGGAAGCATGAAAGAGGTAAGAGGAAAAAGTTTGGATGCCCTTTTTTTTAGGTAGATGAATGGATGGAAAAAAACCACACCGTCATCAACTTTTTGGCATCTTCAAATGGTGAGATGGTTTTCTTTAAGTCAATTGATGCCACTAAAAAAGTAAAACATATACAGACTTTCAGCCTAATGTTAGAGCAAGTTGTTTTCAAGGTGGGCATAGAGAATGTGGTGCAACTTATCACTAACAATGCAATGAGAAACATGGCAGCTCGAAGATTGCTTCAAGAGAGGCATCCATCACTCTTTTGAACCCCTTGTGCTACACATTGTCTTGACCTTCTTTTGGAGGATATAGGCAAAATTGATTGGGTGAGACTAAGTGTAGAAGATTTAAGGAAGATTCCAAAATATACTTATAACCGCCCTTGGGTTCTTAGCTTGATGAGAAAATGCATCAAAATGAAAGAGCTTGTACAACCAAGTGTCACAAGGTTTGCAACTAAGTTCCTAAAATTGCGAAGTATTACTAGTTTGTTGACATCTTTGGGGCAGATGTTTATGAGTCAAGCATGGCTAGACTCATCATATTCGAAGAAGGCAAATGGAGAGCGGACCACAAAGACAGTTTTTAATAATTTCTTTGCAAAGAGAGCTGCAGAGATCGTCAAGGTAATCTCAAACTTCAATTTAAATTTGAAATTCAATCATTTATTTTTTAACTTTAAATTATTTACTTCTATTGTAAATTTGTAACTTTAATTTGTTTATACGTGTCAAAGCCCTTGGTGAGAATTTTGCACTTGATGGATGGGGATCAAAAATGAAGTAATAGATAGGGCCAAAGAGGCCATAAGAAACTATTAAGGGGGGTAAAAATAAGTTAGATCTCATTTGGGAAATTAGTGAACAAAGATGGAACAATCAACTCCAATCCATTCATGCAATGGAGTACTACCTCAAACCCAAGTTTTTCTTCTCCAGTTACTTCGTCAATTATAATGGTGAGCTCATGGAGGACCTCTCCACATGCATTGAGAAGATGGCACTTGAGATTGAGCTGAAAGACCTCATTATTTCAAAGATGCAAAACTACAACCTAGCTAGAAGAAATCTCTTTTCTTTGACACAAGCTATTTAAGACAGATCCATCCAAACACTAGGTTGAAAAAAATTGAAGTCTTACAATTATTAATAAAATATTGCTTGCTTATAAACTTTTGAATATTTTAATTGAAGGTTCTTGGAGGGAAGATTGGGGTGGAAATACCTCAAATCTTCAAAAGTTATCCTTTTGAATTTGTTTCAACCATGTAGTGCTTCTAGTTGTGAGTGTAACTGAAGTTTGTTTGACGCTATTCACATGAAGAAATGGAATAAGTTGAGTCAATGGCACCTCAATGACTTAGTTTTTATGCAATACAACCTTTGGCTTCACACAAAAAAGATGGACAAACCAAAGGAGCTTACTGATTTAAATGACTTTGATCCCTAGAATGATTGAACCATGCAGGA
The DNA here is from genome assembly GCF_030272615.1 of Cryptomeria japonica. NCBI lineage: Eukaryota > Viridiplantae > Streptophyta > Pinopsida > Cupressales > Cupressaceae > Cryptomeria > Cryptomeria japonica. The sequence continues at coordinate 485,835,621 of NC_081408.1, forward strand.
TGAGGAGGCTTCCTTATTTACAGAGAATGGGATTGTTGATTTTGAGAAGCAAGCTATGGAGGATGTTGCTGCAACAGAAGTGGGAGAGATTTGATTGGATGATATGGATGAGGCAAAGGAAGATTCATTGCCACCTAGTAGTAGGGTGGAGAATTGCAGCCTTCTAGGGCGAGCTAGGAGCTGCAGCCAAGTATGAGGGCTGGACCCTTTCCCCAATTGTTCACTAGTCAGAAAGAGAATTTTAAAATCTTGTAATTTGTAACTTGCTTAGATATGCAATTTTTGATGATGCTTTTCAAAGACAATCATCATTAATTCATAATAATTATTGGCTAGCTATTGTATCTGCACGATGATGTGATTTGGTACTCTATATGTCTTCAAATTTAATTAAAAACACTTCCCCAACATTTTATAGACTCATTGGATACATTTTGCAACTGAATTTATAATTAAATTTATGTCTTTTAAGAAATTTAAGTAATTTTTTAAGTTGCCAAGTCAAAAAGTTTGGGTTTGCTACGTTCAAGTATGGGAACTATGACAAGATCACAATGTTGCTTTTGTTCCTGTAAGGAAGCAAAGGTGTGCAGAAACGCTTCCTACGCTAATCTTGAGAGGACGATTATGCAAATTTCAACTTAACTATTACAGAGATCACAAGAAGCACATAGAGTAGTAATAAAACAATAAACACATAACACAATGATTATCATGGGGAAAACCCATACGGTTGAAAACCCCACACTCTAAAACCTGCATAATATATTAACAAATCAACAAGAGATTACAATACACTTGCAATGCAAGTTCTTACAAGAGCATCACCTCAACTCAAGCTCGGAGAGACTTCACTAGCATCCTTCTAGCACCCAGCCTTGCAAACCAAACTCCATCATACAAACTCCTCCCCAAGCCCTCATTATAAAGGAATTTTACAACCTGGAAACCATTTGTGGTTTTACAATACCATGGGCAAAACCTCCATGACACGTGTTGCCCACCCTTGACATTCGTTTTTCCAAGATAAGAAAACCAAGTTAAAAATAGTTACTCACGTCCAAATTCTTATCCCTTATTTTTGACCCTCATAACTAACATGAAATGTGTCATATAATCTCTAAAAATGGCCCTCCTATATTATACTATGGACAAGGCATCTTTTGACAACTCATATACCTTTTTCCAAGGCACCAACACATGGGAAACCTCCCAACTATATTTGGAACTATTTACTGAAAATTGCAAAGGTTGAGACACATGTATCTCAACAGTTCCATGCCTCCGTTATATAGGAAATTGAAAACTAGAAACCATCAATGACTTTCGAAACAAAAGTCAAAACCATGAGCCCTTTTTAAGGATCCAAATCTTTATTTAAAAATCCAACACCCCATATTCAACGGTCAAGTATCTCACAATAGTTAGTAGCTCCTTTCACACCTCTTACTCATCATATGCATCATAGATTCCATCACAACCATCATAAGTTAGTCAAATGCAATCTTAGGTGCTCCAAGAGGGCACTAATTGCATTCCATGACCACCATCTCAGGAAGATGCTTTGAAACTCCTAAACTTGACCTTTTTTCTTGTGTGGTCAGGTTGTCATTTGTTAATACCAAATTCATAAAATTTATCGGACAAGGCTTACTCAAAAAGCATTTATGAGGATAGAGGCTAGAGGGCAAATGGCCCAAAACAATGAATTACAATCAGTGTCATGAGCCCTACTAAAAATGCTTAAACGATGTTTGTCTTAAAAATACTCATGAAATCCTGTACTAAACTAACATAAATGCGTGATTGGGTTGTAATTGAGTTGATTTTTTATTCGTGAAGTTGTGGGGTTCAGTCACTGTTCCTCTCCGCTACTAACAAATGCCAGTACACATGGAGAACTCCTAATTACAAATGCTTAAAGGTGTTTGTGTGCTAAGTGAATCCCCAGCTAACATTCATGAAGAAAAATGTTACTAGTATACTGGTTACAAATGAAGAACATCTTAAAAATACTTTAAAACATAGCTCAAAACTGACACAAATAAAGAATACAATTAGGGTAATAACTAGTCACACGAGGTGATCTTGAGATGAATTAAAAAACAAATATAAAAAAATCTTCAGGGAAGAGTGATAGGTTCAAACTCAGAAGACATGATAAGATGTTAATACTCGGTTCAGATCTCAGAAAACCCTGATGGAAACTAACGATGTTACCCACAAGTGTAAAAATCTCACCAAATCACCCAAAAAGAATCTCTAACGTCCCATTACCGGATCAATCCCACTGGAGTACCATAATTCATTAACAATAACCAGCCATGCCAACGGATTCGATTACGAAATTTAGCATAAAACATGAAAGGGGGCACAAGAAAATTTATGGTAGTAGAAATGAGTTGTATATGTGTACTTACAAAGAAAAGACGCATCTGGTAACCTCGTGGCCGTGTGACAAACATTTTTCAGGATTAGTGTCCGTTTTCTTGCAGTGAAGAAATGCCTTGTTCTCGGCTCGACAATTTGTGGATATATGCTTTGAAGCAGCCATGAGCACCGCTGAAGTGGCCAACGGGGCTCCCACCATATTCTCACTTGTCATCTTGTCACTACGCATCCTTATCCTTGTATTCCGATTCAATTGCTGTAAACACAGACAATTTTGTGACTCTGGAGATTCAAAGTCGATCGACTCTTACTTGCCTACCCTATTTTTTCCTTTTTAGTGTCTCTACTCTCCGGTTCGTTTTAAATTCTCTACTTTTGAGGGTTAAATGGTTGGAAGTATTGGAACATGGGTACTAATGCCTACAAGATCAAGATGTTGCCTTTGTTCCTTTGGGTGAACATGGAACAAAGGTTTTTGGGTAAACATAATTTCAAAGGTTATTGGAGAGAGTTGTAATAAAAGACAAAATAAATAGAAAATAATTTTACATTTTTTAGAATATGTGAAGCATATGAGTGGATGTCTTTTTGATGGATGATGTTTCCCTGACATAAAGAATCTTTTAAGTGGTAAAGCTAAAGATATTGATGGAATGCAAATTGGATTTTAAAAGTGGGTAATTGAGCTCCTTGCTCTTTACATCAAAATAAATCTTTAACAACATCATTCAAAGCAGCTTTTCAATAGAGTGGACAATTAGTGTGGTTATCCCTCTACACAAAAGTATAAATATCAATAATCCCTCTAACTATTATACCATCATGGTCAATATTCTTCTCGGATAACTTTTTGGGAGCATGATAAAATGCAAAATCAACAATTAGGTAGAATAAAAAAGAGTAAAAGGGCAAGTTGGCTTTAGACGAAGGCACTCTACCATCGATCACTACATCACTCTTAAGCACTTCATTGAAAAAAAAAAATTAGAGAAGCTTTTTGCTACTTTGTTGATTTTAAAAAGGCCTTTAATATTGTGCCAAGGGATAAACTAGAGAAGAATGGAGGAACTAAGAATTCCTAATGAGCTAAGAGTGGTTGTGCATAAGCTTTATGACAGGGTTAGAGCTAAAATTAGAACTATTAACAGTAGGTCAAAATGCTTTGGTAGCAACATTGGAGTCAACATGAGGATGTCCTCTATCCCCCACTTTGTTTTTTTATATATTGATAAACTTCAAGAATGGTTAAACAAAATTGTTGGGAAGGGTATCCAACTTGCAAGGTATGTGATGAAGTTAGTTTTATATGCGAATGATCTTATCATAATTGTTAAAACTACCCAAATTTTGAGAGAACATTTGAAAGCTTTAGAGCTCTTTTACCAAGAAGTTGGGATGCAAGTGAATACCAACAAGATCAAAGTCATGATTTTCTCATTGAAAAGGAAGAAGCAATAGGTTAATTTCATCTTTGAGGGGATCTTGTTGGAGATAATGGAAGAATACAAGTACTTGGGAATTGATTATAGGCATAGCTTAGAGATGTGTAAAACGAAAAGGATAAAGGGAGGTTGGAGAGACTCTTATCTACTACAAAACACGTTGTCGTGTTGTAAATTATTTACCCTAACAATTTTGTGCTCTATTTGGCACTTACTTTAGTGTGTTTTCCCCTAGTTCATTTTAAGACTATTTATGCTCTATGCTACCCTAAAACTTTATTAGTTATCCTATGCTTAAATATTTGTCAAACACAAAATTCTAGATTAGGTTGCATGTTAAGGGCCTTGATGATTGGTTTTACCTTTCGAAGGCCCATTTTTGGGTGGACCCAAGTGCCCAATGCCCTAGTTTTGCCAAAATACATTGATTTTTGGGGTGTTACAAGTGTCAATCTTTTGCTTTGGTGGCCTAATCCCAAAATTTGTATTTGATCATTATTTGATGAGCAACACGTACAATAACCTTTTGATATCCATATAAAGAGCATCTTTATCCTTCAAAATATATAGTGGAATCTAGAGCAATCATATAAGGAATGAGTTATCATACTGTAGAGCAATAAATTACAAGCACTTTACAACGATAATTTTATTATCACAAAGCTACACTCAGGTATTGATTCATGTTTCTAATTTATTGTTATTATTGTGTTATTACACTAACACTTTCGGGACTTTCAAAAGAGCATTGCATCACCACCTTTACATGGAGCTCCTTGAGTGTGATTCATACCTAAGGTAATTTTGTTGTTTCAACATTTATCATTTAGTTTGGCTCTATCTCTATGGAGATAAGCTCTCTTTTTCATATCAATTGTTGTGGATGTGGGAACACCAACATGGGGTTTGACTAGGCAATCCCTTATACAACACAACCATATTTCCTCATTTTTTTGTATGTGTGGGTCCAAATCCGATAGTAGAAAAGTTGCAAACAAACAACCTCAAACTTCAAATCACACATAACCCTAAGACTAGGGCACTCAACATCCCAGTCTTGCTATTTTAACCCAAATTTTTAGAAGATTGATGTGCAAAGCTTCCTGATTCAATTTTTAGTTGTTTCCCAAACCTTCATCAGCTTCAAACACGAGCACTTAATGCTTATGCCCAGTAAAATCAACTCCATACTTCAGTGTCGCGTTCCTCTCTATTTCTGCATTGCAAATTTACCTTACTATTTCTATATTTCTTGTTGTAATATGTCAACTTTAATAGTTTGATCATTGTTAACTTAGATCATTCACACCCACACACACTCAACCAATCCCATGTTGGTATTTTGGATATGTTGATATAGTTTTGTCATTGATGTCAACACTTGTCAACACTTATCAGTACTTGGAGATCTTTGGTTATGTTCACTGGCATGTTTCGTGACTTATGCACAATCACCGGTATCTAGTTCACCGGTAGGTTATATTATTTACCGGCACTTGGAATGACTTGGAGATTACTTGGTTATGTCGAAGACATTGTTTGGACACTTTGTTTTGGTGATTTATTCATTGGTCTAATCGGGTTTGCATATTTGTTGTTATCGGCAAATAGGTCTAGGTTATGCACCGACATGCTTATCTATTCCAGATCAGCACAACATGTTATAAAGATGATTTATTATTATTGTAAATGCATTGAGCCGACATCATGCATCACATATTGATTAATTTGTAATTGATTTTATTGTAATATCTTTTAGTGAGCCGACCTACACATTTGGTCTTAGGTTATGGTATAAATGTAAGATCTCATTTATGAGATTAATATAGGATTGGAAAAAGGGATTGTAATAAGGTATATGTGAATATAAGAAAAGCTATACATGCAGACATCATTCAAGATTGAAGGAAGGTTTGAAGAAGGCAAATAAGAGCTTAACTGGTACTGAATCCAGCATATGAAGATGCTATTTTAGGCAGTACATTATCATTGGATTTAACCATCCAATTGTAGTCAGTGTGACTCCCATTTTGTGATTGAGCAGTGAGCTCTAGGCAGTTGGCCTTTCTGCATGTGCAGAATCCATATTGTACACACATACTATCTGTAGTAGTATCATCTGATTGTGGGTAAGGTTTCCCACCGTGGTTTTTCACCTTACAAGGTTTCCACGTACAAATAACTGTGTTATGTGTTGTGTATGTTATTTATCTTTCTGTTCCATGCATTAAACTTTACCGGTACTGCAATTAACTGTTAAATTGTCTACCGACATTAAAGAACAACTTGAGGAGATCCAATGTCTTCTAACTATTTCAGGAAGGACAGTCCAAAGCTTGATGGAACTAACTATGGCATATGGAAGATCGGGATGGAAACACATTTGAATTGCATTGGGCAGGACATTTGGGATGTTACAAGGAATGGCTATGTTGTTCCTACTCAATGTCAACCTATTCCACCAACCTTGGCTAAAGATGAGGAAAATGATTGCAAAGCAAGAGAAGCACTTTTGAGCGCATTGTCAGATCAGCAAATCATGGGATTATCAAATAGATCTACTGTTAAAGCTATTTGGGACAAATTGGAAACATTGAATGAAGGTGATACCATAGTCAAAATTGCAAAACTAGAATGCTTCCGGGTCAGGTATGAAAGTCTGAAAATGGAAGAAGATGAAAGGATTTCTGCTTTTATGGAAAGAGTAAATGAAATTGTTTTGGGTATACAATGTTGTGGAGGAACCTTAAGTGAGGATAAAATTATTTCCAAAGTTTTAAGAGCATTGCCACCAGCATATAAAATGAAAGTTATTCTATTAATGGATTGAGAACAATTCCTAATACATCAGTATCTAGAGACACTTCAGTTGGAAAACTTTCACCTTTTGAACTTGAGGAATTTGGTCTTGTTGCTACTATTAAGACAGATTTAGCTTTCAAGGCATCATCATCATCTACAGCATCATCGTCATCATTTGAGAAATCTAATTGGAAAGCCTTTTATGCAAGAGAACTTGAAGAAATTAGAAAGGAGAATGAAGAACTAGAAGAACTTGAAGCACTATTTGCAAGGAAAATGCCTAAAGGTCTAGTTGGAAGTAAGTATGAAGGTAAAGAACCATTTAAATGTTTTAACTGCAATAAGATTGGTCATATGGCTTCTAGGTGTCCTGATAGACATGCAAGATTGAAAGAAGAAGCTAAAAGAACATATAAGCCTAACCCTGAATATCAGAGATACCGATTTAAGAAGAATAGAGACAAATATTGTTAGTATGTTGATGAAGGAGTTACTAACGATTCTGATGAGGAACCGACAGACAATGGATGGGCTTTTGTTGCAATAACAGAAGATCAACCGGCACCTATTGTTCAACCGATAGAGCAGGCCTTGGCAGCTAAAATTGAAGATAAAGATGAATGGATTATTGATTCTGGATGTTCACATCATATAACTGGTGATAAGAGTAAATTATTAACCTTTCAGGAATGCAATGGAGGTCTAGTAAGATTTGGAGATGACAAAGTTTGTTTGATTAGAGGAAAAGGCACTATATCTTTTGATGGTAAGCCCAATATTGATAATGTTTACTATGTTGAAGGTTTGAAGCATAATCTTTTGAGTGTTGGTCAATTAGTTAAAAAAGGATTTTAATTACAATTCAAGAATGGTAAATGCAAAATCATGAATAGAACTGGTTTGGAAATTGCAACTGGTAATCAAACTAGAGGTAATATCTTTCATTTGAATAACAATGAAAAGACATGCTTGATTGCACATATTGATGAAAGTTGGTTATGGCATAAGAGACTGTGTCATGTAAATTTTGATTGCATTGTGAAAATCAGTACAATTAAGGTAGTAAGAGATTTACCTAAGATTATTAAGCCTCACAATCCGGTATGTAAGGAATGTCAATTTAGAAAACAAGTTAGAGTTACTTTTAAGAGTATGCCAGAGAAATCCAATAATCTTCTTGACTTAATTCATATTGATTTATGTGGTCCAGCAAGAACTAGAAATTTCAAGGAGATAGATATTGTATGCTAATCATTGATGACTATTCTAGAATGTGTTGGGTTACCTTTCTCAGGGAGAAATCAGAAGCTTTTGGGAAGTTCAAACTATTCAAGGTGATGGTAGAGAATGAAACCAGTAAGAAAATAAAATCATTGAGATCATATCAAGGAGGTGAATTCACATTTAAGGAATTTAATACATTTTGTAAAGTGAATGGAATCAAAAGATAGTTATCAGCACCTCTGACACCTCAGCAGATGGAGTTGTGGAAAGAAAGAACAGAACTATTTTGGATGCAGCTAGAAGCATGATATCAGAAGAAAATCTACCTCATGTGTATTGGAGAGAAGTAGTCAATACAGGTGTTTATATATTATACAGAGTTCACATCAAAGGTGAAACCGGTAAGACCCCTCATGAACTATGGTTTGGTAATACTCCTACTCTTAAATATTTCAAAATATTTGGAAGTAAATGTTATATTAGAAGAGATGAGTATATTGGAAAACTTGATCCTAGAAGTGATGAAGGAATATTTCTTGGTTATTCATCTAAGAGCAAGGCATATAGATGTTTTAATAAGAGATTGCAGAAAATTATTGAAAGTGCAAATGTGAAGATTGATGAACAGTTTAGAAGGTCTATAGACTCTGAACCGGCAGTTGAGATAATCACAAATGAACCTACTATGAGCACACCGGTACATACTATTGATTTAGTCACACCAACATCATCTAAGAATTCCATAGTGACTAAAGAACTGCAACAAGTGAAAACACCCCGGTATGTAAGATTGAATCACTCCGAAAATCAGATAATTGGGAATAAATATCAAGGAGTTATGACTAGAGGAAGACTGGCAAATGAAGAGGTATGTCTTATTTCTCAAATAGAACCAGCATCAATTAATGAGGCATGTGAAGATAAACACTGGATTAAAGCTATGGAAGATGAATTGGAATAAATTGAAAAGAATAACACATGGACATTAGTTCCCCAGCCTAAAGACAAAAATGTAATTGGAACTAAATGGGTATTCGGAAATAAACTTAATAAGGATGGTAAGGTAATCGGAAATAAAGCAAGATTAGTGTGTAAGGGATATTCACAGAAAGAAGGAATTGATTATAATGAAATCTTTGCACCGGTAGCTAGAATTGAGGCAGTCAGATTATTCTTGGCTTTTGCAGCACACAAGAACTATAAAGTATATCAAATGGATGTTAAATGTGCATTTCTGAATGGTGATCTGGAAGAAGAAGTTTACATTGAACAACATGATGGATTTTCTTTGATAGATGACAAAGATATGGTTTGCAAGTTAAGGAAAGCTTTATATGGATTGAAGCAAGCTCCTAGAGCTTGGTATGCTAGATTGAACAAATATCTTTCGAAGATTGGTTTCACTAAAGGTAATGCTGACAACAATCTATATTAAAAAGTGACTAATGATGAAATCTTGGTTATTGAATTTTTTGTTGATGATATAATCTTTGGAGGAGAAGATGGATTGTGTAAACTTTTCTAAAAAGATGCAAGAAGAATTTGAAATGTCTATGATTGGAGAGATAAAATTATTTTTAGGATTGTAGATCTCACAGACTGATAAAGGTATATTCATAAATCAATCAAAGTACTTGAAGGAATTACTTAAGAAATTTGGCATGGAAAACTCTAAATCGGTAAGCACACCTATGACTACAACTGATAAACTATCATTAAAGGATGAATCAACACCTGTTAATCCGACAAGGTACAAGTCTATGATAGGAAGTTTACTGTATTTGACACAAACAAGACCTGATATTAAGAATGCAGTATGTATTGTTTTAATATTTTGGATTAATCCTAAAGAAAATCATGAATCAACACTGAAAAGAATTTTCCAGTATCTACAAGGAACTACAAATCTTGGTTTATGGTATCCTAGAGATGAAAACTTTGATTTATGTACATACACAGATGCAAATTGGGTAGGAGATGTAGATGATAGAAAAAGCACCACCAGTGGAGCATTTTTTCTTGGTAGCAGATTAATCTCTTGGTTGAGAAAGAAACAAAGTTGTACATCTTTATCAACAACAGAATCAGAATATGTTGCAGCAGCAACTAACTGTACACGAGTATTATGGATCAAGCAAATGTTGAAGGACATAAAGGTAAAATGCAAGGAACCTATAACAATTTACTATGATAATATGGCAATAATTGATATATCTAAGAATCTGGTATTTCACTCAAAAACTAAACATGTTTCTATCAAATTCAATTTTCTAAAAGAGAATGTTGAAGCAAAAGAAGTGAAATTGGTTTATGTGAATACTAAAGAGCAGATTGCAGATATCTTTACTAAACCTTTGCCCAAAGAATCTTTTGAGTATCTCAGAGAGTAGCTTGGGATTATACCCCCACCGGTAGAGACTTAGACAGTTGATTATTGTCATCAACCGGTAGAATTAATAGAGAAATCTTTTTTTCCAGCTTTGATGAGGAGAGCTACTTGTCAGGGGGAGTAGCTGGATAAATTGATAAGTTGGTATTTGTGATAAATTCTTTGAACTGATTGAATTTGGTTTTGTATTGCTTTGGCATTTGATGTCAAAGGGGGAGAGATATCTATGGAAAAACACTTTATCTTTTGGGAGAGATTATTCCTAGGGGGAGAGATATTATGTATTTTGATTTTTGGTCAATGATCTCTTTGGGAGATTGTTGGTTTTTCATTTTTGGCATTTCTATTTTGACACTTTGATGGTTTTTCCATCTTGTGTTGCCATCTATGCCAAAGGGGGAGATTGTTGGTATTTTGGATATGTTGATATGGTTTTTTCATTGATGTCAACACTTGCCAACACTTATCAGTACTTAGAGATCTTTGGTAATGTTCACCAGCATGTTCAGTGACTTATGCACAGTCACCGGTATCTAGTTCACCGGTAGGTTATATTGTTCACCAGCACTTGGAATGACTTGGAGATTACTTGGTTATGTTGAAGACATTGTCTGGACACTTTGTTTTGGTGACTTATTCATTGGTCTAATCAGGTTTGCATATTTGATGTTGCCAGCAAATAGGTCTAGGTTATGCACCGGCATGCTTATATATTCTTGGACATGTTATAGGTTAATGCACATGTTAGCCTAAGGTCACTTTTCCTATATTCCATTTTGGTGAACCTGGAGTACCTTACACTTGCACATTTTGATTTGCTTACATTCTTGTATCCGATTAGTTTGTTAATTAGTTTCATGTTTCATGTTAATTTGTTAATTAATTGCATATTTCATAATACTTTATTTTAATTAGTCGCATATTTTAGATTAATTAATTAATTAGTTGCACATTTCACTTGCACTATTCTAATAGCACTTTTATTACATAATGGCATTCTCAAAAATATTTTTAGCAAGATTTTATTTTGTAAAGGTAGGTATATGTTTCATGTCATACCTTTGGTGTAACTTCTATAAATGATGATGAGGTGGATGTGTGTCCTTGTCTCAAATTTTTTCCTCATCACGTGGATACTCTAGTGCAAGAGGATCATGTCCTAGACATTGACAACCCTCATCCTAAAACATTGATGAAGAGAGATGCTCACTTCTCTCCTAAAAATTATCCTACATATTAAGATATTTTGCCACAAGAATATATCATCCACTTCCTAAATAATATGTCACCTTCCATTACTTTAATTTCAAATGAAACATTGCAAGATGAAGACATTTTCTCCCCTCCCAAAACTTGGCATACTCATAAGGATATTTTAATGTGGGATGACATTAGTGCCAATAATACTTCTCATTTGGACATGAATAAGGCTACCAACTATTTGCATCCTCGCAAAAGGAGCAATCCTTCTTCATCCCTTCATCTTTGTTGTTCCTCACGTTGTGATTAAACCTCATTTTAGTGGGGTTTGTGATGCAAACCCTCCTTCATCAGAGTTGGAAACACGTTATCATGTTGATTTTAACATACTTTCTAAATATGGATATAATGGATGTTGGTAGGATATAGAGGGTTGTGAGGCACCATAGATGTCATTTAGGTCATTTCTAGACCCATATTTCTATTATATATCACTTACATAACCTTGAAACACCTCTATTATACCAAAATAAGCTATAAAAGAGTAAAAGATTATAAAATAAAAGGAAAATTATTGGGAATAAGATAGTTAAGAGTTTTTATGGAAGGATGTGATGGAAAGGCATTATGAAAAGGCTTAAAGAGGGAAGAGTGGAAGATAAGAGTGTGGGATAGAGTGGAATCATGTGTGGAATAATATGGAGTTATATATGAACTATATAATGTGAGAAAATGGGATCTAAGCTTAGAATGCAAACTCATTCATCACATCCAACATTCATTGAGGAATAACCAATTAAGGCCAAACTGCAATCACTAAGGAGAGCTAGGCACTATGATTGATTGTTCCATTTTTTATTATTGATAATTAGATAATGATTTAGATGTGAAGATGCAATAATTAGCATAAATACACAAATGAAAAAATGAGAGTCAACTAAAATGCATAGAACTAGAAATGAGATGTAGAAAGCAACCTGTGTATGAAATCAGGGCTTTAAATGGTTAGACATTGGAGCTAGATGTCGTAGTCTTAACAAGTGTTTGGATGCAAACAAGGATCAAAAATGGTCTTGGGATCCTCTAAACTAGCTTCTAGTCACATTTCAGGTCAAACCATCTAACATTGGTGCTCGGTGTTAGGTGTGCTAATCCAGATGGACTAGGGTTCTAGGTACCTTATTTTTTGCCTTTTATGATGAATTTTGTCTAGTTTCCCTGTCTTTGTTTGCATTATGCTCTTGTACCTTCAAACTAAGCTTGAAACCTATTTCTAAGCTTACAAATGCATAATAAGAGAGAAAAATGGTGTTGGGTTGTATAGGGTCTTGCCTAAGTCAAACCCTAGGTAAGTGTTAACCTCCACTACAACAATGATGAAAATAGAGCTTACCCCTAGTAGGACAGAGGCTAAATATGAAAGAAATGTTGAATTGATATGCTAAAATGAAATGATTATACCTTTGATTGATGATGCAATTCTCTTTAGATAAACCCTCCATTTGTTGATGCAATAACATGATAAATCATAACAAAATCCATCATGAAAACATAATTGAAAACAACTTGTTGTAGCTCAATGTTCCTTATACTCAAATATGCTCTTGAATGAAGAATAATTTCTCTTGGAATGAATTTGCTAATTCTGGATTATCAAAATTAATTAAGGATGATGTATTATATAGGGTTTTCAAGGTATTTTTCGATTTTGGTTGACTTCCAATGCTCATATCCCAATTTTGAGGCCAAATTCGATATTGTTAAGGCCTTGATGACATTTGAGTATAAAATAAGTGCCTTGAAATTTAAAATAGGATAGAACCCCAAATAAGCTTGAAATGACATAGGAGAATGCACACTAAACTAGGGGCCCGAAGAGGAGTGTGAATGAAGCATCACACCAAGGTTGACTACACATTACAAAATCTTAAAGCTTACACTTTGGTCAAGGTTTTCCTATAAACAATGGACATAGTTTTGGGTGTATAGAACAAGGAATAAGGTTCTCAGTGGACCTTACACCGTACTATTATAGAGAAGGTGTAGAGTTCTCTCCTTCTTCTTTTCCTCCCTCCCTTTCTCCACTACCTCCTACCAAGTTGAAAAATATTCCTTCACGTAAGATAGGGATACTTTCTACTCCTTTTCCTTCATCTAGGAAATTCCAAACCTTATTGAGGCTTCTAAAAGCCTACTTGATGACTCTTCCTCCTCCAAAAGATCATGAAGCTCAAAAATACAATCACACACATCTCTTTTTATGCACCTATCACTGCATGCTTGGTCATACTACTGGTGAATGTAAGGCCTTTACGAGAAAATTTTGAAATATTTTTAACAATGATATCATTCACAGGACAAGTGACATTAAGTTTATTCTATCTTGGCCCTATCTTAATTGATTAGCACATGCCTATTGTGTTTCTCCTTAATATGTGACATTATTAATTATTTTGGGGGGCTCATTGTCATTCATGGTGGTAATTTTATGTGCAGTCATAATTCATCTTGGGTAGCAACATAATAGTCTATGGTGTTGTTATTCTTGCCTATGCACTAGGGGGCAAGGGTAACTAGTGTTTGAGAGGTATGTATCCTTGTTTGGGGATCTCCTCTCCTTGATTTATGAGGCATGTATACTTATTCAAGGATCCCCTTTATTTGTATTTGAGTAGGTATGCATACCTGATGAGGATCTCCTCTTCTCTTTGTGGAGGTGTGTGTCCTTGATGAGCATCCCCTCCCCCTTGTTGGAAGATGTATCCTTGATGAGGATCTCTTCTTTTTGTGGAGGTGTATATCCATGATGAGGACCCTCTCCCCTTTGTTATAATATGTATACTTGAAGAGGATCTCTTCTTTGTGTGGAGGTGTGTATCCCTAATGAGGATTCCCTACCACTTTTTGGAAGATGTGTCCTTGACAAAGATATTTTCTTTGTGTTGGAGGTGTGTATCTCTTATGAGGATCCTCTCCCCCTTCTTTAGAAGGCATATTCCTGATGAGAATCCCTTCCCCTTACTTGATGGTGTGTATATTTGATAAGGATCCCACTCTTGTCCTTAAGATGTTAGCATAGAAATATGCATCATCTTAAAGGGGGTAAATGACCTCCTTCTTGTTTCATGTTTTCATTGATGTGCCCCCTTGGTGGTGGTGTTGTGTTGCATAACACCCCTTGAGGTGTGGTTGTCAATATATCTCTTGGAATTTTAGTGATTTATGACTTACCTTGATCACCTATTATAATATGGCTTGCTAGTTTGATCATTGTTGTTTACACTCCATGAAGCATTGGCGGTCTATGAGCCACCGCTCATTAGACATCTTGTTGTCCAATTGCATTTGTGACTTACCTTGATCACCTATTATAGCATGACTTGCTATTTTGATAGTTATTGTTGTGTAGGCTCCCTAAGGCATTGGTGATCTATTAATTACTCAACATAATGTAACTTGTTGGGGTTCATATGATTTACAATGATCACCTAGTATAGTGTCTTTCTAGTTGTGATCATTTTGTTGTGATTCATGGATCACCAAACATAACAAAACTTGTTAGCTAACATAGGATTTGTGTCGTATACATGGATCACCCAACATAACATATTTTTTGGCTAGTAGAATCTATGCCACGTACACGAATCACACAACATAACACAACTTTTTAGTTAGTGGAATTCTTGTAGCCTAGAATATATATGGACCTCTATCATAACATAAATTGCTAGTTTGTGGACCATGGAACCTTGTTTAATGGTGTGTGGTCTTGCCTCTTTCTAAAAGTTTGCTTATGTATTTGTAGGAGCATTTTGGGGATGGTACCTAGTGCTTGATACAACCTTTACATTGCGGGATCTTCACCTAGTTTACTTAGAGCCTTTGTTTGCCTTAGTAATAACATTAATGTATGTGTGTCTTTTCATGTATGATTTATAATTATTGTATGCTTTGTGTCTCATGTATTTTCTTCATGTCTTGTACATTTTCTTTATGTCTTTTGTGTATGCTTCATGTTTGGCATGTTTGTTGTGTGCTTGTGTGTTTTCAACATGTTTTCTATATGTTTGTTTCATGACTACTTTATGCTTTGTGTTTTTTTTGTATATGCCTTATGTTTACTTTTCATGTGTGTATCTTATGTGTATGATTACTTTGTGTGCTTTGTGTGTGTGACATTGTGGATTAATAGGATCCTTAGTTTTGGGGCTTGTACATCCCAAAACTTAGTGGCATCCTATCTTCTAACTGCCTTGCTCTAGATTTCTCTATACTATACCATAGGTATGAGAATAAGTTCACACCCCTACTAAAGTGGGGGCTAAATGTAGCATCATAAATTGTTTACCCTAACAATTTCATGCTCTATTTGGCACTTGCTTTAGTATTTTTCCCCATTTCATTTTAAAACCATTTGTTCTCTATTCTACCCTAAAACTTTATCGATGATTGTATGCTTAAATCTTCATCAAATGTGGAATTTGAGACTAGGTCCAATGTTAAGGGCCCCAATGCTTGGTTCTCCCATTAGGAGACCCATTTTTAAGTGAACTAGGTGCCCAATAACCTAGTCCCACCAAAATGGCTGGATTTTGAGGTGTTGCAAGTGTCAACCTGTATCTATGGTGATCCAATCTCAATATTTACATTTGATCATTATTTGTTGGCCTAAACCTAAAATAACTTTGTTATTCCTATATAAAGAGTGTCCTTTATTCTTCTATTGTGTCATAAATTGTAACCCTTTATAATTTCACACTCCTTTTTGGGCCCTTTCTTTAGTGTGTCTTCTCATAGCTCATTTTTAGCCTAATTTGTGTCTTGTTACTACCAAAATGTCATCATATGCTTATTTAGTGACTAGATCCTATGTTTTAGGCCTATTCACTTTGTATATGTATTTATTTCATACTTTTTTGGGTCAACTATGGCACTTAGAACCATACTAGTGGACTAGGATGCTAGTTCCATAGTCCCTCCCAAAAGGGCCTAAAATCAAACGTGTTGGAATATCGGTTCTCACGATTCGTTATCTAATACTGGTATTTTATTATGATTGTTGGAAGTAGGCCTAAAATAGGATATACCTTGTGATCCCTATATAGATGCATCCTTTCAAATTCATTTGATCATATACCAAGTTTAGGAGTTCCAAATCCTTGAGCAAGCATTATTGAGCATCTTCAGATCTAAGCAATATGGAGTAGCAAGCTATGACAACCTACATGCAAGTGTGTTTTTCATGATTGATTTTGTCTTTCATGTCATGTTATTGCATCAACCATTGGAGTTATTATCCAAAGAGTATTTCATCACCACCATTATCAATCTACAAGTAATATCAATTTAATTTAGCATTTTACTTTAGATTTAGCCTCTACCCTACCAAGGGTAAGCTCTCTTTTCTAATCATCATTATTGTAGTGAAGATTAATTCCCACCTTGAGTTTGACTTAGGCAAGCCCTTATATAGAACAACATTTTTCCCTTCTTTTTTGTGTGTAAGTTCTAGATCCAACAATAGAGTTATAAATTTTTAGAGTGTAGACTGAGACACACAATTCTAGATTTTGAACAGGCAAAAACCCTAATTCTATGGAGCATTGCTCAATAGTCTTACACTTTTGTGCTGAATTTTTTGGAGAATGAGCTACAAAGCATCTTGATCCAAAATCTAAAAATTAAAGCTGACAAAGACATCTCCAAGTCTAGGGCACCTCACTCCATAAATTAACACTTTCAGGCCTAGATTTTAGTGGCGAGTTCCTTTCTACATTTCATTTCTAGATTTGTACTTATGAGTTGACTTCTAGTTCTATATCTTTTTGTTTATCTTATTCTTGTCAATTTTCTAGCATTTTGCCTAGTTCTTGCATCATTTCATATCCAACCATATCAGATATCAAAAGAGAAAAATCAACTACAGTGCCCAACTCTCATAAGGGACAAAAGTTGGGGCTAATTGATTATTTTCCAATGAGTTAAAGTGAGGGATTGTAAATGATTCCTAGTTTGCATGTTTAGACTAGTGAACACTAATCCCATCCCTTTCACCTTCACAATATCTAATAGAATCTAGAGAAATCATACAAGGAATGAGTTATCAAATTATAGAGCAATGGATTACAATCACTTTACATCTATGATTTTATTGCAGCAAAGTTACACTCAAGTATCGATTATATCACTAACACTCAAGTATTGTTATCATTGTGTTATTTCACTAACACTTTCACATGGGGGCTTCACTTAGTGAACCTAGGTTATCATGTGCATCCATGACATACTAAAGAATCCCCCTATTTTGAAAAAAAAATTCCTAAAATCCTTTTTTGTCACCCCCTCCCAATACATAGCCCAAATTAAAAACCCCCCTATTTTCACCAGATATTGTATGTATCATTTTTTTCTTTAACATTTTTCATACCCCTTTATATTTTTATCTTATGTTATGATAAAGAGTTGGTTGGGTTTTAAGCGATTTGATGATGCCAGCGTGGCCAACATTCAAAGAAGGAGAAGGCTTGTCGGTGAAATTTCATGTCTCGGAGACATTAAAAATTTATCTTGCCAACTCACCGATGCACATGTGGATGGACAGGATACTATTGGATGCAAATCTTCTTTTCAATCAACCAATCATTATAGACAATTTTTCCATTACTTTAACATTCCTATATTTTCCAAATTTTTAAACATTTAAGTAATTTTAATAAAATTATTCCTTCATCTTCCTATTGGCTGATATCGTTAACAATCATTGTAGGGATGAATTGTCCAAGTAAAAAAAAAGCATTCACAATCTCTGTAATTTTTCACTTTTTTTTAATCAGAAATATGCAGCAAAGTTGCGAGAGATATATATTAATGATTTAAAAATATTACAAAATTTGAAAGGATTCTAAAAAATACCTTAAGAATCCAAATAATTGTATTAAAACCAACGATTTAGTAGAATCACTATATAACCCATATACTTTCCCTAAACATAGAAGCAAAACCAGAAACGTCCCTTACCTAATATAGTTTGCAGGCTTATACATTCTTCATATTATTATAAAAATAAATAAAAAAATACTGAAACTCTTGTATCAATGACATGCAAGAAGAAAAAATGAAGGGGTAGAGCATCCCTTGGACCTTAGTGATGGATTGGTCCAAGAATGTTTGCCCCTGCCACACCCTAGCATCCCAGCTATGGTTCATCATTAGAAGGCCAAGATTCTTCTTCAATAACCACCCCATGATGCTCAAGTTCATAATTTGTGTCAAACCCTTCCTCATTGATGTAATCCTCAAACCAATCCATGCCTTTGTTTAACTTCAGACCCAATTTTTTTTGCATGAATCTCATATGCTTGAGATTTTCTAGTCTTCTTTGCTTCAAACATATCCACAAATTCCTTAGAAAGAATAGGCATAGAGTATGAACTTGTTGACCCCCACGACAAATCAAAACATAGTAATGTGGGAATGAAATGGTGAATTAATCATCAATATTAGAAATGACTATTTTAATTTCTCCCAAAAAGTTGTTGTCGAAGAGCTTCTGACACAAGCGCATGGTCATCATCTTTGCTTCTCCCGCCTTGATAATCGAAGCTAGGAATACAACAAGGATGTCTATATTCACTTTGTATCTATGAGAAGTTATGATGAAATCCTCCCCTAGAATTTTTTTCATTTCATGAATGATGAGGGGGTCGTAATAATACAAAACACCTAAGAGGCACTTATCTAAAATTTCCCCAAGAAAAGACATTTGTTTCTTGGTAGAAATCAAGCGAATAGGAGAATCCATAGATGCAAAGATCAAAGATAGCAATAAAGGAAAATGAAGGAATTGAAATGGAATGAAAAAGAGAAGCTTCTAATAAATATATAGAGAACTGACTGCCTTCACCCAAAATAATCAAGAAAGAGATCATGAATGCATAATAAATGTGACATGAGTAGAGGTCCTAGAAATTCAAAAACATATCCTTTTTGTAGGAAAAATAAACCTATCTATAGGGGAAAAAATCATGCATAATCGTACCATATATCATTTGTCCATTGGCATGTGTGAGGGGAAGGTAAGAATGTAAGGAGTGCAGCCAAACATTAAATGAGCAAAAATGAATTTTGAGGAGAATGAATAAAAGGACTGTCTAATTTTGATGGTATATGCCTAAAAAAAATATAGGATCTCCAACAACCAGACCTGAATCTCCTTCATTCTCCACTCTATCTATTTTTAAGTTGACTAGATTGGCTGGTAATATTTTCCTCTTAATTTGTCTTTAAGGGTTCTAAGTCATTGCATTAACTGGCCCTATGCCTAGGCTTGCGTTATTTTGTCGGTGGATATATTTTCCTTAAGTCTTCATGTGCATGTTTTTATTTTTCCTAAGTCATGTGTTAGTCGGAATCAGTCCCCTCTTATGTCCTAGTAATTTCATCTTCAAATCATGTGCTTTAAGTCACTCCTAAGTCATGGTCCCACTAGGAGGTCATCAAGTTGTCATAGAAGTTAAATCATGTTCCATCGATCTACTAAGCCAATGTAGAAGTCCACATCATGATAGATAAATAAAAAAAGTAACTTTTGGTGGAATCAGTGATATTCTTCTCAAAGTCTCAATTATGTGATGATGTCAACCTATCAACAAGGATTCAATGAAGGAATAATGTAGAAGGTTCACTGGGAGATTTCTTAGATCTTAGTGACTTGATGATACCAATGTGGATAGTGTTAAAAGGTAAATCACTTATCAATGAGATCTTGTGGTTAGGGGAGGCTTTGATGATACCAACGTGGATAGCATTAAAAGGTAAATCACTTATCAATGAGATCTTGTGGTTAGGGGAGGCTCTGATTCTATCTTACCAACTCGCCAATGCACATGTTGATAAAAACTCAAAAAGAGAAAGGCTATCCATGAGATTTTGTGTCTTGGGGACATTTAAATTTCATCTTGTTGACTTGTTGATGCATACATGGATGTACACATTAGAAATAATGATCATCGAAAAAATCTTCTTATACATCCCAATGAATTAGTGATGGAGGAGTTTTCTAAACCATGACAGATATGTGGCATCCACATCATCAAATAGTAAAAACAATAGAATGATGTCGAGAGGGAGATTGGTGGGAGAGATTTTTAACTCCCATGATCTACCGACGATGACACATAGGGAAATTTTTGCGTCCAACCATGATAAAAAGGTAGTGGCATTTCCTAATTGGCTTTCAATAGAATCAAACTCAGTGGTGACGGTTTTAAAATGTTTCAATTACCCAGCGATTCCAAGTATTGTAAAGTCGATCATCGATTGAAAAAAATTCAAATTCTACCAACGTCCGTCAATCAAATCAAATCAACGGTGGATTTTTAAACTTGCTTGATTGTTCATTCCAAGGAATGAAATCGCGTATGAAGGATATAAATGGTAGACACATGGTCAATAGATAGTTGATAAAAGGACCAATTCAAGCGGATTTTCTCAATTTTGAGCAAAAAGTTGATTGAAGGCAAAAGAAAAGTCAAGCTCAAGCTCTGGAGATTGTGTTGTAGAGAAGATGAAGAAGAATTGTAGACAAGTGAATTTGGACAGTGAGTTGTCTTCTTTTCTATTTTCTTGTTGTAGGCATCTAAAAATGGTCAATGCTTGCAGTGTCATACTTTAACATGTCCGCATTACCTTCTTTTAGGGTTTTTGCACTTAATAATACTTCCTCTATGTTGCGAATTTGATCTTTATCATTTGTTGGCATTCTGACATTCTTTTGCATTATTTTCCTATTTGATTGAACTATTTTCTTAAATTTGACTTAGGTCTGATCGATGTTAAATCCTAGTTCTCAATTTATGATCGTGATCAACCTTTTATATCAAGTAGATATCATTTTAAACCTAATTGGTGTTAATTAAGGTTTGTCTTAAATCTTTATCATTTTCAATATCAGTTATCTTTCAATCAATTGTCAATTTTTTTTGGATCAATTTGCATCATTCCCATTCTTCATCATTAGTCCTTATCAATCTTGATCGATTTGTCATCAATTTGTATCAATTATCAACCTTTATTTGTCAAATCAATCCTTGTCAATCTTGATCAATTCATCATTGATCCTTTATCAATCATCATCTTTAAATTGATTGTTGTTAATCTTGATCAATTCATCATCGATCCTTTATCAGTCATCATTTATCAAATTAATCTTTGTTAATTTTGATCGATTTGTCATCGATCTCTATCCTTATCAACTTAATCAATGTTTGGTCCTCATCAATTATTTCATTGATCATGTTCATCATCATTCATCACCTTAATCTTATCATGGAATTGTGTGACCTAATTCATTCTCTCATAGGGTTTTTTTTAAATTAAATATAAGGAGAACAAATTGTAGAAAATAGTATGTTGTCAAAATACAACCACTAAATAGGATCTAGTTCCAGAGTTGTCCGAGTACAAAAAACTACATTCAGAGTTTATTGCGCTGCATATAGAGTATATTGTTCTACAAATTGCATCTAGAGTATGATATGCAACAAATAATCATCCAAAAAGATATTAAGCAACCAAGATCTATACACCAAAATTATATCAATTAGAGCTAAAGGTAAAGTGTCTCCCTAGACTCAAGTGGTTGATTCCTCATTGCCACAAATATCAACCCAGGTTGTCCAACTTGAAGGTCCCTCCATCCATCTAAGTTCCTTACCCCATATAATTGGTTAAACATGTGGATGATACACATGATTTGCAACTAGGATCTACGGGTTCGTGTGATGTGTTTTCCTTCCACCCCTATTGTTTAGCTCTTTGAAAAATTTCTCCAATCCTTATTCAAAGGGGGTTCTCTCCTATGTAGTTCTGGCCCAAGAGACTCCATGAGAGATCTCAGTGGTATAGAATCTGGTCGCTCCATCTTGAAGGAAGGTCTCAAATTTATTCTTTGGTGTCCTCAATTCAACTGTGACCTACATAATGATATCATGAAAAATGAGTCTCCTCGGAGACTCAATAAGTTGTCTAGATCTATCACTAAGATATCATTATTCCTAAATTTCCAGATAATCCACAGAGTTTCAAGAGAAAACAAAGACCAAAACAAGTTGACATCTTTCTTAATACCAGAGATATGTCTAGAAACAATATCAAAAGACTGCATATTAACCCCAATGAACAACCCAAAACTATTCCAAATTTCTTTAGCAAATAAGCAATCAAAGAATATATGCTCAATAGACTCATGGACTCAGCACATAGAGCAGATGGAGGGATCACTATTTGGGATCTTGGTGGGCAGTCTACAGAGGATAAGCTTCCAAAGAAAATACTTCTTCTTGGCTCTAACAGGTCTACTCCAGATACGTTCAAAGGTTTTCTGCCACTGAGAGGGGGAGCAGTTAAGGAACCAAGAATGGTTAACATGCTCAAACATTGAATCATTATTAGCCAAGGTAGAGTAAATAGTTTTGTCTTTGATGCTAGGTAATGGGGTACCATCTGACAAGCAATAGTCCACAAATATTTGGATAAAGGAGACACAAAGTTTGGGCAAGCCTAGGTGAGAGCAAGCATCTCTAAGAATAGTGTAGATTTTCCATTGGGTATGGGGGACATCATAAGATTGCATAATATCAAGCCAACTCAGAAGACTCCCATTTTTTATGATGTCTAAGAATTTATCCAGCCCCTTGGAGGCCCAAGATTTTGCAGAGAATCCTTGCAAGAGAGCCAATGTTTTTCCCTTGTGCTTTAAGTTCCACCATACTGATCTGTCACCACTGATTTACCCCTTTGATCTTGAAATATCATTGCTAGAGATGTAGGACCTGACCACATCCCAAGCTTTCCATAAGGATTTAAATACCACTGAGCCCTTTGGTCTAACCTTAATATGTCCTATAATTATATCTTCAAGATGAAGCCCTTTCCAATTCAGGCTTCTCTTAGGGACGGACTTGGCTATATTGTTCCTGAGGAGGATCTTCCATGGCTCATCCCCATGCAATGACTTGAAGATCCACTTGGTTTCCAAAACTATCCCCTTCCATCTCAAGTCTTTGAGACCAAGACCCCCATTACTTTTTCTCATACAACACCACTGCCAATTCACCGCATGTCTCTTTTTTCCTCCCTTACCATCTAACCATAAGAAGTTTCTAACCTTCTTTTGGATATGATAGAACTGATAATTGTAGAATAGCCAAGTGGAGGAAAAGTAGATGTTGTAGGGAGAGAGTATCTTTTGACACACTTGGGCCCTTCCTGATAAAGAGAGGTATCTTTTATCCCATTTCCTTAGCTTCCTATCAATCCTATCTTCTCATATTGCTCTTAAATTAGGGCAGATAGAAAAAGGGATACCCAAATATCTCACTTGGAAGTTAGTCCCTCCCCACTAGATAGATTACTTATTGAACCAATTAGGAGGTTGTTCATCCCATCCCAACATGATGGATTTGGGAAGGGGCAACTTGCTGCCTAAGGCATCACAAAATAGTTGAAGTTTGGATATTATAATCATGATGTTCTCCTCACAAAAATCTGCAATAATGGTTGTGTCATCAACAAATTGAATATTAGAGAGTTCAACACCATTAGGAGGATGTATCCCTTTTACTCCAGGAGAGATAATTTGGTCCCTCAAGAGTTAATAGAGGGAATCTATTGCAATAACAAACCGAGTAGGAGCAAGTGGACACCCATGTTTGATAGATCCGGATAGTTCAAAAGGCTCAGACTTCTTACCATTTACTCACACTCGATTCATGAGATTTTTCACTATTTGATTGAAATAAGTAGGGAACCCCAAAGTTTCAAGCATCAGATATACAAAGGACCATTCTATTCTAAAATATGCTTTCTCAAATTCCAACAACAACATGGAAACTGATTGTTCAGAGACTCTGCCCCACTGCATTGCTTCCCAACATGATAATAAGTTTTCCAAAATGTATCTTCCTTTAACAAAGTTGGTCTGAGATTGGTTGATGATTTTTGGAAGAATACTTTTCACTTTCAAGGCCAAAATCTTAGCTAGGATCTTATAGGAGACATTAAGCAATGTAATAGGTCAACCAAGGATCTATCTCCATCTTTGGGGATGAGTTTAATGAAGCCACAATTAATCTCTCTTCCCAAGAAGCCTTTCTCAATAGCTTCAATATAAACATTTTTTCAAATCCTCCCCAATCCACTCTATACACTCTTTATAGAATTCCACAGTAAGGCCATCTAAACTAGGGGCCTTGTCATTACTGAGGGATTTAATAGATTTCTTGATCTCTTCTATCGTGACCTCTTTATTCAGGATCACAGAATCATCCTCTGAGATTTTCTTAGGAATGATGTTCTTGATTCTATTTTTGGCCCAAAGTTTATCTTGGGAATTATCTTCCAAAGTGAAAATTTGTTTGTAAAACTGAGAGAAGGCATCCAGAATGTCTGATTGTTTTGAAAGACTGGTGTCATCCTTACAAATGCTATCAATATTTTTCTTGGTCTCCTTGCATTTAATAAGTTGAAATAAATATTTATATCCTTTGTCTCCTCCTTCCAACCAAATGAGTTTGGCCCTGACTTTGGCTCCCTGAATTCTAGTGTTCTGCACTCTTCTGAGTTCATCCTTAGCCTGGAAGAGGGCATCAAGTGCATTAGCATTGGAGGGGCCTTCCTGTATGGCTTCCTCTGCTCTAAGGAGCATCAAATGTGCACCATTCTCTCTACTTATAGCATCCTTATCCCTTTTCCCCCCATTGTTTGAAATATCTTCCTCCAACTCTTGACACATTCATTCCATCTGGAGATAGGGGTCTCCTAGGGTTTCGTGATTTTTTAATCATTAAATCTTTACTAACATCCCTCTTTATGTTAAATGAATTTATTTTATTTATCATATGTCATATGTCACAATTAAATGTTTTATTTAATTAGTTAATTCTCCTTTTTATGGGCATTTATTAATTATTTCCACCCTTTTCTCCTAATTTCTTCCATTAATTTCTCCACTAATTTGTCTCCTCCATTTTCTCAATTCATGAAGGTATTTTTTCTCAAAGTTATCATAATTCAATGAGCTACAATTGCTCAAATTTGTCATAAGTCATGAGGCATAAATCTCTCCTCAATTTGTCATAGCAAATTTGTCATTCAATTGTGCCAATTCTGAATCAATTTGCCTCTTCCATTTGACTTAATTTTCTCATGTCATTTTGGTGACCAATTTCTCTATAAACTGGGTCCATTTTTCAATGATTGTCAACCACATTTCAAGTATCCTTATGTTGTCAAAATCACTTTACTATCATTTTGTCATTGTCTTGCTTTCAATACACTTGCATTTGTAGGTGAGAGCCACATATATTTGAAGGAGAAAGAAAAACAATGGAAGGGAATGGAAGTACTGCTTGCGTTGGTTTGCATTTTCTTTAATCATTTCACTTTCATACTTGTATTGATTTTGATTAGGGTTGATTTTCATGATATTTTGCTTTTTGTGGTTGTCTTTATAATATCATGATGCTTTTGCCTGATTCTCAATCCATATTTTTTGGTGAACACGGCATGAACATGCCTAATCTGATGTGTATTTGAGTGATTGTGGGTCAAGATTTCATCAAAGGAAGCCATTTTAAGCCTCTTTCAGGACTTCTGTGTAATTGTCCCTATAAGTTGCACAGTTGCTTGAGTTTTCTATGCACTTATAGCCCATAATTGTGCAATTGTAGCCTCTAGCCATGCAATTGCTTTGGTTCAGTCCAACTACAAAATTTTCAAAATTTTCTTGTTTGCAAGGTTATATTAGGACTTGGAGGTGTTAATTATGGCTTAAAATGAACTCATATAGATTTAATTAGGCCTTGGATGAAAGTAAAACATATTTCCACCTCTATTTTAATACAAAGGGTTAAAATGAATAACAAATTTCACTAAACATTCAATTAAAATGAATTCAATACATGCAATCTTGATGCAATTTGGCCACATTTAGTGTAATTAGGGTTCTAAGAGGCTAAATGAATATACATAGATTAATTAGGGATGGAAATGAACAACAAATTCACATTGTAGCCTAATTAGGGTTCTTGAAGGAAGGAACATCTGCATTTCATTCAAAGACACTCTAAAGTTTCCATTTTATCAATTTAAGGTCCAAGATCACATGTATAGGCATAATGCGACCTTATATTTAGAAATTGAATCATGCATTACAACAATATTGAACCCTAAGGTCAATTAGTATAATTTTGCATCAGAATTAGGGATTTATGATCAAATTGGGCTTCCATTTGACCAAATTTGTCTTGTTGATGACCCTAATTGTCAATTTTGTAGAAATTGCACACTTGCTCTTAGTTTATGCACTTGTGAGAAGAAATTGCACTATTGTGAGTAGAAATTGCATAGTTTCACCTTTCGTTCTATGCATTTGTACCTTTTGTTCTACATAGGTGTACCTCCTATTCTACACATTTGCAATCTGATCCTATGCAGTTGCATAAGCAGGAGGTTAGGTATAATTTTTTATTTCAGTCTTGTATGCATGTAGATTCACTTCATTTTTAGATTCCAATTTCCGAGTTACCAATGTTCTATGTAGCAATTTGGCGATCATTGGAAGAAGACATAAATTGAAACTACTAACAATTTCATGCAAGATGCAATGAAAGACTAAACCTTTAAAAAAATGTCTTCTTTTTCATTAGATAAAAAAACATTTGGATTTGGGCTTTAAAATGAACACATGTCTTCTTTGTTTGGAACACTTGTGCATGTGAGTGGACCTACTGGTAACACACACTATCCTCTCCCCTAGATTTCATGATCTTGGGTGGAAGAGAAAAGAGTTAGTGACACTACATTTTTTTTATAAGAGGGATTGCATCCCGAGAAGCCACTAAGGCTGGGTGAGAGGGAAAGAACCAAGTGGTAACAAGCTAAAGCTAAGTTACTTTCGAGCCCCTATAAAAAAAATGTGTTTGTGATGAAATTCAAGAACAATAGGTGTGGATGTGTCATGCCAACATAAGTCTCCCTCAGTATCCATGTGATGTGTAATCCAAACAGTGATGCGTAAAAAAATTTAAGGGTTGAGAGGCCTCTTAATTTAGCAAGAAGCCACATGTATGACCACCTGAAGGAATGCCCTTACTACGAGATAATTGTTATAGTAGTCAAAATCCTTCTATTTTCTCACATAGGAGGTCAGACCTCCAAAGCCTTCCAGCACTCTCGTAGTTCAAAGCTAAGTTAGCAAATTCCCCTAGATCTTCGGGTCATTGGGAATTTGATATTTGGTGTACCCGAGAAGTGAGTGTCAAGAAAGGGGGAGCCAGTGTCACCAAGCTTCTAAGATATATGCTTTGAATAAGTGCGGCTCAGATTTATCTGTAGTGGGAACCCAACAAATATTGTCAATACCAACCTAGGATTTGTACTTGAATGTGCTTTTATTTTATGCGAAAGTCAAATAGCCATTCCACCTTTTGTGTTTGTTGACAAATCAAAAACACCATTTCGAAATAAAGGTCACATTAAAATGAAGATTCACACCAAAACAAGGTCACAAGCAACTTGGTCACCAAATTCAAACAAAGATTTCAAAACAAAAACTTGCCTCAAAACATCAAAGTTATCGTCCAAAGTTCAAAGGTTCTCAAATAACATGGCTTATCAAACAATTGCACTCCTTGGGTTCAAAATTCATGTCATTTTAGGTTAGGCCTTGCATTTGTCCAAACTGAGGTCTTAGGACGTATTCATTGCCTTGCATAGTAGTCCATTGCATTGGCATTATCCCTTTTCCATCTAGGTTTCAAACTCATTTCCTAGGTCTTGATCATTCATTTTCCTTCCATTGTCTTCATTATCTCAAAATTAGGTCTTGGCTTAGATTGCATCTTTTTCATAATCTAAATCATTGATCCTCATATATTTTCATTGCATTATCCTTATCATTGCATAGCTTTAAAGTCTCGGTTTTGTCCTAGGTTGATTTATCATATCATATCCTTGCACTATCCTTGGTTCATATCACCAACTTGCATTTAGTCTCATAGATAAGATTTGTCAAACTTGAAAAATCAAATCTTTAGATCATATCCAAATTCATTTTTAGTGAGTCTTGACCTTTTATCAACCTTTGTTCTTTTATCAACAATATTATCTTGTCAAAACTTAGCTTAGTATCCAAGAAATAGGGGAGACTTTGTCAAATTATCCTTTTATCATTTGTCCTTTCATCCTTTTAAGTTCTTGATTCCATTTCAATCCCCTAGGGTATTTGTTTATACTTGCATTCCCAAGGTTTTTCATAATCTTCAAAAACAAAAAAAACATAGCTTACATTATCATCCTTTAGGGTTATATTTGTCATCCTTAGTTGCATTTCATTCAAAGTCTCATGGATTCCAAAGAAATCAAAGCATTGTCCCACTTTGATCACCAAACGTCCTTGATCTTAGTCTAAAACAAATAAGATGACTTGGCATTACTGGTATCATATAGAAGGTGACCCTCAAATTGGAAGACCATCATCTCCATATCAATCTTCCAAGTTTCATAAGACCATGTCATCACAATCGGGAAATCAATCATGTCAATCCAATTTATACATGTCCCAAAACTTGGATCAAACTTATTATGACAAAGCAAATGTCCAAATACAAAAACTAGAGGAGAAACTAACTCGAGAAACATAGATCTTAGCACAAAAGTAAAAAATAGTGAAAAGATTAGATCCCAAATGTCCAAACTATTTCAAAAATTTAAAGCTCCAAACCCAAAATTTGAGCCAATTGATGTACAATCTCTTATCACACAATTAGACATACTGGCTCTCATCTCACAAATAGACATCATGAAATAATTTCAAACAATGAGCGCAAACTTTAACCAAGGCCCAAATAAAACCTTGTTCGACCAAATCCAAGTCAAACCTCATTTGATCAAACTCTATTCAATCGAATCTCGAATTAAAACTTATTCAATCTGACACAACCATAGGTCAAACTAATACAACAACAAGGTTTTGATTTGAACCTTAATGTGGTTCCATCCCCAAGCATGCAACCCGAGTGTGGTATAATTCAACTAGGACCACTACCAAATTATGAACCAATTTTTCTTCCAATGCAGCAATATGTTCAACCAAACACATTGTGTCAACAATTGATTCAACCAACTGTGGAGTATCAACAACAAACTTAGTCAACAAATCAGTATCAACAACTACAACAAGAAATTTAAAAACAAAAGTTGCAACTCACACCAAACCAAATTTCAAACATGTTAAACCAAATTGACCAAATTGAAAAACAAATCCAATTAAGTCAAATCCAAAGTCAAAATTCAACCATTTCAAATGCCTCTCCAAAGAAAGATCGTTCTCTAAAACATTTCTCAAAGGCTCTTAATAAGAAAGATCAAAATTATATACCAATGTCTTACAATGGCTCATCCCACCATAAGCAAATTGACTCTCTAGTAGCCTCTATTCCTACACCTTTTGAATCTTTGCAAGAACCTCCCATATCATCATTATCAAATATACACCTAAGGATGAAATCCCCTAAGGGCTATCCACAATTGATTGCCAAGATAATTCAATTCTTGTCACAAATTCTATACATGTTACAGAAGTGACAGACCCATTGCCACTACCTACTCCAAAGAGTCCCATACGAAGTCCATGTCTCTCATTTCAAAGCATTGATTCCTTACGAGAATCCCTCGTGTCTATCCAAATCCCAACCCCATGTCAATGAGTCCTAAAACAAATCAAGATCAAGATCCCGAAACCTTATCATTCCATCAAATTGTTTACTAGGATCCCATCTTCCCAAACACTCATGATGATCCCCTTATTCATGTCCATTCTATCTAAGAACACAACACCTTTCCAAGTCCCATTGGCATTCCACTCCCTGAGAAAGGTCAAGATATCCCTTTCATTCTTCCCAATGATCCCATTGAAATTCAAGAGCAGATCACCTTTAACAAGCAATCCAATGATCTTCCTCCTTATCAAGATCAAAGTATCCTTTTAGATTCATGTCCACCAAAAGACCCTATCATCCCTTTAAATCCCCCATAAGATTCCTTTGTTCCTCCATCTTCGTGTCCTTATCCTCCATATTGTAAGGAAGTTAAGTAGTGGAACAAATTCCTACACTAATCTGTTACTACTTATTATAGTTGCCATTAGTTTTATATCCAAAGTCATTCTATAAACTCTAGTCGGTTACTACTACCGAAACATTCAGTCGGTATGCACAGAACAGTCGGTTATAGAAGAAAGTAGTCACAGAGCCCAGTATTCATCGAGTTGTCTACCGAGTAACATTAAATGTCTACCGAGCATAAACAATGATACACCAAGTGAAACGTGTTACCAGATTCATTGAATCTAGACACACATGTGGAAACGTGTTACAAGATCGAGGAACATAGAACCGTTATCACATTGGAAATTGTACTTAAGGATTGTGTATGATTTTGAGGTCATCTAACCAATGAAATATTGTGTATAGTTATTCATTCAATAAATCATGTTTGTAAGATCGAAGCAATGAACCTGAACACTCACATAAGATATCTATTTAGACAACATGGATTGAGATCAGATAAAAATATAGAGGTGTATGAAGCAAGACATGTGTGATAAATAAGGAAGCACTGAGTGTTATGACTGCTACAGAGACACAGAGGTCACCGAGAAGGATTTCAGAGAACAGTCAAAGAACAAAGTAAACAAAAGGGTTTACCGAGTTACTTTATGGGTTACCGAGGTATGCTATAAGCAAGGTAATCTCATTTTGAACACATAGAATCTGCTATAACATTCCAGATGTAAAGTTGCAGATATTTGTAAAGATTTTATTGTAATATTTTGAAGTTGTAAGAGAAACCTTTAAAAAGGTAAAAGACTCTAACAAAGTCTATAAATTGTAAAGCCTTTAACCAGGTGCAGGATTTAGAATAAGTGTTGTAAAATCCTTTAGCAAGGTAGATCTAAAGATCTTGATACTCCTAATAGGGTAAGCTATCAGAAATAGCTGAACATGTAGCTCTAACTGAGCAACCTTTATTATTGCAGTAGTGAAGTTGTGGGTGCCATCCCCACTGCAGTTTTTTTCTCTAACCAAGAGTTTCTGCGTAACCAAAATATATGTGTTATGGAGTGAATCATGTATGATTGTTATTTATTTGTTTTAGCTTTATGTTATGTTACAGCAGTTTGTGGTTTATGCATAACATTGAAGATATTGTTAATAAAAGGATTTGAAGTACTTATTCACCCCTCCCCTCTCAGTACATTAGCTTTTTTATATTGGGCCTAACAATTGGTATCAGAGCTTGAATCTTGGAAAAGGGTTTAACAACCTAAAGAAGATCTTATCAATGGAAGGCTATAAACAATCTCAGAAAATTGTGTATCTACAAGAAGAGTTGGATCATGCTAATCAAGTGAATGCAGACATGCAAAGACAAATGAAAAAATCATTGAAAGTTAGAAGGAGATTATCTGATGATTCGCAGGACTCTCAAGAGTTAGTGGAACAAATTGAAACATCATCTGAGAATAGTATATCTGAAGAGACTAAATAGATGATTGAAGAACTGAAGGAGAAAAACAAAGCACTGACTGATCAGCTAAAAGCAATGAAAAGAGGACATGAACATTTCAGCACACAGATGACTGAGAATCTTGATGCATTAAGGACAGCTAAAGATAAAGTAAAAGGTCTAGAAAGAGAAAAACAACAGCTTGAAGCATTAGTATCTGAAAAGAATGATGAAATCACAAGGTTGACTGGGATTCAACAAAATATGTCAAATCAATTGGTCTATGCACATCATGAAGCAAATCTGAAAGATGATGAGAATCAAGCATTGAAACTTGAAGTATCAAGGTTGACCAATGAACTTGAAGCAGAAAAGAAATCCAAGGAAACACTGAAAAAGAGTTATGAAGCATCAAAGATGTTGGATGAGCAACTGAATACAAGAAGACCCAACAAAGAAGCAAGACTCAGTTACAAAGGAAAAGACTCTACCGAGAAGGGAATTCATACAACTGAGAAAGGAGAGTCATCAAAGCAAGCTGGAAATAAGAAGAATATCAAAGGAAAGAAGCTTGTTTGCAACTACTGTGGAAAACAAGGTCACACTGCTAACATGTGCCAAATCAGAAAAGATAAGCAACCGAATGTCACTAGGTCTAATGGTTATTGTCACAATTGCAACAAATATGGTCACACATCTAACCAATGTAGGACAAAGTCTACTAGAAATTATAAGAAGGCAAAATTCAAAGGGTTTTGTAAAAACTGCAATAGATATGGACATAGTACCGAGGAGTGTTTGTTTAAGCAGAAAAACTATATGTGGTCTACACACTGAGAAAATACTAGAGGCTACCGAACTCACATAGATCCTTATCGACAGTATTCTATAGTACCATGGGATTACAATACAAGGATATGGTGTGAATGTTGTGGAAGATATGGACATATAAGTGCCAACTGCTTTATAAGGTTTAGAATGAACAACCGAAGATCATGGATAAATCCTGGTATGGCATGTTTTCATTGTCACAAAGTTGGACACTTGGCTAAAGATTGCAGAGATCAACCTAGAGGAGACACTGAGAAAATAAAAGGCAAATTATAGATGATTTGGAAAAATAAGGAGATTGTATCAAATGAAGAAAGCACCTTATCTACCGAGCTAGGTGCACCTATTCCAAATTAATCGGTAAAGGTATGAAGGGACTGCATTCTCTCAAAGGTCAAATCTTAACAGTTCCTATTTTATCTTGTACTTAATTCAAAATCTGCATAATTAAAGATGCATTAGAAAAATTTTAATTTTATCAAAGTCCTTTGGAAGCCTGTCAAGTCGGTAAATGCAGGAAGTTTGGCCACTTGGTAAAAGCATAAAAAGAAGTAGTGGTACCGAGTGCATTTAATGTTTTCTGACCTAACTACATGAAGCCCGATGAGGTATAATGAATACTTAAAGCTATTAAATGGTCATTTTTCACTCACCAAGTTTTCAAGAAAGCAAAGAAAAGCGAATCAAAGGTGATCAAACCTCCTCCGAAGAAAATTCAAAGGTATTTACATCAATCACAACGCATTATCAAGATAGTGTACCGATCATATCAAGTTGTTATTATTTGCTAAGTAGAAAGCGTCTGCCATTTGAAAGTCTTCAAAACCTAAGGATCTTTTGTTAGTATTTATCTAAAATCTGCAATGGCACCTAAGATCCAGAATCCCGTTGTTGTTGAGAACATTGAAAAGCCCTCACTGAAATACTCTTTAACTCCCAAAATTGCATCTGAACCAGATAACAAAACTGCGTTTTCACTCATTCTGGATAGAGTTTTATTAGTCGAGGATGTGAGATTCTTCACTAAGTGTCAAGTTGAGGAACTAGGTCATGTTGAGATCAAAGACACATATGATGAATTGTGTACTGATGGTAAAATGGATAGCAAATATGAACACATCAAAATCAAGGGATTGATCGAAGCCCTAACCTATCCTCATGTCTTCAAACCCTAATGGGTCAAGTTTTTTCTGAGCATAGTTCATGATGACTTCATGTGGCTAGAAGAGAAACCGTTTAAGATCACCAAGGAAATCATTCATTTGATCACCGGTTACCCTATTTATGATCATGCCCGAGCTCAGAAAATGATATCACAAAAGGAATTGATCAGTTTAACCAGAGTAGAATCTAATTGCAGGGGACTGAAATTAAACAATGTCACTGATGCAGAGCTAAAGTTTTCCATTAGAGTAATAGGTTATTGTTTCTTCCAATCCGCAAGGGAAAACAGTGTACCCTGTGCAGCAGTCGACTTAGCATATTAAACTGTGAAGAAAGGCATGAAAATTGATTTATGTGAGGTATTGTTGAAAAACCTATTTGAGAATCTCAATACCATAAGGAAGCCAAAGAAGAACAATTCGGCTAATACACTAAAATTTGGATCACTTCTGGTATGCGTGTTTTTCTATTTTGAGAAATTATTTCCATCAGTCAATAAAGTTGTTTGGGAACGACACCGACCAATCACCCATCAAATCAATGACTTCATCAAGAAGCTAGGTGATAATTTTAATGATATTATGGATTATTATTTCAGCAAGTTTCAGGAGAAGATGCATAACAGATATAGAATTCCACCCAAGTTAGTGGAGAAATACAAGGATGACATATGTTTTGAAGTGGACACTGATTACTGCTATGTTAATGTTGTGGAACCGAGAACTTAATATTTGCCACCTATGGGTTACGAGATTGATTTTGACATCACACAATAGTAGATAGATGCTTTCCTTACATTACCAAGGCATGGTACTGAGTTGAGGTATGGAACATATGAAGAAGTGAAGGAAAAAGTAAAAATGAGCATTGTAGTGCCCAAAGCTACAAGGAAGGCAACAAAAATGATCAAGGCATTAATGGAGAAATTTGGAGAAGGTTCTTCCTCCACACCTGTCAAGAGCACTATAGCCATCACCGAAGAGGAATTTGAAGCTCAAGAGGCAGCTATAACACTGAGCACCAAATTGCCTAAAGGGAAAGTTTTGAAAAGAAAGAAACAGGATACATCAAAAGTATCACCGATTCCTCTAACAAAGCGGCCTAACACAAGAGCATCTACAACATCACTGAGTAAGAAACCAAAGAATGTTGCCACACCCAAGGTAACAAAAACTTACAAGAATTCTACTCGGAGACTCATTTTGACTAAAGAGTCTAGTGACACTGAATCTAAAGACAAAAACAAATTTCAGATTGTCAAGAGTACAAAGGTAAATGTACATAGTGTTGAAAATTTTTGTGCTAATCTAAAGCAATATGGTGGATTTGGATCATTTAGATATGTAAAATATGAATCCGGATCTGATGATGAAAAGAGACAAATAGAAGAAGCTGTCATCTGCACAGTATTGAAATTTCGATTGGTCCCATTGGAAGTATGTAAATCTCTTCCAAATGAATTATATTTGCATATTGACAATAGGTGGAAGTATGCAATGGACTTAGAGAAACAGATGAGAGAAAGAAGTCTGGTACATCTTTTCCCAGACATGTCGGTAGATGAGATCACCGAACATCTGAAAAACTACCACACAAAATTCCTAGTCAAGCAAAGAGCCTTGAAATTAATGAATGGCCTTTACTTGGATGTAGAGAATGAGACCAAAGAAAAATGGCAGGAAATATTTTGAATCAAGAATGTTGGTGAGCAAGCTGAAGTTGAAATAGTTGATGTCACCGAGCAAGATCCTGATATCACCGAACAAGATCTTGCTGACACTATACAAGTTGATGAGGATATCATGGACACCGAGGCACCTAAACAGGAAATGATAGAAGGGAATGCTTATGCCCAAGTTGTATTCAGTGAATTAGTTTTGGAACAAGTTCAGCCCTATCCTCTAGTCAATCAGTCTGTTTCAACTGAGGCCCCTCAGGATACAAAGCAAGGCACAGAAGGTCACAAGTCAACAACAGGAGAAGGTACTTCTCAAGAACAGACCTCTCAAGCTCCATCTAGCACTGAAAATGTTACAACCAAGACACCAAAGGACATTATAGAGGCTAAAGAAACAGACCAAAGTGTTGCCTCTACCAAGGGTCACCAAGCCTCACAAGCCATTGTTTTAGTTCAACTGATGAAAGGTAAAGAAAAGAAAATGAAAAAGCATAGTTTCAAATTAGATTTGTCAAAACCAATAGTGTTGCCCAATGTTGATATATCCAAATGAAAAGGGCAAGCACTCATTGAATTTGGTGAACTATGAAAAGCCAAAGCCAAACAAGAGAAGCAAATGGCTATTCAAAAGAAAAATAAAGTACTTCAAAAGGTGAAAGCACTCTTAACCGATATGCTACCTAAAGCAACAGTGACAAAAGATATCGCCATCCATATTCAACTGGATGAACTCCTAACCAAGATAGAGACATCTGGAGTAGATGCATCTGAATATTTGAGCAAGTTAAAGGACAAGGAGCTAACTGCTAAAATGATTGAAGAGGTACAGAAAGCTATTGCTATTGGCAAAGTTAAACTTGTCAAATTTATTGCTGAGTTGAGCCCTCAACTCAAGCACATTCTTTATTTATTTCAGAAACTATGTACATTTTCTTTATTCATTAAAGATATCAAAAACAAAACTGAAGTGATTGAGAAAGAGATCACCGATCTCTCAAATAAGTTGACCACCGAGCCAAATTCCATTCAGAATTTTTATACAAAGTTACAAAAGCTCATGGCTCAATAATTGGAACTCAGGAATGAAGAGCACAAGATAAGGATGGACATAATGACACTTCAAACATTATTCATTCCTCATCTTTCCTCCGTCCAAGACCAGATCAACAAAGCTACCTCCCTATCCACTCAACAAGAGGGAAGCACCTTAGATGGACTAATTTCACTGTTAGCTGACATTACAGCTTAGACTCCACTCATAAATAGTGTTAAGGATGCCCTCTCTGCTGCTCTCACTGATGCCCAAACAAAGTACAGATCCATTTTTGACCAGTTGCCACCACCGAATGGTAACTAAGTTTTGATGTTTATCAAAAAGGGGGAGTGAGTATTGTATCAAAGTATACAAGGGAATGTAGTATATAGGGGGAGTATACCAGACAGAACAAAGTATTCATATGCACAATTAATTTTGACAAGAAGAGTAGTGAACTGACCAGTATATCGAGCAGTGATCACCAAACAGAACCAAGTATAGAATATTGATCACCGAGTATGCAAACTTGGAGTTTTGTACAGTATATTGATAAGGGGAGTATATCTGAATATACTATTTCATTGACAAAAGTATATGCTGTCAGTTTTGTCAAAATTTTGTAAGTCTATAGATTTTTGAGTTATGACTTTGAAAGTAGTTTTGTCAAACATCTCAACTAATTTCAAAAGGGGAGATTGTTACTACTTATTATAGTTGCCATTAGTTTTATATCCAAAGTCATTCTATATACTCTAGTCGGTTACTACTACCGAAACATTCAGTCGGTATGCACAGAACAGTCGGTTATAGAAGAAAGTAGTCATAGAGCCCAGTATTCACCGAGTTGTCTACTGAGTAACATTTCATGTCTACCGAGGAAAAACAATGATACACCGAGTGAAAAGTGTTACTAGATTCATTGAATCTAGACACACATGTAGAAACGTGTTACAAGATCGAGGAACATAGAACTGTTATCACATTGGAAATTGTACTTAAGGATTGTGTATGATTTTGAGGTCATCTAACCAATGAAATATTTTGTATAGTTATTCATTTGATAAATCATGTTTGTAAGATCAAAGCAATGAACCTGATCACCGACATAAGATATCTATTTATACAGCATGGATTGAGATCAGATAAAAATATAGAGGTGTATGAAGCAAGACATGTGTGATACATAAGGAAGCACTGAGTGTTATGACTATTACAGAGACACAAAGGTCATCGAGAAGGATTTCAGAGATCAGTCAAAGAATAGAGTAAATAGAAGGGTTTACCGAGTTACTTTATGGGTTACCGAGGTATGCTATAAGCAAGGTAATCTCATTTTGAGGACATAGAATCTGCTATAACAT
This sequence comes from Cryptomeria japonica, assembly GCF_030272615.1. Lineage (NCBI taxonomy): Eukaryota > Viridiplantae > Streptophyta > Pinopsida > Cupressales > Cupressaceae > Cryptomeria > Cryptomeria japonica. The sequence continues at coordinate 485,873,707 of NC_081408.1, forward strand.
TCTAGATGTAAAGTTGCAGATATTTGTAAAGATTTTATTGTAATATTTTGAAGTTGTAAGAGAAACCTTTAACAAGGCAAAAGACTATAACAAAGTCTATAAATTGTAAAGCCTTTAACTAGGTGCAACATTTAGAATAAGTGTTGTTAAATCCTTTAGCAAGGTAGATCTAAAGATCTTGATACTCCTAACAAGGTAAGCTATCAGGAATAGCTGAACATGTAGCTCTAACCGAGCAACCTTTATTATTGTAGTAGTTAAGTTGTGGGTGCCATCCCCACTGCAGTTTTTCTCTCTAACCAAGAGTTTCTGCATAACCAAAATATATGTGTTATGGAGTGAATCATGTATGATTGTTATTTATTTGTTTTAGCTTTATGTTATGTTACAACAGTTTGTGGTTTATGCATAACAATGAAGATATTGTTGATAAAAGGATTTGAAGTACCGATTCACCCCTCCCCTCTCACTACATTAGCTTTCCATATTGGGCCTAACATAATATTGAGAGGAGGATAATGCAAAAAGTTTTACATATCCTTACAATAGTTACAGAAAATAGAAATAGATATAATAATATTGAAACCATAACACAGTGATCTATATGGGGAAAACCCTTTCGGGATAAAACCCCACACTCCAAAATCCGCCCAATATATTATTCTGCAATCAAAGCAGATTCCAATATACTTGCAGAGCAAGCTCTTCATAGGAGTACCACTAATTAGAGATTCAGAGGTAACTCAATAGCCATAAGACTCTTACACACAACCTCTATCTCACACACCTCATATATAGGAGATACAATACAAGAAATTGTTAAACAATATTACAAAACCATGGGCTAAAACCACCCAATAAGGTGTAGCCGACCTTATCTCCCTTCTAGATGCCCTATGACATGTCCCTCCCTTTTTACAACTCATTTATGTGTCTGATGTATTTTATATTTCCTATTTCAGGAGTACAAACTTTCAAAGGCCATAACTAATGAATAATGATGAACAGTAAATACCCAACAGATACTGAGAGGGGGGGGGGGGGGGGGGGGGTGGGTGAATTAGTATAGACAAAAACTTCTCCAACAACTTAAACTGCAAAGACTGCACTAACTGGTAAACAATATCACCAATCTAAATCAAGGCACTACCGGTGAAACGCAGTATGACTGCAAGAGACATAAACCGGTAACATCTAGATAATCTCAAAACCTAATATCTTATCGCAACTTCACCCATATGCTTAAGCAAGTAATACATCAGAAACACAATGACCATTGGATCAGCTTGCATTACCGCTTAACAAAAAATACTAAAACATCACATGAAAAAGCATCACACATAACACATTGATTTTTCACGTGGAAACCCAACTGGGAAAAACCACGGTGGGGATGAATACCCACAAGTTGTTCTTGAACTCTTCTGAAGTCCACTCTATTAGGAGCCTAGTCCGGTTAAAGACTTTACAATAGGTTCTGCTAGGAACCGATCCTGCTAAGGATCACCCGGTTAAGGGATGGCTAAATACCCGGTTAAGGGATGGCTAAATACCCGGTTAGAGGTTAAAACCCTGTTAAAGGTTGCCTTGTAAGAGGATTAAAAGAACTCAATGATTTTGAGTCACCTTGTTAAAGGATTTACAAAAATCCTGTTAAAGCTACCCGGTAAAGGGATTTTCCAACTGCTGAAATGGTTAGAAGTCAACAGGTAATACACTGATCTGATAATAGCACTTAATGCCAAGGCAGATCCACTTTAGTTCTTTTACACCTGCAATCACACTCTGCAAATCTCTGCTTACTCCTTTGGTCTGGCAAGAATCACCTCACATACATTCATTTTCCAACAACTTCAAATGAAAATCACCATCGACCTTATAGACAACAATTAGGTCGGTGGCCAAAACCTAAAACCCTAAGCATCTAGGTTAACAAAATAGTCGGTCCAATCTTGTCTGTTTAATCACATTACATAGAGGAAAACAATCTTGAATAAATCTCAAGACGTTCTCCATCGTTTGTTCTTCACCGCTTCTGGAAACCGATAACCCATCACGCGCTCTCCACCGTTTACTAAGATTTTGCACATTCCCAAGGTAGATAGAATCAATCTTCTTCATGCAAGATCCTCAAGAAAATTCTTCATGTGCACAAGGTTGATGTGGCAACACGCTATGATCTTCATTTCAATGCTAATTCATCACATGATGTCGTCGGTCGAATCACACAGACTTGAAATGCATCAACCGAAAACCCTGAAGCTGAGACTACCAACCAGTAGTCATATCAAATGAAACCCCAATAGAAACTTTGCATATACCGGTTCATACCATCATACTGATTCACTTGCCAGTTTGCTTACCTCAATATACCAGTTCATACTTCAGCATATTGACATCAATGATAACATACAATCCTATCATGTCATCAAACTCTGCACATATGCCAACAATCTCCCCTTTGGCATTGATGGCAATATACAAAGATATCTCAACATCTTCTTCTATATTATATGTCTTCAATACTGCAGATATCTTCTCTACTTCACTTCTTCTCCCCCTTTGACAATAATGCCAAAGTGGAGGCACAAACATTCATGATCTACTATGCTGCTCCCCCTGAGGAGTAGCATCCTTCAACACACCAATCCTAAAAAATATTTGACAATACAATACCGGATTCTTGGAAATATTAATTGCACTTGTGTTATCACAAAATATACTCACCGGTTCAGATACAGGGACTTTGAAACCACTTAATACATGCTTCATCCAAGTTGTCTGAGTGCAGTTCATAAATGCTACTACATATTCTGCTTTTGCTGTGGACTAAGAGATACAACTCTGCTTCTTTCTCATCCATGAGACTAGTCTACCACCGAGAAAGAATGCACCACCGGTTGTGCTCTTCCAGTCGTCCACATTACTAGCCTAATCGGCATCAGTAAGCACTCTGAGATTGAAATCATTACTATATGGATACCACAATCCATAATCTATATCTCCCTTCAGATATCTAAGAATCCGCTTGACTGCTACCAAGTGGGATTCTCTTGGACTTTTCTGGAAACATGCAGCAATGCCCACTGCATGTGCAATGTCTGGTCTGTTGTGTACTACATAGTGCAACTTACCAATCATTGACCAGTATTCCTTCTCATTCACCAACACTGAGTCATCTTCTTTTGACAATTTACAACCGGTCATCATCGGTGTACCAACCGGTTTGCTGTCTTCCATTCCAAAGGTCTTCAACACCTCTTTGACATACTTGGACTGAGTGATAAAGATACCATCTTTCATTTGTTGAATCTGTAGTCCAATGAAGAACTTAATCTCTCTGATTAGTGACATCTTGAATTCCTTCTTCATTTCATCTACAAACGCATGGCTCAGCTTGTCATCTCCACCAAAAATTATGTCATCAACAAACACTTCACAAATCAAAATCTGATCTCCTTCTGACTTTAGATAGATATTGCTATCTTCACTTGTTCTTTCAAATCCAATCTTCACAAGATGGGAGTGTAAATGTTCATACCATGCTCTAGGTGCTTGCTTCAATCCATACAAGGCTTTATGTAGCCTACACACCATATCATTGTCTTTTGATAGGGCAAACCCATCTAGTTGCTCTATATACACTTCCTCTTCAAGTATTCCATTCAGGAATGCAGATTTCACATCCATCTGATACACTTTGAATCCCTTGAAGGCTTCATATGCAAGTAGCATTTGAACTCCTTCCAATCTAGCTACTCGAGCAAAGGTTTCTCCATAATCTTCTCCTTCTTCTTGAGCATATCCCTTACATACCAATCTTGCTTTGTTTCTTATCACTATGCCATCTTCATTTAGCTTGTTTCTAAAAACCCATTTGGTGCCAATAACATTTTTATGCTCAGGTCTGGGTACCAAAGACCATGTACCATTCTTTTCTATCTAGTCAAGTTCCTCTTCCATAGCCTTAATCTAGTCTTCATCTTTGTGTGCCTCTTTAAATGTTTTAGGCTCAAATTCATAAATCATGCACGAATTCTCTCTAACCTTTCTTCTTGTAAGTATTCATGCATCCTTATCCCCTATGATCTGCTTTGGATCATGATGCAGTTTTACATACCTAGTAATGATCTTAATTGATTCCTCTAGCTTTTCTTCTTCATCCTCATCTTCATCAGCATCTACTGGTGTAGGAGCACTGTTACTTGCACTTGGCTGTTTTGCAACTGGTTCCCAGAAAGTGACATCTGGTTCATCTAACACTCGCTCGCTGATGGTTTCCTCAGGTTTCTCAAAGGTTTCATCAACTCTAACATTGATACTTTCAACAATTCTCTGAGTCCTATTGTTAAAACACTTGAGAGCTTTGCTATTGGGGGAATACCCTAGGAATATTCCCTCATCAGATTTTGCATCAAACTTGCTCTAGTGTTCACTCCTCTTGATATAACACTTGCTACCAAATACTCTAAAGTAGCTTACTACAGGAGTCTTACCGGTCCAATACTCATAAGGAGTTTTATCCTTACCTTTCTTGATGAGTACCCGGTTCATAGTGTAGACTGTAGTGCTCATCACTTCTCTCCAAAAAGCATAAGCAACCTTCCCTTGAATCAACATCATCCTGGCTACTTCAACTACAGTCTGGTTGTTCCTTTCTACTAGGCCATTTTGTTGTGGAGTCCAGGGGGTAGACAATTGCCTCTTGATGTCGTTTTCTTCACAGTACTTATTGAATTCACTAGAAGTGAACTCACCTCCTTGGTCGATTCTAAGGCATTTAATCCTCTTACTGCTTTCCTTTTCAGCTAGTGCTTTGAAGGCTTCAAACTTCCCAAAAGTGTCAGACTTGTCTTTCAAGAATGTGACCCACATCATTCTTGAGCAATCATCAGTAAGAATCATAAAGTACCTATCTCCCTGAACACTCGTAGTTTTCATAGGACCACACAAATCAGTATGCACAAGATCAAGTAAATTATCTGATGTGAAAGATTTACCTTTGAAGGTTGAGGAAGACATTTTCCCCAGTTGACATTCTCTGCATAAAGGATTCTTTGGTTTGTTCAGCACAAGCAATCCTCTATCTACCTTGATCTTACTAGCCTTTACAATATTATCAAAATTTACATGGCAGAGTCTCCTATGCCATATCCAATTGTCATCAAACTTAGCCATTAGACATTGACTAATATTAGTATTTAACTTAAATAAGCTACCTTTGGTCTGCATACCGTGGCCATCAATTCACCACTCTTTCCTTTTATTTTGCACACTCCATCTTTGAATTCAAGAGTGAGTCCTTTATCATTTAGCTGGGCAATACTCAAAAGGTTATGCCTGAGACCTTCTACCCAATACACATTATCAGCACTGCTTTTTCCATTTAGAGAGATGGACCCTTTTCCTTTTACCATAAATGGTGCATCATTACCAAATCGGACTACACCTCCATCATACTCTTCCAGAGACAAAAACTTATTTCGGTCACCAGTCATGTGGTGAGAACATCCACTATCAATAATCCACTCATTTGAATTATCAAAGCGGGAGACAAGGGCCTTCTTGTCTAACACATCTTACTTAATGGCTACAAACAGTATGTCTTCACTTTCTTCATCTTCTGACTCATGATAAGTGACACCTTCATCAGCTGCAACAAAACAATTTCTCCTATTTCCTCCTTTGAACTTTTTAAACTTCTCCGGTTTGTCCTTATTATCACTGTTGGGACAGTTGATAGCAATGTGTCCTATCCTATTGCAAGAAAAACATTTCAAAGGGAGCTTACCTTTGTATTTTCCAGTTCCCTTAGGAAGTCTCTTAGCAAGAAGAGCTTCAAATTCCATCAGGATCTCCTCATCATCCATATCTCTGCTTTGTCTAGGTTCACAGCTGGTACTAGCTTCTTTTCCCTTTCTAGATAGTGCAACAAATGCCCTAAAGGGTGATTCAGTCTTTTGAACACTGCCATCATAACTATTTAGCTCATATGTAGTCAACTTAGCAATGATTGAATCAAGGGATACCTTTGTCTTGTCAATAGATCTCAACTCCTGAATAGCGGCAACCCTTATTGCATAGACCGGTAATAAGGATCTCAAAACTTTTCTAACAATGGTGGAATCATCCATTGTACCTCCTGCACTCTTGATTTCTCCAACAACAGTTTCAATCCTTATCCCATATTGTTGAATGGTCTCTCCTTCAACCATCTGCATGTCTTCAAATTTTCCTCTAAGGCTTTCTTCCTTAGCTTGCTTCACATGCTCATCACCACCATAGATAGACTCCAAAGTATCCCATACATCTTTGGGATTGTCTTTATCCTGGACATCTATAAACTCAATATCAGATAGACTACTGATAAGAGATTCCATGACTTGCCCATTCTCCTGAATTTCTCTTCTTTGATCATCGGTGAGAGTACCGATAGGGACAACATAATTATTCTCAACATAGTTCCAGTGTTGAGCACCCATGCTTTTAATGTAGATCTTCATTCTGTCCTTCCATAGCTTAAAGTTATCTCTGTTGAACTTAGGACCTTCCCTCTTCATCATTAGAATAGGATCTTTTCCTCAAGCGGTTAAGCTTATAACACAGAGGACCTGGAGGACGCTCTGATACCAATTGATGAATGATGATGAACAGTAAATACCCAACAGATACTGAGAGGAGGGGGTGAATCAGTATAGACAAAAACTTCTCCAACAACTTAAACTGTAAAGGCTGCACTAACTGGTAAACAATAGCACCGATCTAAATCAAGGCACTACCGGTGAAACACAGTATGACTGCAAGAGACATAAACCGATAACATATAGATCATCTCAAAACCTAATATCTTATCTCAACTGCACCCATATGCTTAAGCAAGTAATACATCAGAAAGATAATGACCATTGGATCAGCTTGCATTACCGCTTAACAGAAAACACTAAAACATCACATGAAAAAGCATCACACATAACACACTGATTTTTCACGTGGAAACCCAACTGGGAAAAACCACGGTGGGGATGAATACCCACAAGTTGTTCTTGAACTCTTTTGAAGTCCACTCTATTAGGAGCCTAGTCTGGTTAAAGACTTTACAATAGGTTCTGCTAGGGATCACCCAGTTAAGGGATGGCTAAATACCCAGTTAGAGGTTAAAACCCTGTTAAAGGTTACCTTGTAAGAGGATTTAAAGAACTCAATGATTTTGAGTCACCCTGTTAAAGGATTTACAAAAAGCCTATTAAAGCTACCCGATAAAGGGATTTTCCAATTGCTAAAATGGTTAGAAGTCAATAGGTAATACACTGATCTAATAACAACACTTAATGCCAAGGTAGATCCACTTCAGTTCTTTTACACCTGCAATCACACTCTGCAAATCTTTGCTTACTCCTTTGGTCTGGCAAGAATCACCTCACATATATTCATTTGCCAACAACTTCAAATGAAAATCATCATCAACCTTATAGACAACAATTAGGTTGGTGGCCAAAACCTAAGACCCTAAGCATATAGGTTAACAAAATAATCGGTCCATTCCTGGCCATTTAATCACATTACATAGAGTAAAACAATCTTGAACAAATCTCAAGACATTCTCCATCATCCGTTCTTCACCGCTTCTAGAAGCTGATAACCCATCACACGCTCTCCATCGTTTACTAAGATTTTGCACATTCCTGAGGTAGATAGAATCAATCTTCTTCATGCAAGATCCTCAAGGAAATTCTTCATGTGCATAAGGCTGATGTGGCAACATGATATGATTTTCATTTCAATGCTAACTCATCATAGGATGTCATCGGTTGAATCACACAAACTTGAAATGCATCAACTGAAAACCCTGAAGCTGAGACTACCAACTGGTAGTCATATCAAATGAAACCTCGATACAAACTTTGCATATACTGGTTCACACTTCAACATACCGGTTCACTTATTGCATATACTGGTTCATACCATCATACCGGTTCACTTATTGCATATACTGGTTCATACCATCATACCGGTTCACTTGCCAGTTTGCTTAACTCAATATATCGGTTCATACTTCAGCATATTGACATCAATGACAACATACAATCCTATCATGTCATCAAACTCTGCACATATGCCAACAATAAATTGATAATTGTGTGTCCTATTGACGAATTGTTTGAAGTGTCAGAAAGCTCGCGAAGTTCTCTAATACCTCGTAAACTTCTACATCGTTTACACCCACTTTTTAGGGTGTTTCTGGGCCTCTAAAGTCCTCAAAATTAAATTTAATCCTTTCATTGGACCCCTCCAAAATGGAAAATTTAATATCTTCAAAACTAGTTGTGATCTTGCGACGAACTTTATCGGAATGCTTATCTAGCCAACCAAAAGCTTCGGGGAAAATTTCACACCATTTTGTGCTCAATTAAAAACTTACTATAAATATTAACCTCATGTAAATGCAAGGTTGATACACCATTTTCCCAACACATATACACTCCAAGATCTCATTTCTTTTGATGACCCCATTATTCCTCCCATTTTATCTCATGAAGAGCCTATCATTGATCCTAATCCCCCTCATGATTGTGATCCCCCTCATGATCTCAATATGTCTACGCAAGTTATTCATGAACCACCTACATATCAAATGAGTTCCTCCTCTCAGAATGGACTCATGTCTTCCTACCAAAGCAACAAGTATCCCATTAGGCAAAATATTTATCAATTCAAAGGGGTCGACCTCCATAAGAAAGTATTCTAGAACCCCTCAATATCAAAAGAAACCCTAATTTTCATGGCCTTGGCTACAAAACTCACTCTCAAGGCATTGATATCCCTCCATCAAAACCCAAACATACACCTTCTTCTTCATTTATTTCATCTACCTTAGGTCCTTATATCCCTTCATCTCCTAGTCAAGGTCAGCAAAGACATACATCTTTGAGAACCTTCCACCCATCCAAATGACCTTGATTTCATTCCTATCCATCCATGAATGTCATTGTTCCAAGCAATTTGGATGTCAAGCATAAATTCCATAAGTCCAACAATCCACATACAGTCAAGGATCAACATGTCCCACATAATCAACATGTCAAAACATAAAAAAATATGATCCAAAAAGAAAAAGAAATATCCAAAAGGCCACAAAGGCCAATTGCTCAAAAAGGAAATTAAAAATCTAAATGGGTTCCTAAATCCCTTATACATGCAATGTGTTCCTATTGGAAATTTGGAGGAATTGATTATGTGTTGCATTGATGTTTTGTCATTGATGTCAACACTAGTTGTTTTGTTGTCTACCAGCTTCTGGTAGAGTGGTTGGATTATGATATTGATCTGGAGACCATCTCTGGTATTCTCCGTTTTGGTTCAGCTTGTGGTATTGAATTGGATTGGTTATTCATGTGTTCCTGACGCGTATCACATTCAATTGGTTCAGGATTTGATGATCTGGATGTTAGAGTAAGCCTTTTGGTCACCAATAAGGGTTTTACCAACAGCGCTTTGATGAAGATCTTTTGATGCATCCAATAAGTGGTGTTGGTGCGGCTTCTAGAAGGTTATCAGGATGTTGATGGTTATCATGTTTGTGTTCCAGTTGATCACTGGTGTTTCATTTGGCTTATGGCGACCTATTATAGGTTCGGTCTTATTCTGCTAGGTTATGGACCGGTTTGTGTAACGTGTTGGTTGATGTTCCCTATGTGTCACCAATTGGATTTATTGTTTGGTTTATGTTGTTTCGGTATTAGGTAGGCTTGGTTTATCATTGGTTTGTAGGATTATGTAACGGATCTATTGTATTATCTTTTAGGTAGGTGACCTAATTGTTTAGGTCCTGGGTTGGTATAAATATGATGTAAGATATCTTTGTAGATTGGGTATGGTATGTGGGTTATGGGATATGAAATTATCTGTGTGCAAATAATGTTGTAATCATATGAAAAGGTTTGGATTGATCTTAGGTGATCGGATTGGGTTTGTGAAAGAGGTTTAAGACCTCCGGTATTGAGCTTAACCGGAACTGTACTTAGGCATAGGAGATGTTATTCTTGTAGTTCACTCATCTTTCCAGATTGTAGTTAGGATTTCTTTGTAGTTAGTGAGGCTCCTTTTGTGATGAGTAGTGTGCTCTAGGCAGTGTGCCTTCCTGCATGTGCAGGCCCCTCTTATTATAATCACCTACTTGTTGCAGAAGTATTATCTAATTGTGGGTAGGCTTCCCACTGTGGTTTTTCCCTTTAGCGGGTTTTCTACATACAAATCTTGGTGTTATGTGTTATGGATGGTCGGTTAATTGTTTTGTAATTTATGTTTATGTTTAACTGTTACATTTTCTATTATGGTATTTGGTTTATGCATTCTGGTAGAAGGTTTTGTGAGCTTAAAGTTTTATAATCTGTTGGCAACTGATTCATCCCCCACTCTCAGTTGTCCACTGGTTATCCTAACAATTGGTATTAGAGCTTGGTCCTCTTTTGCAAAAGCTTAACCGCTTGAGGAAGATCCTATGGCAACTAATAATTCAACTGCATCTATTTTTCAGAGAGAAGCCCCTAAGCTTGATTTGACAAATTACAGAGTATGGAAGATTCAGATGGAAACTCAATTGAGATGTATTAGGAAAGAAATTCGGGAGATCACAGAGAAAGGCTATACTCCTCATAATCCGGCATCTAGCAATCCTCCTCTGAAAAGCCTGGATAAGGATATTGAAAATGACTGTAGAGCTAAAGAAGCACTCTTGAGTGCATTATCTAATCAGCAGATTATGGGATTAACTTACCAATCTAATGCGAAGGCTATATGGGATAAGTTGGATGCTTTGAATGAAGGTGACCCTACTGTTAAAATTGCTTAACTTGATGGTTATCGGGTAAGGTATGAGAATCTGAAGATGGAAGAAGATGAAAGGATTACTGCTTTCATGGAAAGAGTTAATGAAATTGTTATGGGAATTCAGTGATGTGGTGGATCTTTGAGCGAAGATGAGATTGTTTCTAAAGTTTTGAGAGCTTTTCCACCGGCTTACAATATGAAGGCTACTACAATTAATGAGTTGAGAACAATCGCTAACACTTCTGTTAATCAGGATACTTTGGTTAGAAAATTGTCTGCTTTTGAGCTTGAAGAATTTGGTCCTCAAGGACCTGCAAAGACTGAATCTGTTTTTCATGAACCTACATCATCAACCAAAAATAGTGATTGGAAAGATTTATATGTGAGGGAACTGGATGAAATGAAGAAAGAAGATGAAGAGTTTGAGCAACTTGAAGCCCTATTTGCTAGAAGAGTACCTAAAGGTCCTGCTGGAAGTAAGTATGAAGGAAAATCACCTTTTAAATGTTTTGCATGTAATAAGATAGGTCATTTTGCATCTAGATGTCCTAAGAGGAATTCAAGATTTGAAGAGAGAGCTAGAAGATATTTTAGGCCTAACCATGATTATCAGAACAAGCATAAGTACAAGAGAAACAAAGACAAATCATGTTAGTATGCAGATGAGGAAGGTGTAACTTATTCTGATGATGAATCGACACAAGATTTGGCTAGTGGATCCAGTACTGGTAAGGAAAGGGTATTTTTGGCTATTAAGGAAGATGCTCCGATACCCGTTATTCAAAATGAGGAAAAGGCCCTTGCTGCTAAAATTGAAGACAAGGATGAATGGGTGATAGACAATGTTTGTTCACATCATATGACTAGAGATAAAAAGGATTTTTTTTTTCTTTGCAAGAATTTGATGGTGGATTGGTTAGATTTGGAGATGACAGAGTATGCATAATCAGAGGAAGAAGAACTATATCTTTGGATGGTAAGCATAATACTGATAATTTTTATTATGTTGAAGGTTTAAGGCATAATCTTTTGAGTTTAGGACAATTGGTGGATAAGGGATTTCAATTACAGTTCAAGGATGGGAAATGAAAAATCATTAATAGATCTGGATTGCAAATTGCAACTGGTACACAGACTAAAGGTAACATCTTTCATTTGAACTCCGGTGAGAAGACATGTTTGATTGCACAAATTGATGAGAGTTGGCTATGGCATAAGAGGTTGTGTCATGTGATTGCATTTTAAAGATCAGTTCAACTAAGACTGTTAGAGATATACCTAGGATTGTGAAGCCCTATAATCCGGTATGTAAGGAATGTCAATTGGGAATGCAGATCATAACTTATTTCAAGAGTATACAAGATAAATCTAATGATGTTCTTGATCTTATTCATACTAATTTATGTGGTCCTACTAGAATTAAGAGTTTTCAGAGTGATAGATATTTTATGCTAATCATTGATGACTATTCTAGAATGATGTGGGTTACTTTTCTAAGGGATAAATTTGAGGCTTTTGAAAAGTTCAAGATCTTTAAAGCTAAAGTTGATATAGAGATAGGGTTGAAGATTAAATTATTAAGGTCAGATTAGGGTGGTGAATTCACATCCAGTGAATTTAATAGCTATTGTGAGAAGCATGGGATAATGAGACAGTTGTCTGCCCCCCGGACACCTCAACAGAATGGTGTTGTGGAAAGAAAGAATAGAACTATCTTAGATGTGGCTATAACTATGATGATGCAAGATAATCTACCTCATATCTATTAGAGAGAAGCTACAAGTATGACAGTATACACATTCAACAAAGTTCATATCAAAGGAGACACCGATAAGACACCTTATGAGTTATGATTTGGTCATACACCTTCAATTAAGTATTTCAGAATCTTTGGTAGTAAATGTTTTATCAAAAGAGATGATTCCATTGGAAAGTTTGATCCTAGATGTGATGAAGGGATATTTCTTGGTTATCCTAATGAAAGCAAAGCATATATATGTTATAACAAGAGATTGCAGAGAATTGTGGAAAGCGTTAATGTCAAGGTGGATGAGCTATACAAAGGTCAAATCAAAACTTATGAGAGAGAACCAAAAGTGGAGATGATCATAACTGAACCGACAACACCTGTACCAGAACAAAATGTTGAACCAGTTACTTTGGCAGTATCAAAAAATTCAATAGTGACTAAAGATTAGAGTAGGGAAACAGAAAGTCAGAAGACTCCTCAGTATGTAAGGTTAAATCATTCAGAAGATCAGATCATTGGAGACAAGAACAAAGGAGTAATGATAAGAAGAAGGTTGTAAACTGATGAGGTATGTTTAATTTCTCAAGTTAAACCGGCATCAGTTATTAAAGCTTGTAAAGATGAATGTTGGATGAAAGCTATGGAAGAGGAATTAGATTAGATTGAAAAGAACAACACATGGACTTTAGTTCCTGGCCTAAAAATAAGAATGTTATTGGAACTAAATGGGTTTTTAGGAATAAATTGAATGAGGATAGACAAGTTGTGAGGAATAAGGCTAGATTGGTATGTAAAGGATATTCTCATAAAGAAGGAATTGATTATGATGAGACTTTTGCTTCGGTAGCTAGGATTGAAGCTATGAGATTATTTCTTTCTTATGCTGCCCATAAGAAATACAAGGTTTATCAAATGGATGCTAAATGTGCATTTTTGAATGGAGATCTTGAAGAGGAAGTTTATATTGAGCAACCTGATGGTTTTTCACTTTTAGATGATAAAAACATGGTTTGCAGGTTAAGGAAAGTGTTATATGGTTTGAAACAAGCCCCTAGAGCTTGGTATGCTAGATTGGACAAATATCTTTTGAAGCTTGGTTTCACTAAAGGTAATGCTGACAGTAACTTATATTATAATATCACTAATGATGACATATTGATTTTTGAAGTATTTATTGATGATGTCATTTTTGGAGGTGAGGATAAGTTATCTATGGAATTCTTTGAAAAATATGAAGAATTAATTTGAGATGTCTATGATTGGGGAGATGAAATTTTTCTTAGGTTTGCAGATCACTCAGAATTATGAAGGTATTTTCATCTATCAAACTAAGTATGTTATAGAGTTGTTGAAGAAATTTGGTATGGAAAATTCTAAACTAGATGGTACCCCTATGGTTACAAGTGAGAAATTGACAAAGAAATATGTATCAAATCTGATAAATCCTATAAGGTATAAATCTATGGTTGGAGGTTTGTTATATCTGACTCAGACTAGACTGGATATAATGAATGTTGTTTGTATTGTATCAAGATATCAAAGTGATCCTATAGAGAATCATGAGTGTGCAGTGAAAAGAATTTTCAGGTATTTGCAAGGAACAACTGAATATGGTTTGTGGTATCATAAAGATGATGAATTTACACTATGTGCATATACAGATGTTGACTGGGCTGGAGATGTTGATGACCAGAGGAGCACATCCGTTGGAGCTTTCTTTCTTGGAAAGAAACTTGTTTCATGGATCAACAAGAAGCAATCATATACTTCTTTATCTACTGTTGAAGCTAAGTATGTTGCTACTTCTACTAACTGTACACAGGTTTTATGGATGAAGCAAATGTTGAAGGATATAAGGGTTGATTGCAATGAACTGGTAGTTATTCACTATGATAACTCTGCTACTATTGATATATCAAAGAATCCAGTATTTTATTCTAAGACTAGGCATATTTCTATCAAGTATAATTTTTTGAAGGAGAAGGTGGAAGCAAATGAATTCAAACTGGTTTATGTGAACACTAAAGAGCAGATTGCAAATATTTTCACTAAACCTTTGCCTAAGGAATCATTTGAGTACTTCAGAAACAGATTGGGAGTTTTTGCCCCTCTGGTAGAGACTTGAGTGATGTTGATTGGCATCAGTTTGGTATGCATTTATCAGTGTTATCATTCATTCCAGATTGATGTGTTGATGCTACTACTCAAGGGGAGTAGTCAGCTATGTGGTTCAGAGTTTATGATTTTTCTTTGATGTTTATGTTAGATTTATGGCATTGATGTCAAAGGGGTAGAGATATATGTGAAAAAGAAAGCTTTACAGTGATATCATTCTCAGGGGGAGTTTGGTTTTGGTTCATAATTTCATTGTCATATCATCTTGGAGAGTTTGTTGGATGTCTTCCATGGGGGGAGACTTGTTTGGCATTTTCTTGGCGCTTGGATATTTTTCACATCTAGTGTTGCCATCAATGCCAAAGGGAGAGATTGTTGGGAATTTGGAGGAATTGATTATGTGTTGCATTGATGTTTTGTCATTGATGTCAACACTATCTATTTTGTTGTGTACCGACTTCGGGTAGGGTGGCTAGATTATGATGTTGATCTGGAGACCATCTCCGGTATTCTCCGATTTGGTCCAGCTTGTGGTATTGACTTGGATTAATTATTCATGTGTTCCTGATGCGTATCACATTCAGTTGGCTCGATATTTGATGATCTGGATGCTATCATTTGTTATAGTAAGCCTTTTGGTCACCGATAAGGGTTTTACCCGTAGCGCTTTGATGAAGATCTTTTGATGAATCTGATAAGTGGCATTGGTGCGGCTTCTAGAAGGTTATCAGGATGATGGTTGTTATCATGTTCATGTTCCAGTTGATCGGTGGTGTTTCATTTGGCTTATGGTGACCTATTATAGGTCCAGTCTTATTCTGCTAGGTTATGGACCGGTTTGTGTAATGTGTTGGTTGATGCTCCTGATGCATCACTGATTGGATTTATTGTTTGGTTTATATTGTTTCAGTCTTAGGATGACTTGGTTTATCATTGGTTTGTGGGATTATGTAACAGATCTATTGTATGATCTTTTAGGTGTGCGACCTAATTTTTTAGGTCCCAGGTTGGTATAAATATGATGTAAGATCTCTTTGTAGATCAGGGTATGGTATGTGGGTTATGGGATATGAAATTATCTGTGTGTGAATAATGTTGTAATCATATGCATAGGTTTGGGTCGATCATAGGTGTTCAGATTAGGTTTGTGAAAGAGGTTTAAGACCTCTGATATGGAGCTTAACCGAAACTGTACTCGAGCATAGGAGATGTTATTGTTGCAGTTCACTCATCTTTTCGAATTGTAGTCTAGATTTCTTTGTAGTCAGTGAGGCTCCTTTTGTGATGAGCAATGTGCTCTAGGAAGTGTTCCTTCTTTCATGTGCAGGCCCCTCTTATTTTAATCACATACTTTCTATAGAAGTATTATCTGACTGTGGGTAGGCTTCCCACTGTGGTTTTTCCCTTTACCGGGTTTTCCACGTACAAATATTGGTGTTATGTGCTATGGATGGTTGGTTAATTATTCTGTAGTTTATGTTTATGCTTAACTGTTACATCTTCTATTTTGGTATTTGGTTTATGCATTCCGGTAGAAGGTTTTGTGAGCTTAAAGTTATATAATTTGTTGACAACTGATTCACCCCCCCTCTCAGTTGTCCATTGATTGTCCTAATAGTTCCAAGGAACCACAAAGCATGAAAAATAAAAAAACAATGTGAATTCTCAAGCAACTCATAGAAGCACAAAAAAAACATCAAAATAGGCATCCAAAATTGCTATTCCTTCATCCAAACCTTTCAAATATATTACTCCATCACCTCCTTCATCCATTTTGGGTCCTTATGTCCTAAAATCCTTAGCCTTTCCTCCATGCAAATCTTAAAATCTGAGATCCACTTTTACTCCATCAGTCCACCACCCCTCAAGATATGTGCCAATGTTGATCTTGTTGACATTTTCATCCACTCAAGTATAATTCTTCCAATACCCTATCCATTATCTAATGCATATTTTTTATCCTTTCATCCTTCTGATCCAATCTTTTGCATAAATCATTACCTTAGTCCCATCTCATTTCCATGTCATTATCTCGTCAATGTCTTTGAGCATATCTTCAATAGTCATGGTCCATTGCACCACAAATTTAAAAGGTACCATCCAGACAATGAAATGTTTGAGTCCTTCCTCCATTTCCTATCAAGAATCCATTATCTTCTAAAAAGCAGAAGAAAAGAAAGAAAAAAAAAGGAAAAAAAGTGAAGACAAATAATTCGTCCACTGGTGAAAACCTAGCAAATAGCTACCTTGGGCAAGTACCATGATAAAAAACCTTACAAATAGGCATCATGCGTAATCCTTCATTCTGCACTTGGGGGCAAGTTTCATTTATGCTATCCTACCATATCCTATTGCCCTTCATTATCCTTCATCATCCTTCATATCCTATCATATGCCATTCTCCATTATCCATATCCCTTATTTCGCCTTTTATCTTTGCAAGGCTAGGTATTTTCTATGAGTATCATACATCTTATGGGCTTCACCTTGTTTGTATCCCTTATCCTATTAATTTCCCTTATCCATTTTTGATCTTGCTTATCCTATCCATATCCTATCACCATCCATACACTCTTTTCCATCCTTGGATCTTGATCCGACATAAGGACATAAAATGCAAAACATGGTTTCAAAAACCTCTTGACATGTCCCTCATGCCATGCCATTGTTTTACATTGCCATATCCAGTCCCTTATCCCATTGCACAATAGCCCTTGAAAATTGAATCCGCTTTGCCTCCATAATAAATGGCCTTTGTCTTCCCTCTATCCACCGACATTTCAACAATCTTATTTATCCATTAATCATATTATTTTTCTTTCTATACATTGGGGACAAATTAATGCACAAATAAATTCTTGAAAAAAACAATAAAAATCAAACAAAGTCTTAAAAAAATCAATAAAAATCAAATAAAGTCTTGAAAAATCAATAAAAATAATAATTCCCTGAAAAATCAAAAAACATTTGAAAAATGTCTTGAAATAATCCAAAACATTCAAAAAATGTCTTGAAATAATTCAAAAACATGTAAAATGTCCTAAAAAAAGCACAAAAAAATAAATAAATCAAAAAATTCAAAAACTCTAAAAATTGCAAAATATCAAAATCCAAAAACAATCACTTTTATTTCATTAATAAACCATCCCTCTTGTACAAAAACAGGCATTTGAGTGGACATCAGATAGAAAACATCGCGCTTAACAAATCACGCATCAACAAATGACCTATTCAATCAACCAGGCTTTCAAACTTATCAAAATTGTCGTATTGATCACCATCAACATCAATATTATCAAGGGTCTTATACAAGGTATGCTATACTCGAAACCAGACTAGGTCTTGTCTTAGATGAGGTACCACATTCCCTAAAACCAGCCAGCATGATCATCCTACCATCCAACACAACATCATTAATTTTGACAATGAAGATCATAATGGTTGTTTGGCTTGTTTGGATTTGTGCATCTTATCTTTTATTGATTTATCCTTGATCATGTTCCTATGTTACTTGATGATGTCACCAAGTGATTTAGAGTAGCCGAGATGGCTCATGGTCTCTTGGTTTTGTTTTTTGTTTGCGGAGTGTTTCATAAAATTCTAGGGCAAGTATGTCTTGGATGCCTGTGTTGGCACGTTCACATTGTGGTTGTCACACATACCTCAACCTTTGACACACACAATGTCTTATGATGGATTGTAATATTCCTTGTTTGCAATATGTCTGTTTATGCAAAAGAGATCGCATTATCACCTTGGCCTTCAATTCCATGGTGCACCGCATCCTTTTTGCCACATTAAATAAAGGCTCTCACCTACATTTTTTTTCATTTGTTACAAAAGCAAGATTTATTCATCACTAATTTTTCTTCGTCTAATTTCCCTTTACTAACATTTCTTCCATTAGTCCTTGTAGTTAGTTTGGTCTAGTCCTCTAGTACACAAAAACAATTGCATCTTGTATACATTGGTTAACACATTTTGCATATCATAACTACTCGTTGCATCACATAAAAATAAAACAACAGGTTCAATTTTCATTCATTGCATCACATATGCATATATCATTTATACCACCATCATATGAAAAATAGACAAAATGCATATCATATATATCATGTATATCAAAAAGTATCAAAGTACAAAAAATAGACTGCCTATATCAAGTATGGCCCACAAGCTAAATACATCATAACAAAAAAATGTCTACAAGTGAGCAAAAAAGTCTCTATCACTAGGTGCTCCCTCTGTCCTGACCTGAGGATGAAGCTCCTCATGTCCTTGGTTTTTCCTATGGTGGTATCGCTAGCCCAATCACTCTCATGTTGCTCTCTATCCTTTGGGAGTGTGACCTGCTTTATGTCCTAGTTCATGACTAGTAAGATGCTGCTCTCTGCTCTAGTGGCACTATGGTCTCATAAAGAATCCTCCAGTATCACACCTTCTCTCTTGAATCTAGTAGCATGTGACCTAATTCCCATACACTGGCATCTCTTATAGAACTCTTCAACTCATGGATGGCCTCCTTTTTCCTCTAAGCCTGGGATATTGTTGTATCTGAGAAGATATCAGACTAGCTATCTTTGTTGTATATCTATCCCTATCAGCTACCAATTGATCTTGCTCGATCCTCATCTGATCCCTCTCCATCTAAAGGTAAGATATCTATCTTTTCAAATCTATGATGCACTCTCTTTGGGTCCTCATTGTGGCCCTATATGTCTCGAGGTCTATAATCTGGTCTATATCATCCCCAATAGGTACATCTTGTAGTGGCTCGTCCTTTGGCTAATCAATCTACATATGCATAGGACTACCGACCTCCTAATCCCCATCCTCCTCCTCATCATCATCTTCCTCATCCTCCTCATCATCCTCATCCTCATCCTCCTCCTCCTCCTCCTCCTCCTCCTCCTCATCATCCTCATCATCCTCATCATCATCTTGAGCTATCCCCTCATCTCTTAGAAACTCCTATTGGGACCTAAGAACTAAAACCTCTGGATCTATTAGTGGTATGGGGCGATGCTCTGTGAACCATTTGTCATACTCTACCATAGTACTTGCATCTCTGACATTTGAATCCCATTTATACTGCCTGGGTTGTAACTAAGCAAATTCTGAATAGGCCAAATGTAATTTAATCTATGGACCCCACCGTCTGACCTCTCTGCTTGATCGAGAAAAGTATGTTCTACTTGTGGGCATGTCTTTCTACTCACCAAATTGTTGTCTCACCCTATCTAGCAGTTGTATCTCTATCATTGTTTGTCAAGTAATAGTTTGGCCTATCAAGAACCTCTCATGTTGACAATATGGCAGATGCTTTGCATCATCTTCCCATCTGGGGCAATCTCTATATGGTATCCAAGTGAAATCTCTAAGTCTATCCGACTTGTGATGTCAATACAATGTGTACCCATATGGACCCCATGATAATGACCCCTATAACTATAAACATATGGCATATTCAAAATGAGCTATCGATCTGGAATGGGTCTAAAAATGGCAATGTGTTCAAATGCCCATACCTAGACTAATGTGAGTCAACAACTGAGTGTCTGCGCACCCTTGTATGCAATTTGATGCAACTGGAAGTTTAACATCCCTAGCATACATGGTCCCCATGAAAACACTATACTCTTTATAACTATTTTCTTGAGGACTCAACCCCATCTGATTGAAAATCCATGCCCTCATCTATTCGGTGCAAGTAGTCATGCTATCACAACGTATAATCTCTCATAGTCCTCTACCATAGTCTCCCATCGGATCTCATAATCTAAATTCTTGAAGGTATCAGGTCCACACTCAAATAGTTTGCATAGAGCATCTCTCCCTATTGTAGGATCATAAATAGCTCTATCTCCATGTATTAGAATCCGGAGGATGTGTCATACATCCTCTAGTGTCACTGTCACCTTGTCAGTTAGGAGATAGATTGACGATGTCTCTGAGTGCTACTGCTCTACTAATGTGATGATGAGTCTTGTGTTTTCCCTAATCTTGGGCATGTAAGTGATGTAGTATAGTCCTAGTTCCTACAGAGTATCTCTCTCATGAGTCCTCAATAAGTATCACAAGTCTAAGCAATCTGGTCTACTCTCACCTGTCATCAATGGATGTTGGTGCACTTGCATCCCAACGAGGCATATGTCAGTCAGTTTTAGGGTTTGTTCCTAACTTCTTCATTTCACTTTTTCAGTCGCAAATGGCATGCATTTATACCCTAACTTATTCTATTTGGTCCCCATGTGTCCTAGGACCTTCCTAGTCCCCACCGGTCAACAAACTGCTTCACCAACCTACCCATTAGTTCACCTTGAGCAACTGCGCAATTTCCCTTAGGCAACTACATAGAAAACCCATGCAAGTGCACAATTCTTCCCTACCCACCCCTGAATAGGTCCCTGAAAGTCCTAGATAAGCGTGCAATCAATTAAAACAGAAACATGGGTATTTGAGCTACTCACTGGTGTTCCTGCACTCTTCAATCATATAAAATTGCGTACATGTTCCCTGAGGTATTTCTCCACTGGAATGTTCATCATCTTGAATAAATCTCCTTAGCTCCAGAGCCGCAAATTCATCAAATTAGAGAGTAAAAATAAACCATGTTCACCCCTCTCACCCCCTTTTATAGTCTTTTGAGGTGTCTAGATTGAGATGCACCCTCACCTTGTTGTGTTGGTCACGGTCTTTTCACCTTATGATGCTTGTATCTTTTGCATTCGACCTCTGATTTTCATTCCATCTGAACTAGTGGATTCCATAGACACCTAAAATTGTCCTGTCTAATTTTAAAAAATATTTTTATTTATTTAATTATTTTATCCTAATTCTTCTATTAATTAAATAAATATTTTTCATTGATCCTCTTCTAAGTCGTTTCTCATTTAAATAAATACTTTTATTTATTTAAATTGTCCTTTTTCTAAATTAAATAAATATTTTATTTATTTAATTGATCCCACTTCCTCTATTAATTAAATAAATCTTTATTTATTTAATTAATTCATTACCCTTTTCTACTTATGACACATGTCATTCATCTCTTAATTCCTACACTACCTACCCTCTCATTATTTTCTTATTTTCTCTACCTACCCTTTAATCCTAGTCGACCATCTATCTTTTACACCTCTTAATCTTATCCCTCCATTTCTTACAATGTCTTCTATATAAGAGGATGCTTCTCTCATTATCAATCCTGCTAGCATTCTAATCAATCTTATGCAATAAAGCCTTTTTGCGATCAAGCTATCAACCACATTTATGTTCTTTGTTGAGCTCTTGTGCACACATAAAATCTAAGAGCAAACATATCAATCAAGATCAATGGAGATAGGAAGAATGGAGATTCAAACCCTAGTGGACATGTGATGGTATAGTCTTTGTGATTTTGCTGATTTGCATTATCTTAGGTAATCCTCATATGTTATGGTGGATCTTTGTTGTTGTTAGGATAGGGTTTTGTGGTTGAATTTATTTAGTCTTTCAATATTGTTGTTTCCATTATCCACTTTTCACCATACAAATTTTAGCATGCTCGGTGGGACTCTTGTCCCTTTTGCATTTAACATCTTTTGTTGTAAATTTTGTGTTTTTGAAGTTGCAGATCCGACATTTTTCGACAATATCTTGACTTTTCACGTTTGCACATTTCGAAACCGCGTTTTTTCTTTTTTGGCGCATCTGTGAACCTTTGAATCACATCTATGTTTTCGGCAGTATTTTCATTTTCCAGATTGCAGGCTTTTATTATAGGTACGTTTATGGGGAATATAATCATGTCTGTGAAATCTTATCGCATCTATGATCATTTTAACCGCGTCTGTATTTTGCAAGATTTTTCTATTTTGCGCGCCTGTGAGGTATTGAAATGCGTCTATGTTGCAGAATCGCATCTGTGGTGGGGAAAATCATGTTTGTGTTTAGTTTGCATTTTTTTTTCAATCTTTAATTTTGTCATTTAGGGTTTCATTTCATCATTTGTCTTGCATTTAGGGTTTTAGATCTAGTTTATTCAAGCTAATATCTTGTGATCTAGCTGAAAAAGTGGTGCACCTTGTCTTTGGAAGCGAATCATATGTCGAAGGCCCCTAATTTTCATAAAGTGTTCCAGGATTTTATTAAAATAAACCTAACTTGTTTGCATGTAGGAAGGGGTAATCATTTGAAACAACCCAAACTACTAACAAATCTTTGTTGCAACATCTTGGCAAGGGTTTTCATTTGATTTTTATTGTGTGCCTTGTTTTCATAAGATTAGCAAACACTTAAATTGGTGCACTAAAATTGAACCATTGTCTTTTGTGTCTTGAGAAATAGGCTCTTTTTGTTTAATCTTTAGAGGGTCTACCTCTCTGTGTGGTCACTAGGACTACTAGTGAGGAGGGAACGACCCAAGTGATAGCGAGGCAATACCCCCTTCTTTCAAACCACTATAAATAAATGTATCCATAGTAAAAGCCATGGGTAATGTGTTGATTAGTCCATACTGACACTATGTCTCCCCATAAACCCGTTTGATCAAATTTATTTGATCAATAGTAGGGCGTAACCCCTACCGACTAGGACCCTTCTATATTTACAGAGCTGAAAGTGTCGCATGTATGGCCACACAAGCGGATTCCCTTACTAGAAACTTTTTATTTTAGAAAGCCAAGATCCTTCTAGTTGTTGGGGCAAGAGGTCGGACCTCTGGAGCGGCCCACACACATACGGTTCTTAGCAGAGGTACAAAATTTGCCACAGGGAGTTTTCATGGGGACTGGTGCTTGGCTGCCCCAAAGAAGTGAGTGTCGAGGGTAGAGCCGGTGGGGTCAAGCACCTAAGTATTTTCTTTGAATAGCGTAGCCTTGGGGGAAACCCTATGTGGGATCAACAACTATTGTCCTGGCCAACCATAGGAATTGTGCTTGCCTTCTTTTAAACATTCAAACATTCAAGACCAAACATCAAAACATTATGTCTTTTGTGTCTTCAAGTGTGTGCAAAACATTTTTACATCAAACAACACACTTTCTTTTGAGTCATTTTGAGTCTAAACACCTGCAAACATAGAGTCGTCATCAACATTGTATCCTCTTGTCATGAAAAAATGATCACAAATTCAGATTTGGTCACAACAATAACTTCACAAATTGGAAAAATTGCACTCTGGTTTTATAAACACGTCTATGTCTGATAGAAACATGTATGTGATTTGTAACTGCGTCTGTGTAGGACAAAAATGCATCTATGTCATCGTATCAAACTGTATTCACAAGATCCTCATAAATGCATTTGTGCAGTATCTAGTCAAGTCTATGTTGGGTAACCGCGTCTGTAAAGTATACAGACAATTCTGTGTTCAGTATTGGAAAAATTTACAGTCCAACAAACAAGAGCAATCAGTTTCAAAATTCTTGAGCTTCCTAGGTTATTTCTCTGGGTTTTCATCTAGAATTCAGCCTATTTTTGGGGTCTCATCAAGTTCATCATTTTCTTACACCATGCATTACATTCACATTTGTCTAAACTTGAGTCAAAAGGTCACTTGCTTGTCCTCATCTTGATTTGTCAACACAATACATACAATACATTTTTCTAAGTGGTCCCTCATCAAGGTCTATCACCTTTGGGTCTCATTTGGTCTTACTTGGAGTCAAGGTCAACTTACCTCATCAAGAGATCTATCATCTCTTTGGAAGTCACACCTACTTTACTACATACATACTTGGTCTTACACTTTGGAAATTGTAAGTACACCTCAAATTCATTTATATTCCACCCAACTCTTGGTCTTCCATACTCTTTCCATTTTCATCTAGTCTCACACATCTTGGTCAAGACCTAGTTCATGGTTGAAACCCGTTCCCAAAAATCTAGGAGGGAAGTTAAAGAGGCTCAAGAGTCTGCAAACATGAGTGGCTATGAGTATGACAACAATATCTTTTTCAATTTTGATCATACCACATTACGTGACATGGACATCTATAGAAACATTCAGAATGTTGAGAACATGGATGATACAAACAACAATGATGCAATCATGGATCCTCATTTCAACAAGATGATACAAGAAATCATGAGAAGAGAAACAATATTTCCTACAAGTGATGGCACAAAGTGGAGCTAAGATACCTCATGATTTTGACATGTCCCAAATAATAGAAAATCGACCTACTCAAGAAAATCAAGTCAACATGGATCAAAGGAGACCTAATAGTGGAGGTAATAAAGGACCACATTTTGTGCCTGAGTCACCATCATCCTTGTTTTAGAAACCTGAGGTCCCAAATACACATGGTTAAGCTTACGATACTCACGAAAGAACATCTCATGAACAAATCCATCTACGCAGACTTTATGGAAATCTTATGCGGATAAATACACTCAATTGCATACCAATACTAAGGACCCAACTCAAAAGCAATTGGATATCCAGAGGCATGCTCAAAATTTGGACACAAGAAAACCCCATGTCAAATTTGGGGGCAATACACAAGAGAAAACTCATGATATGCCTTATGACCCTATATCAAGTGGTCCCTACACACATTATCATTATAGACCTCCTCCATATGAACATGTTTACGAGAAATACCATCCATATATGTAGTATCCTCCTCCTCCACCTAGCGCCTCAGGCATGGGATATGGTCCAAGAAGTTGGTCTCCGCCCAAAAAAAATTGGAACAAAAGATAAAGGACTTACAAAAGAAGATGGAGGGCATCAATACACCAAAACCAGCTTACACAATGAGAGATATATGTCCCTATCCATTTGATAAAAGCATTCCAATGCCTCCATTTCCTACATATTTTGTAACACCAAAGTTTGATAAGTACACAAGCAAAGGAGACCCTAAGGCACATATAAGATAATTTTTCACAGCTTGCATTGAGGTAGTAGCAGAAGAAACATACTTGATGAGATTGTTTCCACAAAGCTTAGGTGAACAAGCTATGGAATGGTTCTCCCAACTTCCACCTAGAATTAAGTCATGGGGTGATCTAGCAGAACCTTTCATACAACATTTCTCATATAACATAGAGACAGATATATTAGTTGCCACTTTGTGCAATACCAAACAAAAAGATGGGGAGTCAATTTCATCATTCTTACAAATATGGAGGAATTTAGCTAGCAGATGCTCTTGCAGAATTCCACAAAAACAAATGGTAGATATTTTTACATAGAATATCAACAAAGAAATTGGTTATGACTTGAGGAAAGCTTGTTTGTCCACTTTCAAGGGCGTCATTGAGAAAGGCTTAGCGACATAGAAGGTTTTAATTGAGAAAGGAATCATCAAGATATTCAAAGAAAATAAAGAGGATTTGAAAGGAAAGGACAAGCCACGATTTTGGAACAAGAACAAGAACAAGAACACAATAAATGATGGCATTGTTGATGCTAGCATAGTGAGACCAAAACCTACCTCCAATCGACAATCTATCCACCCAAAGGAATTCCTCAATGTTCACAAACAATTCCTCCACTAGCCAATCCATAACCAACTTTGATACCACTTGATGCAACCATAACTAGTAAAACCCCTCAAAAGAGTCAATTGGCTTATGCAGCAAGAGAGACACAACAAAACAACAAGAAAACATAAACAAGTTCACATAAACATATCATATTAAAGCCTTAGAACTTCTGGAAATCATTTGACAATCATAATATTATCATCAAATAACATTCGGTAATTAATTAGTTACATGTAGGCTTCAAGCTAGATACAATCCAACTGGGACTCTAAGAATCAACCAGATCACAACATGTGAATCACAATCCTTATTCTAAGTTCTACTTTCTCTGTCTTCACAAATGATTACATAACATCATATTTATACCCACCGGAACACATCTGGGTCAACCTCATAAGATTACATTCACCAATGAAGGAAATCAAAACGAATAATTAGGTCGGCACTGAGAATTAAATAAATATTTCTGGAAGATAACAACCAAGTGACGCGGTTCAATAGGAAGGTCGACCACACACCAAAGAACATTGGACAAGACCCAAGGTAGATCATGTAGTCACATAAATTTGTCCATTTTAATTAAATGAATATTTGCTATTTGTTTGATTAAAAACCCACTAGCCATCAATTAATTAAATTAACATTTAATTAATTCATCTTCAAACATTCTCCTATTAATTAAATAAATTATTCAATTTATTTTAATTAATTCATTAAACCAAATTCACAATCAATTAAATGAATAAATCCTATTTATTTAATTTACTTCCCTTTTCTCTTTTAAATAAATAATTAAAACATTTATTTTAATCATTTAAATCCCCCCACCTGCATTCTCC
The DNA here is from genome assembly GCF_030272615.1 of Cryptomeria japonica. NCBI lineage: Eukaryota > Viridiplantae > Streptophyta > Pinopsida > Cupressales > Cupressaceae > Cryptomeria > Cryptomeria japonica. The sequence goes on from NC_081408.1 coordinate 485,900,719, forward strand.
TACAAATGCAAGTTGCAACCACAAGTTGAAATAAATTAATTTTTGTAAAGCGGAAAATCGCGGTCGAACCCTAGTTGGTCTCCCCTCTTCTAACTCCGAGGAGAGAGAAGGGAGGTTCGCTAGGATTCGATGGGTTTTCACTTAGGGGGAAGACTTTACATTCAAAAGAGGGGTTGAAACTCATAAGATTCAATCCCACACGATGTAAGATTGGATGCTAAATGAATTTCAAGGGTTTGGAAAGCAAAGCTACCCTCTTTTGTAAAGAATGTTGATTAAGGAAATTAAGCTAAGGATGCATAGAAAGTCATAAAGATTCGCTTATAAACTGAGTTTAGGTTATAGGATGAAGCTGCGGACCTGGAATTAGTAGTAGAATGTCGATACGGCGCTGTCCTGCGAATTTGAGAAAAAGTTGTCGGGACAATGGCGCCCGGCGCCACGGTCCTCTGAAAAATCCGCGAAACGAAGTGGGATCAGCTCGTCTCTGCACAAGGATTCCAAATCTTCAATCTCAGCCGCGTACCTGTAACCTACACACAGAAAAGCGAAGACGATGGGGAGTTAGGGATTAGGGGTTTGCCTTTAGGTCAAACCCCGGTTTTGGAATTAACCAAGAAATGAGCAAGTGCTGTAAATGTCAATGACTGTAATGTAAAACAAGTACTAATACCTTGTTCTAAGGATGTTTGTATCCTTATGTGCAAAGGTTTAGATGTTGTATGTTGTAGTATGTAGCATGTAATAAGTGATCTCCTCTTCAATGGTTGAATCCTTGACTTGAATGCAACACTTAGCCTTGAATGGAGACTTGGAATGATCAATTGCTTGAATGCTTGAATGCTTGAGTATAGTTTCCACGCTTTTTCCGTCATGTATGTCTTCTATCCCAAATGAGAGAGAAAAATGTAGTTTATATACTTGTCAATTAGGGCTGATAGACTGATTTTCCTGACCTTAGGCCGACCAGGGAAGTATATTTCCAAATTGCAATCAAAAAGACCCGATATCACTTAGGAAACCGGGCCCAAAATAGGACCCAGGGACCAGGGCGCTGGGCGCCATGGTCCTGGAGGACCAAGGCGCTGGGCGCTCTGGTCCCACCTCCGGGACAGCGAGGTGCAAGGAGGTTCAGGCCAATGGTGCTTGAAAAATGCAGTTTTCAGTGTCGTGAGCAAGTTTTGGGGTCTCCATTCAGGTTGCGTGTTGCGTCGCCATCATGAAGACCGAAATGCAGTCGAAATTGCAAGTGTCGCAATTTTAGGACGCTACAATTTTATTTTAATTTAAATCCTATTTTCCCTCACCCACCAAATCCACTTGCACTCTTAAATCCCCTTCTAGACCCTTCTAACCACTTTCTAATCATTCCTAATTATCCTAATCCATCCCCTAAATATTGTCACATTCCTAAGCAACTTGAAGTCACTTCTCAAAGCCTTCAAAGTCTTTGAAAAGCATTTAATGCTTTATGTTCCCAACAAGATAACCTCTAAAGTCTTTCAAACCACTAATGGCTCTTACATGACCATTTATGGTTAAATCCACTTGCTCCCATGGTTAGAGACCTTACCTCTAAACTCAACCCTCATGTAACCCATGTGTCTCCTCAAGCATTTATTGCTTTGACCATGGTTATCCTCACTAACTCTTGCACAAGAGTTTATCCATTGGATAAAGGCATTATTCTTTGAATAATCAATTTATTCACTCAACTCAACATTAACCTTACCTCCCAAGTTAACCCTCCAGTCATGTCAAACATTTAATGTGTATTCCCTCTCCTCTCAACCCATCTCTTGTTGAGATTTGTCATCCTGGGATTGGGTTGAAATTACTCACATGGATCATTAGCCCTTCAATCCTGATCCTTGTTGAGATCACTCAATCTCAACCATCCATTGCTCCATTTTACCTATAAATAGAGCTCATTTCTTCACAATCTAGATCCTGAAAAACTTGTATGCATTTAACCTATAGTCAATTTTAAAGAGCATTTTAGCATAATCACTCATATTGTCATTTTGGACTAAAATAAATCTTAGTTCATTTTATAATATCTCATACTTAGCTTATTTTACACTTGCATAGCATAGCTTAAAACATTTCAATCTTGAGTCTCCATAAGACATCCATAGTGCAAAAAGCTGCTAAGAGCTACACTCATTTGGAAACTCGGAGAGGAGAGGAACAAGGGAGGAGGAGCTATAAGCATGGTGGAAGGCATTTGGAGATGCCTTGCTACATTCGTTGTCTTAGTTAAATGCTCTATTTTGCTTATAGTGTCTCTCTTGGTATGCCTATTTAGGATAGTCTTTAATAGGTGATTTCTAACACTAACATCTAACAATTGTTTTTTTGTTTGTTGTTTTGTGTTTGTTTATCCTACAACCACCATTCCTTTTTGCAAAGCATCAGATCCACATGCCAATAATCACATTGGTAATGAAGGAAAACCAACCGGTAAGCACAAGAACTATCCTATAACCCATAAACAGTCAACCGGAAGTGATAACTAGTCGAAAAAGAACCCAAATGAACTAGAAATATGGAATCAAGCACATGAAACCGTCTGGAAACCAAAAATAAGATCTGTCATGAAGAACAAGCACCTATCGGTACCAACCAGTAAGAACACAAAAACCTGCACAAGGAACTAAACAAGAACAAAATTGAAAGGAAATATTTTTGGTTGATGCAAGATTGCTCATCAACCGAGGATGCTCCTGCATCATTAGGAAAAGTACCCTGGTATGAGGTGTTAGCCTTCATCCTAGCATATTCAATCTTTTGAATCCTTTTGTATGTTATTCACTCTCTTTCCCTTCCTCATATGTATGATAATTCCTGATTAATTCCTCCTTGAGTAGAAACTCATGAGAGTATGCACCCAAGCCTACATATCTTCTTGCAAAATTGATATAATTTTTTGGATCAAAACTTCTTTCCTTTGACCAGAATGGCAACTTGTATGTATTTAAGACATCAATTGTTTTCTCAAATCCTTGTGCTATGTTGATTTAAAAATCACCTATGCACAAGTATGTTGGAAATAAACAACCCTTGTTATACTTCCTAAGCGGTGCTAATGCTTCATACATCTGTCGTATAATTTCCAAAACTACCAATCTATTAGACACTATCATAGGTAGCAAGTGTGGCTTACCTTCAAACCCATATATTCTAATGTAGGTATACTTCTCCATCATATACCAATCAACCCAATTGTGATCTATTTTGTCTTTAACTTCTTGCTCCTTTCTCTTGGGCCCCAAAAATATCTTTATTTTTCTTGACAATCTCAGGGGATTGTGACCAAGTATGCCATATAGATTTTGAACAAAATTCTCTTCAAAGTATAAATATTGGGCATGCTTATACCCACAATCCCTTATTGGAGTCCACAACTGCACTGATTTCATATATCCTCTATCATCAAATACCCTAATGTGTAGGTCATTACTCCAAGCATTATGTGTTTGTCCTTCAAATAAGAACATATGCATTAAAAGAGAATACCATTTGAATGTAATCATTGAACTGTCCCTTTAAATGTAAACTAGGGCATTATGAATTCCATCTCCAACAAATTGTGGATAATCAAAAGGCTTGTTAACTATAGTACCTTGGATGTCACCGGCCAATACTGTTAGTTGTTCAGACATATGTAAACTTCCATAAAAACCAAGTGTTTGCATTATACACTAAGATGAGAATAGTTGATGTTGTCATTGATGACAACCAACTGGTAATACGGTTCACAGGTTACACCGGCAATAGACATCATCTACTGACACCTATAGACACAACAAGATTATTCTCATCGGCATCCAATCTACACCAACATAAGATCTTATCGACAGTTTGAGCCGACATGGAAATTATATTGTTTTGTATTGTAATATTATTGTATAGCCGACATGATGTATTGTAAAGACTCATATATGTATGAGATCTTATAGGTCATTTTGTAAGTGTGAAAAGGTATGTATGGTATGTAAGCGAAGTAAGGATATGTAATTAGGTTATGAATATGAGAGCGAATATCTGTATATGCATTTTGATGTAATGATTTATGAGTGAATAAGAGCAGAGCAGAGCGAAGAAAGGTTTATGGCAGAGGTATTTGACAGAGATTAAATCGGTACTAAATCCAGCATTGCAGATGCTATTTTGAGTAGTACATTGTCATTGGAATTAATCATCCAATTTTGTAGTCAATGTGACTCCTTTTTGTGATTGAGCAGTGAGATCTAGGTTGTTGGCCTTCCTACATGTGCAGACCCCTATTGTATAAGTAATATTTATTCATATTGGCCAGTGAGTAAATATTATGGGTCACAAATCCGAGGTTTTTCCCCTACCGGGTTTCCTCGCCATAAATATATGTGTTATGGTGTGCATTGATGGTTATACTTTTATTTATCTTTATTGCTTTATTGCTTGTTTACTCGTACATTAATTTGGGTTGTAAAGTTACAAACAAGTTTAAATCTTTTGTTTACCGGTTAGACATTGATTCACCCCCACCTCTTAGTGTCTTTGGGACAGTTCAAGTATCTAACAATTGGTATTAGAGCATAGTCCTCTATTTGCAGAAGCCTAACAGCTTGAGGAAGACTCTGAAACCAATACCGATGGAAAGTTTGAGACAACAGTTGGAAGGAGCTCTTGAAGATTTTGATGTAGAAAAATTGAAGAATATCAAACTGGATGATGAACTTAGAACTGCTCGGGAATTTATCAAAGCACTTCAAGATAACCTGGTTATAGAAAAGAATAAGAGAAAAGAATTACATGTGCAATTGTAAAATCAAGATGATGAAGAAAAAGAAACTCTCAAAGATATTGCAGACAAATTGAGACAAGAGAGCAATAACATGAAGAATGAGATGCAAGATTTAACCATGAGACTATGAAAGGATATTGAAGATAGAAAGAGGAATGAAGAAAATTTGGCCAGAAGACTAAATGAAAGATCAGATGAATCTCAAAGGCTTAGTTATGAAAATGGTATGCTTAAAACTGATTTGATTCACATGCAACGTGACAAAGAGGAACTTTTGAGACAAGTTAGCACTTTGGAAAATGAGTTGGTCATTGCAAATGAATATAAAGACAAATTCAAGAAGAGTTCAGATAATCTTGATGATATGCTGAAAAGTTAGAAACCTAATGGAGAAACAATTGGACTTGGATTTGAACATGGAGAAAGTTATGAGACTGCAAACAATCATGATCACAACAAACTAGTAAGGAAACCTAATGCTTATAAATTTAATGGAAAATGTTTTAATTGCAACAAATTTGGTTAATTGCAACAAATTTGGTTAATTGCAACAAATTTGGTCATAGAGCAAATCAGTGCAGATTTGGGAATAATCAGAATACAAACTTACCCACCGGTCAATGTTCCAAATGCAATAAAAATGGTCATAACTCAGACAATTGCAGAATGAATGTGAAATGCTATGTTTGTGGTAGATTTGGACATTTATCTAATCAATGTAGAACTCAAACCGATCAAGGTTATGGAAAGGCTATTCAGAGAAACAATGTAACTTGTTATGCATGTAACAAGATTAGGCATATTGCAAAATTTTGTAGAAGCAAGACTATATTGACGAACAATAAAGGATCTAATAACAAAGGCAAAGAGAAGGTGACTGAAATCAAGCAAGAATTTTCAAAACAATGGATTAGAAAGAGAGATCAAAGAGGAGATGAATCTGTCACTGCACCGGTAGAACAGGGTAATCCTGCACTGGCAGGAGATTCTTCATCTAACTAAGGAATAATCCTTAGGGGTAAGGCAACAAATTGAAAATCATGCATTTACCCTTAGTTGATGGTAAGAAGTTATATTTCTTCTTTACTGGCAGACATGTTAAGTTTTCACTTAACCGAAAGAATTCAATGTGGTTGTTGGCGAACTTTTTTGTTATAAAGCATGGAAATCCCTCATTTCAAATCACAAAGCATTCAAATTTCCAAAGAGTGCGAAGAAAGCAAAATTCATTACAAACCCTACTGTGGTAGAAAATTTTAAGCATCCTAGACCTATTTTTAAGATCATTACTAAGATTGCTAAGCAAGATGATTCCATTGGTGCCTTTTCTAAAATTTTGAAGGGAGTTGCTTTTACTGAAGATCCGAGGATATATATTCATTTCAACATAGAGAATTTAGGGTCTGATGATTTGAAAAATATATATGAATGTTATAGCTAATAAACAAGGTTTAATCAAACCAGAGCATAAGATTGTTGAGGATTTAGGATTTGTTGATATCTTGAACATTCCTGAATTTCTAGATGAGATAGTTCATCTTGTACTTAGCAGGGTTCATGGTGAATTTATGTGGTTAGATTCTATTTTCAAAATTACTAAGGAGGCAATCAAGGCGGTCACTGGTTTACCCTCTACCGCTACTAGGCCTGACAAGAAGAAGAAGATCCCAAACAAGGGGGTTATGAACCTAACCGATGCTACATCTGATAGTAAATCCCTTAGGGTTAGTGATATCACCGATGAGAATGTGAAATATGTGAGTATGGTGATTGGTTACATAGTTACTCATACAAATAGGTTAGATTATGTTTCTACTCTGTGTATACATAGTGCATATGAAATGGTGAAGAACATTGCAAAGATTGACATTTGTGAATGGCTAAAGGATGAACTAATAGACAATTTGGGGAAGATCAAGGGTGATAAGAAAGGAAGCTTCAAATTTGGTAACTTACTTGTATGCCTGATGCTTTATTTCACAAAGGAGACTCCTGACATTGGTCACGAGGACTTTACTAATGACATCCTTGTTGGAAGACAGATTATGGAAGCAATTACTGGCATAGGTGCTAATGGTGACAAGCTGGTAAAAGATTATTTCAATCTTTCAAACTAAGATGAAGACAAGGGAAAGGATTCCTCAAAGCATTGTGGACAAATATGAAAAATAGATATGTTTTGTAATGAAGAGAGATGAGACATGGATGGAGGTTGTTACTCCTCGAACCATTTGGATAATAGAGATGGGCTATGAAGTAGATTTGAACATTCTTGAGTCCTATGCTAGGATATTTCTTGATGTACCAAGGGAACTGAATGAGAAGATATTTGGCACAGTTGAAACAATTAAGAGTGATGTATCTATGCAAGAGCAGAGGAAGAAAAGATAAAATTAATGAAAGATGCTTTGAAGTTTGTAGCAGATGTTAAGAAAGGATTGATGGGACTTGAACAGATGAGTGGTATTGCTGAGACGATGAAGGAAAGTAAAACCGGACAACAACCGGTAGCTCATTTTTCCCCGGTTGTTACTTCTTCTGAGACAAAAAGTGATAAAGCAGCATAATTTAAAAGAGTTGAAAGAAAGAAAAGGAAACCTTCACCAACACCTACTCCTTCTCCAAAGAGGACAAGAACACTAATGAAGAAACAACAAGCTATGAGAGAGCCCAACATTGAAAGAAAGAAACTTACACCAAAGAAACCATCACCTAAGGTATCAGATATTCTATCCCTGGAAAAACTTATAAATGAAATTACCTAGGATGGAAACCTTAGCAATATCAACAAATGTTATCATACTTTCAAAGATTCTGATAAGGGAACAATTGAGGAAAGTATCATTCTACATCTTGATAATTACAAGAAAGCTTTAATTGAGGTCGTTGATGATTTGCCTAATGATCTTTATTTGAGACTTGAGGTAAAAAGAATATCTATAATGGAACTTGACAAGAAATTAAAAGTTGAAGCATTGTTGGTGGTTCGCCTTGTCAATTCCCAGCAGGAGACTGATGAATTGATTGCAAAAGCCAACCGGTCAGTTTTTGCTAGTGGTCACTGGTAGGTTAGCTTAATGGCAGGCAGAATCAAAGAAATTGCTGATGAAACGGCTAACAAATGGGATATATTCTTTGTGGAAAAGGAGAAGAAGGAAGAGAAGGATAGATAGAAAATAGACAAATATTTCACTAAAGTATATCAGAAAAGTGATAAGGGTAAGAACAAAGTTGGTGGTATTCTTGACTTGAATATCAAGGATAACCTTCCTCCACCGGCACAGGACACCCCACCAATAACTGCAGAGACACCGGTACAAACTGAAACTCAACCAGAAGACAAGGGTGAAGAAATGACACAAGATGATACTAATCCAGATTCAAACATTATTTTTACTATGAATATGGACACTTAGGATTTCAACATTGTCGTGGATAAGGAAACCTCAAAGGTAAAGCAAATTGAAGCTACAAATATTGAGATCTTTGAGTCACCAGTCAACACTGTTGACTCTCAGAACATTGAGATACTAGCTGAAGTTAAGGAAACAGATACCATCCTAGATGCTACTCAACTTAACATTGAGAAATCGATAGAAGCAGAAATAGAAGCACAAACTGAAACCAGAAAAGGAAAAGAATAGAGTATAGCTGAACCAGTAGTCAGCAAGGCAGAGAGAAAGGATGATGGTAAAGTTGAAAATAAAATTGAAACGTAGAGTGAGCAAAAAGAAGAAATAGTGAATAATGAAAAGGTCAATAATGGAAACAAGATAGCAGTAGAGGTTAATGTGTAAACATTCGGAGGTGAGAAGAAACCCACTGTAGAACCTCACACTCCATCTAGCACTTCCACTATGGATTACAGACCTACAAATGTGACAGATGTACTTTTGGATTCCATAAAGAGGATCACAGATTGCAACGCCTCAACATTTAAGGCCATTGATGATACATTACCTATTTTGAAAATGATTGCGCCAGATTGTAAGATAGATCATATTGATAGATCTTTAGGTAGATTGGACACATTGTCCAAATTCATTGCTTCAAATGTTCTAACCATAGATAAAATTAATGAAAAGATTGTTAAAGAAAGGGTGAACAAGGAGAAAGGTGAATTCTTTGATAAAAATATTAAGGATTGTACTGAGCATATTGATTCTTTGTTACCGGTACTTAATTCTGCTATTTTGAAATATAAAGAATTGTATAAGGAAGCATGCAAGCATCATCACCTAACCGAGGACATTGAGGAAGAGATACAGAAAACACAAACAGAGATTGATGATATCAAAAAACACTAGCAGAGCAGAGTGAAGAAAGGTTTATGGCAAAGGTATTTGATAGAGCTTAAACTGGTACTAAATCCAACATTGCAGATGCTATTTTGAGCAGTACATTGTCATTGGATTTAATCATCCAATTTTATAGTCAGTGCGACTCCTTTTTATGATTGAGAAGTGAGCTCTAGGATGTTGACCTTCCTACATGTGCAGGCCCCTTTTGTATAAGTAATATTTATTCATATTGGCCAGTGAGTAAATATTGTGGGTCACAAATCCCACCGAGGTTTTTCCCCTACTGGGTTTCCTCACCAAAAATATATGTGTTATGGTGTGCATTGATGTTTATACTGCTATTTCTCTTTATTGCTTTATTGCTTGTTTACCGGTACATTAATTTGGGTTGTAAATTTAGAAACAAGTTTAAATATTTTGTTTACCGATTAGACACTGATTCACCCCCCCCCCCCCTCCCCCCCTCTAAGTGTCTTTGGGACTGTTCAAGTATCTAACACCAAGCACTTGATATAGAGCATAATATGTCATCTAAAAATATTTGTGAAATAATTTAGTACTATAGGGGGTCATTTTTGTGTCCTTGAACTTTTGAGCATCCTTGCCAATCTTGGGTCTAGGCAATGGCAACTAATTTCTTCTGTATATCCCCTCTACCTTCTTATACTTTGTTCTTAAGGTACCAAGATCAATTTTTCAGATCATACCCCACATAGTCCTCCATACCAAATACTTCACAAATCTTCTTTCTGTTAATTGGTAGAAAAATTCTAGTAGTTGACCTAATACATCTAATATTAAGATCATAATTCCTTGAAATTGCCCTAATTAATTCCACATTCACTAAGACATTGGGAATCACTAACTAGGCTAAACCTAGCCTCCAAGGATTGCATTTGGTCTCCTCCTTTTTTGATTTCAATTAAAAGTATCTGAATATGTTGTGGCCTCTAATCAACATGTAATTATCTCTATGACATTTATATGAATCAAGGACTTTTGGTACACTTACCTGAGTTCTAGGTCTCTGAGAGAATCTAGATAATTGGGCGATAAGGTCATCACATAAATTCCACTCTTTCTTCTATTGCTTAGGTTTTGGGTCGTAGGATGTATAAACTTTAGAGGAAATCAACGTGATTTTCAAATATTATAGGAAACCTTAGCAATTTACCAGCTTACCCTAGCTAGGGTTGTCCTCTTTTTCAATTTTTACACCTTTGAAACTGTAGACAACTGTAGAAGAACAAGAAGAAGCTTACTTACAAGTGAAAGTTGCAGGCTGCAAATATATTTTATCTCTGCATTGAAACTTCTGGGAGCTCTAATTCTATGTCTATCACCTATAATTGCCTTTTTCTTTGAAAATGAAGAAAGCCACATGAATTTTTGCATTTATCCATCATTTATGCATATTAATACCCTTCCTCTGAGCTTTCAATCCTTGAAATGGGTAGCTGAGCAATTTTGAATCTCCACCATCGATCTAACCAAATTAATGGTTGTCATGAAAATTTAAATATTCATGACCGATGCTAAATTCATCCCACCTTGGCACTTTTGCATCATTGAAATGCTTTGGGCTTCCTACCAATGAAAACAATATCATCGATGACCACTGCCATCGTGTGTTTCAATATGAGTCAGCTATAAAACACCCCTTTTTCTTTACTATCGGCGAGTAATTGGAGCTTATAAAACACTTCAATGAGCTCCCGATATCTAATCTACTTATGCCACCTTTTGTTGATGTGCACACCATATGTAATATTCTTCAACCTCTTCTTTCCATCGATTAGTCATCAAGATGCCTTTGGGATCTCAACAATGGCACAAGAATTTGGTTTCTCTTGTCTCCATGTCCACATGTCTCTCCACATCTGACTCTTTGGATAGTTGGGTTTTAAAACACATCCCAATGATAGCATAATGTGTCTTTCCTTTGTTGAATCCTCAAAGACAGATAGACATCGTAGCACCGTCAAGATTTTTTTTAAATGTCGACAATGTTATGAAGAAATGTGCACCACTAAATTGGATGTCGACTTGGACATACATGTAAGGGGTTGTTGTCTCGGGGAGATCAGTAGGCTTCTGGGGTTGTAAGTCCCTTGTTATTCTCAGCAGGTGGAAGTTGTGGTGATTGGCAAATGGTTAATGCCAAGCTACAGTTGTGTGAGAATTAGACGAAAAACTTATATATGGGGGTCGGTTGAAAGAATAGTCGAGTGCCAGGAGTGCACCTAGGTGGTCTGTGGAAGGCACCTCCTCCTAGGGGTGAAGAAGAGTAACCCTGCCCTCTAGTCTCAGGGAGATAGAGGTCCTACATGGACATTAGGGGTGAAGTAGAGTAACCCCGCCTTATCATTAGATGGTGAGGTTTACTGGTGGATGTATACTTAAGGTCCCTATCTCAGTGAAGTGGAGTAGCTGAGCCAATGTTGGGGATGACTCCCAGGGAGTTGTCTATGACCTGAGGACTAGGGAAGCGGAGTACCTAGGCTCTTGCGAGGAGGACGATCATGCAATGGATTGTCTCGGTTGGGGAAGTGGAGTACCCAAGATCTTGTAAGGGGGATGGTCGCACAATGGGCTATCTATGTCGGAATGATGGAGCTCAAGAGTTGGGTGAGCTATGTGGGTTGAGTTGCAATGCTAGAAGTCCATGTGTCTTGTGGAACAAGTGGGGTGATGTGTCAGGCACACACCTAGGTTACCTGAAGTGGGATTTGCATTGAGATCCAGGATCTCAAGACCCTAGAGTGGGGGTTGAATATGGTGACAGGGACAGGGTTCTGAAAGTGTGCTCATGTTGAGCCGAGCTATGAGGCGAGTCTAAGAGGGTGACGAAGTTGGATGAGATGCATGACCGAAAAGGGGACATGGTTCGTAGGCAAGTTGTTTGGGGAGCACAACTGTGCACAGGTTGTACAGGGAACCGGGTTCACCAGCGAAGTCATGTAGGCATAGGCCAGGGGCCCAAAGTAGTGTGACTTGGAGTCCCCATTCAAGAAGGGGGTCTGAGTCATATACTGAGTAAGTCATTGCAGGCTCATGAGAGAGTCAGTGGTGCGCTAGGTTGATTTCTGAAGGAGACAGGGTCTTTGTGGATTTGGAGCCTACATGTGAAGCTACCGCCAGGGGCGAGGTGCAGCGCAATTTGTACCAATGCTTCAAGAGTAGTCACAGATCTAGGGGCAGGAACTTGTAATCGAGTGCTTGGGAAGTACTTAGGGTAGTGACCAACAACAGAGTTGGAACTGTTTGTAGACCGGGCCAGGGGCCATCTCTTCAAAACAATAAAGCTATCTATTGCCCCAGTATTGTGTTCATTGTGTGGAGATGGACAAACGGGAAGCTAACTCAAGGAGTCTAGTCGTCCCATGAGATATGTTTGGTGATTGAGGGTTCAGAGGAGCTGAGGGAGGCCAACATGGGGCGCCAGTGTTGTGGGAGTGTTGGGCATGCTCAGGGAGTGTGCATAGTTGGAGCTAGAGGACTTAAGGAGTTTCGGCAAGGGTCAGTGTTAGTAGTCAGGGTCTTATGGGGGACTCAAGAAGATAAAGGCATAAAGGAGACCTGTAAGCTTGTACCAAGGGTGCAAGGATGGTGCGACAAGATAGTGCTAGAGTAGAGTCAAGGACTTGAAGGGAGTGCTAGGAGCATTAGGATGAAGAAAACTCGTGAGAGGGTTGGCATGCACTTCTATTCTGCATGGGTGCATGTTAATGTGGTCAGGTGGTGGACACTTGAAAAGGGATGGCGTAGTCTGGGAGCAAGAAAGGACTTGTCCACAGTGGAAGTCGCGAGTAAGGTTTGCCAGTGCCGCATGAGGTTGGACCTCCTTTGGAAGGAAAAAGCTTGTTTGGGCAGCAAGTCGGCCTAGCCCCGTGAGAGTTGGTATCAGAGCATAAAAATTGGTAGGGCCAGTTACATGAGCTGAGGTAGCTGGGCTATCAAGTGGTCAGAGGAAGACTGCGAAGGTGGATTGTGGTTTGCAGTGTCGAGGATAGGTAGACCAGGGTGGCTAGCAGGGCATAGTCACTAAAAATGTGAGGCCAACCCAGGTAGGGATAAGGACAGTGAAGTCCATGGCCGAGTTCCATGAGTGGTAATTAGCTGGTTGGAGATTGTGCCTAGGGCCGAGTTCCATCAGAAAGGGACTATGCTAGTGGAGCGACAAGGGATCAGGAGTGGATCTCTTGGTGGGGAAAATCTTGCATGGGAAGTGCCTTAGTAGTTCGGGTGGAGCGAAGTAGGCAAGGTGTGAGTCGGTATTGAACTGGGTTCAGTGTTGGAAGTAGTCGACAGGGCCGCAAGATTTGATATGGCAGTGTCCAAGGGTAGTGGCATATAAGACCAGTCAAAGGGTTAGGAGCTGCGAGGAGCAGTGTGGTGTAGGATCTTGTCAAGGACGGGTCTAAGGTGAAATCAAGATGGGGCTGTAAGGTATAGTGTGGTGTAAGGTCTTATCTGGGATGGACCTGAGGTGTAACAATTTGGGTTGTGGGATGGCATAAGGTCATTCCTAGTGTGGTGTAGGATTGTGTCCAGGACATGATCCAAGGTGCAAACTTGGTGGCGAAGTAGGTTCGATGGTCGAGAGCCAGTGAGGGGCCAAGTCACGAAGGAAGTCAAGGGAAAGAGGTAGTACCTCACATTGGATGTGGTTTGTAAAGGCATCAGGCACAAGAGGTTGGCTAGCTTACAAATGTTGGTGGCTTCTTTGGGTTGCAGCACCGAGGGCGCAGGGCATTCCGTGGACAGTGTGTCAGTCAAGCAAAGTGGCACAATGGATGGAAGTGAGTTTAATAAATGTGTAGGATGTAATGCAAGAGTTGGGTGTCTTCAGGGAAGTGCACCTAAGATGTAGGATTGTGTCTGGGACATGATCTGAGGTATGAATTTGGTGGCGAGTTAGGTCTGAAGGTTGGGAACCAAAGATGGGACCATCTCAAAGAAAGTCAAGGGAAGGAGAGAGTACCTTGCCCACATTGGATGTGGATTGCTGAGGTGTTATGCACAAGAGGTTGGTCAGCTAAATGATGTTGATAGTTTCTTTGGGTTGCAGCACCGAGGGCGCAGGGCATTCCGTGGATAGTGTATCAGTCAAAAAAAGTAGCACAGTAGATTGAAGTGGGCAAACCGAATGTGTGGGATGCAATGCAAGATGGGTGTCTTCAGGGAAGTGCACCAAGGCAGACTCATGAGGTGTGGGTTTGCAAGAGTACACCAAGGAGGTGGAAGTGGTTGACAAGTACCAAGAGGATCATGTGCAACTAGAGGTGGATCAACGGGAGTATGTTGGTTGTTGTTCTTTGGTTGAGTTGTTGGGGACAGGATAAGATGCTGGGCGCACCGAGGTCAGTCAACAAGCAATCAAGATGGCACTACAGAAAGGAAGTTGAGAGCTGAAAGTTGAATGTGTGACTTGGGAAGTCAGTTGGGTGTTGTGGTCAGTGGAGTATGTGTCTTCAAGGTGGCCAAATACCAGGGGGCTTGCACAACAAGGTTGGTAGCAGGTGTGTCTTTCAGTGGATGCTAGGATTGGATCTGGGAGCAGTGGAAGCTGGAAGACAAGGGTGTCATCGAGGATGGCACTAGTGGCTAAGTTGAGAGGTGAGCATGGTTTGTGGTGTTCTATCGTGTTATGGTGCAAACAGTGGAGTCTTGGAGATGTAGAATCGGTATGGGGCATGGTGCAACCCAATATCACAGAGTTATTTCATAAATGTTCAAACAAGGGTAGTTAGCTCAGTGGAAGTCAAGGACTGGGTTCTTGCAATATGTTGTTGAGTCGGGGACTAGTAGCAAAAATCAGTTGGAGGCAAAAGAGTGTCTTCACAAGATTAGTGCGGAGGCAGTGAGTTGGACTCAGGAGTTTGCCAAAGCGAGTTAGCCATGGATGGGATTCATACAAGTGAAAGTCCAGTATGGGGTATGCTAGCAAGTATCAAGTATGTCAGGGACAGAAATGATACAAGTGCAGGGCACAGTGAATTCGAAGTTCACTTTTAATAGGTCCTAATGTTGCGAAGGATGAGACTTGGGTCGAATGGTCCAACACCGAGGATGTCACCTGTTTTAAGTGGGGGAGGATGTAAGGGGTTGTTGTCTTGGGGAGATCAGTAGGTTTCTGGGTTTGTAAATCCCTTATTATTCTCAGCAAGTGGAAGTTGTGGTGATTGACAAATGGTTAATGCCAAGCTACAGTTGTGTGAGAATTGGACAAAAAACTTATATATGGGGGTCGATTGAAAGAATAGCCGAGTGCCAGGAGTGCACCCAGGTGGTCTGTGGCAGACACCTCCTCCTAGGGGTGAAGAAGAGTAACCTTTCCCTCTAGTCTCAGGGAGATAGAGGTCCTACATGGACATTAGGGGTGAAGTAGAGTAGCCCCGCCTTATCATTAGATGGTGAGGTTTACTGGTGGATGTATACTCAAGGTCCCTGTCTCAGTGAAGCGGAGTAGCTAAGCCAATGTTGGGGATGACTCCCAGGGAGTTGTCTATGACCTGAGGACTAGGGAAGCGGAGTACCTAGGCTCTTGCGAGGAGGACAATCATGCAATGGATTGTCCCAGTTGGGGAAGTGGAGTACCCAAGATCTTGTAAGGGGGATGGTCGCACAATGGGCTATCTATGTCAGAATATTGGAGCTCGAGAGTTGGGTGAGCTATGTGGGTTGAGTTGCAATGCCAGAAGTCCATGTGTCTTGTGGAACAAGTGGGGTGATGTGTCGGGCACACACCTAGGTTACCTGAAGTGGTATTTGCATTGAGATCCGGGATCTCAAGGCCCTAGAGTGGTGGTCGAATATGGCGATAGGGACAGGGTTCCAAAAGTGTGCTCATGTTGAGTCGAGCCATGAGGCGAGTCCAAGAGGGTGACAAAGTTGGATGAGATGCATGATCGAAAAGGGGACATGGTCCGTAGGCGAGTTGTTCGAGGAGCACAGCCGAGTTGAAGGAGAGTTCAGCAACCAAGGATATTGGATTAGATCATGGAGCGAAGAGATTGGTTCAAGGTGTTTTGTCAGTCTAAGGGACTTAGATTGGGTGTTTTCATGGAGCTGGTTATTGTGCACAGGTTGTATAGGGAACCGGGTTCACCAGCGAAGTCATGTAGGCATAGGCCAGGGGCCCAAAGCAGTGTGACTTGGAGTCCCCGTTCAGGAAGGGGGTTTGAGTCGTATACTGGGTAAGTTGTCGCGGGCTCATGGGAGATTCAATGGTGCACTAGGTTGAGTTTCGAAGGAGACAGGGTCTTTATGGATTTGGAGCCTACGTGTGAAGCTACCGCTAGGGGCGAGGTGCAACGCGATCTGTACCAATGCTTCAAGAGTAGTCGTAGATCTAGGGGCAGGAACTTGTAATCGGGTGCTTGGGAAGTACTCGGGGTAGTGACCAACGACAGAGTTGGAACTGTTTGTAGACCGGGCCAGGGGCCATCTCTTCATAACAATAAAGCTATCTATTGCCCCAGTATTGTGTTCATTGTGTGGAGATGGACAAACAGGAAGCTAGCTCAGGGAGTCTAGTCGTCCCATGAGATATGTTTGGTGCTTGAGGGTTCAAAGGAGCTGAGGGAGGCCAACATGTGGCGCCAGTGTTGTGGGAGTGTTGGGCATGCTCAGGGAGTGTGCAAAGTTGGAGCTGAAGGACTTAAGGAGTTTCGGCAAGGGTCAGTGTTAGTAGTCAAGGTCTTATGGGGGACTCAAAAAGCATAAGGCATAGAGGAGACCTATAAGCTTGTACCAAGGGTGCAAGGATAGTGCGACAAGATAGTGCTAGAGTAGATTCAAGGACTTGAAGGGAGTGCTAGGAGCATCAGGATGAAGGAAACTCGTGAGAGGGTTGTCATGCACTTCTATTCCGCATGGGTGCGTGTTAATGTGGTTAGGTGGTGGACACTTGAAAAGGGATGGCGTAGTCTGGGAGCAAGAAAGGACTTGTCCATAGTGGAAGTCACAAGTAAGGTTTTCCAGTGCCGCATGAGTTTGGACCTCCTTTGGAAGGAAAAAGCTTGTTTGGGCAGCAGGTCGATCTAGCCCCGTGACAATACACATCATCTCATTGAGTCGGTGAAATATAAAAAGAAGCTCAATGACAAACTAATAGACACCTAACACGATGCCACTTATAAATAATTTGAAGCAGGTGCATTATAAATTTAAGTCACTAGGACATCGTGAGGGGGCCAACACTTAGGGACACAAAGGATATAATCCTTAAGGGAAAATAAAATATGCTTGCACTTGAGGCTTAATTAAAAACATTGATCGGTTACAAATGGACCCTAGGTGCAGGGCCAATCATCTAATGACATGAAACCCTTGAACAAATCCTTTATCAGATACTAATTGGACTAAGAGGTCATCACACAAATAGAAAATTAGAGCCCACCAAAAGGATTTAAAACACATCAGAATAAAACTCACAAAAACCCAAACCCTGGAGGGAATGCCAAAATAGTCCTAATAGGTCTGAAGCTTGTTTGGCTCGTTTGTAAAAATAAAAAGGAATTCAAGGCCATTTGCAAGGGGTTCTAAAAATTCTCTTGGGCGGGTAGAACATATTATGTTCGAGCTTTTTGATAATAGAAGATAGTTGTAGAGTCTTTATCGATTTACAAAATTGTATACACAATTGAATTGAATGAAATCAATACAAGCAAATCCAGATTGTCTCCTATTTTATGTGTTTACATATATGAATAAATATGTCTAGGGTGCATTAATTTATTGTCACAATCAATTTTGAATTTGTAGCATGAAGTGCAGGCTTCTTTCAAGGAAAGAATTAAATTTTGTAATTATATTGTAGTAAGGTAGACATATCTTATAGTGATTCTTAAGTAATGACAACAAATCCATGAGGAAGGTTCTACAATTTATCAATTTATTTATTACTATACAAAGTTTAATTAGGATACAAATTAATAGTGCAATGGAGGGCTAGACAAACTCACATCTATCTTCAACAGTTAACACCAACAATCAACTTGTAATGGGACAACCTAATTGGTCTCATTAAAATTCATAGAGGGCATTGCCATGATTTTAAATACATGTAAATAAAAATTCTATAGAGTTATATAGAGTATGAATCATTGACATTAGTGCAACATCAACACTAGTATTGATAAAGGCGAGTTGTGGGCAAGTTGTCCATCTTCCACGGTGCCAAGATGTTTGATTGATGACCTTTAAAAACTTTAAATTTGATTTGAAAAGCCCATTAACATCATGAATGACATATGAATTTTCATCAACCCATGTACTTGCACATTTGGATCACCATGTGAGACCCAAATTTGTATTAAAATTTCATTTAGAACATATTTTATGTTTTCTCCAATTTCATTTCACTATTAAATATTACTAGTCGGTGAAAGAAACTTACACCAAGAAGTAGGTAGCAATAAATTGGTTGAGTTATCTCAAACATTCACTCTCCAGACTATTCATTGCACTTGAAGCCAAAAGTATAAAACCAATATTAGATTTGATAAAAAATATATTTTAAAACAATCTAACATATGTGAATACATAAGGAAGAATAAAGTAGAATGTTTTGAAAATACACTTTGTTCAAAGTTTTAATAGAATCTGAAAAAAAAAATTGTGATCTCTTTCTTCTAATTTGTATGTATCATTCTTAGCATCGTAAGATAAGTTGGTTGTTGCTATGAAAAAAATAAGTTCCACAAAAGCATGATCTATCAAATCATACTTGTGCATGTGTTGCTCCTTTATTCTATTATACCAACATAATTGAAGCTCAATGCCTTATGTCCTATCCAAAAGGTCAATGTCATTATGGTAATTAAACACCCTATTACCATCTTTCCTCCATATTATTTGAACCCTTCCAATGTACTAGGTTCCGTAAGAAACACCTTTTCTTGTACTATGTTCAGTGGGAGGTATTGAATTGCTCCCAAACAACACCCCACAATCTAATCCAATTCCAAAGTTAATTGAAACAACCTTTTGTAAGGCCCTCTCATCTCACCTAAAGTAGACCCCATTCCTCACTTTAGTCAACCTATCTTTGGATAACATCAAATTTCCATTCAACTGACTAACCAAACAAGCTTTGAACATATATTTACCATCAAGCTCTACCACTTGTTTTACAATTTTTCTTACATTTTCATCAATGGAAAATAAAATTTCATCTTTACTCATGTGTCCACTCATTTTCCATTATTTTCAATTCACCATGATTGTGTGCCACTGAAGATATAGATTGGAATATAAAGTTGGAATGAGTTGGTAGAAAGTCATCGACTACTTCATCCACAACTTGGAATGTTGGATAATTTTGGTCCTTCATCCATGGTATAGAATATTGTGTTGGATCCTTCGGTCACATGCCAAGAGATGAACAAAATGTCTCGTGCATCCTTCAATCCTATCTTGAGGGCTTCTATAATTTTATCATCAGTAGATATTGAATCATACTTTGATAATATTTGACCGACTTGTATCCTTTCTTGGTGCAATATATTCCAGATACTTTCTTTCTTCTTATGAGATTTATTAAAATCGAGCCCTTAGGGATTTGATTCTTCTTTTGCAACTCTATTAAGGGTTCCAATGGTGTGAAGCAAGTCAGTGAAATCATAGGCCCTTTCTGCTTCAACCATCCCACCAACTTTACTAAATAAGTTCTCACATACATCTAATCTAGTCAAGTGCAAACCATATGGCAAGTGAGAGTATTGATCTCGTAATAATCTCAACAACAAAACTACAAAGTGACAAGAAATTTTCACATCTTGATATGCCTCTCCGCTGATCAAAATTATGTTGAAATTATTATTAGATTCTTTTCATAGCCAACATAATCATAACATGAAGAAATGATGAACTCGTGAAGCATTTCACACTCTTTCCTAAAGAGTCAAACTTTGAGATGTAAAAATATCAATGTAGTCACCAACAATCATTAGATATGTCTATGTGCCTATTCTCCTCTCTACCCTTCCACAGAATGTACTTCTCCTCTTTCGAACAAATTTGAACATGCCTTGAAGCAATGCATTGTGTCAAATGCCAATTATATTGATCTATCCTCTTTATATCTTCACTTTTAATATTGTGATCATCCACTTTAAAAGTGTTATAAACCATCCTAACATGATTAAAACTTATTATCTCGCTGACCGCTAAATAAAGGATTCGCTAACATGATTAAAAGTTAAAATTTGAAGCATTGTTGGTGGTTCATCCTGTCAATTCCTAGCAGGAGATTGATGAATTGATTGCAGAAGCCAACCGGTCAGTTTTTGCTAGTGGTCAATCGAAAGTGAACTAACGAGCCAAGGATAACACTCTGCTAAAACAACAACATCTAAGACTCAGAGAAGAGCCAAAGATATCAATCAAAAGTGAACTAACGAGCCAAGGACAACACTCTGCTAGAACAACAACGTCTAAGACTCAGAATACACAAGGATAGTTACCAACTACTGAAAACTCAAGAGATCTCTAATGTAATGCAGATAGCACTTTGGCAACATGACAACTTCTAAGACCAATATCGTCGAGATAAATCCTAACAAGTGAAGAATCAAGAAAAATATAATGCTAAACAGATAGAATTCTAGCATCATGATGACGTCTAAGACCAAGATTACGAAGATAACTAACAGTTGATAAATCAAGTAGTTTCTAAGGCAATGCGAACATCATAACGACAACATAATGACATCTAAGCACAAGATCATGAAAGATAGGTGTAAACTGCCAATAGATCAAGAAATTTATAAAGTAATACAGATAGCATAATGATAGCACAATGATGTCTAAGACTGAGATCACCAAAGATACATCCTAACTGTTGGGGAAACGTAAGACTGCAAATCAATGAAATAGAACTCCAATAGTATAACGAGACTAAACTAACAAATCGGGATAAGATAAAGTAAGCTCGCTATAATAGGCCACAAACCTACCAAAAAAAGGCATGAACTCGCTATAACAAAGAGCAAACCCACTAGATCAAGACTTGCAAGCTTCAAACTGACTGAAAAATGCTTGAATAGCATAAAAGTACTTTAAAAAACACAAACTTGTTGTTTCATGGAGTGTTCCCATTGTTTCAAGGTGCAAACCCACTGGAACAAGGTGACAGACATGGTAAAAAGCGAACCCGTTGTTTCAAGGTGCAAACCTGGTGGAACAGGGTAACAGAGACGGTAAAAAGCAAACCTATTGTTTCAGGGTGTAAACCCATTGTTTCAAGGTGCAAACTCACTGGAATAGGCTAACATACATGGTAAAAAGAGAACCCGCTAGAATGAGGAGAAAACCCATTGGATAACAAAATGACAATGACTACTCTAAGTATGTCACTTTTGGCTCAATGTTGACAACATTCCTGCTAGAATGTGACTGCAAACCCACTAGAATTGACTTCAAACCTGCTAGACTGATATTTCGACAAAAGACTTGACACCAAACACAACAAGTATGAAGATCTGACCATAAAACAAATAAAAGCTAGCTAAGTACACCCCTATGGATAGTCAAATGATAGTATGTATTAAATCTCCTTGCCCAAAATACGACATTCAACCAGATAGATAGAAGCTTGACAACACTGGCTCCACCCTTGGCACACACTTCTTGGGCATGCCAAGCTTCAAATTCCTGGGTAATCACTTCCTAGTGAATTTTCTATCTCGAATTGAGGGGTACATGAGGAGTTTCTTTGATATGTGCATATCAAAACACCTGAGTCAACACATACAAGGATTTTTGGCTACTAAAAACAGTTTGGCTGTAGTGGGGGAACTTTCAGGGTGAATCAGGTAGTCATACATGTGATGGCTAGCTCATTTAAGAGATATTCCACCCCGTAGAACATGGATTTTATGCATCTACCGCACAAGCACCAAGAGATTTTGACTTGCATCAAGACCACAAAGGTATTTGCATAATGATACTAAGGGAAACCATCGGTATGACACAACGTTACTAATTGATTTATAGCTTTCACTAAAACCATAAATATTTATATAGCGAATTGAAATAAAGTACCGCTTGGGTCGTTCTCAAATAGGTTGGGGGAGGTTTGGATGGATAGGGTTAGTTGGAACCCCACTTGGGTTAGGACAAGGGTTAGATTAGATGGGGGGTTAAAAGTAGGAGTCGTGTGCTCAAATAGGATAGAGAATTAATTAAATGAATTCAATTAATTTATGGGATTGGGAAAGAAGGGGCATTGATTAATTTAATTAATTAATCAAAAAAGGGGGGGAAAGGGATATTAATTAATTAGAGGAATAGGATTGGGGGAATTAATTAATTAAGAATTGGAAGAAAGGGGATTAATTAACTAGGTTAATTAATTAGAAGAATAGGATTGGGAATTAATTAATTAGGATTAATTAATTGGAAGAAAGGCGTTTGGGGGATTAATTAATTAAGAATTAATTAATTGGAAGAATAGGAATTTAAATTTGATTAAATTAAATAGTTAAATTTAAGTGTCTACGGTAACTAATTCAAAACAAAACTATGTGTAAGGAAACTCTAAGAATTGAAATATAAGCGGCCTAACCAAAGATAATCGAACTTCAACTTGTCTTGCTTTTCATGCCCTTTATTTTAAGGCAAAAATAAATTAGAGATTCTAATAACTTTTAATTGCACAATCTTACCACTTCTTAGTGTATGTTTGTAATGCATTATCTTTTTTCTTAAGAGTGCAATAACTTCAATAATTTAGCTCTTTGAACAATTTGTAAAGTATGATTTCTCATTTTTGTAGAAAAAATAGATCTATAAATTATATAATAAAGTTCTTAATAAGGCTATTTTTTTTATGTTATCATATCATGATACAAATTCAATATATTATATTAATCTTTTGTAAAAAAGCATATTTTTTTCTTCTTTTGTAAGGGGAGGGGGTTATTCAAATCCACAAAAGCATTTAATAATCTAGCATAGGAGCACGAAACATAGGTTGAAGACTTTATGATTGAGATCCAACATGACATAATGGATATCCATTTCACCAAAGTCATCCAAAACATGAATATGGTCTTGTCCTTAATAGTGTTAGTGTCTACATTCAACAAGCCCCCCTCTACCTGGGACTGGGAAATTGCTAGATGTTGGAACCTTCCCCCCTCGTTCTCTCTTGTTGACTAGTCTAAGAGACTCCTAAGATAAAGCATGGTCTAGTTCCCCTTGGCTACAAATTTTAAACTCAATTTTGATGGGGCTACCATGGGGGCTGGCTGGTGGTGGAGGGGTTATTAGATCCCATTTGGGGGCCCTTGTTGCTGCTTATGCGAGTAACCTGAATGGGCATTCCTCTAATCAGGCTGAAGCGATGACCTTAGCCTGGGGAATCTACATTTCCCTCACCATGGGAATCAGGATTATGGACATTGAGGGTGACTCCAAGCTCATCATTGATGTTGTCAAAGGGCGGAATAGGCTTAATTGGACAATTGAGGGAACCATCAGGGACAACCTGAGGCTCATCTCTGCGATTGACTTGTTTAGGATTATGCATATCTTTAGGGAAGGCAATAGTGTGGCGGACGCCATGGCAACCAATGGCCTAAACCTCTCAGGTTTGAGATGTTGGAGGAGTCACAATTCCCTCCCGGACCATGTTAACTTCCTTCTTCAAGAAGAGAAATCCAAAATCTTTACTAATGATTGAGCGGCTGCCAAGTGCTTCCCTTACCCTCCTCTCTTCCCTCGGGGTAGTCTGGAGGTGTTGATCTCATAATTCAAATATTGGGAATATCCCTTCGATCCCTTCTGATGTGGTGGTGACTCGTTCAACCAGGATGGTGATGATGCACGTGTTGATGTGTTGGCAATTCCTTTGGGCTTGCAGAGTCATGATGAGGTACAATTGGATTGGTAACGTGTTGGTTGACACCACTATTTGCTGGCTCTTAATGCCTCGTAACCAGGAAATCATTTCTAAAAGTGACTTCATTTTTTCCCATGCACCCAACTTCATTTCTCATTTATCGAGGTCGAGCTCGCAAACTTCCCATTATCTCTTCTTGGCTTGCTTCTCAAAGGGTCTCTGCAACTTTCTTTGTGCTAATTTTTGTTACAAGCTAGGGTTTTCGTTGCACCAAAAGATCGATCTATCAATACCCGATACAACCACTAGACTTATAGAATCCACAAGAGGTTGTTAAACCATGTCACGAATGCCCACGAGGGACGTTGGCCCACTGCCAACAATCCCCCTCCTAGTGTCACTCATCGCGACCTGCGTGATTCAAACCTATGACCAAGCTCTGATACCACTTGTTACAAGCTAGGGTTGTCGTTGCACCAAAATATCAACCTATCAATGCCCAATACAACCATTAGACTTATAGAATCCACAAGAGGTTATTAAACCATGTCACCAATACCCACGAGGGACGTTGGCCCACTGCCAACAATTTTTTCATGACTAAAGAAGCTTTGTTAGCGGAGGATATGGGAGGCGACAGTGTTAGATATGAATCGGATAATCTGGATGATTTTAAAAATGACCCCCTAGTCTGGAATTTCTGTGTTGAAGGTGGGGTTGTTGATTTTTTGGATTGCCTGAAGGGCCACAATGAGCAGCTCTCGACTGCTTTTGCCTCCTCTTGGTCTAGGAGGCATGTCTCGGTTGGTGGCATTTCCTTTGATGTCTCTAAGGAGGCTATTGCCCAAGCTACGAAGATGACCCTTGACGGTCGCCGCTAGAAGCATACCAACCATGTTGCAAACAACAAAGGTTTGAAATGATTGTTCTGTAACCGCGAAGAACCCGTCAAGCTGCAAGGTGGGTTTGCTCGGGAGGAGCTCAAACACCAGTGGAACATGATTTGCCTCATGATCATTAAGTACTTCACTCTCAAAGGTAGGCATAAGGTATTCTACTACTATCATTTGCCCCTCCTCAATCACTTCCACAACAATGATTTGTTTTGTCTGACGTTTTATTTACTGCACTCTATAGAGAGTTTTGTTAAAGACACCATGGACCCCAAGCATGGGGATAAGCCACCCTACCTCCTTCACCAAGGCCTCATTTATAGGTTGTATAAATTCCATGAGGCCCTTTGCCCCCCCCTGGAACCTTTCGCTCTCTCAGCCCCCCATGCCCACTCCTCAGCAGCTTGCGACCCTGTCTATGACTTTCCCTAGATTCTTCCAATATCCCCATGAGGGCTTTGCTACGACCACCATGTGCATGCTTGCTTACGCCTCGGTGTTCCCTTATCGGCGGTCTCCCCCATTTTAACCCTATTTGCCTCTCCCAGTGCTTCCCGCTCCCTGTCCAAGGGCAAAGGCAAAACCATCGCTAAATGCAAACGTATTGTCTTTGATGATAATTCTTCCTCTGAGGATGCTGAGAATGACAATCCTTCCCTTAGTTCTAAGGTTAAAAGGAGATCCTCCAGACTTTCTTCCAAAAGCCACAAAAATAAGACCTCGGTGATCAAGAATCTGGACTCCGAGGAGGACCCCATTGGGGATAAAGAGGAAGAGGACCCTAATACCACTATGGGGGCCCCTGATGGGGATGCGGTGGATGTGAATATGACTAGGGACCCCATGGTTATGACCACTGTTGGTGCCTCTGACATGGGTAACTCTGAAATGCAAACCCAGTACCCCATTGATGTTAAGGATACGACCCCTATGAACACGAGCACTAAGGGTCTTATCGGCATGGAAATTTTTGATAGCAAAGCCCTGGACTCTAGTAACTTGGACCTGGTTAATGATAGTGATAACTCCCTTGCTAGTGGTGTGCCCAAAGAGACTATAAAGACTACGGATGATATGGCTATTGAGAACCCCCAGGGTGTCCCCACTCCTCAACAAATGGAAAAGTTGAGCACGAATGTATTGGACATCACGCAGAGAATTGAAAACCTCGACACTGTGCTTGATTTGTAGACTATCAAGGATGATGTCAACTAGCTCAAGAACAAGATGGAGGCTTGGGAAGCCCAAATGGCTGGCCTTAACAAATTCCATGTGCAGGTTTCACACAGCTCCGCAGTCACCCTCTCTTTGCTGAGGGAAAATTCTGCGGACACTAAGGAGGACAAGCAGGAGGCTAGGGACCTCTACAAGTTCCTATCCGATGAATGGAATGATGCCATGGATGCCATTGGGGTGCGTAAGGCACCCCTGTAGTTTGTTTTTGTTTCCTGTTGTTGTTTCTAATTTCTAAAGACTTGGTTCCTTTTTGTTGATAGTTGTTGTTAATTGTTGGTATAGTGTTGTTTCTGCACTATGATTTTGAATAGTTTTGCTATGTCAAGGGTCAGTGCCCTTGTTCTCATTTCTTTATTAATAAAAAAAAAGACTTGATCTCTACTAAATTAATTTATAACCATTCAACTTCACCATCAAACTAAAGACTCATTCACTAAAGATTTTTAGCCGATAGGCTATTATAACGTGGGCTTTGCCCACCAGAATTGTCTCACGCATCCGTAAAAGTCTCACATTTCCTTAAATTCTGGCAGAATGTAGATGGGAATGGTTTTAAATAGTCTCACATTTCTTTAAATTTCAGCAAAAAGTAGATGGGACTGGTTTTAAATAAATTATAGGAGATCTAGGAGTACCAGTAAAGACAAACAGATGACGTAGTTGATGCTTTTTAACTAAGAGCACCAGAATTAATGTGTGCATACCATCCCTTGCAAGTTGAATACACTTCACAATTTATGTCAGTAAATTTATTCCCATTTTTATCAAAGAGACCTAGGCCTACACCAGGCGTGGAATTTGACAGGCTAAATGGTTGTTTTTTCACTTTTGAATCGTATTTGACAGCTTAAAAAATTTGTAGAACGTATGCATTGACATGCTATTTTTTTCTAAAACCATATAGATGACACTTAATATTATAAATAAACCGTAAAAAAATATAATAAGTGATGCTCTGCAAAAAGGATTAGAAAATCTGTTTGATGGCAACACACACAAGAGCACAAGAAACAAACGTTAGTGTTAGCAACAAAAGATTATCCTAAACAGGCATATCAAGAGAGATATTAAGCATGAAATAGAAAGCATATAAACATAGAATTAAATAGCTAATCAAGATGCTCATAGTTGCTCCTCCCTTGTTCCTCTCCTCTCCAAGTCCCAAATGAGTGTAGCTCTCAGCTTTTAGCACTAGTCATGGATGCCATATGGAGATTCAAGATAGTTGAATATGATAAGCAAATACTATGCAAGAGTAGATAGTGATGCTATGAAAAAGCTCTATGCTAATGCCAGTATAACAACAATACTCTAAATGCTTTTCCTTTTGCTTGAGGAGAAGGGTTCTATTTATAGAAGAAATGGGGAAATGAAGGGTTAAGATTGAATGGTTTAATCAAGGGCCAAATTTGAAAGTTGGGGATCCATGTGCACAATTGGCACCAATAAAATAGTGACAAGTGTCAACATAGGATTGGGTTGAGAGAAGAGGTTGGAGGCATTAAAGGCCTGAGAAGACCTCATGGTTATCTAGAGGCTAAGGGTCAAGTCCAAATTAAGATTATCCACTGGATTAAGAGTTAATCCAAAGATAAACCTTTGTGCAAATGTTTAAGAGATAATCATGGTCAAAGCATTAATGGCCTGATGAGACCTTTGGGTTGGGTAGAGGTTGAGTCAAAACAAATGTTTTAACCATGTGGGAGGGTTTGAGGTAACCATTAATGGTTATTGGAGACTTTGGGGATTAAGTGGTTGAAGGTTGAAAGCCTTCAATGGTTATCAAAGACTTTGAGGGTTAATTTGTTGAACACACAAAGCATTAATTGCTTTTCAAAGACTTTGGAGTCTTTGAGAAGTGACTCCAATTTGCTTAGGAATGTGACAATATTTAGGGGATGGATTAGGCTAATTAGGAAGGGTTTAGAAGAATCTAGAAGGGGTTTAGGCATACAAGTGGATTTTGTAGGAAAATGCAAGTGGGAGAAATTTTGGTATTTTCAATTAAAATAAAATCATTTATTTCAATTAAATGGTGTAATTTGCATTTGGATAAATATTCAAATAAATATTAATTTATTTAAATGAGAAAAATGAAGATAAAGCATTAAAATGCTTGAAGACTTTGAGGGAAACCATTAAAGGCTTGAAGACTTTAAGGAAAACCGTTAAAGTCTTAAGAAGATTATAGAAGGAAGCCATCAAGTTTGAAGACTTTAAAGCCATCAAGTTTGAATACTTTAAGGGAAACCATTAAAGGTTTCAAGTGGGTGAGGATAAATAGGATTTTAAATAAATAATTTATTTAAAATAGTTGTGCAACTTGCTTTTGTAGGAAAATACAAGTGGGTGGAGGATAAAGGTGATTTAAATAAATTATTTATTTAAAATAATTGTGCAACTTGCTTTTGTAGGAAAATGCAAGTGGGTAGAGGATAAAGGTGATTTAAATAAATGTTAATTTATTTAAATGTGAGAGGTGGGATTTTGGGGGATTTAAATAAATATTAATTTATTTAAATGTGAGAGAAGATTAAATAAATATGATTTATTTATTTAATTAATGGTCTGAATTTGGTTAAGTGAATTAAATCAAATAAATTGAATAATTTATTTAATTAATAGGAGAATAGGGTTAAGATGAATTAATTAAATATTAATTTAATTAATTATTAATTGATGGTTAAATAATCAAATAAATACTAAGTATTCATTTAATTAAGTGGACAGATTTATGTGACTACATTTGCCCCTCTTTGAGACGGTGCGGTTTATCGCGTCGTTTCAAAGAAAGAAAAATAGGAGTGAAGAAATGCCCCATAAAATGTAAATTTAATGGGTGGTATGCCCCCTCGAGAGATAGGTCGAATTTTATTATATTTTTTTTTTTTTTGTGAAAAATCGGGCGGTCTCTTGAAAAAGAATGAAAAGTGGAGGGGATGTAGAATAGAAGAAATTAGAACTAATGATGAAAGAATGGGAGAAAATGGAGTGAATATGAAGAAACAACAAGCCAGCGAGTACCCTGAGGTCATGCAAGAGATACATAGCAGATGTAGTGTGGGGTTTTGATTGATGCTATACAATTGATCAAAATTGGTTGGACAATCTGGTGCAATCGGTTGAATTGCCCCGGTCAAGTCAAAGCGTGACAGTTGATGTCAGTTGGTCGCTTGAACATGATAAAGTCTGAGTAAGTGAATCAAAGTGACCTAATGGTGACTTAGACAATTGATGTAATTGTCCGATGAAGTCAAGGTATATGAAGCAAAATACTCGTTGAGACGTAGACAATTGATATAATTGTCCGTTGGATTGTGTTTGATTGGTTGATCAATTGATAGTATGTGCGTGTGATGGATGGTTGTGGGGAATCATGGCAGCCCCATTGAGACTAGGTCATTATGATAAATGCCTGATGCAGTCTAGGATTACCATAATTGATTACCTGTTGAGACCCGAAGATACTTGATCAAAGTATCTGTTGATAGTCTAGGTGTGTGGGAGTCGATGTATCTGTGTAGATAGAGTAACTTGCTTGATTGTGTGGATGAATGAGGATGGGAAACACAATCCCTCCTATTAGAGATGGATGGTGATGAACGTGGCTTGATTGGGTTGATGGGAAACGATGAAGGATATGTGATGTTGATTATTGAGATGGGGAGGGTTGGGGGGGTTCGATGTTAGAAGAAATGGAGGACCTATGACTCATTCCTATGGAAGAAGAGGAAAATAGAGTATGCATTATTATGACTATGTATGCATGATATGCAGCTATTATGAATGTATGGATGGTTGGAATGCAACGGAATGCAGTATATACAGATGAGATGGAATGACGATCCATAGTGCTCTATTTTCATCATTGAGCTTTTAAAATGTTGGAAGAGAATACAAGCATCTTGACATAATGATTCAAGATGACCAGAGTATTTCTTACATGGATTTGATATAGCAAGTTAATACAAGCAACTTGATATAATGGATCAAGTTGACCTGAGTATTGCTTGCGGAACAGACAAGGATTATCTCCGTTCATGCATGACTTGGATCGTCCTCCTTGATCTTAGGCTGATCATATCCTGAGACAAGTGCATACCGTACTAAGAAATAAAAACCTTTATCCAAATTGGATGAGGAGGAACCAAAGAATGAGCATTGTACCTGTAAACAAACACTATATACATAAAGAATAAAGAATATGGATCCTTGGTAATGGTTCATGCTCATATGGTCGAGGTATACGTTGTAGTCAGCAAGCTGTAGTGATCTATGACTGCATTTTTGCCTATGATCACATAGCTTAGTGAACTTCCCATGTAGACACCATTAGTACATGCCCCAGAACTTCATCGGAAATAATGCGCAAACAATACAAAACAATGCTGCAAGATCCTGATACAGATAAACGAACGATTGTACTCACAAATCAACCAAGTATTTGATAGCTTAACATAATTTTCTTATCAAAGAAAATGTCACTTTTGTCTTTGTTTTGGTAAGGAAGGATGCATCCTTGTTGAAGACAGTTTGATTGTTGATGTTGATTGTGTGGTCGATTGATAAATGGTCATTTGTGTGAGTATTTTGTCAATGTTTATTTTGGTATCTGCATGGATGGGTATGTACAAGGTGTTGTCATGTTTTTGTGTGATTTTTCAATGGTTTTGTCAATGTTTTTGGATTTTGAATTGTTTTGAATGTTTTTGGTATTTTTGCGAGATATTTTGGAATGTTTTTGGATTTTTGATGATTGTTTGAATGTTTTTGGATTTTGTTGAGACATTTTCCAATGTTTTTGGTATTTTGATGATTGCTTGAATGAAGAACTGAATGAATCATAAGACAATGTAGAATCCACTTCCATCAATAGTTTAAAGGCATTGCCCCCAGTTTTAGACATGACTTATGAAGAAGCGGGATGCAAGATGCATGAAGTATTTATCATAATTGCAGAGAAATAACAAGCCATGGTTTTTCGGATGGATGGATGTATGTATGAAGTAGATGTGATCGCAACAAGTTTGAAAGGCAATGGAGCCATAACCTTTACGAGTGGTGCCTGTTTGCCAGGTTTTCACCACCGTACTTACCCAAGGTGCCACCGGAGTGGTTGTTCACCATTTGGATGCATGATTTTTCTTTCCTTTTTTGAATGTTTTTGTATTTTCTTCAGGAAATTTTTTTCTGAATGTTTTTGGTATTTTCTGATATGCAGGGGAGCCTGATGCCTTGTACACCTTAGGTATAAAACCGTTTGAGGTGCATGCTATTGATTGGATCTGTGAGCGGTTCTCCGTCTGATGTAGCCAACTGATATGCCCCGGACCCGAATACAGCAGTGACAACATATGGGCTGAGCCAATTTGATTCAAACTTGCCTTGATGTTCTCTGTTTGGTTGGTTGCGAGGATTCTCTCGAAGAACAAGATCACCTACCTCAAATGTACGAGATCTAACTCGGTGATTGTAGCTTCTACTCATGCGCTACTGATAGGCTTTGAGGTGATTGTATGTAGCTTGTCGCTTCTCATCAAGTAACTCTAAGTCCTAAAGACGTGAGACTCTGTATGCTTCATCATCGATGAGATTATGCAAGGAAACTCGTAATGATGGTATCTCAACCTTAATAGGTAAGATAGCTTCTGCACCATAGACCAATGAATAAGGAGTTCCACCTGTAGGGGTTCGAATGCTAGTTCGATATGCCCATAATGCTGGATTTAGTTGAACATGCTAGTCACGGCCGGCATCATTGACTGTCTTCTTTAGGATCCTCAATATGTTTTTATTGGATGCCTCGGCTTGACCATTGCCTTGTGGGTAATAGGGAGTGGAAAAGCGGTGTTGGATATGAAATTTCTCACAAAGCTCGCGGACATCCTGATTTTTGAAAGGAAGACCGTTATCTGTGATGATGGACATGGGCACACCATACCGGCAGATGATGTAGTTGAGGATGAATGAGGCGATCTGCTTGCCGGTGACTTGGGTAAGTGGAACAGCTTCAATCCACTTGGTGAAATATTCGGTGGCGGTAATAATGAATTTATGGCCATTGGATGAAGATGGATGGATTTTACCCACAAGATCAAGACCCCATTGACAAAAAGGCCATGGTGTTGTGATTGGTTGCAGTTCTTGAGCTGGTGCATGTATTAGGTCGCCATGAACTTGACATTTTTTGCACTTCCTGACAAAGTAGTAGGAATCCTTTTCCATAGATGGCCAATAGTATCCAGCTCGCATGATCTTCTTGGCTAGTGATGGACCACTTGAGTGAGTCCCGCAAATTTCTTCATGTACCTCTTCCAAAACCTTTGTTATCTCACCTTGTTCCAGACATCGAAGGAGAGTACCATCAAGACTGCGTCGGTATAGGGTTTCAGCAATAATGGTATATCGAGCAGTTTGGCGAATGAAGGTTTTTCGTTGGTTATTTGATTGGTCGGGAGGAAGGGTGTGATCGCGGAGATAGGTGTAGAACTCACCATACCATGGGGATTCAGAACCAACAAGGCGACATATCATTTCAGATTCAGGGATATCATAAGCGGGGATCCAAAGCTGTTCTACCAAGAAATCATAGCGTGTTGAATTTTGTGGAAGATCTAGGAGAGATGCGATGGTAGCCACAGCGTCAGCAGCTCGATTCTGATCTCTTGGTATCTGCTCAAAAGTGATAGTAGTAAATGATGTCTTTAGAGTGTCCACCATTTGCTTATATGGCATGAGTTTATCATCCTTGGTTTGATATTCATCTGTTGCTTGTCGAATGACTAGTTGGGAGTCGCCATATACTTGTAGTTCTTGTAATTTCCATTGTACGGATAACCTGAGTCCTGTGATCAAGGCCTCATACTCTGCTATGTTGTTCGTGCATGGAAATGTGAGCCTGTAAGACTTCGGGATGCTATCACCTTGAGGTGTGATAAACAGAATGCCTGCCCCCGAGCCGTGCCTAGTGTATGACCCATCAAAATATAGTTTCCATGGTTGTGCTATTGTGATCATGAATATCTCTTCATCTGGAAAATTGGAAATAAGAGGATGATCACCTGTGAGTGGCGCATCGGCCAACTGATCTGCAATAACTTGACCTTTGATAGCTTTACGGTCCACGTACTCAATGTTAAATTCACTTAGAATCATCACCCATTTGGCCAAGCGGCCTGTCAATGCTGCTTTGTTAAGTAAATACTTGAGTGGATCAATCTTTGCAATGAGTTGTACCTTGTGTGTTAACAGATAGTGCCTCAGTTTAGTGGCTACTAAGATTACTGCTAGGCAAGCTCGCTCAATAGGTGTGTAATTGAGTTCATAGCCAACCAGTGTGCGAGAGATGTAGTATATAGCACACTCCTTTCCTTCTGCATTATGTTGTGCCAGTAGTACACCCAATGTTGTACTTGTTGCTGAGATATAGAGTAACAACGGTCTACTTGGATCTGGTGGCATCAACAATGGTGGATTCATGAGATAGTCTTTAAGCATCTGAAATGCTTGTTGGCATCGGGCATCCCACTGAAAGCGGATGTTCTTGTGTAGTAGATGTGTAAATGGGTGACACTTATCAGCCAATTGTGCAATGAATCTTTGGATGGATTGAAGTCGTCCTTGTAGGGTCCTTAGCTGACTGATATTCTTTGGAGGTGGCATGTCCATGATTGCCTTAACCTTTGCTGGATCGACCTCAATACCTTTGCTTGAGACAATGTATCCTAGAAGTTTCCTGGAGGTTACTCCAAAGACACATTTCTTTGGGTTGAGTCGAACATGGTATTGTTCCAGTCTATCAAAGATTTTATCTAAGATGTGGAGATGCCCTT
This sequence comes from Cryptomeria japonica, assembly GCF_030272615.1. Classification (NCBI taxonomy): domain Eukaryota; kingdom Viridiplantae; phylum Streptophyta; class Pinopsida; order Cupressales; family Cupressaceae; genus Cryptomeria; species Cryptomeria japonica. The sequence goes on from NC_081408.1 coordinate 485,934,621, forward strand.
CTCTAGTGAGTGATTTTGCTAGTAAGTCATCAACATAATCTTCCATCATGGTATGCATCATGTCATGGAAGATGGTGGTCATTTCTCTTTGATAGGTTGCTCCTGCATTCTTTAGACCGAAAGGCATTACATTCCAGCAATATGTGCCCCATGGACATGTGAAGGCTGTCTTATGTTGGTCCTCTAGTGCGATCTTTATTTGATTGTATCCTGAAAAGCCATCCATGAGTGAAAGCATGGCATGTCCTGCTGTTAGATCCACTATGATGTCAATATTTGGTAGGGGGAAATCATCCTTAGGATAGGCCTTATTTAGATCTCTGAAGTCAGTACAAATGCGAATGCCCCCTTTTGGTTTGCCGACAGGCACAATATTGGAGATCCATTCTGCATAATCAATTGGTCTAATGAAACCAACATCCAGGAGTTTCTTGAGTTTTGTTTTGACTAGCACTACAATCTGGGGATGCATCTTACGAAGCTTCTGCTTGATAGGTTTGGCTCCTTCTGCTACGGTGAGGTGATGCATGACTAAATCAGGATCAAGCCCAGGCATGTCTGCATATGACCATGCAAAGTTGATCTGACGCTTCTGGAAGAACTCTATAAATTTAGGTTGTTCCTCTGGAGTGAGAAGAGATGCCAAATGTATGATATGAGGATTTTTAGGAGTCCCCACATTGTATTCTTTGGTTTCCTCGATGAGAATCGTTGATCGTTCCTATTGTGCATTAGCAGGGAGAATGTCAAACCCTTCATCCTCAGGTGCCTCAAAGAGGTTTTCACCGTTGGATACGCTCTTTCTTTTTACTTTTGTGGGATCAAACAGTGCCACAGTGTGGTTTTCACTGGAAGATCCATGTTTCATTGTTATATTTTTGCAGCTGAAAGGTTTGGCATCCGCCCCGAAGTATGCTGCGCTATTAAGTTCAATGGCGAATCCAGCTTTGTGATCCCTGCTTGGTAGGTTATCCCTTAATTCCAAAAAGTCAATGATAGCCTCATCGTTTTGGAAGAGGTCAAGACATGGGGGATTTGGTTGGTTCCATTCGATGAGTTCAGGGTGGACAATGGGCATTACTTCATCGACTAGATTAAGTTCGTTAGAGGTATCAGTGAGGGTCAAGATAGTGTGGTGAAGGTCGTTGATGGTACTTTCCCTATCAGAATCAGGCGTAGGATGAGACGTAGGGTCTGTGGAAGATGTTTCCAGCTTAGGAACCCAAGTGGTCTTTATCTGTGCTTCTCCGTAAACAGGGATGTCTTTGCGTGGTGGAGGTGGTGATGTGTCTTCCTCATCTGAAGTATTAAGCTGTACAGAATCAAATTCCCACTCATGTGATTCAGTCTCTGAATCACTTTCCAGCATCCGATTGCTATACCATACTGGAATGTCTTTAGAATTAAACACGGCAGGTGTGATTGGTTGATGTACCTTTGTGGTGATCGGTGCTGCAGGAACCATGATGGGGATTAAAGGATTTGTCACTGGAAGTATCGACAGTGTTCATTTAGTGGTTTCTATTGGAATGGCTGGTACCATAGATGCTGCTGCGGATTCTGATACAGTTGCTGCTGCTAATGGTACTATGGATGTAATGGCTGTTGCGAATGGGATTACTGGTTTGATTGGTGGGATGATTGGTATTGTAGATGGTGGAGTTGTGAGCCTCGATGGGGCAGTGGGGATAGTGCTTGATGGTGCTTTGATTATGAAAGGTGTCCTCTTTGCAGTAGGTGGGCAAAATGGTTTGTTGGGTTTTCCTTTCAATCTGAGTTTAGGAAGGATCTCTTTTTCAAAGCCAAGGCCTGTATTACCTTTGGGCTTGAATTTTGGTAGCAGAGGTTCGTGTCGTCCTTGTTTGCAGTATCCCAAAGCACTCTGACCATCATATCCCATTCTTTGCATAATGAGAAGGCCTTTGCCATACTGATCCGTAGGAAGTGTAACTCGCGGTATGTCAGTGGTGATGGGATCTTTATAGATCCATTCCGCCAGGTCCTCATCTTGTGTTTCTTCCTCTTGACTCTTTCCAAGAACGAAAGGTGTCAAAGCACATGCTGGTATGTTTAGTGGTTGCTGGAGTAAATGTTGTGGTTTACCATGAGTTCTAGGAGAAGTGGGCATTTGTCCCACACAAAAGAGTTGACTCAAGTTGTATTCCCCAGGACCTTCCTCTGCGATCTTCATCTTAAGCTTTTCTTGCTTTGGTATAGTGGTGTTTGAACTGGCAAGAGAGGCGGGATTTATATATGATGTGGAGGAAATGGCTTCTCTATTATTAGGAACGGTAATCTTTGGTTGATGGCTGATATTATGGCAAAAAGCAAAGGGATTTGCATCGGCCAGGATTGTGATCTCTACACCGTTATGTGGGAACTTGATACATTGATGGTAGGTAGATGGAACAGCTTGCATGGCATGTATCCAAGGTCTCCCTAATAATAGATTATATGGCAGAGGAAGGTCCAGAACCTGACAGATGATGTGCTTTACCACAGGGCCCACTTGGATTGGTAGTACCACAGCTCCTTTGGATGAACGCTCTGCATCATCATAGGCCTTGATGGTGATCTTCTTGCGAGGATCCACTGATTCTATTGCATATCCCAATGTTGTGACCAACTGTAGTGTACAAATGTTCAGGCCTGCTCCATTATCTATCAAGACTCGCTTGATCCTGTGCTAGTTGATAAAGCCTTCAATGTGTAGCGAAGCATTATGAGGTTGTTGGAAGGAGGAGTTGTCACTTTCGGAAAAAGTGAGACAAGGTGATGACTTTAGATTTCCAACCATGGCTTGAAACTGGTCCGTATTCAGGTTTGCAGGGACTGACACCTCTTGGAGTGCTTGATCCAAGATTGTTTTATGAGATGGTGATAAGCGTAATAGTTCCAAAATGGATATGAGCGCAGGGGTTTTGTCTAATTGTTCCACAAGGTTATATTGCTTCGGGACGGAGGTGGCGCCTTGTGGAGCTGCCTTGATGGTGACCTTGCCACGACGTGTAACAACATTGCAATTTGAGGTGGGATTTTTAAAGGTTATAGTTGCAATTTGTTCATTGGCATCATACAGATGATTGACAGTGTAATTATACGCAGCCTGTGTATAATCAGTGGTATCAGTGCCTCGCCTGGAAGTGGAAGGACCCCTTGGATCTTATGATGGAAGTGGATTTTTGAACATCAGATGATCATTATTTGTTGTTTTTGGGTCATGTCCTTCAATTTCAATTTCTCCACGATCAATAAGATCTTGAATGAGATCTTTCAATCGGTGACAATTACTTGTCTTGTGTCCTCTTCCTTGATGGAACTCACAGTGTTCAGTATCTCTCCACCATGTCGGTTTGACCTGAGGCTCATAGTTGGATAGTTTAGGTAGAGTGATCAAATTCTGAGAAATGAGTTGTCGCATCACTGTTTCAATGGGTTCCCCTAAGGGAGTGTATGTGCGTTTTTGTTTTTGTGGACGAGGTCTTGGTTCATCATGAGATGTGATGCGACCTTGATTGGAAGGAACATTTGTGTTATTCTGTGGTGGAGGATTTTGTCCTACAAATCGAACCACAGGTTGTGCATTTTGGATAGTTCGAGCATCCACAACCCCATCGTTGACGATATTCTTATTCTTGTTCCAGAAGTTTGGTTTATCACTATTGAAGCACGGGCGAGGACCATCTTTGGGTTCATTAAAGATTTTGATGAGTGCCCTTTCACATTTTATACCCTTGGTGATCATATTGTTAAAGGAGTCTGTGTCTTTGACATCCAGGTGAAATTCCATTTCTTCGTTTAAGTTGGAAATGAAAATTTCCACTAGTTCTCATTCAGGTAACTGAAGAGAACGTCTGCTAGACATTTGGCGCCATCGTTGCAGGAATACTGAGAATAGTTCACCTGGTTTTTGATTGGTGTTGCACAGATCAGCCATGGTGATGTCGCGTTCAATGTTATGAGAGTAATGAGATAGGAACTTCTGGATGAGTTCCTCAAATGTTCTAATGCCACCCGGTAGTCGGGAAAACCATGACGTGGTTGTTCCTCCCAAACTTTGGGGAAAAAGGCGCATTAGGTATGTGTCTTCATATGCCACTTCAAGACAAGCGGAATGAAATTCTCGGACATGATCACGGGGATCCCCCTTTCCTCTATATTTTTCAAATTTGGGTGTTTCGAATCCTCATGGAAAGGGTGGCATATAAAGATTCCTATCAAACGGATAGGGTCAGATGTCGTTAAGTGAGAATTGATTGGTCTTAACACCACTATGAAGTTGTTGGGCGAGATTCTCGACTTGTTGCCGCAACATCTCCATTTCATTTGGAGGAGGAGGTGGTGGGTTACCTCGAGGAATGTTATATTTGATGTGATCTCTACCTCTTTCCTCCTCATGGTGACTTTGTCTTTCTGATGCTTGTCTTAATTGGGCAAGATCAAAGTTAGAGGGGAGTTTGGCTCCTTCTTGAGCGAGTTTTAAGAAGTGAGCATCCGCATTACTCCTGAGTATTTCGTCAAACAGTCTGTTAAAGAGAGGGTTATGCTGGGCCCTCTCTATTGTTGCAGGAGTGGGAGTACTTGGGTTTTCGTCATTCATATTTCCTCCAAGTGCCTCTTGAAATTCATTGAGATTTTCGTCTTCTTCTTCCTCAATTTCTATTTCTCATTGCCTTGACCATGATCGGGTTTGAGCCATTTTGTTTGCAAGTTTTGTGTGAAGTTGATTGAAGATGATGATGAGTTGTTGTTTAATGTAATGAGATTTGATGGTTGGTGATTGTGTGGTATGTAGAGCTCTAGCACTTTGAGGTAGATGTAACTGAAATTGCTTTTTTGAATTGCTTGTTTGTTTGAGGAGTTTGGATGTGATAAGGTGTAGAGAAATCTGAGATGTGTTACAGATTGAACTACCTAGTAATGAGAAGATTCACTCATGAACTAGTTTTAACCTGCGTAGATGTGTCTCTTAGGATGAGCTTATCCTAGATGTAGAAACAATCTAAAAGTGATGTGATGTGTTTGATTTCAAGCAATATCTAAAAGAGAACTTGGGACAAGAACCTCTTAATGTTTTGAGAGTTTTGGGATGAATTGATGATGGAATAATGATGTATGAATGAGATGATGGATGTTTTGTTTTCAACTTCAATAAAAACTTTGTGTTACAAATGGAACAAACTCTACTTCTTCCCTTTCAGGCGTTGGTGGCACTTCTCGAGCTGTGTTGTAGGTGATACAGATGTTTGGGAAGAAGTTGGGATTAATCTTTCCTCCTTGATTTTTGTGATAACTCAGAGCTCTATATTGCATAAAAGCTCTGCGGTTCAATGATTCGGAATCAAACTCGTTTGTTTTACCTTGAAGATAGAGACGCATGCGATGTAGAAAGACTCTATGTGAGACAAAGATTTGTCTATTGAGATAGAAGAATTTCCTCCTTTGGATCAAAGCCTTTGAGCTTAATGGTCTTCTTTTCAAGGTAATATTCTGATGACACTTCTTCTTTCGCAAGATGTGAAGAATGGTCATAAATTTTGTCTCTTTGTTGTTTGTACTTTGTTTTTGGTATTTTTGTTTGTTTTTGAGAAATGTTGGATGAATACTTTGTTTTTGGGATTGATTTTTTTTATTTTTCCTTGACAAGAAAACAAAGCAAGCACACAAACACAAGAATGTTGCCTCAAAGGCACAAATGAGTATGGGTCTAGATCAACCCAATTCTTGGACTTGTTTTTGACCCTTCCTTTAGATTTATTTTAAGGTGTAGTTCCAAAGCCTGAAGTCGGCTCAATTTGCACTAGGTCTGTAAAATGAACACACTTCAAACACTTTTTATCCCTAAGGTCAAATGGCCAGTTGTGATAAATTTAGCCCACATCTTGATATTTCTTCGACTTTGGTACTACATACCTTATGAATCCTGCCGTGGCAGGTAAGGATGTGATATACTAAGTCTTGCACGAGCATGACAAATAGATGATCCCTATGATGGGGGAGTCACCACTTTTATCAAGCCACAAGTGACTTTTCAAAAAGCTATGTTTCTACTCAAGGAAATATGTATGGTGAGTATCTTGGGAGCAAAACCATCTATGCTCTTCCACTAAATTATATCGCAAATATCCTCAATCAATAGAACGGGTGGGCTACTACTTAAAGGTGTTTAGTCATGTTCGATGTTTTTGGACATAAGTTCATTCTGCAGTGACTCACTTAAGAGCCTTGTAACTGGTGGTGGGGCCCATTTGTCCTTTCGGCCAGTTACACTGTAGGAATAGCTATACCCAAGGCTACAGCTTTCGCTCACACCTGATTTCTATAGCGGTTCGAAGGATTTACCGCTCAAGGTCGTTCCCAAGAGTGATGTGTCTCTTGGCAGGCCTCTCTTAAAAAGATAAAATTTTGAGTGTTACTAACACTTTTCTCTTGCACCTAGGACCACGAAAGCCAAGGGAGAGGATAGTGTGTGTTAGAAGTAGGACCACTCGACCAACTCTTTGCACAAGTGTGCCAAGCATGAAAAACACTTGTTCTTTTTAATCTGTCATTGCAATGTGATCTAACTATTTGGAGATGTTGCTCCAACAATCATGGTGTTCTTTTTAATTTTCAAAGGCAATTGTTTGAGTAAACTAGAATTTGAAAATCCTGGTCAACTTAATGAAAAACACGTTTGCATGAAGTAAAATTGCTTTGAAAATGAGACAAGTTGATTGTGAATTTTATTTGCACCAAAAATGGAAGTGTGGATTGTGAGTTTTATCTTGATGCAAGAAATAAAATTTGCCTTGTTGATTTTAAGCACCAAAACGAAGTTTGTTTCCTAACTTGCAAAAAAAATAAAGTTGTTTTTGTATAAGTTTGTTGTTCTTTTTACCTTTGAACAATGAAATTCTTTTTAAGAGCACCAAACAAATGTGTGATTCTTTTTTAAAAGCCCAAATTTGAAATGTGAAGTTAATTTTAAACCAAAATAAAAAGTGAATTCATTTTTAAAACCAACTTCAAAAAACAAGTTAGTAAAAAATATAAATCTACTTTTTAATCTAATTTAAATCTGCACAAAAGAGAAAAATAGTTAGTAAAATCCGCCTATTTGGTGGGCTTCTACAAGCCTAATTTTTTTTTTTTTTTTTTTTGGTTACAAGGTGATTTGTACAACGTTTTGTTACAATAGCGCTAGTCTACGTTTGAACAGAGGCACTATTTAACACAAACGCACTAAAAGAAAGGGAAAGACAGAGAAGGGAAAAGCACTGAAACAGAGTGAATAGCGCCAAAATAATGTCAAACGCACCAAAACAGTGTCAAAAGCGCAACCTGTGTGACATTTTCAACATTCAAACATGTTATTGGTTAAAAAAAAAAAGTTGATCTTTTTCGTGTTCGATTCACATCGGGTTCACCAAATGATGCTCTGCAAAAAGGATTAGAAAATCTGTTTGATGGCAACACACACAAGAGCACAAGAAACAAACGTTAGTGTTAGCAACAAAAGATTATCCTAAACAGGCATATCAAGAGAGATATTAAGCATGAAATAGAAAGCATATAAACATAGAATGAAATAGCTAATCAAGATGCTCATAGTTGCTCCTCCCTTGTTCCTCTCCTCTCCAAGTCCCAAATGAGTGTAGCTCTCAGCTTTTAGCACTAGCCATGGATGCCATATGGAGATTCAAGATAGTTGAATATGATAAGCAAATACTATGCAAGAGTAGATAGTGATGCTATGAAAAAGCTCTATGCTAATGCCAGTATAACAACAATACTCTAAATGCTTTTCCTTTTGCTTGAGGAGAAGGGTTCTATTTATAGAAGAAATGGGGAAATGAAGGGTTAAGATTGAATGGTTTAATCAAGGGCCAAGTTTGAAAGTTGGGGATCCATGTGCACAATTGGCACCAATAAAATAGTGACAAGTGTCAACATAGGATTGGGTTGAGAGAAGAGGTTGGAGGCATTAAAGGCCTGAGAAGACCTCATGGTTATCTAGAGGCTAAGGGTCAAGTCCAAATTAAGATTATCCACTGGATTAAGAGTTAATCCAAAGATAAACCTTTGTGCAAATGTTTAAGAGATAATCATGGTCAAAGCATTAATGGCCTGATGAGACCTTTGGGTTGGGTAGAGGTTGAGTCAAAACAAATGTTTTAACCATGTGGGAGGGTTTGAGGTAACCATTAATGGTTATTGGAGACTTTGGGGATTAAGTGGTTGAAGGTTGAAAGCCTTCAATGGTTATCAAAGACTTTGAGGGTTAATTTGTTGAACACACAAAGCATTAATTGCTTTTCAAAGACTTTGGAGTCTTTGAGAAGTGACTCCAATTTGCTTAGGAATGTGACAATATTTAGGGGATGGATTAGGCTAATTAGGAAGGGTTTAGAAGAATCTAGAAGGGGTTTAGGCATACAAGTGGATTTTGTAGGAAAATGCAAGTGGGAGAAATTTTGGTATTTTCAATTAAAATAAAATCATTTATTTCAATTAAATGGTGTAATTTGCATTTGGATAAATATTCAAATAAATATTAATTTATTTAAATGAGAAAAATGAAGATAAAGCATTAAAATGCTTGAAGACTTTGAGGGAAACCATTAAAGGCTTGAAGACTTTAAGGAAAACCGTTAAAGTCTTAAGAAGATTATAGAAGGAAGCCATCAAGTTTGAAGACTTTAAAGCCATCAAGTTTGAATACTTTAAGGGAAACCATTAAAGGTTTCAAGTGGGTGAGGATAAATAGGATTTTAAATAAATAATTTATTTAAAATAGTTGTGCAACTTGCTTTTGTAGGAAAATACAAGTGGGTGGAGGATAAAGGTGATTTAAATAAATTATTTATTTAAAATAATTGTGCAACTTGCTTTTGTAGGAAAATGCAAGTGGGTAGAGGATAAAGGTGATTTAAATAAATGTTAATTTATTTAAATGTGAGAGGTGGGATTTTGGGGGATTTAAATAAATATTAATTTATTTAAATGTGAGAGAAGATTAAATAAATATGATTTATTTATTTAATTAATGGTCTGAATTTGGTTAAGTGAATTAAATCAAATAAATTGAATAATTTATTTAATTAATAGGAGAATAGGGTTAAGATGAATTAATTAAATATTAATTTAATTAATTATTAATTGATGGTTAAATAATCAAATAAATACTAAGTATTCATTTAATTAAGTGGACAGATTTATGTGACTACATTTGCCCCTCTTTGAGACGGTGCGGTTTATCGCGTCGTTTCAAAGAAAGAAAAATAGGAGTGAAGAAATGCCCCATAAAATGTAAATTTAATGGGTGGTATGCCCCCTCGAGAGATAGGTCGAATTTTATTATATTTTTTTTTTTTTTGTGAAAAATCGGGCGGTCTCTTGAAAAAGAATGAAAAGTGGAGGGGATGTAGAATAGAAGAAATTAGAACTAATGATGAAAGAATGGGAGAAAATGGAGTGAATATGAAGAAACAACAAGCCAGCGAGTACCCTGAGGTCATGCAAGAGATACATAGCAGATGTAGTGTGGGGTTTTGATTGATGCTATACAATTGATCAAAATTGGTTGGACAATCTGGTGCAATCGGTTGAATTGCCCCGGTCAAGTCAAAGCGTGACAGTTGATGTCAGTTGGTCGCTTGAACATGATAAAGTCTGAGTAAGTGAATCAAAGTGACCTAATGGTGACTTAGACAATTGATGTAATTGTCCGATGAAGTCAAGGTATATGAAGCAAAATACTCGTTGAGACGTAGACAATTGATATAATTGTCCGTTGGATTGTGTTTGATTGGTTGATCAATTGATAGTATGTGCGTGTGATGGATGGTTGTGGGGAATCATGGCAGCCCCATTGAGACTAGGTCATTATGATAAATGCCTGATGCAGTCTAGGATTACCATAATTGATTACCTGTTGAGACCCGAAGATACTTGATCAAAGTATCTGTTGATAGTCTAGGTGTGTGGGAGTCGATGTATCTGTGTAGATAGAGTAACTTGCTTGATTGTGTGGATGAATGAGGATGGGAAACACAATCCCTCCTATTAGAGATGGATGGTGATGAACGTGGCTTGATTGGGTTGATGGGAAACGATGAAGGATATGTGATGTTGATTATTGAGATGGGGAGGGTTGGGGGGGTTCGATGTTAGAAGAAATGGAGGACCTATGACTCATTCCTATGGAAGAAGAGGAAAATAGAGTATGCATTATTATGACTATGTATGCATGATATGCAGCTATTATGAATGTATGGATGGTTGGAATGCAACGGAATGCAGTATATACAGATGAGATGGAATGACGATCCATAGTGCTCTATTTTCATCATTGAGCTTTTAAAATGTTGGAAGAGAATACAAGCATCTTGACATAATGATTCAAGATGACCAGAGTATTTCTTACATGGATTTGATATAGCAAGTTAATACAAGCAACTTGATATAATGGATCAAGTTGACCTGAGTATTGCTTGCGGAACAGACAAGGATTATCTCCGTTCATGCATGACTTGGATCGTCCTCCTTGATCTTAGGCTGATCATATCCTGAGACAAGTGCATACCGTACTAAGAAATAAAAACCTTTATCCAAATTGGATGAGGAGGAACCAAAGAATGAGCATTGTACCTGTAAACAAACACTATATACATAAAGAATAAAGAATATGGATCCTTGGTAATGGTTCATGCTCATATGGTCGAGGTATACGTTGTAGTCAGCAAGCTGTAGTGATCTATGACTGCATTTTTGCCTATGATCACATAGCTTAGTGAACTTCCCATGTAGACACCATTAGTACATGCCCCAGAACTTCATCGGAAATAATGCGCAAACAATACAAAACAATGCTGCAAGATCCTGATACAGATAAACGAACGATTGTACTCACAAATCAACCAAGTATTTGATAGCTTAACATAATTTTCTTATCAAAGAAAATGTCACTTTTGTCTTTGTTTTGGTAAGGAAGGATGCATCCTTGTTGAAGACAGTTTGATTGTTGATGTTGATTGTGTGGTCGATTGATAAATGGTCATTTGTGTGAGTATTTTGTCAATGTTTATTTTGGTATCTGCATGGATGGGTATGTACAAGGTGTTGTCATGTTTTTGTGTGATTTTTCAATGGTTTTGTCAATGTTTTTGGATTTTGAAATTCATCTTTTAGGGTGGTTCGATGGGATCTTGAAGCCTGCAATGATGAAATACTTGCCCTTTCCTACCCAAAATGGATAACCATTAAGAATGTTCCAGCTTTCCTTTGGTCCTATGTTGACAAAATTGCGGAACCCTTGGGGAAAATTATAAAAATTGACTCTTCTCCCTCGGTCCTCCCAGATCTTGATGCTAGATTGCTCACTGCATTAAAACCAGGCATGGCCTACCCTGCAGAAATTGTTATTCGACTCCACAATAAAACCTACTGTTGTGTGATTGAATATATGGTTGGAATAGATGCTTGTCACTTTTGTAAGGTTAGTGGTCACTTTAGAAGCAAATTTCCCTTATTATCGAGCAAATTTTCAAGGTCCAAAACTAGGGCCACCGGTCCCCCCCTGTATCTAAAGTCGTACCCTCTGAACCTGCCCCTGCGTCCCCCCCTCATTCCCCTTCCTCGCCACCCCCCCCCCCACCTATTTCTTCTCTCCCCCCCCTCATCGCCCCCCACACCCCTCCCCCTGCCTCTCCACCCTCCTTGATGGCTAACTCCATCTTAGACTACAACAATTCTATCAAAGAGGCCCTCACCGTTGCTCAGCCTCCCCCCCTTGCCCCCTCTGAATCAGTTGATACTCCTTCCCATATCTTTAACCCGAGGACCCTTAATGCTCAACAACTAGTGATGGAGAAACTGAGAAAAGCAGCGGAAGTAAGGAAAATTCTTCAACTAAACCTCCTCAAACAGAAAATGGAAATTGGGGCCTCTCGGTGTCAACTACCTGACCTTGAGGACATTGATAAAGGTGCTCCAAATATGGCAGACATCATTAGTAGGGCCTTGGCCCAAGACTTTGAACTATCCACTAGCAAAGAACATAATGGTCTCAATACTGAGGACTCCCTTACCCTGCAAGGGGATAGGGGAGGAACTAATTTGGAAGAGGTGTCACCAACCCCTCTAGATGATTTTGGTACTTTAGAGAACTCTAGAGGAGACCCTGCTAGTGGTGCCCCCTATATTGCTAGCACCCCTATTAGTGCCTTGAAGACAGAGATAGATACCACTCGAGTTGTGGAACCCACCATAGACCCCTTCACTCCAGTGGAAGCCAATTTCGAACAAGGACTGACAGTCCCTCAAGATGGATTTATAGTGGTTAAACATAGGAAAGATAGGAGGAAGAGATCTCCTAAGAACAGCAAGGATAGTGCTAATAGGAAGGAATCTCTAGGCCCTAAGTAAATCTCAGAGGCAAGGAAAAAGAGAGGTAGACCATCCTCTTCTATTGCATTTGATGCTAGCAATATAGCAAACAAAGAGGACTGGCTCAAGTGTTTTGACGGATTTAAATCCCAAACTGAACCTCCCCAACCAGGTGAATCATGTTGAAGATTATATCTTGGAACATCAGAGGCCTGGAGGCCCCTGATCGGAAATACATCATAAAGAGATTTCTTAATGCACATAAGAATATGGATTGCCTCCTCTTACAGGAGTTAAAGGCAGTGGGCTTCACATTGCAAATTGGTCTCAAATGTATCTGGAGGGAGGCCACCTCTTTTTACACTAACCATACCAAAGGAAAACGTGGATCAGCCATACTCCTTATCCCTAAATGGGCCAACAAAGTAGTTAACTGGGGTCAATCCCCCAGTGCTAGAGCTATATGGGTCTCCATTCAAATGGAGAACCAGAAGTTTGGAATATGCTCTATATATGCCCCGAATGACTACAGAGAAAGAGGTGAACTTTGGAACTGGCTAACAATGCTAGAGGATATCCCTTGGATTATTGGGGGAGACTTCAATATGGTGGAATCTCCCAGTGATAAAAAAGGGGGCAATAAATTTGAATGGAAGGGAATGGAAAGACTTCAATGGGATAGAATGATCAATAAACTACATATTTTTGACCCTATTGCTGGGAAGAAAGACAAATTGAACACTACATGGTACACCTGGTGCAACTATCAATAGCTGAATAAAAGGATCTACTGCAGACTGGACAGGTTCTACCTCAATAAATCCCACTTTATGGTAGACAAAGGCCCTAGTGGTGACCACTATTCTATCTCCCCATACACCCTCTTAGATCACCACCCAATAATAATGGGAATTGACCTCTCCCCAGAGCCCCCCCCCCTCCTCCTTAAGAGCTTCTTCATTTATCCTAAACACTAGACTCCTAGAAGATGAAGACTTATGCTCTGCCCTGGCCTTTATCAAACTGTTTAACAAAAAAGATAGGATACAACCCTCTAATGCAGATGCCTGGAATGCAAACATTAAAACTTGGACCATCCTTTGTCAAACAGTAGGCAAAAAGAAGGCCATGGATGCCAGGAGGGTAGAAAGACTTCTCCAGGAGGATCTATGTAATGCATAAATGAATCTTCAAAACTCTCCGAATGATGAAAACCTCACCTGCACTCTGATGAGAATCAAAGATCACCTCAGGAGGTTTCAGAACCAGAAAATTAAAGGGCTTAAAACCAGGTCCAAACTAAATTGGCTGGATTCAGGGGACAAGGGTTCCAAATTCTTTTTCCACATGCTCAACGTTAAGGAAGCTAAGGTGAACATCAACACTATATGGGATAATAACACTCACATCACAAACTCCCAAGAGATCCTGCAATGTTTCTCCCTCTATTATCAGAAGCTTTTCGCCTCAGAGGCAGTAAATGAAGAACACAGGCATGCGAGAGTGCTTATTAAGCAACTGACCCCACCCAAAATTAATGAGGACTATGAGGTTTTGGGGCGCCCTATTTCAAAAGAGGAAATAACCATGGCTATCTCCTCTATGGGCAATGATAGATCCCCTGGTCTAGATGGATTCCCAGTGGAGTTCTATAAGAAAAATATTAAATGGATTGTAGATGACCTCCATGCCCTATATATGGAGGCTATATCCAAAGGAACCCTTGGCAAAGAGATCAACCAAGGGCTTATCAAACTCATTCCCAAGGAGGGAGACAAGACTTTGGTCAAGAATTGGAGGCCTATCATGCTACTAAATGTATCTTACAAAATATTAGCTAAAGTAGTAGCAAATAGGTTAATCAAAATACTGCCTTAGATTATTAGTCCTACCCAAACAGGATTTGTGAAAGGCAAGTTCATCCTTGAGAACTTGGTGACCTGTTGGGAGTCTCTAGAGTGGGCCAAGACTTTCGATCAGAATGGGGCTATGTTACAAATAGATTTAGAGAAGGCATATGATAGGATAGAATGGGGATTCATAATTCAGATGCTAGACAATTTGGGCTTCCCAAACTCCTTCTGTGGGATTGTCTAGACAGTTCTTAGTGATGCTAATGCAGTTGTGGAAGTAAACGGACTAAAATCTAATAATATCACTCTTTCCAGATCAATTAGATAGGGGTGTCCTCTTGCCTCGACCCTGTTTTTCCTGGCTGTAGATGCTATGCACTACATACTAATAGACTTCAGCTTATCCCCTAAGGTTAAAGGAATAACACTCCCTAACAAAGAAGAGGTCATCAATATACAGTTTGCATATGACAAAACTATCCTCTTCTCCCTAGGAGAGGAGAATCTAACACATCTTCTTCACAATATCGAGATATTCTGCAAAGCATCAGGTAGCAGAATTGCCCTCCACAAATCTACCCTGTTAGGTTGGACTGATGCCCCTCCTATCTGGCTGTCTAAGTTTGACCTAAAAAGGGGAGGCCCAGCTACCATCATTAGATACCCGAGCATCCCTTTCTCTGTCTCTCCGAACTTGAAAGAAATGTGGGAATGGTTCAGAAATAAGGTTGATAAGAAACTTACCAAGTGGAACCAGAACTTCCTCTCTCTAGCAGGTCGCTATCAGGTTTGTCAGAAACTTCTATCTTCCTATAACATTTATTGTACCTCAGCCTGGTTATTCAGCAATTATCAGTCAATAACATTCAAAAATAGATCAAGAACTTCCTCTGGTCAGATGGAAAAGGCAAAAAGAAGCAACACATAGTTAAATGGGACTGGTGTATCAAATCTAAGACTCAGGGAGGTATGGGTCTCAAAGACCTTAAACTTCAAGGAACAGCCCTGGCTGCCAAATGGATTTGTAAAGCCATTGATGGCAACGAACACTGGAAGGTGCTTGTTAGAAACAATATCCAATGCTCCACCCCAAAATCAGCAAAAAAATGGAAGAACCCACCCATCAGTGATCTAATTGTTGGGAATTTTGAGGTCTCCCCTGCAAGGTCAGAAGTCTTCAAGTCGATATGGAAAGCCTGGAACCATGTTAGGCAATACATTAGCAATAAAGACATAATAGACAAGGAAGGATCCCTTGATCTGAAAAGGTCTATATGGTGGAATGTTCTACACAATGGGAAACAACTAGCCTATCTCCAAGGATGCTCTACCCTGAAATGGCACAACCAGGGATTGATCTCATTTGAACACATTCTGCAAGATGGCACCCTGATCTCCTAGGAGTTTCTTAGCTCTAAATTCAACCTCCCCCTCTCCTAGGCCAGAACCTACTCCATCCTAAAGTCTGCACTTGATCCCATCCTTCCCGCTCCCACCCCCGCCCCCCCCCCCCCCCCCCCCTTTTAGCCTCTCTTTGCTGGATAGATGGATCTCCCCTTTTTCTAACCAAAGCTAAAATGATTTACTCTGCCCTTATGGATTCTGTGGATATCCTTGACCACCTTAACTGCTCCTAGAACCTTTCCTGGGACTCCAAACAATAGCATTCTACCCTCTCGAGATTCTGGACTTCCTCGACTGAACCAAAGAAGAATTTTTTTGCTTGGAGACTCCTTCTGCATAAGCTGCCACTAAAAGACAACAATGGAGACCCCTTACTATGCAAACTCTGTCATATCCCTGAATCTGTATACCACATCTTTTTTGGTTGTCATTTTGCTAGAGAAGTCTAGACTCTATTTGGTATCTCACTTAATAACAATTGTTTTACTATTGAAGAGATGGTATTTGGTTATATTAGAGGTGGCAAGAAACATGCTAATCTTTTCTGGTCTACTTTCTCTTTGGAAATTATGTGGATCATTTGGAAATATAGGAATGATGATGTGTTTATGGAAAGAGTAGGAACCTCACTGAGTCTCTTAGGAGACTCATCTTTTACCTTGTTGCTATGTAGGTCACAGTGGTACTAAGACTGGAGGAAGACAAATTTGACAGGTGGCTAAAGAATGGCTCGACTCTAGTCTTCATAAGAGAACTCTCACATGGCTTCACATGGAACCGCATGCGAGGCAATAAGACTCATTTTGAACAAGGGCTGATGAGGTTCATGCAAGAGATGGAGGCACGACATCAGAGAGAAGACTTCATCGAGCTGGAGCTGGAAGGACTTCCCTCCCACCCGTATAGAGATCAGTTTGTCGAAGGGAATGTACTGGTTTGGTGTGAAGGAGAGCTAGGTTGGACTGCATGGCTCCCCCTAGTGGGCGATAACAATGACCCTGCTTCCTCCTTTGTGTTCAGTTAGCTGTACCCCCGTGATGCTTGGACACATCTATCATTTTGTATAATTTTGTAATTCAGCTCCTATCCAAATGTTCATATATCATATATTGAGCTCCTGGCTCCTACATCTTATGTTTTAACTTTGTAGACTGGCTGTATGGTTTCCAGCCCAAACTCTCGAATTTTGTAACTACTGTTTATATGATGCTTAATACAAAAAAAATAGTTCTATTTTTTCAAATGAATTTAGAAACTTGTCATAATTGAAATGATAGAATATAATTGATAAAATGTTTTAATATAAATTTTTACAATATATTCTATTTTTTCATATATGAAATTAGAAACTTAGTCAATTTAATTTTTTAAATATATTTAATAAGATTGTTATAAAAACTTGTCATAATATATATAATTTTAAAATTTTAATGTTTATTATTACTTAATTAGTAATTAGTAATTGATTATAGTTTAATGTTAATATATAATATATATTAGTGTATTAATTTAGAAACTTATTTAGTAAATTTAAGATTTTTTCATATATTACTAATTATGATTATTTTCTATTAAGACAATGATTTTCATTTCTTCCCAAAAAAGATGTGCATTGCATTTTGGTGTGGCTTCAATCTTCTACTTTTATATTTTTTGACAGTTAATATTTTTCTTAAAACGTCAAATGAAAGGCATTGAAATGACTAGACTGTCATCAAAAATTCATATGACGGGTAGGGGTGACCGTCAAATTCAGACCTGACCTACACTGAACACTTTTTTTTACTTCTACTCTTTTGATAATATTTTTAAGATAACTTCTATCACACTTGTATTTTTTTTAACATTTTTAACTTTTTAATCTTCTTTAACATAGCTATAAATTTTATTTTTATTAGACAAATGTAGCCTTCTCTAACAGATATATCTTAGGGGCATAAATATTTTGTAATTGTAGAATTTATATAGCTTTTTATTATGGAAATTTTTCTTTGTAGTTTTAAAAACATTAATTAATTTTGAACTTTTACTATTAGGATGGAGATTTTAGCATTAGAAAATTTTGAGGGATGAAAACTATTTTGGAAGTATATAATTTATGTGATTTTGTAGCTTTTATTTTTACTTTTCAAAATATTTGATTTAACTTTTGTGACAATCAATTTTATTTCTAGCTTTTATTACTACTTTGATTTGATTAATGCCACTTTTAATATCAAAAAACATAGAATTTAGGTTGTAAATTTGAAAATAAAATATCTTCACATTTTTAATTTTTATTTGATTAATGTAAGATTTGGAAACATTTAAAGAGATGGAAAAGATTTTATAGGAATAAGTTAGGTATTTTTCACTTATGTTTTGATTTGACTAATGTAGATTGTAATGTTAAATAAAATTCAAGGAATAATTAATTTTTTAAATACTTTACATTTTTTTTTAAATAAAAAGGGTAAAAACTTTATTGAAAATCAGAAAAAAGCATTACACAGAGAACCAAAGCCCCGAGGCCCCCGAGAAAACAACCAACCCAACCACAAATCAACCAGCTTCGAAACCATCCATGTCCTTAGTGAAAATCTTCTGCAATTCCTGACAGTAGTCCCCAAAGAGATGCCTCCAACCTTCCACTTTCCAATCACTATCATGATCCGAGGCCCACTTGGCCAAGCAGTTTGCCACTCCATTCCATTTGTGAGGAATATGGATGAAGGACACCTGCTCCATTAAAGAGCTAATTTGGAGAATCTGTTGAGCAATCCCTGTCAATTGCCACTAAACCCCACTCACCTTCTACTCAAACAACAAGTTAACAACAATTTGTGAATCCAATTCACAAATCACCTTCCTACAACCCAACGCCAAAGCCCGCTCCAGTGCATAAAGAATCACAAAACCCTCCATAAAATTGTTAGACTGCCATCCTTTATGCACCAAAAAGAAGAAAACAACCTCCCCCCTGCTATTCCTGCCAACACCCCCTACGCTAGTAGGGCCTGGGTTACCCCTAGATGAGCCATTAGTGTTAATCTTGATAAACTCATCCTAAGGGGGTATCCACCTTCCCACCCTTTGCACCTTCTTAATAGCCTATCTACCTCTCCTGACACAAGCAGAGGTCGGAGATAACTCCTGCAATCCAAGCCTACTCACAATATTTGCCTCATCTCTACCCAACGGGAAATTCACCTCACACTTAGCTTCCATTGTCTCCTGAATCATAACAGTGATCCTATTCCAAACTTGTTGAACAAATAATTTGGCCTCACGAAAAATCTTCCTGTTCCTTTCAAGCCAGATTTGCCACAGAATGAAGATAGGCCCAATATACCAGACAGTCTGGAGGAAGGAGGACAGAATAGGAGGTCTGCCCAAACTGCTCCAAAATTCCACCAGAGAATCTGCATGGACACAAGGATGCTTCCACACCCCCCACCAATAGTGCCAGATAAGCATAGAGAAGGGGCATCTGAAGAACAGATGAGAGGAATCTTCCTCTCCATTACCACACAAAACACAGATAGAAGGCCCCAAGAATCCCCGCTTGCGGATATTGTCCCAAGTAAGACACCTATTCCAAGCTAAAGTCCAAGCAAAGCAGTTACACTTCAGCCAAGAAGCATTATTCCACACCTATTTCCACCAGTTCACTTCTCTTCCCTCAAGTCTTTGGCTCATCAATTCCCAGTAACCACTAGCCACAAAAAAGATGCCCTTAGGATTTGGAGACCAAGCAAGCCCATCCCTACCCTTCAGATAGCTACAGTGTCTATTCGCCAAAATGCCCTACAGCTCAGCACATTCCTCCACATCCCAACCACCAACCACTCATTAGGATTCTTCCACCTCTCCAAATCTAGCTGACCGCACCTATAGACAACCTTAAAATCACTCACCCTTGACCATCCTGCATCCAAAAACCTCTGGCCTAGGTTTCCAAGGTTAGAAAACTGATCAAGGATGGGAGGGTATCCATCCCAAGAGTCATTCTAGAAAAGGACCTCTTCCCCCCTTCTGCAAATCCAAAAAAGCCCTGCCTTAGTGAGAGAAGCCCCCCTCTTGAGCGTGTACCAGATCGATGAGCCCTTTCCTTCAAGTGGATATCTAGGGATTTCCTCCAACGGAATCCTCTACATATATTTGTTGGCCAGAATCCTGGCCCAACCTCGATCTTGCTCAACACACCACCTCCAATACAATTTAGCTGCAAGTGCCTCTCCAAAAAGAATAGATTGCCTTAACCCAAGCCCCCCCAACTGCTTTGGGCTACACACCAGGTCCCAATTAACCAGACTCCACTTGGAAGAGGAGAGATTTCCTGCCCATAAGAATTGCCTAGCCAGAGAGCCCAAACCCTTCAAGAACCACTTAGGAGCCACCGGAAGCATACATCAATAGGTCGGCAGAGCTTGAACCACCGACTGAATCAGTTGAACCCTCCCTACAAAGGATAACCATCTATGAGTCCAGTGATCAACCTTTGATCAGAATTTATACAAGATTCCCTGCCACAACTCCCTAGGAGGGTTGCCAAGAGAGATAGGAATTCCTAAATAGGTCAAGGGCAGGGAGCCAATTCAGAATCTCAGTATAAAAGCAATCCTCCTTTGAATAGCTTCAGGAGTGTTGAAAAAGAGGATAGAAGACTTATCCTCATTAATCAACTGGCCAGACATCGCAAGATAAACATCCAGGACCTTACGCATATTAGAAGCTTCGTTGATCCAAGCTAGCCCCATAAGGGCTGTATAATCCACAAACTACAAGTGAGACTGCGGCTGCAAGTCATTACCCCAACTCTAACCTTGAATATTACCCAGGCCCACATTATGCTTAATCAGCCTCCCCAGACCCTCAGCAAGAAGAATGAATAAATAAGGGGAGAGGGGATCCCCCTGGTGGACACCCCTAGAAGCATTGAACAACTCAGTATGGTCCCCATTGATAAGCACGGAGAAAGAGGTGGACGTAACACAACTCATAACCCACTGGATCCACTTGTCAGCAAAACCAAAAGCCCTGAGGATCTTCTGAAGGAAGGACCACCGAACTATATCGTACGCCTTAGCCATATCCAACTTGATAAACATAGCCTTTTCCTTGGAGGTTGCCATAGAGTGAATGGTCTCCGTAGCAATGACCACCCCATCTAGAATTTGGCGGCCTCCCACAAACCCACTCCGCTCCTCCGAAATAACATTCCCCAGGTACTTCTTCAATCTATCTGCTATCAGTTTAGAGATGATATTATAAATCACATTGCAGAGAGAGATAGGGCGGAACTAGCCTAACCAGTCGAGCCCTTCACACTTGGGGATTAAAGCAATGAAGGTTGCATTCAAAGCCCTCAGCATCTGCTTATTTCTCTGGGACTCCTGGACAACATCCAATAGATCTAGCTTAATAATATCCCAGAACTCTTGAAAGAATTCAACCGAGAACCCATCTGGTCCAGGAGCCTTCCCTTTCCTCATGTGGAAGACAATCCTCTCAAGTTCTTCCATAAAGATAGGATGCAAAAGCTGCTCATTCATCTCCCTCGAGACAAGAGAAGGGATGCAAGCTAGAACCATATTCTCCTCCACTGTTTCCCCCTGAGATTCTTCCCTAAAGAGGGACTGGAAAAACTAAAGAGACTCCCTAGACATCTCCTGCAAGGATAAGCACTGCTCACCTCTATCATTAACCATAACAGGAATGGAATTTCCGTGTCTCCTTGCTTTCACAGAGTTGAAGAAGAAAGCAGTATTCTTATCCCCCTCCTTGAGCCAATCAATGTGAGCTCTCTGCTTCCAAAAAATTTCTTCCCTAATCTCCCATTCCTCGACCACCTTGATAGCCTTGTCTTCCTCTCTAAGCAATTCCTCTGACAACCCATGCTCTCTGATTTCCCTGGTGATCTCATTCAACACAATTTGGGCAGCTTTATTCTCATGAAAGATGTTCCCAAACCCTTGACGGGTCCACTGTTTAAGCTGACACTTAACAAATTGCAACTACTTGGCAAAAGAGAACATGGCAGTGCCAAAGGCCAGCCTGCCTTTCCTCCACCAGTCCGCGACCAGAACTTGCAAAGAGGGGTCCTGAAGCCACATAAGTTGAAATTTAATTAAAGGTGAGCGGGCAACCTAAGCCAAAGATGAAACCAACTTGATGGGCCAATGATCCGACCTGCTCCAGTCAAGAATCTTAGAAGTTGTGGACCACCCCCCGCCAATCCAAAATCAAGAAACCAGAAAACGATCCAACCATTCAGCAATCCAATTCTCTCCCACCCTCCTGTTGTTCCCAGTGAACAAGCCATTGCTAGGCTTGATGTCAACCAACTGCAGCAAGGAGATACTATCCTGGAAAAGGACAAAATAAGGTTCCAACCACATTACACCCCCTTCTTCTCACTCAACTCTAGAATGGCATTGAAGTCTCCTGCCATAATCCAAGGATGAAAAGGGGCCAACCTTCGCATACCAGCAACATGAGACCATAAGTTTTGCTTACCCTGAAGATCAATGAGAGCATAGATATTTGAAAATAAGATGAATTCCTCAGTCTTGAGACTAGATAGCACCCCGAATAACGAGGATTTGGAGGCGGCCCACTAGATAGGGTGGAGCCTTAAAGGGTTCCAAAGACAAGCCACCCCTCCTAAGGGACCAACTGCCCCAACACACTAACACTCGCCTCACTCCCACAGCTTTGGCACAAGACCCATCATACTCCCCACTGAAAGTTTAGTTTCTTGCAAGAAAAGGACATCAGGTGAATGATACCTAATCAAATCCCGAATAGCTTTTTGATTTTATCCAAATCCTTCTTTCTGCCAGCCTTTGAGATTTTTTCTGAAGCACTTTTCTTAATATCTTTCTGATGAAGACCCAAGTGAACAGAAGACTTACTAGTCTTAGCTCTAGTCAATTCCAATTTCAAGGCTATCGGGGACCCCTCCCCCCACCCAAATTCACCTCCGAACCAGGAATGAGTACCAACTCAGGCCCTACAGCCTGCTCCATCTCCATTTGTTGGCTTCCGATCACTAACAAGGCCTGGGAAAAGTCCTCCATAACTCTTTCCAGAGCCCCCCTGAAGCCCCCTGATCCAAAGGGGTTAACCCTGGATTCACTTCCTATTGACTGAGGTCGTCCAATGCTTCAAATCTGTTAAAGGTATCCTCCTCCTGTCTCTCCTGAAGGGACCTCTTCTGGCCTCGATTTATGTTCCTTGTCTTAACTGAAACAAAACCCTCAGCACCCACAACATCAGCCACCATAGCACTTTTTCCTTTATCAGCCCTATCTTGACTCTGGGCTGGTTGTTGAGGTTGGTGCACCACTGGTTTATATCTAGGGCATTTACATTGTAAATGACCATACTTATGACACAGATGACAACGAAAAGGTAAAGTCTCATAATCTAGTTGTTGAACCCATGAGTAAGAACCCGCACACATATCTATAGCATCTAGTAATGGTTTACTAAGATCAATTTCAACACAAATACACGCAAAGGTCATTATCTTTCTCCCTAAGGTTTGAGATGAAGATCCCACTGGTTTCCCTAGCAGAGCAGCTATCATCCGTAACACATCCTCTTGACAGCATTCCACTCGAAGACGTGGTAGACGGACCCATACCGGAACCCTGTTTGGGAGCTCCTCCGAAGGGTTAAAGCCCGCATGCCAAGGTTTGATGAACAACCCCACCTGGTTGTAAAAATATGGGCCTCCTTCAAAAACCCTATTGCAGTCCTCCATACAATTGAAAGTAACCATGAAATAGTTGTTCGCCAACAACATAATCTCCATTTCCCCATCTGGTGCCCAAGACCTCTGTGCCCAGTTTTCCAAGAACTGCAGGGAGACCCTCATTCCCAAAAATTTGCAGTAGAGCAAGTGTTTTGAAAAGTACTCAACGTCTTTAGCTATCATCTCTGGAGGAATAACCAGCTTCGGCCTTTCACTGCATCTCTCCAGGCACCCATTAATCTTTGTAAGGCGAGAACTACCAGTACTTCCAGACCCTAGTTCTGAGGAGAATAGATTATTGGAAAATTTCTTCATATTCTGAGGTGGGGGTTTAGAACCCACGGCAGCACGAAATTCCATGGTTGGAGCCACCTGATAGACCTCACCACCAAAACTCGACATCGAAGCTCAAAAAGATTTAAAGGGCGACAAAGGGCAACCAAGGACCCCAATCCGAGGAGCCCCTTGAGATAGCGCTGCCCCTAAGGCTCCCCCCTTCCAAGCTCCTCCGAAAGAAGACACCAAATGGACCCCCCAAACCCACGGGAGCCCCACCGGAAGCCCACTACCCGCAGCAGTCCGGAGCCCTTCCTCCCACGTAGCCAATCCTCCCCCCGACGACCGGCAAAACAGCCCTATCCCCCTAGCCACTCCCAACCCGCCAATCTCCCCCGACACCCTTCACTTCCCTCCCCCTCTACACCTGCAACAAGAACCTCCTGCGAGCTAGGGCTTCAAAACCCTAGCTCGGTCGCTCGAAGCCCTCTGCACGCGCGCCATCCAATACTTTACATTGAATCTATGTAACTTTTAAAGAAGATTAATCAATTTTAATATGTGTACACAATAAAATTTAAAGCATAATATATTGAATATTAATATGATTGGTATGATCTAGGCTGCGATGTCGCTGGTGGCTCCGTGGGTTAGGGTTCCTGCGGGGCGCGGTGGCTTCCCTTCCGAGCGGAGCACAATCAGTTGGGCATCCATGGTAAAGCATGGAGCTGGCAGAGAGAGATGGCAAGGCAGGTTTGGGTCTCCAAACGAGTGACAGGGGTTTAGGGCAGCCGCTGTAAAGGCCCATGACAGTCGTGCTGGCTTCTGCTCCCAGTCTCGACCCCATGCAATGCTTGATCAGAGGATTGGCCTGCTACCAAATAGGCAGAGGTCTCCCCATGATAGAGATATTTAGGGTCATTCGTTTTCGAATGCGGCTGTCCCGGCCATGTCGACTACTGTATCTCTGTCAGAGGTGGTGAAGAAAGAGGTTGATCATAATGAGCATAAAGAGGTTGATTTGCTCTAGACTTTATAGCTCATTTACATTTATCTTTTTATAGACTTTCATATTATATATATTCATGCACGTACATGGAGTTTAGACTAGATTATACTTTATACCTGGTTTGTGTTTGATCAGATTATACATACATTTGATTATATTAGATTTATACACGTGTATACATTTGATTAGATTAGATTTATACATGTTTGAATCTTATATTAGATTTATACTGTGTTTGATTAGATTAGATTTAAATACATGTTTGATTAGATTGTATATTTCACATGCATGTATGTAATGAAGTTTAGACTAGATTATACTTTATATCTTCGTTGTGTTTGATCGGATTATATAGATTTATACATGTGTTTGATTATATTAGATTTATGTTTGATTAGATTAGATTTAAATACATGTTTGATTAGATTGTATATTTCACATGCATGTATAATGAAGTTTAGACTAGATTATACTTTATATCTCCGTTGTGTTTGATACTAGGATTACATATATTTCCACTGCATCATGTGATATGAAGTTTAGACTAGAGATTATATATATTTCATGCACATGTACATGTGTTAGATTATATATTCCATGTGCACATGTACATACATGTTAGATTATATATGTACCTTATGTTCGATGGATTGGACTGGATTATATATATATCACGTGCACATGTTAGAAATACAAGTAGATATGCATTAAAATTTAAAAGAACATGTTCAAACAAAAGAGTATGTATGAAATGAACAAACTAAACTTAATAGGTCATGTATTGAATAGTTCACATGTGGTATGTGAGCTTCTAGGTATGTATACTGTAGTTAAATAGTTGACAACATGTACATGTCCTAATTACAAATGTCCTAATTCCATATTATATCAATTTTACAAATGTACATATTACATTCTAATTTAAATATGCATTTTTTCATTAAATTATTTTAACTAGTGGTCCTTAAAAATTAGATGCATTTAGAATTAGATACAGTACCTTATACATACAAATTAAACATGCATTTAAACATGTACATGTACTTGAATTAACTTTGAATACATCCTAATTTGATATAATGTATTTAAACTTAAAAAATATTTATCCTTTAGTTTCAAAGCAAGTTAAGAGATCTAGAATTTATCTTGAGTATTAATTCAATTCATGTGGGCTAAACCACATGTGTACTTTGGATTACTAAATATATATATAGTTCATACCACATCAAGTGGTTTAGAACGCTCTTCAATAACACTTAATATTTTGTCATGATCTTCACTATCTAGTCTCCACTTTTGAGACTGCCCTTGACATGGAACTGTTTGAAGAATTAGGCCAACAGCAATGACCAAGTGACTATGCTGATATAACTTGTTGTCAATTTGGTATTCAGTGAAATGAATCCCATGTTGAACAATTTTAACTTGTTTGAAATATGTCCCTTGCACTACAACTGATCCTGCATG
This sequence comes from Cryptomeria japonica, assembly GCF_030272615.1. Lineage (NCBI taxonomy): Eukaryota > Viridiplantae > Streptophyta > Pinopsida > Cupressales > Cupressaceae > Cryptomeria > Cryptomeria japonica. The sequence goes on from NC_081408.1 coordinate 485,960,740, forward strand.
TACATGTATATAAGAAACGTGAGAAATTAATTAAAAATTTCTGTGCGTAAGCAATTTGTACATGTACATATTCAAATCAGAAGTCAAACCTATGGGAAATGACATTCCATCACTCATCTTAGACTTCGATAACTTCTTTCTCTCTTCTGTACAACGCAATAAATAATAACTAACACCTTCTATATTTCCATCTTCTGCTATGACTGCAAAAATATCTCTTGCAATTTGACACAAGTTAAATAAATTCTAAGTTATATGTCATTTTTAAGGAAATATAAACATGTGTACGTCATGTATGTACCTTTTTTAATCAATCCTGAAATATGATCATAATCACCAAAAATCAAAGGAATGTCTTCAAAGTTTTCATCCTCAATTGAATCCTCGTATGTGTCAGAAACATCTAGTGGCACCATTTTCCATTCACTAACATATCCAAGCTCTTGGTTCTTGGAATCAACATAGTTTTCGAAAATGCATTCAGAACAAAAACATGAATAATCCCTAGTGTATAATATCCATGGGCGATTATCTGTACTCATGACACAATGCAAAGATCTTGTCCTCTCCACGCTTTTGTATCCATGCATTGATTTCCTATCCACATCTGCAAAATGTACATGTGTACAAGAATGTACATGTAGATCAAGTTGTTAAATTGAAACATTTGAACTAGGAACATTTTTTTTAAAATTAAATAAAATACTAAAAGAGAACACGTGCCGGTTATCTCCCAAAACACTCTATATGGAATGGGTTTGTATGTTCTTGATGATGATTCCCCAGGATAATTAGGTTGCTCAAAGTGTTTCTTACACCATTCAACAACATCATGTGCATCTTCTTGTAGCATCCTAAAATTGCGACACTTGCAATTTTGACCGCATTTGGGTCTTCACGATGGTGACGCAACACTGAACCTGAATGGAGACCCCGAAACTTGTTTACGACATCAAAAAACTGCATTTTTCCAGCACCCTGCCTGATCCCTCCTTGCACCCTGTTGTCCCAGGAGGTGGGACCAGAGCGCCCAGCGCCCTGGTCCCTGGCCCTATTTTTGGGCCCGGTCTCCTTTGGGGCTTCGGGTCTTTTTGTTTGCAAATTGGAAAATTATCTTTCCTTGTCGGCCCAAGGTCGGAAAAATCAATCTATCAACCCTAATTGGCAAGTATATAAACTACATTTTCCTCTCCTATTTGGGTAGATGAAAAAAGAAGGACATGTGTGTGCAAGACGTGGAAACGATACTCAAGCATTCAAGCATTCAAACATTCCTTCAAGCAATTGATCATTCTGAGTCTCCATTCAAGGCTAAGTGTTGCATTCAAGACAAGGATTCAACCATTGAAGAGGAGATCACATACTACAACATACAACATACAACAAACAACAACATCTATACCTTCGCACATAAGGATACAAACATCCTTACAACAAGGTATTAGTACTTGTTTTACATTACAATCATTTACATTTACAGCATTTCTCATTTCTTGGTTAATTCCAAAACCGGGGTTTGACCTAAAGGCAAACCCCTAATCCCTAACCCCCCAATCGTCTTCGCTTTTTCTGTGTGTAGGTTGCAGGTACGCGACTGAAATTGAAGATCTGGAATCCTTGTGCAGAGACGAACAGATCCCCCTTCGTTTCGTGGATTTTTCGGAGGACCGTGTGCATGCCGAGCGCCATCGTCCCGTCAACTTTTTCTCAAATTTGCAGGACAACGCCGTATCAACATTTTACTGCTAATTCCAGGTCCGCAGCTTCATCCTATATCCCTATCTCAGTTTATAAGCGAATCTTTCTCACTTTCTATGCATTCCTAGCTTGATCATTCTATGCACATTCTTTACAAAAGAGGGTAGCCTTGCTGTCTTAACCCTTGAAACACATTTAGAATCCAATCTTGCATTGTGTGGGATTGGATCTTGTGGGTTTCAACCCCTCTTTTGAATGTAAAGTCTCCCCTAAGTGAAAACCGTCAACCCTAGTAACCTCCCTTCTCTCTCCTTGGAATTCGAAGAGGGGAGAGCAACTAGGGTTCGATTGATTTTTCCACTTTACACTTCTATATGTTCTCCTATGTACTTTATTTGATGCTTTCTTAGAGCACGTTTGATACAAGCTCCTGCACCATCATGTTCACCCTTTCCATGACCACTCTCAAAAAAACTCCAAACATGTGGTATTTTGTCATTTCGATGATATCTACATAGTGCATAAAATGGCCTCGAAGATTTGAATTGTGCCGCACATCCATCAGACCAAACAAAATGTTTAACTATTGTTATGCCTGATCTTTCAAATATTCAAAAAACTTCTTAAAGCAATGTTGTACAAAAAGTGTGTCGTGCTCCTTATCATCACTGATATAGAAGTGGTACTCTTTCTTAATGACACGATTTTCAAATGTACTATCAACACCATCCAAATTCATCTGTGCATGTCGATAAGACACATGCACCAAAATAGTGATTTGCTTTGAAAAGTAATACTCTGATTGAATCTCTTTTTGATGTGCAAAAGAGTAATTCTCTGCGAAGTCAACTACAGATAGAATAGTTCCAAGTGGGAAAGTGTCTCTTAATCTTTTAAATTGTTCTGCTTACCACTTGGAAAAAAAACCATTGCATATGTATGGTTTTATCAACTTACGAAAATTTTCCATAAATGTTCCAATAGGTATTTCCTCTTCTACATAATCTAGCCTTGTAGATTCCTTTCCAAATTTTGTTTCAAATTTTTTGTACTTGTAACTCTTGCAATTTACCATCTTCCTCGTGTCAGTATCTTCATCTCTCAAAGGCCATTTAGCCAAGTCACCGCATGTTCCACAAATTCCTCTTATTCAATTTATTTGACCGATTGCATTATCATCTGATTTATCACATAAGATGGATGCTATGAATGAACTTGTTCATTTAGGAGGAGCATTTTCAAAACCATCACTATCTTCTCTAATATTTCGAAACAACTAATAGTACAAGTCAAATTCGATGTGATAACGACAACAACAAGTTTCGAAAACTTTGTTTAACTTCACATAATATGGCCTTAACCGTTCAAACATGGTTTGTCCAATCTTTATATGAGGGTTTGTTTTAGTAAACAATATATACAATTCATGTTTTGTTGTGTCTATCCAATGTTTTACATGGAGATCATAATGATCAGGACCAATCCTTTGCTTGATAACATCTCTACTATTTGATGAAGGATGAGTATTATCATTCCAAAAACTTGTCACAAAGTTCCTAACAACATCTTCAATTCTATCAGAATGAGGAGCTCTACACATAATTGCCCAATTCCCTTCTGAGGTAGTATCATCCAAAATCTTTCTCCTTTTAACATATTTAGATATTGTCCTTCTACTAAAACCAAACTCAGATGACAGTGAAGAGATTTGTCTTTTTTGAGGCAATCTTTCATTTACTAAAGATGTCAACATCACTCTTCTTGAAATGGTCTTATCTAGTTTTCGAGATTTTTTACCAATGTTCACCAAACCTTTCTTAACGTTATCAACAATAGATTTTTGTAGGTGAGAAGTTTTCCTCTTTTGACTTGTTGTATCTATACCCAACAATTTCATTGGATCTATTAAGTCTTTATGAGTAAGTACAATTGAGAACAATTGAGCTTTTTCTAGTGTAGTATCAAGATTGTTGAAATGAGACATTATTTCTTTTCCACTTTTATTCATTGACCTCCTTTTAGTATGTCTAGGTTCTTCACTGAGATGTTTCAACTCATCCACATCCATTTCAAGTAAATGATCTAAATTTTTATAAGAAATATTTCTCTTCACCTGTTTAGCTAGATCCACAATATGCTCATCCATATCAGTGGTAGGAGGTAAGGAGCCTGACCCCTCTCCTTCAAAGGTCTCCATTGGTTCAACTTGGACAATCTCCTCCCTATGTTCATCAACTATATTGTGTTCTTCAACAGGTTCGTTTGCCTCGACTCTCGCTTCAAAACTCCCTTCTTCTCGAGCCCGTTCTGAACATAATTTAAGAGTTTGTGTAAGGTTCTTGAATTAATCAAAGATTATTCAATTAGGTTTAAGAATAGGGGTGACCTCATGTATTAATTTGTTATGGACCATAATGTAGGTGGACTATAATTTGTCACATCTGTGTATATTTAAGACCTATTATTGCATAATAGACCTCCTAATCTGAAATGTTTTTGCATGTACGTGAAGTCATATAAATAGTTCACCTAAATTATTCAACATGTTTAATAGACCTTATAAATTTATGTCACATTTAAGACCTATAATCAATGTAATAGTCCTAATAGGCCTTATTATTAAAATCAATATGACCACATATGAAAAAACATTTCACAATTAATATACTTAACTCCCCTTAAGATAGATATATTATGTGATATTAAAGGACCTATCACATGAAATTACTTGTACATGTAGATTAAATAATCAATATATATATAATTTAGAACTTAGAAATTATGACATAATAGGTCTTATTAATTTTATGACTTAATAGGTCTTATCTATTATAAATGGACTTAATTATATAGGAGAAAAATGCAATTACACAACAAGCAAGTTGATGGAATTTGAAGTTTGCAAATACACATGTATTATCTCAAATTAATTATTCTTTCCAATTAAAACAAGATTATTTTTAATCCTATTATTTCCAATTAATTTAATTAAGATTTTTTAAATTAATTTTCATTAAAAATATTGAACTAATTAATTGTTACGTAATACATATTAAATTAAATAGAAATAAAATTAAAAATACATACTTGCTTCAAGATATCTTTGTCTTCTTTGTTCTCGATATCTTTCTTCCGTTTCGGGAGAATAATTCCTTGAAGTCTTATTTTGCCTTCTCTTCTTGTTCCCCATGCTTTTACAAAAAACCTTCAAATTATTGCCCTCAAAATAATTTTCAAATGTCTTCTCTCATCCAAAAATGCAAATTATTTTAATCATTTGTGTGATAAAAAATGAAAAAAATTATGGACATTTATATGACTCCACAAATGAAAAAAAATAAAAAAATGCGTCGGCCAGAGTTCGAACAAAACCCGACAGTTAGAAATGGTTGGGTTTGTACGAACATGACCATTACAAAAAAGTACGGGCCAAAATCAAGCCTATTGGTTCGAGCGAATGGGGGTTCGCTTGAACCCCTTATGGTTCGAGTGAACCCCATTCGCTCGAAATACTGTTCATTCGAACCCTCCAATTAGAAGTTTGTCCAAAAAAATTTTAGAGTTTTGAAGAATTAATGACTTCGGAGCTCTGATTCAAAGCACGAATGAAATAATCTTGATAACCCAAAAATATTAGATGGTAGTACTCGGAGCAAGCTTTCCAACAAGTATAATTTTGTTGTATTTTGAATTTATTATGTTCTTGTTTTTTTAATTTTATGGAAAATTGGTTTTTCACCGAACATGAACTTCTCTGTTCAACGCATTGGGAAAAATAAGAAACTAATTCAAAAAAATTCTGAAAAATATCTATGCCCCTGGTATTGATGTCTTCTTTCTAAAAAAAAAAAAAATATTGAATTTCGATTTATATAGAACAAGTTATGTGTTCAAACGTAAACCTATGTCTGAATTATGACTAGTCGGACTTCAAAACTTTATAAAACGAAAAATATTGAACATATCACTATAAAACCAAATGCAAGCCCTGGATATTGATGTTACAAACCAAAATTTGAAAGAATTGAGTTTTTATCATTTATAGAAAAAAAGTTATGCATTTCGGGAGGCACATCACTCTTAAAAAATGTAGTTTGTTGTAAAAAACTACTTTTCGAGGGAGATGGAAAATTTGAAAAAAAATCATTCAAAAAAATTTGAAAAAAATGTATATAGAATCTACAAACAAAATGCTAGAAATCACTAATTTACATCATCTTCAAATTTTTAATAGTTTAAAAGTTATAGTTCTTGGAAGTTGAAGATTATTTTAAAAATGTACATCTCAGTGTCAAAAGTGGCAAAAAAGTGGGAACCATTATTGTGAATTCACCCAGGGGTTTTTGGCCAAGTCTTGGTGCTCTGCATAAATGGATCTCGGATCATTGGGAGCCCATTTTGGACGACAGTGTGCAGATCTACCCTCATGCTTGAGGGTTTTTTGTTGTGGTGTTTCAGACTGTGGAGGACGGAAATAAAATCCTTGGTGGTAGCCAATGGTGTTGGGAGGACATTAATCTTTTGATGCTTAAACCATGGCATCTGACTTTCAACCTCGAGTCAGAATCTTTTGATCGCGCTCCTATGTGGATTAGACTTCCAAACCTTCCTTTGCAATACTGGTTTGACTCATGTTTTGAAGCTATTGGGAACTCCCTCGATAAGTTTTTATTGATTGATGATGGCTCTCTTAACTTACTTCATACTACTTTTGCTCGTGTCTTGGTGGAGATGGACACATCCATGGATCTCCCTTCAGAGATCTCTATTTCTACTTCAAAGGGAAGTTGGCTACAGTCGGTGGATTATGAAGGGATTCCTTTCAGATGTAGGAGATGTTTTAAGATGGGACATAATATTGATTCCCGTGCTAAGCAAAGGGTGAAGAGTCTAGCTTCATGGTGGAAGGATGTTTCCCCCCAATCTTATACGGTGGAGAAGGTGGCTGGGATTCTGAAATCTCACCAGGACGTCGGGGGTTTGATCAATGATTCTATTGTGAAGGTCCCAGAACTTTCAAATGATGGGCAAGATCTGGCTGGTGGATTGGTTGGTGAGGGAGTCTTTCTTGAGGGTTGTAGCTCCTTTCAAGATGCTATTGGAGGTATTCAGTTGATGGAGGATGGTCCTAGCTCTCAAAGGGGTTTAAATGTAGGCTTGGATGAGGGGAATCAATTTGAGAAGCATTGTTGGGATAGTAAGGGGTTGGTAGGAAGGGATTTTCAAAATCTGAAATGTTTGGAGGATGCCAAATCAAATGGACGGATAGAGGTGAAGCGTAAAAAGGGTAAGCGGGGTATGGTTGGGAACAGTTGTAATGACCCCCCTCTTGAAGGGGGAGATGGATCTGGGGAGATGGCTCCCTAATTGTAGCACCACCTGGTTCGAGCCAGCTCAAAATCCCGAGCAATAAATAAAAATCACTATTACCGACCAAAAAAAAAAAAAATTTAAAGCATAATTTGGAACAAAAATATCTTCTACTTTTTAATTTTGATTTGATTAATGTAGTTTTTAGCATTGAAAACATTTGAAGGGATGAAAAAAATTATAAGAATAAATTAGGACAACTATCATTGTTGTTTTGATTTGGCTAATGAAGATTGCAATGTTAAATAAAATTAAAAAAATAAAGAATAATTTAAAATACTTTATTTATGTAACTTTTAATGAGGATAACTTTAGTTTGTAGGTTTTAGTTAATTAAAAATTAAGGGATGACTTTTTAAAATAAGGATAGAATTTATGTAATTTTGAAATTTTTTTATATTTAGTCTTTAATTTTGGTGTACATTTTATGTTGGGGAAAAATTTTAAGAGATTTAAAAAGGATACAATTTATATTAGTTGTCAACAAATAATAAAAATTAACATTTAAAAAATTCATATCATTAGAAATAGTCTACTCAAAATCTTTAAAAAACCTACATTTTGAAAAACTACTAAAATGGAATTAATATAAATTCAAAAATCAAAATACTAAAACAATACAAACATATTATAATCATTTAATTGAGATTAAAAAAATATTTACATTCAATAAAATACTATGACAACCTACTAGAAAATATGGTGGTCCAAGCTTAGGAAGTGGGCTGACACCATTGCACCTCCATTTGAGAGTGTATATTTTGAATAGTAAATTTTTTTAATATGGATTATGTATTATCAATAATATATTTAATAATTAAAATATTAAGATTAAATCTATAGTATTAAAAATAATTTAATTTTTATTATAAACCTCATTAAAATATATTTGTAACCTTAAAATTTAACTCAACATCTTGATTTTATGTTCAACATTAATCTTATACTTTTATTGTAACACTAAACCTTAATCGCGAACAATACTACATTTATACTATGTAGTTCCCCACTTACTTACTTGAGTACCTAAACTAACCTAATCTCATTTTAATATGCATTAATATTAGGACAATGCTACCACAATGTTAGTTTTAAGGCTACCACATTGTTAATTTTATCAGGATAATAATGATTTTAAAATTAATATCATTTGTGATTGCAACAAAGTCTAACTATATATTTCCTCAGTAATTGAAATCATACTAAAAATATTATACAAAATATTAAATTCAAATTAATATTTATCAAAATTCTAAGATATTTAGATATGTACAATTTTAAGTTCCGACCTATACCACTTATATAATTATTCAACTTAATAAATAAAATAGAAAGTATATTTTAGTGTCGGCTAACCATTGCACCTCCTTCTCATGGAGGCACTATTTTAAATTACTTCTCACCAAACTTATATATTTAAATTATTTTGAGGAAAGACTTTTCTAACGAAGACTTTTCTTTTGAGGATAGGAAAAGTCTATGTATATTTATTTTTAGTTTAATTACGGTCTGGTTTTTTTCCCTCGGAGCAAAGACTTTTCTAACAAATACCATATTCAATTTGAGGATTAATGTACCTAATGTTTTGCGGGCAAACAGCGATCTGCAGTCTGGATAATTGCAATTGTGCGGAAGGAAACGCAGTGACCAGGAGCTGCAACGCCAACAACAATACCAGGTATTTTGAAAACTAAGACTCTGTTTTATTCAAATTACTTTTAATTTCTTACTTAGGAACAAAAAATTTAGAAAATTTGCTACCTTGTGATATTGATTCCTCGGAAAGGGCTAAGTGATGGCTCAAATAATTTGTTTGGAGGGCAATGGTGACTCAATTTAAACAGTTTAGGATAAATCTTTACAGTTGACAAGCCACTTCCTTGAGCGCTTCCCTCGCCGTCCCCTGTTTCCGCATAGGATTTTCAGACTATGATCGGAAAGTTGAAGATAAGCTCAATTGAGTGTGTGATCTTCAATCGGACGGTGCAGGATCCCTTTGCCCCTAGAATTTCTTCTCCCAATTTCTTTGCGGTGGATAATTTGCTCTCACATTTTGCAAATACGCTTAAATATTTTGTATCCTGATCAATCGGAAAAATAGCGGAAAATTCCGATCAATCGGTATTCTTGTTGACGAAATCGGACAGCGGAGCTTGCCAACAGTACACATTATTTTTCTTTATTTAAATTTGCAGAAGCTTCAGATAAAATACACAACTGTGCTATACTGTTTTTGAGCTGAGCTTCAGAAAAGAAGATTTAATCTTGTACACAGAAAATAAGAGATTTTAGGTTTTAAAAAAGAAGATTCAAACTTGAACACCGAAAACGGGATTCAGGGAGAAGGAATAAAATTATAAGGAAATTGAAAAGAATTGAATGAAGAATGGAAAGTTAGAAGATTTGTAAATGTTAATTTAATATAGTATTGATTGTAGGATAACATATTTTAGTGGTGTATTCTATGAACATTCATTTGTGGTTCTCATTTAAGTAATTTAATTCAATCTATTATCATATATATTTGTATTTTTTAGGAGAATATAATTTATTTTTTTATTAGACACATTTTTATCTATAATTTTTTCTAGATCTTATTTGAGTCCATGTTCTACCTCATCTTTGTAATTTCTTAGAAACCATTAAGAGCTTTTGCTGATCTATTTTCATTAGAAATGTTTTCAACTATAAATAATTTTAGATATGTTTCAAGCTCATCAACATCTATCATAATTGAATTTTTGTATTGATTGTCTTTTTGTTTAATGGAAATGTCATAACATAATCCTTCTTAATTTATTTATTCTATTTATTCTCACCTCTTCCATTCTAGTAAATTTTCTTTCCTAAGTTTGTTTCCAAATTTCCCAACTTTAATTTTGAGATGTTTGACCTCATTTTTCTAGTTTCCTATAAGATCTTTAGGGACCTCTATACTCATTGGCAACATTTTCATCTAGAAAAATTTCTAGATTTTTCTTGAGCCCATTAGCATCTCTTATATTTGAATTTTTGTTGTAGTTTCCATTTTTTTAAATGGATGTGGCATAATACAATATTTTTTATTTCTTTGTCTTCATTTTTCTTACCTCTTTTACCTTGATTTTTCCTTCCTCAAGTTCTCTCTACATCCTCAAACTTCACTTTTTAGATGTTCCACCTCATCTTTTGAGTTTCATATAGGATCATTAGGAACTTTTGTTGATTTATCTCCATTAGCAACATTTTTAACCATAAATATTATTAGATCTTTTTTTATTTTATCAACATCTATCATAATTGAATTTTCATCATAATTGCTTTTTTTTTGGAGGTGCTATGACACAATCCTTATTTATTTATTTATCTTCATTGTTCCTACCCCTTCCATTGTGACATTTCCTTTCCTTCTCTAAGTTATTTCCAAATCCCCTAACTTCATCTCTTAGATATTTGGCCTCATTTTTCTAGTTTCTTGTAGGATCATTAAAAAAAAAAATGATCTTCATTAGCAATATTTTAGCTATGAGAACTTTTAGATTTTCTTGATTTTGTTAGCATCTATTATAGTTGAATTTTCTTCCTATTTTCCTTTTTTGTTTAATTGAAGTTTCATAACACAATCTTTATCTTTTTGTTCTTTATTCAACAAATATTTCTCTTTTTGGTAGATTTTATAAAAGGGAATTCTCTCACCAAGAAACAAAGTGTCCATATTCATAATTTTTTGCATTTCAAAGGAATACACTTCATATTCAATCCATCAATTAAATTTAGACTCCTTACAATTAAGACAATATTGTTTGTTGTGTCTTAGATTTAGCTCAAAATAAATCCAACCATAATTCATTATTCCTTTTCCATTTCTAAGATGGTGGTGTCTTCTTTTATTCAATTCTCAATATTATCATTAACATACCTTGGCCAAATTTAATGATGAATCTTGTATGAGATATCTTGATTGGAAGGGTGTTTCTTCATTCTTAGGTAATGTGTCTTATATATTCTTTACCATTTGGATGTCTTAAGTTTTAAATTAATATATAACTGTGCTATAATGTTTTTTTGTATAAAATTGTATAGAATATCTAGAATTATGTAGAATTTTTTGTAACAATATTTCAGATTACATTCTATGATCTATCATAAGATAGAATCAAAGAATGTAAGAGATCGTAAAATTAAATCTTAAAGAAAGTAAAAGTAAAATAAGAAAAACATAAAGAAAAATAAAGATCAATAAGTTAAGGGATTTGTAAATACTAATATGAACAATCTCACACTAACATATCTCAGTGATGTATCTTATGAATACCCACTTTAGCTTTTATATAAGCAATTCAATCTATCACTATTGTATATTTATATCCTTTGATAAAATATGATGATTCTCCCATTTTAGATTTCTGTTATGCTTTCATTGAAATTCTTTGATTCTCGATAACTTCTCCATACTTTTAAAATAGTTGTTTCCTTCTTATCTTTTTAACAGATGTTTACTATGGGTTTCTGTTACTTGCTTTAGTGTGTCAAAGACAGATAATTTGGATGTTGAAATGCTTTTGCATCAGGTTGCCGTCATAACCTATAACAATGGCTTCCCAGAAATCCAGCAAAGAGTCTCGTAGCGAAGTCCTCAGGAGAAAAGGAAATGAGATATATCGACAAGTTTCCAATGGTAGTTATGGACCTTGCCTTCTCAGACACAAATTAACTAAAGCTCATCAGTTGTATGAAGAAGCACTCGACGCTGCAGGATCCACCCATAGCAATGAGAAAGCTTCGTGCTATAAAAATTTGGGTTCAGTGAATTGGCTATGGGGAAAAGCAGAATGGAACATATACATGAAAGAAGAGGGAGGCAACGAAGCTTTAACAGCGATCTGGGCTGCCAAACAGCATATATCAAAGGCTCTAGAGTTCCATATACTGGCTCTTAAATTTGGGGAGCATGGAGAGAAACCTTCAACGTGGCTAAAGCAAGAAGAAGATACTTTAACCGAGATTTTTGAGTGGGTAAAGGACCAGCTCTCCAAATACAATATATGCTTCGAGCCCATATTGATGGAGCTCTGTATAGAAATGGAAAATGCGGGTTCCACAAGCAGCCAAAAGAAAAAGGAAATAGCAACTATCCTACTCTGTCTTCGACTGGAATTCATCTTCAAGCAGAGCATCAAATGCATTGCGGAGGACACAGAAGGGATAAGAATGGAAGACATTGTTTACAAACGCTGTTTGAGTAAACTAAAAGATTGTTACCCACCCTTAGTCAAGGCAGAGACTATTGTCTATTCTACAAAGGATAAGAATCTGATAAAAGAATTTGAGAGCCTGAAAGAGCAGGTTTTATTTCATCAGTGTGTATGTGAATCAGTGCAAGCACGTTGTCAAGGAGACGATTTGCTTCGGAGAGCTTTGCTTGACTCTGAAGAAATTGGCGTGGAGCTTGTGTGGGATGCCATTGACTGGTATAGGCATTCTATTTCTCTCAGCAAATACAAAGATCTGGAGAGTGAGGCCATCTCACTTAGCCGCATTGGCAAAGTATACTCATCTGTCTTGAAAATGGACAAGCAAGCCCATCATTACCATTATGAAAGTGTCAAAATTGCCTTGACTATCATGTGTCCCCATATAGCAGAGTCTGAGTGGTACAAATACTCATTACAGAAGGTCGATGAACACCAGAGGAGGAAAGTGGACGAAGAGAGAAAAGAATATAAAAGAAGACATGCAGAAGATGCAAAAGGGCTTCAAGAACCAATTAATGTGATCAAGCGTGAAGGGGAAATGAGTGCAGAGTCTTTCTTGCAGTTCATTTACAGAGAGCACATTCATCCAGATCCTAGAAAGCGACTGATGGGTAGCATTGAAACTAAGGACTATGTTAAATTGGCTCTTAGAAAAGCCATAGTAGCATACCATCCTGATCATAATGCCCAGTATGACCGGGACTGGCAGGTTCTCTGTGAAGAGATTTCAAAGATTTTGAATCTCAAATATGAGAACTTTAAGTAAGAAACAGTGAAACTCTATTCACTCTCAATCCTTTTTTTTGCACTGTTTTGGGATTATTTTGGATTCACTCAGAACATCGGTTTCTATATGTGGTTTGCAATTTTTGAATGAATTTATCCATGAAGGATTCCATCTATTGGAGCTAGATAACTTTGCCTTAGGTAATGACAATCTGTTGGAGTGGGATTTGTTTTGTATTTATGCTGTTTTTGTTTTTGAATTTGATTATGTGAATGTTTTTATATCAACATTTTAAATCACATTTTGTGATCTATCATCAAAATGAAATAAAGATTTAAGAATTTATTTTGATAAAAAACTTATTTTTCTATTAATGAAATCTGCCAAAATGAATTCTGAAGGTCAAAAATGCTTTTCAGTTTGGAACTGCCTTGCTTTGTCTTCTAACTGGTGCTAGAGCTTTGAAGGCCATTACCTATGGAATTTCAGGGTGTTGCTTCTAATACTTCATCTTCTATGTTGTTGATGTTGTTAACTTCTGCCATATTTTTTATGTCATTCCGTTACTCATGATTTCATTTGCAATTTGTATACATTTAAATCATATTGTGTGAGAATAAAGAATTGCATGATGGTATATGTTAAATTGCCACCTAGCTTGGGCTATGTAAATTCTATAGAAGTGGTAGCACGAGTTTGATTAGCTAGTTCTTGTGTGGTTATTTTTATGGTTTATGGGGTGATACATCTTTGGTATTGAGTATATTTATTTCAGATTTGTTTGTAGATTTTTTTTTAAATTGTAAAAGATCTGAACTCAGCACCATGTAGGTGCCTACAACATGAACTATGTTATTAAATCAAGTATCTTTAAGCATGATGGTACAGAGTTGAGATATGAAGTCTACTCAATTATACTTTAGTCAGCACAGTGAGATGTGAGGAAGGCTTTGTAGACTTTTTCAAGAAATGTTTTTAGAAGAATTTATTGTTTCAATTTTTAAATTTTCTGATTGTTAATTCAAATGAACAGTTTTAACAAGATTGCATACCCATTTTATCTCACTTCTAGCCGGGAATTGGAATGGGATGAGTTTGCAAAGGGAAATAACCTTTTTTTCTTATTAATTGAACAATGCATAAAAATCAGTATTATTAATATACATTAATTAATTAGAATAGTTGGTAAAATAGTATTATATTAGTAAAATAAATGTCTTGGGTTAGAGCATTAGTTTTAGGAACAATAATAGAGAATGATTTTGATGGATTGTAATTTCATGATATGAAGTAGAGAAAATAGTTGTATCTAGAATGCAAATTGTATGAGGTTCAATGTAGAATTATAGCTTGTTGTGGGTCAATCCCACAACTCTTGGTCAATTTTGCATCGTGCAAATTTGCTTTATGCCTCATGGATTTGAGTTAGCTTAATACACACTTTTACTGCTTGATTTGACATGTAGGCTACTTTTTACTACCTAGTTAGAACTATTGGGGCATCATTGAATTGCAAGGGTAAGGGTCATTTTCTCTTAGATTGATCCCCTTGATTAGAGTAGCTTTGACACTCATGGAACTAATTGAAGACAACACTCTTTAGTCATGCAAATTTCTTAGAATCATTGGATCAAGAATTAGATTCCTTTTGGTTGCAAAGTGAAGTGTTCCTAGAATAATTGGATCAGGAATTAGATTCATTTTAAAGATCCAAAGCAAAGTGTCTAGACTATTGCTTCTTGCAATGTGTAGGTTTTTCAATGAATAATCCATGATGAATGAATGTACATTGAATGCCTTTAAATACAAACTTATAGCAATTAATCATGCAAACATGCACATAAGTGGTTCATAATGAATGGTGGGGTAGAAGTTTAAAAATTAGTCAAAAAAAAACTATAACATTTTGGTGCAATTATACATGGTGTGAGATCAATTTGATATGCCATGAGATTGAATTGGTATAAGAAAGTGTCAATGTGGAGATGGGGATTAAATGTCTAGACGTAGAGGGTGATAATGGGTAAAATTAAGGCAATTGTATTGAAATGAGTGTTGGTATATATAAGATGTGTCAAATGAGTATGAATAAACTTATAAATGGAGAGGGGTGGTGAATCAAAGAATGAACCAAACTTTACACAATAGTATGTCATTTGTCAATATGTAAATTAAGTTATTCCATCAAAATAGGCTCAAAATTGAATGGGAATTGTTTGGGTAAGAAAAATTTCACTATTATAGAGTTATATGTAAAGAATACCAAAATATTATCATAGTTGGAAAATTAGAATTAGTATGAATTTCTTAAATTATAATTATAATATGTCAAGTCATAGCAATATCTAGTTAAAATTTGTGATTTGCATACACATTACCAATTTGCATATAGTTTTTTGTCATTTTGAAAGAACATTTTTTTATGTAGGAGCATCCAAGTGCATAAGAAATTCTCATCAACCCAAATGTAACAAGTGATGTGCAAAATTCTTTAATGTGTGTAGTGGTATAGGTCTAATAAAGATGAGATGGTTTGATGCATTGGTGACACATACTTGGTTGGGTGTCTTATGCTTATGTGAACCTAGAGCTCTATGTGTATTGATGCACTTTGTATGATAGCATTCTTTTTTTATCTATAATATTTTGCATCCTGTTTTTCATGTACAATTGTATAAGGATGGATGAAGCACCATCCATCTATTTATTTTGAGCAATTAAAGAAGGGATATATGATGCAATGATCAAAAAGTTGGTAAAATCAATAGATTGTTCAATCATCTTAATTGCTTCTAGTACTTGATCAATAAGAAAGGTAAATGATATTATGGAAGCTGATATAGGTTGGTGAAGAGTGACAATGATAAGAATTTAAGTTCTGTTGAGCTTATGAGACAGAGGGAAGATGTATTCAAAAGTTGAGTCTAAAAATATATTAGGTACATCATGTTGAAACCTATGTGTATCATCTCGTTATTAATATCCCTTTTGCAACTTTGTATTGTAATCTCTCATTTAAATGATACCATACATAAGGATTTGTTATCTATCATGTCTCCTTTCAAAAAATAGTACTTACTATTTATAGTAAGTTTGGTTATCCAAAAATAGTAGATCAAGACTTGTAGAGAAACCAAGAAATATTGCCTTTATGGTTAAAGGATCAAATCAAATTTAATTTTAAATTAATAAATGAAAATTGAAATGTTTTGGAGCCAAATTATGGAGTAGGAAATTGGAAAGCACATTTTAGAATGTTAGGTGACATTTGAAAACTTTTGACAACATGGGCAAGTGGCAAGACAGGAAAGTTAGGAGGTGGAAGACAAGTGAATGGGGGAATTATATAATTGGAAATGAAAATATTCTCCCCTCTTGGTGGTGATTTTTAGTTATGTGTGTTTTTTTAATCAATTAATGGTATAATTTTTATTGCTAAAAACAAAAGTTAAATCATCTGTAGTCCAGCAGTTCGTTTCATCCATACAAAATTTGTAGTCTGAATCTAATGCTTCCTCCTAAAAAACAAGCTAAATCAAAATGACTTTGCTCTACCCCCCAATATATGCAACATATAATTGGCAAGTTTACTCCACCGCAACAATCGCCTTGCCTTTCCCACTCGCACTCCCGCCAAGCTCCATTGGCTCCTCCGAGTGGTCGATATTATCGTTGTCTTTGGGCGGAAATCCAATCCATAGGGTACGCCAGCCTTGCTTCTTCTTAGAACCCCTCGGGCACCCGTGTTTGCGCTTGGAGGATGACGCCCCACCAGAGTGAGGATTTCAGCTCATACGGGCCCCATTTCTCCTGCTTCAGTCTCAATTCCTGCCTTTTCCACATTTTCGGGTACTCAAGTTCACTCCATGCATACCAATCTGCGTTGAGGCATGGTGAACCTCTTTGTTGCAGTTCACACTCCATAGAAGATCTGTGTGCAAAGGAGGTCAAAATTCGCTCATATGGAGCCAGCATCCGTTCGGGCACACAAAGCCAACCCTGTCCCGCGTCATTCTTAGGAAGCTATCGAGTCCTCCACACGACTCCTCTCGAACACAACCTCGCACTAGCCATTCCACTTGCTCTTTATCGTCCAACTCAAAACACCATGTCGCGCACATGGACGCAATGTCCACATTAGTGTGGTACTTGAATTGCGCATACAGATGTTGATCCCCAAAGACAATCTTGGATCGGGTGAGGAATTCCTTCTCCTCAAAGAGCAATACGTTCGCCAGCCTTTCATCTAAAATCGACCCCCAAAATGCCATCATTGGTCTTGAAGCTTGTAGTGAGAAATTGGGTTCCATTCTCGTCGAGTTGCTGTGTCCCGCAGAGACTCGCAGAGCTCTGTTAAAGTTCTTCCTTTCGTTCTCCACTTTCACTAAGGACTTTAGCTTGTATAAGAGGTAAAACTTCATTAATATCCCCGATTATAGCCCGAGAGACATTAATTGTGTGCGGCTCTTCGAAAATAGCAATGTTTAAAAGACTTGACATTGCTCAAGCTTTGCACGTAGGAAGTACTTGATTGCGTCGTCGGCTTGTTGAAATGTGGACGAGCTCAGACCTTTGCCAACTAGCCCGAGAGATTTGGAGTGGATTGCCATTTCTTCGCGCGCCCTTCGTGGGTTGTCGTCGTACGAACTCTGACTTGCATTAAATCCCTTGGGCATATCAACTAAAGAGAGTCATTTCGCCACCCAAGACATGTCAATCAAGGCAAATTTGAATTACTCGAAAGTAGAGCCAGTGGGAGGGAGGACATCTAAGGTTAACTCACCAACTTGTAGACCAAAAGTTTGGTTGGAACACTCATCAACATCTTTATTTCCTTCTCTGAGGACATGAGACACTTTGAAACTTTCAAAAAAGTTGAGTTGATTTTTTATTCATTGAATATCTCTATCAAGCTTTCAGCTTTGAGCTTCTCAAGCTTCCAGTTCTGAGCTTCTCCCTTGATAATGCCCTGCATGATGATTTGGGAATCTCCTTCTAGGTGGAGTTTTGTCACACCTATCCTTCTAGCCCTTTGAACTGCCAAAAAATCACCTTCACCTCGGCTTCGTTGTTGGTACCTGGAGCCAATCGTTGTTTACACCTAGCAATAACAGCTTCATTATGACCCTTAGCAACACAACCTGCACTAGAAGGTCCCAGAGTTCCACGAGACGCCCCATCAAAGTTAATTTTTACCCATCCCAGTTCTAGGGGGAACCAAAGAGACATCCTCATTGGTAAATCAAAAGGATTAACCCTTAGAGACCCATTAACGGGTCAATATTTAATAAGAGGCCAATGAGTCTGTATCCTGTTGTCCCATCTATTATATGGGAATTTACTTTCATTGATTTTCCTGGAAGATGAGATCACTAGTTTCAATATTGATCTCTCAATTCTATTCCATAAACGTTTGTTAGAAAACTAACAAACTAAAACACAAGTTAGAAGCAAGTTAGTTGAAAACCAAGTAGAAACTGAAGATGGAGGAAATGGGCGTTTGAATCGAAGATTCAAACTTGTTCCAACATCCAACAATGAAGTACCTGCGAGCAACATACATGCAAAAACAAATATCTAAATTAAAACAACCGTGCATGCTACAAAAACCTACTCCATTGCACTTCTATCAACCAGGATCTTGTGTTCAAGAATGATGCTCTCAGAAGCACATGCACAAGAGGCTATGGTGAATGAAGATATGAGATGATGAATGCAAATGATATGAAAGCTAGAGAAAGAGAAGTGAGATATAACCAAAATGCAAGAATGCAAACGTGAACTAAATTCCTAGATGATTGGAATGAGAGGGGGTTTGGGTTTAAATAGATGTCCTTGAGGGTGAATCCAATATCAAGACGAATGTGGGATAAAGGGTTGATGTAGAAATGAAGGGTGTTTGTCCCACATGCATTGGATGAGTGAAATGGATAGAGTGAGATAGGATAAATAAAAGGGGTAGTGGATGTGTAGGAGATTTAAGCAAATAGATTAATAGAAGAATATATTAATAGATTTAAGTGAATTAATGGAGAATAATATTACTTAAATGGATATAGAAAATGAATATCATAAGATAAATGGATAATAAGAATATTATATAATAATGGTATTGGTCCACTTAATGATTGGAAAATTAAAATAAGAGGACAATTTTAATGAAAATTTGTATGTGTCTACATAAACAAAATGAAAACATCAAGCGCTAAAACACAAAATCTCTAAAGGAATTTTGTAGGTGCTAATGTTGATTATGGAAGTTCTTATCCACGAGGTGAAGGCATTGCTCCACTACCTATGATGTGAAAAATCAAAATAAAACAAGTAAAAATTTATTTTTCAGGGATGTGGATCTCACTAGACATGCCAAAATAAAGATGATGAAATGAAAAAATATATAAATGGTAAGATATACAAACAAGATATAATTACCTTTACCTTTTACCTTCTTATCTCATGGATTTAGATGAAGTAGATGCATTCATGTCTATTTGATTTGATCTTTTGATAGTTGTTGTTAGGTGGAATGTGGTTGTCTAATAAACCAACAACGTGATTATAGGATGAAGATTATTAGAAAAATCGACAACATAATGGTGTGATGATGGAAGATTATCAAAATGAGAATAATTTTTTTTATTTATGGATTCTTGATGGTGAAAATGGAGGGTCAAAATGTCATATCTAATGGATGATTAAGAATGAAGGAGAAATTGTAAGAATGGATTGAAGACTTAGCCTTGTTACTAGTGTCGCAAAAAAAAATGGATGTGTAAGAGCTAGGTGTGCTCGCACATAAAGGAGCTCGTGAAAGGGACAAGTGAGAGAAGGTAAGGTGGTTGCCTTATTGCATTTGAAAGATGTAAGGTGGAAATGAAGTGACATTTGCTTGCTCACACATGTGTGAGCATGAGGAGGGTAGAGACACTAGCACGTGATGACAAGTTTAGATCTTGATCCATGTAAATAGATTCGATGACTAAGATTGTAGTCACACAAATCTGTCCAGCTTAATTAAATAAATATTCGCTATTTATTTGATTAAAAATCCACTAGCCACCAATTAATTAAATTAATATTTAATTAATTCATCCCCAAACATTCTTCTATTAATTAAATAAATTATTCAATTTATTTTAATTAATTCATTAAATCAAATTTCAGTCAATTAAATAAATAAAATCTTTTTATTTAATTAAAAATCCCCTTTACCTCTTTTAAATAAATTAAATTAAACATTTATTTAAATCATTATCCCCCCCCCACTTGCATTTTCCTACAAATGCAATTTGCACACATTTATTGAAATAAATTAATTTATTTTTAATAAAATCCTATTTTCCCTCACCCACCAAATCCACTTGCAAAATCTAATCCCCTTCTAGATTCTTCTAATCCCTTCCTAATTAGCCTAATCCATCCCTTAATTATTGTCACATTCCTAAGCAAAATGGAGTCACTTCTCAAAGACTCCAAAGCCTTTGAAAGGCATTTAATGCTTTGTGTGTTCAACAAATTAACCCCCAAAGTCTTCCAAGACCACTAATGGCTCTCACATGACCATTTATGGCTCTTACATAACCATTTATGGTTATTTCAAACTTGTCCCCCCAAACATTTATTGTTTTGACCATATTCCTCCATTTCACATTTGCACAAGAGTTTATCCATTGGATAAAAGCTTTATTCTTTGAATAAAGAGTTTATTCATTCAACCAACCTTGACTCTAAATCCCAAAGTCATATCAGGCATTTAATGCTTATTCTCTCCCCTCTCAACCTATCTCACATTGACACTTGTCATTCTGGGATTGGGTTGAAAGCCCTCACATGGATTTGAAATCATTCAATCCTGACCCTTGTTGAGATTACTCAATCTCAACCATCCATTGCTCCATTTTTCCTATAAATAGAGCCCATTTCTTCATAATCCAGATCCTGAAAACTTGTATGCATTTAAGCTATAGGCATTTTTAGAGAGCATTTTAGCATAATTATCTAATATCTTGTCTTTTGGATAAAATCAATCATTTTAGCATCAATAGCATAGTATTAGCTTTTCATTTCACATTTGAAGCACAATACTACAATCTCAATCCTCCATAAGCATCCATAGTGCAAAAAGCTGCTGAGAGCTACACTATTTTGGAACTTGGAGAGAAGAGGAACAAGGGAGAAAGGAGCCAAGACCATGCTAAGAGGCATTTGGAGATGTCTCATTATCTTTGTTTCTTTAGTTAGATATATTAGCATGTTTTTAGTGTCTCTCTTGGTATGTCTTTTTAGATTAGTTTTTGATTGACTAACACTAACGATCTTTTGGTTTTCGTGTGTTGTTTGTCATTTGCTAACCTTGTCCATTTAGGAAGGCGTCATTTGGTGAACCTAACGTGAATCCAAACACCCAAAACTATCATTTTTTTTTTTGTAAACTAACATGTCTAATTGTTGAATTTGTCACACAAGTTGCGCTTCGACGCTATTGAACACGTTCTAGCGCTACTGACACTTTTTCTTTTAGCGCTATTGTCACTACAATAGCGCTATTGTTAAACTTTCAGCGCTGTTGCATTTTTTTTGGCGCTTTTGTTGTTCTTTTGGCGCTATTGAAACTATTTAAGCGTTTTTGCCTCTCAGGCTTTATCCTTCTTTCAGCACTTCTGTGTGAAATAGCGCTTCTGTTCAAATGCATACTAGCGCTATTGCAACAGAATGTTGTAAAACTCACCTTGTAACCGAAAAATTGAAAATCTTAGGCTTGTGGAAGCCCCCCCCCCTTGGACATAGGTTTTACTAACAAAATTTTGGTTTGTGCAGGTTTAAAACTCACCACTAAAATCACAAATTTTCCTTTGGTGCTCTTAAAACACTTAAAAACAAAACATTTACTGCCATTGCAAGTTAGGATTCATCTTCATTTTGGTGCTTAAAATCAACAAACAAATTTTCTTTCCTTGCATCAAACTTAAAAATCACAAGCCACACTTCAATTTTTGGGCAAATAAAAAGAACAATCCACTTGTTTTGATTTTTTTTGCAAAAACAAATTTTACTTCAAGCAAACGTGTTTTTCATTAAGTTGACCAGGATTTCCGAATTCTAGATTACAAAACACATTGTCTTTGAAGTTAAAAAGAACACCATAGCTGTTGGAGCAACATCTCCAAATAGTTAGACCACATTTTGAAATGATGGATTAAAAAGAACAAGTGTTTTACGTGTTTGGCACGCTTGTGCAAAAAGTCAGTCGAGTGGTCCTACTTCTAACACACACTATCCTCTCCCTTGGCTTTCGTGGTCCTAGGTGCAAGAGAAAAATGTTAGTAACACTCAAAAATTTTATCTTTTTAAGAGAGGCCTGCCAAGGGATCGATACTCTTGGGAACAACCTCGAGCGGTAAATCCTTCA
The DNA here is from genome assembly GCF_030272615.1 of Cryptomeria japonica. Lineage (NCBI taxonomy): Eukaryota > Viridiplantae > Streptophyta > Pinopsida > Cupressales > Cupressaceae > Cryptomeria > Cryptomeria japonica. Next base: position 485,983,178 of record NC_081408.1, read on the forward strand.
AGCCGCTATAGAAATCAGGTGAGAGCGAAAGTTGTAGCCTTGGGTATAGTTGTTCCTACAGTGTAACTGGCCGAAAGGACAAATGGGCCCCACCACCGGTTACAAGGCTCTTAAGTGAGTCACTGCAGAATGAACTTATCTCCAAAAACATCGAACATGACTAAACACCTTTAAGTAGTAGCCCACCCGTTCTATTGATTGAGGATATTTGCGATATAATTCAGTGCAAGAGCATAGATGGTTTTGCTCCCAAGATATTCACCATACATATTTCCTTGAGTAGAAACATAGCTTTTTGAAAAGTCACTTGTGGCTTGATAAAAGTGGTGACTCCCCCATCATAGGGATCATCTATTTGTTATGCTCGTGCAAGACTTAGTATATCACATCCTTACCTGCCAAGGCGGGATTCATAAGGTATGTAGTACCAAAGTCAAAGAAATATCAAGATGTGGGCTAAATTTATCACAACTGGCCATCTGACCTTAGGGATAAAAAGTGTTTGAAGTGTGTTCGTTTTAAAGACCAAGTGCAAATTGAGCCAACTTCAGGCTTTGGAAATACATCTTAAAATACATCTAAAAGAAGGGTCATATACAAGTCCAAGGATTGGGTTGATCTAGACCCATACTCATTTGTGCCTTTGAGGCAACATTCTTGTGTTTGTGTGCTTGTTTTGTTTTCTTGTCAAAGAAAAGTCAGAAAATCAATCCCAAAAACAAAGTATTCATCCAACATCTTTTAAAAACAACCAAAAACATCCAAAACAAAGTCCCAACAACAAAGAATCAAAATTTTACGACCATTCTTCACATCTTGTGAAAGAAGAAGCGTCATTAGAATGTCAACTTGAAAAGAAGACCATTGAGCTCAAAGGCTTTGATCAAACGAAGGAAATTCTTCTATATCAATAGACAAATCTTTGTCTCCCATAGAATCTTTCTGCATCGCATGCGTCTCTACCTCCAAGGCAAAACAAACGAGTTTGATTCCGAATCATTGAATCGTAGAGCTTTTATGCAATATAGAGCTCTGAGTTATCACAAAAACCAAGGAGGAAAGATTAATTCCAACTTCTTCCCAAACATCTACATCACCTACAACACAGCTCGAGAAATACCACCAACGCCTGAAAGGGAAGAGGTAGAGTTTGTCCCATTTGTAACACAAAGCTTTTATTGAAGTTGAAAACATTTCATCCTTCATCTCACTCATACATCATCACTTCATCATCAATCCGTTCCAACTCTAAAAACATTAAGAGGTTCTTGTCCTAAGTTCTCTTTTTCGATATTGCTTGAATCAAACACCTCACATCACTTTTTAGATTGTTTCTACATCTAGGATAAGCTCATCCTAAGAAACACATCTACGCGGGTTAAAACTAGTTCATGAGTGAATCCTCTCATTACTAGGTAGTTAAATTTGTAACACATCTCAGATTTCTCTACACCTTATCACATCCAAATCTTATCAAGCAAGCCAGCAATTCAAAAAAGGAATTTCGGTTACATCTACCTTAAAAGTGCTAGAGATCCACATACAACACAATTTACCAATCATCAATCTCTCATTTCATCAAAAACTCATCATCATTTTCACTCAACTTCAACAAAGACTCATAAACAAAATGGCTCAAACCCGATCACAGTCAAGGCAACGAGAAATAGAAATAGAAGAAGAAGAAGAGGAAAATCTCAATGAATTCCAAGAAGCACTTGGAGGAAATGCAAATGACGAAAACCCAAGTACTCCTACTCCTACAACAATAGAAAGGGCTCAGCATAACCCTCTCTTTAACAGATTGTTTGACGAAATACTCAGGAGCAATGCAGATGCTCACTTCTTAAAGCTCACTCAAGAAGGAGCAAAGCTCCCCTCTGACTTTGATCTTGCCCAATTAAGACAAGCATCAGAAAGACAAAGTCGCCATGAAGAGGAAAGAGGTAGAGATCCCATCAGATATAACATTCCTCGAGGTAACCCACCACCTCCTGAGATGTTGCGGCAACAAGTCGAGAATCTCGCCCAACAGCTTCATAGTGGTGTCAAGACTAACCAATTCTCCCTCAATGACATCTGTCCCTATCCTTTTGATAGGAATCTTTATATGCCACCCTTTCCACGAGGATTTGAAACACCCAAATTTGAAAAATATAGAGGAAAGGGAGATCCCCGTGATCATGTCAGAGAATTTCATTCCGCTTGTCTTGAAGTGGCATATGAAGACACATACTTAATGCGCCTTTTTCCCCAAAGCTTGGGAGGACCAACCACATCATGGTTTTCCCGAATATCAGGTGGCATTAGAACATTTGAGGAACTCATCCAGAAGTTCCTAGCTCATTACTCCCATAACATTGAACGCGACATCACCATGGCTGATCTGTGTAACACCAAACAAAAACCAGGTGAACTATTCTCAGTATTCCTGCAACGATGGCGCCAAATGTCTAGCAAACGTTCTCTTCAGTTACCTAAACGAGAACTAGTGGAAATATTCATTTCCAACTTAAACGAAGAAATGGAATTTCACCTGGATGTCAAAGACACAGACTCTTTTAATGATATGATCACCAAGGGTTTGAAATGTGAAAGAGCACTCATCAAGAAAGGACTCATCAAAATCTTTAATGAACCAAAAGATGGTCCTCGTCCACGCTTCAATAGCGATAAACCAAACTTCTGGAATAAAAACAAGAATATCGTCAATGATGGGGTTGTGGATGCCCGGACTATCCAAAATGCACAACCTGTGGTTCGGTTTGCAGGACAAAATCCTCCACCTCAAAACAACGCAAATGTTCCTTCTAATCAAGGTCGCATCACATCTCATGATGAACCAAGACCTCGTCAGCAAAAACAGAAACGAACATACACTCCCTTAGGGGAACCCATTGAAACAGTGTTGCGACAACTCATTTCTCAAAATTTGGTCACTCTACCTAAACTATCAAACTATGAGCCTCAGGTCAAACCGGCATGGTGGAGAGATACTGAACACTGTGAATTCCATCAAGGAAGAGGGCACAAGACAAGTAATTGTCACCAATTAAAAGATCTTATTCAGGATCTTATTGACCGAGGAGAAATTGAAATTGAAGGACATGACCCAAAAACAACAAAAAATGATCATCTGATGTTCAAAAATCCACTTCCATCACAAGATCAAAGGGGTCCTTCTACTTCCAAGAGAGGCACTGATACCACTGATTATACACAGGCTGCGTATAATTACACCGTCGATCATCTGTATGATGCCAATGAACAAATTGCAACAATAACCTTCAAAAATCCCAATTCAAATTGCAATGTTGTTACGCGTGGCGGTAAGGTTACCATAAAGGTAGCTCCACAAGGCACCACCTCCATCCCAAAGCAGTACAATCTTGTGGAACAATTAGACAAAACCCCTGCGCTTATATCCATTTTAGAGCTATTATGCCTATCACCATCTCATAAAACTATCTTGGATCAAGCACTCCAAGAGGCGTCAGTCCCTGCAAATCTGAATACAAACCAATTTTAAGCCATGGTTGGAAGTCTAAAGTCATCACCTTGTCTCACTTTTTTTGAAAGTGACAACTCTTCCTTCCAGCAACCTCATAACGCCTCACTCCACATCGAAGGATTTATTAACCAACATAGGATCAAGCGAGTCTTGATCGATAATGGAGCAGGCCTGAATATTTGTACACTACAGTTGGTCACAGCATTGGGGTATGTAGTAGAATTAGTGGATCCTCGTAAGAAGATCACAATCAAAGCCTATGACGATGCAAAGCGTTCATCCAAAGGAGCTGTGGTACTCCCAATCCGAGTGGGCCCCGTGGTAAAGCACATCATCTGTCAGGTTCTGGACCTTCCTCTGCCATACAATCTATTGTTAGGAAGACCTTGGATACATGCCATGCAAGCCATTCCATCTACCTACCATCAATGTATCAAGTTCCCACATAACGGTGTAGAGATCACAATCTTGGGCAATGCAAATCCCTTTGCATTTTGCCATAATATCAGCCATCAACCAGAGATTACCGTTCCTAATAATAGAGAAGCCATTTCCTCCACATCATATATAAGTCCCGCCTCTCTTGCCAGTTCAAACACCACCATACCGAAGCAGGAAAAGCTTAAGATGAAAGTAGCAGAGGAAGGTCCTGGAGAATACAACTTGAGTCAACTCTTTTGTGTGGGACAAATGCCCACTTCTCCTCGAACACATGGTAAACCATAGCAGTTACTCCAGCAACCACTAAACACGTCTGCATGTACTTTGACGCCTTTCATCCTTGGAAAGAGTCAAGAAGAAGAAACCCAAGATGAGGACTTGGCGGAATGGATCTATAAAGATCCCATCACCACTGATCTACCACAAGTTAAACTTCCTACGGATCAGTATGGCAAAGGCCTCCTCATTATGCAAAGGATGGGATATGATGGTCAGAGTGCTTTGGGATATTGCAAACAAGGACGACATGAACCACTGCTCCCGGAATTAAATCCCAAAGGTAACATAGGCCTAGGCTTTGAAAAAAAGATCTTTCCTAAGCTCGGGTTCAAAGGAAAACCCAACAAACCATTTTGCTCACCTACCACAAAGAAGACACCTTTCATACTCAAAGCACCATCAAGCACCATCCCAACTACCCCATCAAGGCTCAAAACCCCAACACAACTCTCACCAAGGCCACTCATCCAACCAAATGAACCAGTAATCCCATCAGCAGCACCATTAGCAGCAACAACTGTGTCAAAACCCGCAACAACATCTATAGCACCAACAGTTCCAGCAGAAGCCACTAAGTCAACACTACCAATACTTCCCGTATTGGATTCTTTTATCCCCATCAAACTTCTTGTAGCACCAATCACTACAAAGGTACATCAACCAATCACACCTACAGTGTTTAACTCAAAAGACATCCCAGTATGGTATAGCAATTGAATGCTAGAAAGTGACTCAAAGACCAACTCACATGAGTGGGAATTTGATTCTGTACAACTTAACACTTCAGATGAGGAAGACACATCACCACCTCCGCCACGCAAAGACATCCCTGTTTACGGAGAAGCATAGATAAAGACCACTTGGGTTCCTAAAATGGAAACATCTTCCACAGACCCTACGTCTCATCCTACGCCTGATTCTGACAAGGAGAGTACCATTAACGACCTTCACCATCACGTCTTAACCCTCACTGATACATCTAACGAACTTAACCGAATCGATGAAGTAATGCCCATTATCCACCCTGAACTCATCGAATGGAACCAACCAAATCCCCCATGTCTTGACCTCTTCCAAAACGATGAGGCCATCATTGACTTTTTGGAATTAAGGGATAACCTACCAAGCGGGGATCACAAAGCTGGATTTGCCATTGAACTTAATAGCGCAGCATACTTCGGGGCGGATGCCAAACCTTTCAGCTGCAAAAATATAACATTAAAACATGGATCTTGTAGTGAAAACCACACTGTGGCACTGTTTGATCCAACAAAAGTAAAAAGAAAGAGCGTATCCAATGGTGAAAACCTCTCTGAGGCGCTAGAGGATGAAGGGTTTGACATTCTCCCTGATAGTACAGAACAAGAACGATCAACGATTCTCATCGAGGAAACCAAAGAACACAATGTGGGGACTCCTGACAATCCTCATATCATACATCAGGCATCTCTTCTCACTCCAGAGGAACGGCCTAAATTTATAGAGTTCTTCCAGAAGTGGCAGATCAACTTTGCATGGTCATATGCAGACATGCCTGGGCTTGATCCTGATTTAGTCATGCATCACCTCACCGTCGCAAATGGAGCCAAACCTGTCAAGCAGAAGCTTCGTAAGATGCATCCTCAGATTGCAGTACTAGTCAAAACAGAACTCAAGAAACTCCTAGATGTTGGTTTCATTTGACCAATTGATTATGCAGAATGGATCTCCAATATTGTACCTGTCGGCAAACCAAAAGGGGGCATCTGCATTTGTACTGATTTCAGAGATCTGAATAAGGCTTGTCCTAAGGATGACTTCCCCCTACCAAATATCGACATCATAGTGGATCTGACGGCAAGACATGTCATGCTTTCGCTCATGGATGGCTTTTCAGGATACAATCAGATAAAGATCGCACCAGAAGATCAACATAAGATAGCCTTCACGTGTCCATGGGCCACATATTGCTGGAATGTAATGCCTTTTGGTCTCAAGAATGCAGGAGCAACCTATCAAAGGGAAATGACCACCATCTTCCATGACATGATGCATACTATGATGGAAGATTATCTTGATGACTTACTAGCAAAATCACTCACCAGAGAAGAGCACCTCCACATCTTAGATAAAATCTTTGATAGACTGGAACAATACCATGTTCGACTCAACCCAAAGAAATGTGTCTTTGGAGTGACCTCCGGGAAGCTTCTAGGATACATTGTCTCAAGCAAAGGCATTGAGGTCGACCTAGCAAAGGTTAAGGCAATCATGGACATGTCACCACCAAAGAATATCAGTCAGCTAAGAACATTACAAGGGCAACTTCAATCCATCTGAAGATTCATTGCACAATTGGCTGATAAGTGTCACCCATTTACACACATGTTACACAAGAACATCCGCTTTCAGTGGGATGCCCGATGCCAGCAAGCATTTCAGACGCTTAAAGACTATCTCATGAATCCACCATTGTTGATGCCACCAGATCCAAGTAGACTGTTGTTACTCTATGTCTCAGCAACAAGTACATCATTAGGTGTATTATTGGCACAATATAATGCAGAAGGAAAAGAGTGTGTTGTTTACTACATCTCTCGCACACTGGTAGGCTATGAACTCAATTACACACCTATTGAGCGAGCTTGCCTAGCAGTAATCTTAGCAGCCACAAAATTGAGGCACCATCTGTTGACACACAAGGTACAACTCATTGCAAAGATTGATCCACTCAACTATTTACTCAGCAAAGCAGCATTAACAGGTCGCTTGGCCAAATGGGTGATGATTCTAAGTGAATTTGACATCGAGTACGTGGACCGTAAAGCTATCAAAGGTCAAGTTATTGCAAATCAGTTGGCCGATGCGCCTCTCATAGGCGATCATCCTCTCATTTCCAATTTTCCAGATGAAGAGATATTCATGATCGCAACAGCACAACCATGGAAACTATACTTTGATGGTTCATACACTAGGCATGGCTCGGGGGCAGGCATTCTGTTTATCACACCTCAGGGTGATAGCATCCCGAAGTCTTACAGGCTCACATTTCCATGCACGAACAACATAGCAGAGTATGAGGCCTTGATCACAGGACTCAGGTTAGCCGTACAATGGAAATTACAAGAACTGCAAGTATATGGCTCAAACCAAGGATGATAAACTCATGCCATATAAGCAAATGGTGGACACTCTAAAGACATCATTTACTACTATCACTTTTGAGCAGATACCAAGAGATCAGAATCGAGCTGCTGACGCTATGGCTACCATCGCATCTCTCCTAGATCTTCCACAGAATTCAACACGCTGTGAGTTCTTGGTAGAACAGCTTTGGATCCCCGCTTATGATATCCCCAAATCTGAAATGATATGTCGCCTTGTCGATTCTGAATCCCCATGGTACGGTGAATTCTACACCTATCTCCGCGATCACACCCTTCCTCCCAACCAATCGAATAACCAACGTAAAACCTTCATTCACCAAACTGCTCGATATACCATTATTGCCAAAACCCTATACCGACGCGGTCTTGATGGTACTCTCCTTCGATGTCTGGAACAAGATGAGATAACAAAGGCTTTGGAAGAAGTTCATGAAGGAATTTGCGGGACTCATTCAAGTGGTCCATCACTAGCCAAGAAACTCCTGTGCAATGGATACTATTGGCCATCTATGGAACAGGATTCCTACTACTTTGTCAGAAAATGCAAAAAATGTCAAGTTCATGGCGACCTAATACATGCACTAGCCCAGGAACTGCAACCAATCACAACACCATGTCCTTTTTGTCAATGGGGCCTCGACCTTGTGGGTAAAATCCATCCCTCTTCATCCAACGACCACAAGTTCATTATTACCGCCACCGAATATTTCACAAAGTGGATCGAAGCTGTTCCACTTACCCAAGTCACCGGCAAGCAGATCGCCTCATTCATCCTCAACTACATCATCTGCCGGTATGGTGTGCCCATGTCCATCATCATAGATAACGATCTTCCTTTCAAAAATCAGGATGTCCGTGAACTTTGTGAAAAATTTCATATCCAACACCGCTTTTCCACTCCCTATTACCCATAAGGCAATGGTCAGGCCGAAGCCTCCAATAAAAACATATTGAGGATCCTAAAGAAGACAGTCAATGATGCTGGCCGTGATTGGCATGTTCAACTAAATCCAGCATTATGGGCATATCGAACTAGCATCCGAACCCCTACAGGTGCAACTCCTTATTCATTGGTCTATGGTGCAAAAGCTATCTTGCCTATTGAGGTCGAGATACCATCATTACGGGTTTTCTTGCACAATCTCATCGATGACGAAGCCTACAGAGTATCCTGTCTTCAGGACTTAGAGTTACTTGATGAGAAGTGACAAGCTGCATACAATCATCTCAAGGCCTATCAGCAACGCACGAGCAGAAGCTACAATCACCGAGTTAGACCTCGTACATTTGAGGTAGGTGATCTTGTTCTACAAGAGAATCCTCGCAATCAACCAAACAGAGAACATCAAGGCAAGTTTGAATCAAACTGGCTGGGCCCATATGTTGTCACTGCTGTGTTCGAGTCTGGGGCATATCAGTTGGCTACATCAGAAGGAGAACTGCTCGCAGATCCAATTAATAGCATGCACCTCAAACGGTTTTATACCTAAGCTGTACAGAGCATTAGGCTCCCCTACATACCAGAAAATACCAAAAACATTCAGAAAAATGTCCTGAAGAAAATACAAAAACATTCATAAAAGTAAAGAAAAATCATGCATCCAAATGGTGAACAACCACTTTGGTGGCACCTTGGGTAAGTACGATGGTGAAAACTTGGCAAACAAGCGCCACTCGTAAAGGCAATGGCTCCAGTATCTTTCAGGCTCGTTGCGATCACATTCATACACACATCCATCCATCTAGACCATGGCTTGTTAATTGATCTGTAATCGAAGAAAGTACTCCATGTGTCTTGCATCCCGCCTTTTCATAGTCATGTCTAAAAACTGGGGGCAATGCCCTTAACCTATTGATGGAAGTGGATTCTACATTCTCTTATGATTCATTAAAGTTTTTCATTCAAAGCAATCATCAAACATCCAAAAACATTCAAAACTGTCTCACAAAATCCAAAAACATCAGAAAACATCGAAAATCACAAAAAAATGACAACACCTTGTACATACTCATCCATGCAGATACCAAAACAAACATTGACATAATACTCACACAATGACCACTTATCAATCGACCACACAATCAACCTCAACACTCAAAACTGTCTTCAACAAGGATGCATCCTTCCTTACCAAAACAAAGACAAAAGTGACGTTTTCTTTGACAAGAAAATTATGTTAAGCTATCAAATACTTGGTTGATTTGTGAGTAATTCATTTGTTTATCTGTATCGGGATCTTTCAGCATTATTTTGTATAGTCTGCGCATTATTTTCGATGAAGTTTTGGGGCATGTACTAATGGTGTCTACGTGGGAAGTTCACTAAGCTATGTGATCATAGGCAAAAATACAGTCATGGATCACTACGGCTTGCTAACTATAACTTATACCTCGACCATATGGGCATGAACCATTACCAAGGATCCATATTCTTTATTCTTTATGTATATACTGTTTGTTTGTAGGTACAATGCTCGTCCTTTGGTTCCTCCTCATCCAAATTGGATAAAGGTTTTATCTCTTAGTACGGTATGCACTTGTCTTAGGATATGATCAGCCTAAGATCAAGGAGAACGATCCAAGTCATGCATGAACAGAGATAATCCTTGTCTGTTTCACAAGCAATACTCTGGTCGACTTGACCTTTATATCAAGTCGTTTATATTAACTTGCTATATAAAATCCATGAAAGGAATACTCAGGTCATCTTGAATCATTATGTCAAGATGCTTATATTCTCTTCCAACATTTTAAAGCTCAATGATGAAAATAGAGCATTGTGGATCATCATTTCATCTCATCTGTTTATATATTGCATTTCGTTGCATATCACCCATCCGTTCACTCATTCATATGTAGGCTTTATATGCAAAAGTGACCATAAAAAGCTGGTCTTGGATACAATCAGGACCAAGTATTCTGATACATCATCAGTGCATCATGCAAAGTCTTAAAAACCTTGCATTCCTCATGATCATATCATCCTCGCATTTAGTTGCATCTTGCATTAAGAAACATTCATGTCATTTTTAACTTTGCATGTAGTTCATTTTTCTTGACATTAGTTTTCATTAAATCATTTACATCATTAATAATTAGATTCATTCATGGGATTAAATTGTCTTTGATTATATCAAGTCCTTTACTAGGCATTCATATGGTGTCGATTATCCATTACCATTCTATCCTCCTTTATTATTTGCATAACATTCATTTATATTTAAAAGGTGCATTCATTCATTACTAAGTATCTTATTATGTTCATTTTAGGATTCATTCACATTGCATTCATTATCATCTTTTTAATTGCATTAAGGTGCAGTTATTAAACCCATAAGTTATAATATCATTATATTATCATTTGTACTTAAATCATCTTAAAAACATTTTAGAATCATAAATCCACTTGTTTATTGCACATTTCATAACATTTTATATCCATTTTTACATATGCATTTGTTTAAAAGGCATTATCATATAAAGCATTTGTACTTTACATTTTGTTTATCCATATTGCATTCATTTAACAAACATCTAGATGCATATTCATCCATAAACATCATTCATTCGACCATTGCATTAACATCATCACATAAATCATCTCATCATTATATTGCAATAGGAAACACCAAAATCCTATTCATAAATCAACACATGCATACATCATCATCATGGCATTACATACATAAAGCATTGCATCCACAAATCAAAATAAATCATACATAAGCCTACATTCATATGTCAGTATCCAGCATCGTACATCATAAATCAACACATGCATACAAAGAAACATTTCATCAAGTGCATACATATACACATATCCATCTAAGCAATAAACTCATCATCCTGCATAAACATCCATATAAATCAAATGCATATCATCAAAATATGGGATCTCCTCATATATCTCATCTCATATATCAGAGTACAATGAAGTCGACAAAATCGGCTACCAAGAGCCATCCAAGATACAGTCCAAAAAATAAACAAAGATATAAATACATATATGCATGAATGCTCTCTCAAATGCCACTCTGGCATGATGCTATCCCAACACCTCCACCTGCTCCACCACTAGCGCCTGCACCCCCTGCTCCATCTCTCCGTGGAGGCCTCATCGAACCACCACTCCCTCCTGCATCTCCTGATCTCTCCCGCCTCAAAGGACCCATCACTCCCCCATTGCTCTACATCCTCTGCGATCGCTCTAATCTAGTCTGCCCCATCTGAGTATAACTGAGAGCTCGCTGACTCACTGGCACCATCTGCTCATATAAACCCCACCAGTACTCTATCTCAGCCTGTGCTCATCCAAACTGCCTCATCACCTCCCCTGTAGGCCCCTGTGCTCCTACTCCAACCCGGACTCTCTCCTGCAGCTCCGCCAATCTCTCCACTACAGTATCTCTCTCCCGCAACACCACCGTCAGCTCTGACTCTCGTGCAAATAGTTGCACATCCCTAGCTGCCACCTCCGCCTCCAAATCCTCTATCCGGGTCTGCAAGCGTACTATCATGTGATCCCGAAGATCTCCAGTAGATCCCCCCTCGGTATCCATAGCTGCCTCCCCTGCACCACCCTCTCCTCTGTCCATCGGGATCTCTCTCTCCATCCCCCTCCCACTCAGCTGAACTCCTCCTGATATCAATGGTCCCTGAGATATCTGTAGAGGCAATCCACCTCTCCCTCTCTGTTGACTCTACATCCCCAATCCTCCCCCTCCACCTCCTCCACCTCCTCCATCTCCTCCTCCACCTCCACCACCTCCACCTCCTCCACCTCCTCCTCCACCTCCTGCCCTCCTCCGACCCCGTCCCCTCTCATCCTCAAACGCTGGGATCGGCTCTGTTGGATCCGATATCCGTGGGATCGAGTGTGCTACTTGGTACTGCGTATACTCATCTGTCACCCCTGCATCCACGACCCTCGGTCGTATGTCCCATGGCCTCGCCTGCAGTGTCCTGAACTCTGCCAGTGCCTGATCATACGGTATCACTAGGCCCCATGCATACAACTCTCGAATCACTCGAGCATACTCTCCAGATCCACTGGGCAGTCCCTACTGCCGTTCGAACTGCCTCATCACTCTCCCGGGCACCTGTCTCTCTACATGGTATGAGGTCCTCCCAATGAGGAATCGGGTCATGAAGACATATGACAGTGCCTCTGCGTTATCATCCCATGGCTCACACTCCAAGTATGGCCGCCATATCACTGCATCCAGGTCATCCAATGCCCGCTGCCACCACTCTAACTTCCCCAAGTGGGGCTGACTCATCATGCCGCTGTACATAAACATGTACGACTGATCTACTGCACGGAATCTGAGACTCACCGGTCGAGTCACTGGTAGGTGCTCCCAAGCCCAAATATGTAGCAGCATCATGCCCACTGCTAAGGAACCCCTCCCCCGGTATACTACCTCATGAAGCTCCTAATACATGTGCCCCAGCACGCACGGCCCCCATGCAAATCGGGTCCCCTCGATCATCATCATCTCGATCACTTGTCCCCATCCCACCGCCAAACCATGTGACCGCCTGTCTGGACATAACAGTCCTCCCACAATCCCTGACAACACTGCTGGAAGAGGCTCATATAGTGCCGCTATATCTTCCCACGCGATCAAGCCATCATCAATGAAAACATCCTCCTCAAAAATCCTCTGCACCGAAAGAGTCCCCCAGGATCTGTCGTATGTGACCAGCTCTCCTCGAATCGGAATCCGCAGGATGCGCCACACATCCTCCAAGGTCACGGTCATCTCCCCCTGTGCCAAATGAAAGGTGCACGTCTCGCTGTGCCACCGCTTTGCTAATGCTGTGATCAGATCGTGATTCATACGAATCACGGGCATGTGCATCACCTCGTATAAACCTGTCGCAGCAATGCAGTCTATCTCTGCCTGTGTCAATCGATCCCGCAACCCCTGTGTCATAGGATGGCGCTCCCATAACTACAACACGCGCAACTCCTCCTGCACATAGACATTCATCAAATCACCATCAATTGTTTTGTTTTCAAACTTGCTTAAGTTTAAACCTAGACTATCAACAGATAATTTGATCAAGTATCTTCGAGTCTCAACAGGTAAGCAATCATGGCCACTTAGACTTCAAACAAACATTTATCCTAACAAATGACCTAAGTCTCATCAGGCTGCTATGGTTCAAAACAACTCCCATTTCACATCGCCCACCATCCCTCATTGGCATCAGAGAATTGACTTTCATCCAAACTAGGGCATCTCTTTATCCTAAGGCAAAAGCCTTATTTTACCAACAACAGCGCTAGTTCCCAAACAATAGCGCTACAACTCTAGCAAAAGCGCTTAATCAGCTATACAATAGCGCTACAACTGCAAAAACGCTAAAACCTCTATACAATAGCGTTACTTTAACTCAATAGCGCTCAATTAAGCCCTCACTAGCACTTGTTAACCAGAAGCATTAAAACTTACATATAATAGCGCTAAAACTGAGCAAAAGTGCTCAAACAATGGCTCAATAGCGCCATTGCGGCTCAATAACGCCAATTCATGGAGCAAAAGCGCCAAAACAGAAGTTCCAGCACTCTTGCTCTGACTTGACTTAGACTCAGCTAAAAACCTAGCAAAAATGCATAAAAATTAAAATTTTGAATTTGCGTACCACTAGTCCATAGTCGGCTGGACACTGGAACCGTCGCACTCGCTCGAATCTATGCTCGGTGATCGGAATCGGCATCTTGGCTGCTACTCGCTCCTCCAAATGTCCCTATCAGAGCTCTGGTTTTCAAATGGTCGCGGTCACAAATGATCCTGTTTTCGCCCATTTCACCCCATTTATACCCTTCGCCGTCACCATAACTTCTCCCCGCTCATCGTCGTGGTCCCCGTGAACTTCCCGAGCCCCCCATTTCTCCATTTTTCCCCCGTTTTCTTCTATTTTTCACCCGTCTAGCTAACTCTTTCTCTTCTACTACCCTGCCAATTTTCATTCTTTTTCGAGAGATCGCCCGATTTTTTTGAAATTTTTTGGCCCGTCTCTCGAGGGGGCATACCACCCATTAAATTCACATTTTATGGGGCATTCTCTTCACACCAATTTTTCTTTCTTTGAAACGACGCGATAAACCGCACCGTCTCAAAGAGGGGCAAATGTAGTCACACAAATCTGTCCAACTTAATTAAATAAAATATTCGTTATTTATTTGATTAAAAATCCACTAGCCACCAATTAATTAAATTAATATTTAATTAATTCATCCCCAAACATTCTTCTATTAATTAAATAAATTATTCAATTTATTTTAATTAATTCATTAAATCAAATTTCAATCAATTAAATAAATAAAATCTATTTATTTAATTAAAAATCCCCTTTACCTCTTTGAAATAAATTAAATTAAACATTTATTTAAATCATTATCCCCCCCCCCCCCACTTGCATTTTCTTACAAATGCAACTTGCACACATTTATTGAAATAAATTAATTTATTTTTAATAAAATCCTATTTTCCCTCACCCACCAAATCCACTTGCAAAATCTAATCCCCTTCTAGATTCTTCTAATCCCTTCCTAATTAGCCTAATCCATCCCTTAATTATTGTCACATTCCTAAGCAAAATGGAGTCACTTCTCAAAGACTCCAAAGTCTTTGAAAGACATTTAATGCTTTGTGTGTTCAACAAATTAACCCCCAAAGTCTTCCAAGACCACTAATGGCTCTCACATGACCATTTATGGCTCTTACATAACCATTTATGGTTATTTCAAACTTGTCCCCCCAAACATTTATTGTTTTGACCATATTCCTCCATTTCACATTTGCACAAGAGTTTATCCATTGGATAAAAGCTTTATTCTTTGAATAAAGAGTTTATTCATTCAACCAACCTTGACTCTAAATCCCAAAGTCATATCAGGCATTTAATGTTTATTCTCTCCCCTCTCAACCTATCTCACATTGACACTTGTCATTCTGGGATTGGGTTGAAAGCCCTCACATGGATTTGAAATCATTCAATCCTGACCCTTGTTGAGATTACTCAATCTCAACCATCCATTGCTCCATTTTTCCTATAAATAGAGCCCATTTCTTCATAATCCAGATCCTGAAAAACTTGTATGCATTTAAGCTATAGGCATTTTTAGAGAGCATTTTAGCATAATTATCTAATATCTTGTCTTTTGGATAAAATCAATCATTTTAGCATCAATAGCATAGTATTAGCTTTTCATTTCACATTTGAAGCACAATACTACAATCTCAATCCTCCATAAACATCCATGGTGCAAAAAGCTGCTGAGAGCTACACTATTTTGGAACTTGGAGAGGAGAGGAACAAGGGAGAAAGGAGCCAAGACCATGCTAAGAGGCATTTGGAGATGTTTCATTATCTTTGTTTCTTTAGTTAGATATATTAGCATGTTTTTAATGTCTTTCTTGGTATGTCTTTTTAGATTAGTTTTTGATTGACTAACACTAAAGATCTTTTGGTTTTCGTGTGTTGTTTGTCATTTGCTAACCTTGTCCATTTAGGAAGGCATCAAAGATTAATTAGACAAGGATTTGAGAGTAAGGTGGAATTAAATATTATAGAAAATAGTAATGAAGATTAATTAATTTAAATCGATTAATTACTAGATATTAATTGATTGATTTAGTTAGAAGATTTTTTATATAAGGTTTAGCCTAATTTAATTGAAAGTAGGGGATAGAGGTTAACATCAAACTTAATGTAAAGCTATTTAATTAAGGGTGAAGGGTAGGGATAAAAGATAAATAAAATAAATAATAAATATTTATTTAAATTACTAGTATGGGGTAAAGTAAAGTGTGATCAAGTATGGACAAATTAGGTGACTACACACATGTAAGGGCTTGACCAAGGAGACGATCCTTATATAACAAACATTATATAGTGTTTATCAACACCATGAGGTTTTCCCATCGAAAGTAAATATATCGCATGATTGTTTTTTTTAAAGTACAAATGGTCTCCAACCTTTAGGTCGAATCCACATATTAAGATCAAATCTCTAGTCATGGTGATTAATTTTGCACCTAGGAAATTGAACCAAATTCTTGCACCATTCCAAATATATAAAATTCAATTGACTACATCCCCTAATTTTTAATTTTAAATAAAAAATATCTATCAAATATGTTTCAAATACGAGTTCTTGTTGTCATTGATGTCAAGCTTGTTGATCTAGATGTGCAAATTGGTAACATTCTTTGGTTCAAATGTGGTCTAGTATAGTGTAGTAACAATGGGTTATTTCTGTGATCATGTAGATATGTGGAATCTATTTGTGGATGCTCTAGAAGACATATAAAGATGCATCACGAAGTTTTTGGAGCTTTGTGTTGATTTCTAGGATTCGTAGTTGGTTTTCAGTCAAGTGTGATTGTTCTTGTGTTAGTGTACAAGAGTGCGTTGCATTCCTACGTCTACTAATATTTTGGTGATGTGGTTCATTTATTTAGTGTTGTAGATATTTTTTAATGTTATCTTGGGCATCCACAAGTACTCTTGGTGTTTTGCATTGTAGTTTGAGCAAGTTGTATCAATGCACATTAATGGTGTTATGTTTTGCACCTGACCTATAATATTTTGGTTTGTGCGGTTGTGTGTGGATCTATATCCAATGATTTGGGATGGAAAAGGTGTGTCAACATGGTGTGATGCCTCACATATCTTCTTTTGCATTACATTGGAGATTGTTTTGGGGCTTATTGTTTTGTATTTGCACGTTACATCTAATTAGGCTAACCTAATTGATGTTTTTGAGGTTGCAGATGATATACAAAGGATGAAATCATTGTGGGAAGATATAGACGGTGTGTATGTAGTGTGAAGAAAATATGGAGCAGTAAAGAGGTTCATAATCATAACAAAGTAGTAATGAAGACAATTTCTGATGTGTTTTGAATAGTGAATCACGGTCAATATTTCAGTGGATGCGATTCTTTGTAGTTCAATCCAATTGATGTTTTTCTATCAAAAGTATTGTATCTTGCCTCAAGTGAAGAAGTGAACTTTAGTGTTTGCAAGTCCTTGTTGTATCTTGTCCTAAGTTTGTGTGTCTTAGCTTTTCAAGTCATCTTAGGGGTAGTGAGCTCCTTGACCTTTGGCCTAAACATTGTAATTTGATTATCATATAGTGAGATAGTTCTCACCATGGTTTTTCCTAGTTTGTGTTTTCCACAAAAAAATATTGGTGTTCTTGTGTGGTTGCTTTTCTAGTGTCTCCTATTTACTTTCATGCATATTTTAGATGGAATGAATGTTAATTAAAAGGTTAAATCTGATTAAGTTTTAGTGTATGTTGATTCACCCCCCTTCTCAGCATCTGATAGTGTTCAATAATTGTTATCGAAGCAAGGTTCATGAAGTAACAACCTAATAGTTGAGGTAGATCCAAGTTTTGAACACTATGTTTTATGAAAGGGATTTGGATGCTATGCAACAATAAGAATGGGACATTGGTGTCATGGTAGAAATAGATGGAGAGTTGAGGCACGCTCTAGTAGATCTAGATGAAAGAAAAAACAAGTGCAAGAAAACAAAAGATAAAAATTCCTATCTAAGAAAGCTACTTGATGAAGGAAGGAGGGTTATTGATGATCTTGAATAAAAGCTACATGAGTACTTTAGAGAATGCACCAAACTTGAAGAAGAATTGAACACGTTGAGAAAGAGTTGATGGAGGCAAAATAATAAATTGACAAAGGCTTGAAGCTTAAAGGTGGCAATGAAGGACTTGATGTGAAGTTGAGTGCTCATAAGAAAAATAAATATAAAGGCAAACTTGGCTTTGAGAAGGTGAAAGGTCTAAGAGTCCTAGCAAAGGAAAAGGAAAGGAAAAGGTCAAGGATGAATTGAAGGACACCAATAAAGATCAACAAGGCTTCTTTCCTCTTTGAAACAATAAGAATGTCAAAAGGACTCCTCCTACACAAACTAGGTGTTAATCAATATTTAATAGTAATTGTTTTTCATATAATAATTTTGGACATAAAGCTAGTGAATGTAGAAGTTAGTTAAGATCTCAATCATTTAACTATCAATGTTACTCTTGTAATAAGTTTGGACACAAAGCAAATGAGTGCATAAGTAGGATGGTATGGAATGGATAGGTGAATACAAACTATAGTGGAAATGTTTAATCATTCAATTAATATTGTTATGCATGCAACAAGTTTGGGCACAAAGATTTTGAGTGGAGGTCTAATGTCAAAATAAGTGGAAATAGTTAGCAACAAGGTCTGACTTATTATAACTGTGATAAATCAGGACATATTTCTAGGTTTTACAGAGGAAAGAATGAGAAGGCTACTGGTTTGGCAAAGAAGATCGATATCAATGAAGAAAAGGAGAAGATGAAGATGACATGTTGAATAATTAAAATGAGGAGGTGGAAGAAAATACTGAGGATGGGTTTGCACTTACTGATAGTGTAGATTCCTCTTCTGGTAACTAGACAATATGCATTGTGTGAGGGGAAGAACAAAATGAAGATCTTATGAACCTCCTTTGCAATTTGGATGCTGAGTTGTTTTCAACATGGTAGAGGCTGTGAGGGTGTTTTTTTTTCAGATGTTTATGGTGATCTATAGTGTTACTTATAGGTCCTGATGAAAAAGAGTATTAGCTTTTTGAAGTTACAATGGTAAAATGCATTTATGTCAGATCAACCCTAAGTAGGTGGATGCAACGGATGAATTGGCTTCGTAAGTTCATTTCAAACACTTGTGATCTTGTGAATTTGAAGATCTCTTTGGTGTGAATGAATTTTCTATATGACAAGTGTGTTTAAAGGTTTTTTAGTTCAGTATGTGAAAGTGCAATATGACTATACCCATCATTGTTGATCCTAAATTGAAGCCATAGCTCATTTTCAAGCCTTACCCTTATGACGTGACAATGAAAGACAAGGGAGGACTATTTTTTATGGTTCTGATTGACATGGTTACACATGTTAGGGAGTGCATTCATTTCCTTATTGTAGAGATTAGTCGCGCGAAATTTCATGATACATATGGAAGAAACTTACCAAACCTGACTTAATGACATTCAAGGAGAACACGACAATTCTAGAGATGGGTTTGAATTTGTGGAAGGAATTTCCTGATTTTGGCTATGACTAAGCATGGGATGAATCATTATGATTCAGATTCACAATGATGTGATGTACTTGAACCGATCGTACAAAATTACGAAGGATGCCATTAGGGTATTGATTGGTAAGTGTTCCACCTGTATTATTGCAGTGAAGAAGATGGTGAAAAATGATACAATTATGTAGCTTAGCAATTATATGTATGTTGAACAACCTATGATTGTGGAAGACATTGTTGATCTAGGAGTTTGGTATATAACAAAGTGTTTGGCATATAAGATCTACTTCCAAAACCACGAGGGTTCTGCTACCATGATAACAATTCACGCCCACATCAAATGGTTGTTGTTGGAGAAAGATTTGACCTCTGTGAACTCTTGAGGCAACAACCTTTGGAAAACTTGGAAAGAAAATAGGAAAATCAAAGATCATTTAGGAAAATATCAATTCAGGCAGGGGTCTTTCATTTTTTGTTTGCATTCATGTTCATGAATGAAGTTCTAAGAATTAAGGATAAAGTGTGGGATAAGTTTTCCTTGATTTTTGTTCAAATTAGACAACACGTTAGGTCTTTTGGGACAAGTAGAGATGCATACAACACTCGATACTCAGGGTGGCTCAAGATTTTTCAAGATATAATGCAAGAGAGGGAGAGATTTTTGATAGATTTGGTCTTCAAGCACAAAGATGTATTTACATTTTTGGTAAGTAGAGATCATTTTTATATTGAGGTTGTTGAGCCAAGAAATGTTTGGCTTCTTAAGTTACCTTACAAAGTATCAACAGAAAAATTTGAGAGGTACATTAACACAATTTTGAAGATGTCGGTTGATCCCATTGAGTCTAGGCTTGGGACTACATAAGAGATATTTGTGTGTGGGGGAAAAAGTGAGACTAAGTGTGGAAACCCTAACCTCACTCTTATACACACTCACGGAATACGAAAGAGCCTGGGGGGGTAACACACTTCGGGCTACTTTTTGTTTGGAAGAGAGAGTCGAGGATCACCTCTTAGGTTTTATATTCCTTTGTTGTAAATGAGAGAGAGGGATGATGCAAAAATGCAATCTAACCTAGAATGCAAGTAAGAAAGCAAACCCTAATATGAGAATGCAGATAAAAGGACAATTGACATACTGCTAAAAAGTACATATCAGAAGGCACAATCAGAGGTGCACCTGTGTCTGAAATTTGAGCAGAAATGTCTGGGACCAGGGTGCCACACCACTGTCTTGATTCTGCAAGTTTGGAGCTGCAACTGACAAGATGGGTTTCTGAAGCTTGCAAGACACTGTTCTGCCAAATCCTGCTGATAGAGGACAGGACCATGGCGCCACACCACTGTCCTGGGAAAGAATAGGGTGCCATGCCCCTGTCCTTAGGGTTTTTGCTGAGATCTGCAAGCAAAAACTATCTATGTGTGCTCTTCTGGTCCTGAAACTTCCAGCGATGCTCGGATCTGAACTTGTACTTGAAGCTGAAAATAGGGTTTGGGGTGGCTATATAGGATTTTGCCTTAGTCAAACCTCTGTGTTGGTTATTTCCACCTCCACAAATAGCTGATAATGTACTGGAAATGTGTGTGCAAGAACCTTGTGTACATGCAAGATTCTAAAATGAAAGCAAACAATCTAGAGCAACCTTGAAGAGTAAACCCTAATTGCTTATAATTGACAAAGTAAAAGCTCTAAATCCACGATGTAAAATGATCTAAAGAATGAATATGAATCAAAATGAAGCTTATGCAAAGACATGAAAACAACATGGAACCATACCCAACCCCAAGGGAGAGGTATAAGCCAATCATCAGTTGATGATCTCCTATTGTTCTTCTACATCTTCAAAAGCCCCCAATTGATAAAATGATGCTTGATGAATGTTTGGTGGATGAATGTTGAATGTTGTTGAAGAATTAAAAGATCTACTCTTTCTCTGCAAAGAAGGCTCTTGTGCTCCCAAAGACCTACCCTCTGATTCTTAGAAGAAGAACCCTTCAAACAAAGAAAGAGAGCTCTTAAGCACGAAACCCTAGATCTCAATTTCATGTTTAGGCCGACCTAGGATTTGAATTTCTCGCCGATATTTTGGGGTTGAGCATTATTATATCATAGGATTGTGCTCCCAAAATTTCGGGGAAAAACCCAAGGACCATTTGCATTCCCGCCACGATCAGACCAAATTTTCACCAAATTTTTGAGGACGTTAGATATGATGATATTAGAGCACATCCCAAAGTTATAGCTGATTTTAAGATGTTTTGATATGCAAAATCGGGCCTAAATGGTTGAAATAAGACATAATCAGGGTTTACGATGAAATGATTCATTGGAGGAATAAAATAGAAAGGGGCACACTTAGGGTAAAGGGCCCAACTTTATAACATGAAAAGTGGTGAAACATGACTTTCAATTAAATTAAATTAATTAATTAAATGCTTAAAGGAGAATTATAAATGCAAGATGCAAGACACACTAAGGCGGGTGCTAACCTAAGTGTGGAATTGTACCACCCTAGCAAGGGTGTACAATTTATGACACTACACTTTGCTAAACTGAGGCAGGAGAAATTTGATAAAGGGCATGAGAAAAGGATGGAGAAATTATATCGAGAATATTGGTATGTGCCTTGTATATGAAGTTTTTGGAGCAACTTTTATTGAGGGGTCTTCTATGCATGCATAGAGGATGACTAGGTTTGTTTTCGCCTCTCCTCTAGTGCCAGATCGACGACAAGTGAGAAGAAAGGACCAAGGTGCAAACATAAAGCAACAAGGGAGAAGGAAATTTTGAAGCTAGAGATTGAAGAAGTGGAAAGCGATGGGATTGATGGAGAAATTCATAAGGGACAGTTTGTGATCCGAACAAGAAATAAAAGGACTAAGGTTGAAGAAGAAGAAGAAGAGGACAGAGTGCCTCTGAGAAGAAGAAAGAGAACATTGGTCTCTCTGGTAGATGGTAGAGACTCATACAAATAAGAGGAAAGAGGTGAAGAAGAAAAAGGATCAAAAGAAGAAAGTTGAAGATGATCCAAACTACGAGCCTTTGGATCTTGACAATTTGGTGAGAGTAGTGTGTGAGCATGAATCATTAGAGTTATTTGTTGGGTGTATCTGGATGCACCTTTGAAAGACAAGGAGAAGATTGAGACGACTGTAATCAAGTATTTGATTACCTTTAACAAATTTCTAGGTGACATTGAAGATAAATTGCCTAAGGATATTTTAGAAGTGTTGACAAAGAAGATAAATACTACAATAGTGAAAGAGTCAAAGATGATGACTTGAGCACTAGATACGGTAACCAATCCACTATTAAAGGAAGTAAAAATAAGAATTAAACAAGCCCTGAACACAAGATTCGGGATAAAAGAAAGAGTGAACTTAATCATGGGAAGAGATCCGAAAGATATTAAAAGAATAACAAAACAAACAGAAGATGAAGTCTTGGAGGCTATGGAACAAATAAAGAGTACTTTGTCTTCTCCTCTAGACAAGACAAATGTGGGATTTGGTCTGAGAGAGACAAGCAATAATTCGGATCTGAAAAGAAAAACAAAGAAGCAAAAAAGTGAGAGTGTTGATCTGAATACAGTTATGGGTGATTAGATGAATGCATAATAGAATGTGATGGATGTTACTGAAGAGATTCTGAAAGACATTAGAGAGGAAGACAAAAAAGAGGATTTGAAGAAGGAGAAAGCTAGAAAAAGGAGCATAAGAACAAAATAAAAGGAGGAAGAAAGGTTGGAGATAGGACATAAGCAAAGGCAAAGGGGAAGAAGGAGAGTTTTATGAAGGAGAAGGAGAAGGATGTAGAAGGTGAAAAGAGAAGGTTGTTTATTGGAGAATCTTTTGGATCCTATGAAGATTCACATCAGATTTTATCTAGTTGCAAACAAAGTTCACACTGATTGTCACTACAAAGGTACTTTAGGTACCCATTTCTCATGGTCAAATTGACCTTAGTAGGTTGTCACCTCTTCATATGTTGTATCCAAGTGATGTTCTCCATCATACTACAAGAAAGAAGTTTATCATATCTAAAGTGGAGTGCATTGTGTTGGTCAATGATACGCCAAAGTTTCTCCATGAGAGACTTCCAGAGGTTACTTTAGATGAATCACTAAGTGATGT
Organism: Cryptomeria japonica; assembly: GCF_030272615.1. Lineage (NCBI taxonomy): Eukaryota > Viridiplantae > Streptophyta > Pinopsida > Cupressales > Cupressaceae > Cryptomeria > Cryptomeria japonica. The sequence continues at coordinate 486,006,799 of NC_081408.1, forward strand.
AGAGCAACTACAATTGTTTCTTAAGAAAATAAAATATCATGCTTTTAATTTGGAAGTTACAAATTTGAAGAATGTCGAGAAGAAGATAGGGGAGAAAAGGTTAGAATAACTAGTAAGCAAGTGTGCACATGCATACACTCGGTTGCAAGAAAGTATAAGTTCTTTTGAAAATAATGCAAATAGTGTCATATAAGTATAGCAATTTTGTCACAAGTGGCTTGAGTCAACTCCAAAGATTTAGAATCATATAAGTATTTTTGAAACTCAGATTGTAGAATTGTCCAAGTCAACAAACTTCAAGGAATATGGAGATGGTAAAGAAAGAGTTCAGTTAGAGAATCTATACATAAATCTCAATCTATCGATCAATCAAAAGGAGTAGATTAAGAAGGATTTTTACTAACCTTGAGAGATATTGTAGATATGTACCTCACCAGTATGGTGAATATTCTTAAAGACTCTCAAGAGCCAAACAATATAAAAAAGGTTTTGGCAAGTTATGAAGAGGTAGAGAATCTTCTTTTGAAGATGGAGAGTTAACATAACCTTTTGTCTTTGCAAGAGTTGATTGAAATATTGCTTGGGCTCAGCTAAAGTTTATCCATCAGAATATCATACCTCGGCTCAACGAAGTGGTTAAATATTTTTTCGATAAGACAAAATTAATTTAATACACATGCAGCCATGTTGTTGACATAGTTTTGGTTTTCAGTTTTGAGGAGGTGTTGTAGATAGGGGGAGTTGTATATAGTTTTTTGAATTTTGCTTTAAGAAGACACCCTTTGTCTTTGATGTCAAAGGGGGGTGATTTTGGAGCTGACACAAGTGTTTCCATCAATGACAAAGGGGAAAATTGTTGCAAATATGAGTTCTTGTTGTTATTTATGTCAAGCTTATTGATCCAAATGTGCAAATTGGTAACATTCTTTGGTCCAAATGTGGTTTGGTATAGTGCAGTAACAAAGGGTTACATCTATGATCATGCATATATGTGGAATCTAGTAGAATCTATTTGTTGACACTACAAAAGGTTTATAAAGATTTATCATGAAGTTTCTGGAGCTTTGGTGTTGATTTATGGGAATTGCAGTTGGTTTTTAATCAAGTGCGACTATTCTGGTTTCAGTGTACAAGAATGCGTTGCATTCCTATGCCTACTAGCATTTTGGTGATGCAGTTCATTTATTCAGTGTTGTGGATATTTTTTGATGCTATCCTGGGCATCCACACGCACTCTTGGTGGTCTGCATTGTAGTTTGAGCAAGTTGTGTTGGTACACATTAACAATGATATCTTTTGCACCTAACCTGTAATGTTTTGGTCCATGCGGTTGCGTGTAGATTTATAGGCGATGCTTTGGGATGGACATGAAGGTGTGTTGGAATGGTATGATGCCTTGGACACATCTTATTTTCCCTTTTGCATTACATTGGAGATTGTTTTTGGGCCAATTGTTTTATATTTGCACATTAACTAATTAGGTTGACCTAATTGATGTTGTTGAGGTTGCAAATGATATACAAAAGGATGGAATCATTGTGGGAAGACATGGACTTGATGTGTATGTAGTACGAAGTAAATGTGAAGCAATACAGAGGTTCAAAAGTATAATAGAGTAGAAATAAAGACAATTTCTGATGTGTTTTGAACAGTGAATTATGATTATCATTTCAATGGATGCGGTTCTTTACAATTCAATCCAATTGATGTTTTTCTATTAGAAGTATTGTTTCTTGCCTCGAAGAAGTGATCTTCAGTGTTTGCAAGTCCTTATTATATCTTTCCCCATGGTTGTGCGCCTTAGCTTTGCAAGTCATTTCAGGGGCAGTGAGCTCCTTGCCCTATGACCTAAACATTATATTATGATTATCATATAGTAAGATAATTTTCATCATGGTTTTCCTTGGTTTGGGTTTTCCACATAAAATTTTGGTGTTCTTGTGTGGTTCCTTTTGTGGTCTCAACTATTTATTTTCATGCATGTATTAGATGGAATGAATGTTGAGTAAAAGGTTAAATTCGATTAAGTTAAGGTATGATGATTCACCCCAACTCTTAACATATGGTAGTGTTCAACAAAGCATAATTCATTTCATCTTTCAAAATGCATTCTTATTTTGATTATTTTAATATTTATCTATAATTTTATAGAATAAAAGTTTAATCTAGATTTTTATCTAAAATAATCTCTTATCATAACTTTTATTTGTGTTAAATATTTTATTTAAGGCATGTTTTGAGACACTTTTTTTAATGCTAAGGTGAAGCAATTCAATCATCCATAGTCTACCATCCCCCAAAAATATTAAAAACATTTGATTATGTGGAAGGCATTTCTTTATTTGAGATGGAAAAACTGTTTTTGAAGAATCAATGGTTAAAAATGCTTCTTTAACCATGCAAGACAATCTAAACCATCTCGTTTGTTCATTTTGTTATTTTATCTTCACTGTTCATGCATTAATTTTGTGAGTACCTCCCGTGTCTTGCTTTGCAAGCAAGATGTTAAAATTCTTTCCCATTTGTTGTATGGGGAAAATGGTATTGTGACTTGTGTTGTTTATGAAAATGGCATTGCACTATTCTCAAGGGTTTTTTTCCTACTAAAATATATGGCGACGTCAATCACAACCCACTTATAGTACATGACTAAAAATGAATATTAGTCCAATTTTCTTCGTCCTGTTCTTTTTGCATTCCAACAAAATAAAGTTATCTTTATCACACGTGTTACTTTCTAACCTCAATTATTGTTCAACCAGTAGAAAGCATCAAAGTCACACGAGGCAACAACTGTAGAAAATATTTGCAATGTAAATAAGAAATTTTCTAAGCCTAATTTTAGTTCCATGTAGTTTCAAAGAAATACTTTTGACTTGATGCATTTTTATATGCTATCTTGAATTTTGAGCCCTAAACCTTTCCAACAAGTCTAAACATCGATTGGCTAAAACACTGCATGCAAAGAAAGCAAGGAGGAATTAAACAACTAAAAACCCTTCAGCAAAAAACCAAAATTCCTAAATGGATTGAAATATTTGTATTGTAGAGTTTGCCAATTCTTAAGTGGGACTATCAATTTATGCCAAAATATTGGCTTTCCTATGTTGGCAGACTTTCTAGAAATCATTTCCAGATGGGTTTTGAGGTTCCCAACACTAAAGCAAAAAGAAGAAGAATGAGGCGTCAATTAATATCTTTATTATATAGAATAAGATTCATTAGCAAATAAGGAAGGTTTCCATTTGCAAAGCTTTATATTACATTCTAGAAAAATAGACTAATTGCCATCTCTTCTTCATTATACTTTCCCGATTATAAACCAAGTGCTTGGAGTTAATTTATTTGCATTTTATAATAATAATATTTATATTTAATGTAAAGCTTGTTGCCTTTTTCGATACTAAAATGATTCCCTACAAAGTGGAATATAAAATATATACTATATTTATTATTTAGTTATATTTATTTTATACATAAAATATTTTTAATAAATTATTAAATATATTTAAATATAGAAGATCACAAAATTTAAATTTTATTAAATATTTATATATATTGTTTAATTGTATTAAATATAGATTATAGTTATATTTATTATTTTATCTAATATAAATGTAATATAACATTCAATTAATTTGAATAATACATATTATTCAATATAAAGATAGAGAGAGGAAGTATAGGCAAACAAAGAGAGAGAGAGAGAGAGAGTTCGATAAATATAAATAGAGATAAAAAGAGGAAGAGACCAAAAAGAGAGTGAGAAATGGAGGGATGAAAAGATAGAGATATTCCTATCTCTCCCTCTCACTCCCTCTCTCTCTCTCTCTCTCTCTCCCTCTTTATACATTTATCTCTCTTTGTTTGTACATCTTCATCTTCTTCTTCCTCTCTATCTCTATCCCTTGTCTCTATCTCCTTGCCTCTCTCTCTGTCTCTCTGTCTGTCTCTGTCTCTGTCTCTGTCTCTGTCTCTGTCTCTGTCTCTATCTCTATCTGTCTCTGTCTGTCTCTGTCTCTGTCTCTGTCTCTATCTCTGTCTGTCTCTGTCTCTGTCTCTGTCTTTGTCTGTCTCTGTCTCTCTCTCTCTCACACACACACACAACCCATTTCTCCTTACACATCTCTATTACTTGTCTTCATCACCTTTCTCTCTCACTCTTGCCCCTTATATCTTTATCTTCGCATATCTCCCTCCCCGTCAAGCTCTCTCTCTCTCTCTCTCTCTCTCTCTCTCTCAATCTATCTTTCTTGCTCTATTTCTCTCTCCATCTACCTCCCTCCATCTCTGTACTTGTATATCCCTATCTCTCAATCTTTACCTCTCTTCCTCTTTGTTTATATCTTTCCTTATCCCTCTCTACCTCTCTATATCACACTCTATCTATTTCTATCCCTTCATATATTGAGTTCTCTCCCTCTTTCTCCCATCCCCTCTCTCTATCTCTATCTCTATCTCTATCTATCTATCTATCTATCTATCTATCTATCTCCGCCTCCCTCTCTTTGTCTTCCCCCTCTCTATCTCTCCTTGTCTCTACCTCCCAAGGTCCCTAACTATCCCCTATCTATCTCTCTATCTCTACCTCTCTCTCCCTTTCTCTTTCCATATATTTCTATCTCTTTCTCTTCCCATATTTCTATCTCTTTCTCTCCCCATCTCTTACTCTCCCTCTCTCTATATCCCTATTTCTCTCTCCCTCTCTACACATCTATTTAACTATCTTGACTTCTCTCTTTCTATCTCTCTGTCACACACTCTCTCTCTCCTCTCTCCCTTTCTCTATATTCCTCTATCTCCGCCTTTATCTCCCTACTACATATTTCTCTCTCTGACTCTCTCCACCTCTCAATCTATTTGTGTCCAACTTCCTCTCTACATCTATCTTCCTCTCTCCTCTATTTTTAACCATCCGTCCATCTCCCTCTCTTTCTCTCACCCTCTTCTTAGACCTCTATATCTATATCTCTTTGCCTCTCTAGTTCTATCTTTATGTATTTCTTCTTCCATCTCTCTCTACCCCTGTATCTCTCCCTCTCTCTACATCACTTCCTATCTCTATCTCTATCTTTCCATCTCTCCCTCTCTCTCCCTCTCCTCTCCATATCCCTCTCCTTCTCCTTCTCCATCTCCATCTCCATCTCCATCTCCATCTCCATCTCCAACTTTCCTTATCTTAGTCTCTCTCTTACTCTTCCCCTTCTATCTCTCTCTCTTTTTTTACTACAAACATAAAATAATCTTGTTGGTAATGGAACATTGTTATCTACCTAGTTCAAAGGTATTATTTCAGTCATGTTTGGATCCATGTGAATGGATGCATAGTTGATTAGAAGCTATAATTTCTTCATAAAGACATTAGTTACACAAAAATCATGATTTGCTAAACAGCCTGCCCATTGACCTCATGTTTTATTGAAAAAAATATATATTAAAATTCTCCCTAATTAACCTTCCACACCTAATGGGCGTACCCATTTCACACTAAGGTGCGATTGCTGGTTTCAACTGTCCCTCTACCTGCCGGAGAAAATGATTCGCGCTTTTTTTCCCTGACTCCGAACATGACACGATGAGTGTTTCGAACTGATGACCTTGCCCTGGGAAAGTCTAATGAGCATTAAGAAGCAATACAGGAGCTTATAGAGAGGAAAGGGCAAAAATGCTGCGAACACGTATACTTTCCTTCGCGGCAGGGTTTACAGTGACCGGTGTAGCTATTGCACAGTTTGCATGGAAAGAGTTGTGGTCTACTCATGCCGCTTTTTCCTCACAGGTACTTCGACCTTCTCACTTCATTGGAGATTTTTTTTGTTTTTTTTTCAAAAATCATAAAAACCTTTTAGCCGACAAGTTTTCTTTTTCTTTGAAATGTTAACCCTTCGTGTAGCTTGAATTTCCGTTTTTTCTGTTTATTAAATCGCGGATTACTTAAATTTGTATTGTTTGTGGCAGGTTCAAGAATATTATGATGCCCTAGAAAGACGTGTAGAGCGATTTGAAGCTCATATATCTCCTCCCCCTGCAAGCACGGAGGTATTCTCTTTTTGTTAAATAATTTAGATAATTTAATGGAATGCAGTGTACATTAAATTGTTTGAAGTAGTTGGACAGGGTTTAAGAGAAAAATAATGTTTTGTTAAATTTAGTTGATTGTATTGAATGAACTTGTCTAGTACGATCTCGTAAGAATTTGTTGGCTTTGTTAGTTTTCAGTTGTTTAGTTGAATCTGGAGACAGTTGGAGGAAACAGCAAGGGTTTAGTTAAATTTAGTTGGATTGTATTTAGTGAGTATGTTTGATAGAGCTTCATCAGATTCTGTTTTGGTTGATCGATGATGGTTGTTCAGCAGATTCCTTAACTTTTGGACAGAGTAATGAGGGAGTTAGGACTTAGTCCTAAAGCAAGTACATTACATCCTTATGAAGGTCTTCTGTAAACTGAGCTTGATTACCGTAGTAAGCACGTCCATTGGTTCAGGGACGAAATTTGAACCCGTGTCATCATTGCGATCCTCACCTCAGTCATCATTGTGACAATTTTTTCCGCTTTACCTCCCAGTCATACCTGCTGGGTAATAGGATCTCGATGTGATTATGACAATATTGCTTCTTTTAATTTAACAAGTAGCAGGATCTAGAAGTTCAAATGGCTTTGAAATTAAAGGTTTGAGAAAAAGAAGGGCTTTTATCATCTCCCTGGCCTAGTTTGGTTGTTTATTATCTGGAAGCCCCAAGTATGCCAAAAAGTTGTTGACCCATTTTATTTAGTTGCTTCTTGTGTTTTCACAATTTTATTGCTTTTAAACCCAGGACATCCGTCCTCTGTCTTTATATATGTATATTTTGGTTTAAGTAATTCTAATTAAACATTGATCATGGGATAAGCTCTCCTTTCTTGCCATGTTCATTTGCAGGGGATGGTCTTTATCTCTTTCTCATCTCAAAATTTATGTATATTTTGCTTCTGTTCAGAAGCTTTCATTGAAGTGAGATCTTTAAGAGTTGCACATGTGATGGTTTTTCCTGTTGGCTTTAGATGCCATGGTCCAAGCTGTATCTATCCAGCCAAAATTTGTCTGGAACTTGTAGTGCGTGTCAGGACCTAGCATTATGTTGTGGTAAAACCCTGCTAGTCTGTATAACAGACATGTCCATTTCATGATTAAACCATATATTGATTGAGTACACATCAAATTTGGTGATGCGAAGTGTTAAAATGTGCAAAACAGAGAGTAATCCAAAACCTGTATATAAGTAAACCACATACACTCGAATTGACAAATGATCAAAGGATCAAATTAGTGGAAATGGGAGCATTTAAGAGAATCAACACAATAGTGAAGAGATAGGATGACTCCAAGTAAGAAAATGCATAAAGGAATGCTCATAATACATGACTTCAACATGATATTTATGCTAGGTGAGTGAGTATAAATAGACTATGTGAGAATGAGGAGGTGGCAAATAAAACCAATAGGAAGGCAGTGTAACTCCAAAATATTCAAAATAAGAAAGAGTAACTCCTATGGAAGATGTTGACAGCTCACTCTACTCACATTATTACATGCTCTTATTAATTTAAGTAAGCTTAATTAAATGGTAGGAAAAATTTAGATAAAGGAAATGAAATCTGCACTAACACCTTCTTAAGCATAGATTAAGTGGGTGAAAGACGGGTCTTGACAAATGAAGCTGTTGGCATATGTGCAGAGTTTGATGACATGATGTTATTGTATGTTGTCATTGATGTCAATATGCTGAAGTATGAACCGGTATATTGAAGTAAGCAAATTGGCAAGCGAACCGGTATGATGGTATGAAGTGAACCGGTATGATGATGTGAACCGATATATGTGAAAAGGTGAACCGGTATGTTGGAATGTGAATCGGTATATGCGAAGTTTGTATCGGGGTTTCATTTGTTATGACTACCGGTTGGTAGTCTCAGCTTTAGGGTTTCCGGTTGATGCATTTCAAGTCTGTGTGATTCAACCGACGACATCCTGTGATGAGTTAGCATTGAAATGAAGATCAGATCGTGTTGCCATGTCAGCCTTGTGCACGTGAAGGATTTCCTTGAGGATCTTGCATGAAGAAGATTGATTCTATCTACCTCGGGAATGTGCGAAGTCTCAGTAAACGGTGGAGAGCGCGTGATGGGTTATCAGCTTCCAGAAGCGATGAAGAACGAACGATGGAGAACGTCTTGAGATTTGTTCAAGATTGTTTCACTCTATGCAATGTGATTAAACGATAGGGATTGGACTGACTGTATTGTTAACCTAGATGCTTAGGGTTTTAGGTTTTGGCTACCGACCTAATTGTTGTCTATAAGGTCGATGATGATTTGCATTGTGAAGTTGTTGGCAAATGTTATGTGTGTATCCAAGTGAAGAGATACTTGATTCTTGCCAGACCGGTGCAGTGAGTAGAGATCTGTAGAGTGTGACTACAGATGAAAAGGAATTAAAGTGGATCTGCCTTGGCATTGAGTGCTGTTATCAGATCAGTGTATTACCTGTTGACTTCTAACCATTTCAGCAGTTGGAAAATCCTTTTACTGGGTAGCTTTAACAGGTTTTTTGTAAATCCTTTAACAGGGTGACTCAAAATCATTGAGCTCTTTAAATCCTCTGACAAGGTAACCTTTAATAGGGTTTTAACCTTTAACCGGGTATTTAGCCATCCCTTAACCGGGAGATCCCTAGCAGGATCGGTTCCTAGCAGAATTTGTTGTAAAGTCCTTAACAGGACTAGGCTCCTAACAAAGCGGACTTCAGAAGAGTTCAAAGAACAACTTGTGGGTATTCATACCCACCGTGGTTTTTCCCAGTTGGGTTTCCACGTAAAAAATCAGTGTGTTATGTGTGATGCTTTTTCATGTGATGTCTTAATGTTTTTTGTTAAGCGGTAAAGCATGCTGATCCAGTGGTCATTATGATCCTGATGATGTATTACTTGTTTAAGCATATGGGTGAAGTGGAAATGAGATATTAGGTTTTGTGAAGATCTAAGTGTTACCGGTTTATGTCTTTCACAGTCTCACTGTGTTTTACCGGTAGTGCCCTGATTTAGATCGGTGATGCTGTTTACCAGTTAGTGCAGTCTTTGCAGTTTAAGCTGTTAAATAAGTTTTTGTCTATACTGATTCACCCCCCCCCCCCCTCTCAGTATCTGTTAAGTATTTACTGTTCATCATTATTCATCAGAAGCCTGATAAGGTACACATATACACAGAAATCCCTTTTGAAGAGAAGAAGGTTCCCACTCCCATTCCCCTCACCAAAAAAAGAGATAAAAAATATTCCCCTTGCCCTGTGCACCCCCACATATAGAGAGAGATATATGAGAGGGCTTGGTAGTCCCCTTGAAAGACTAAGAAGGATAAAACTCAATGTGGGGAAAAATTCCTTCCCAAAAGAGATAGAATAAGAGAGACCATGCATCCTACTGTTAGAGCATAATCTCTTGTTCTAATTGTGGATGCAGGAAGCTGATTGTTGAAATTGGTCCACAATCGCTAAACAATATTTCTCCCCTTGGGAAGAAACAAACACAAAGGTTAAACAAGATTTAATGAGAGGACTTAATGGAAAATTGGGAAGGATGGGCCATGTACGTGCATGATGTGCATAGTTGACTTGGCTTAAGGATGTTTAGGATTGTGCAAGTAGATTTATTAGTTAACTAATTGGTTTTAGCCAACTAATAGTTTGAGAGGGAAACGGGGAATTAAATAAATATGTTGTATTTATTTAATTTTTGGAAGATAGGGATATGAAGGGTGGACTTAAGTATACGTTGAAATTATTTAATCAAGGTTGAACTATAGAAGAAAAGGGCTAGAATAATTAATTAATTAAATATATGATTGGAATTTATCTAATTAATGCTACAAAAGATGATTTGATTGGTCAATTAGAAGATTGGTTTTATCTAATTCATTTTGGAAGGTGATATATGTAAGATGAATTAGGTGTGGATGATTTTAGGTGGCTACATTAAGTATAATGTTAAGATAGATTGGTTGAATGAGATCTAGAAGTTATATGTACTGATCTCACTTTGACAGAAAGATTGCTTTAAGTGGCTTTAAATTTTTTTTATAGATGAATAATGCACTTCTATTTTATTTTATAAAAAGTAATATAATATACATTAGTTCACATAAAAATATCGGTGGAATGTTATCACACTTCAAAAAGTCTATGTGACCAACTGTAAGCAAACCACATAAAAGTGGTCAAACCACCAAGTAGCAAGTGCAGTTGTAGCGAGGGGAGGAGTTGGGTTTTTATCAAAGGGATTGACTCCCAACCTACAATGGTACCACTATCTTGTTTGTCTATCTTTTTCTTGACCAATAAGAATTGTACAAACAGGGTTACTTGCCATTGTGTATCCACCTATGTGTACCTCTCTCATGAGGATGAGAAGCAATAGTTTAGTTATGTGTTTGTAGGGACTAATCATTTCCTCAATGTTGAGGTAAGCAATATGAGCTATGAGAGTGGTGTCTAGAACATTGTTTCTATGGCCATGCATACACCCTTGGGGTGGAGGACTATTGGAGGATGAGGGTGGAACATGTGCAACAATACATAGAGCATTTGTCCAGTGCTTTATAAGAGTTTGCGAGTGGGCAACCTCTAGTGCAACTTTATTAGTTTGCACCTGAATTTGTAATAGAAAATTATAACATATATTGGCTTTAAAATACGTGGAAAATTGAAAAATCTATAATAGCTCCAAAAAACAAATCAGCATTTCTATCTTTCCATATATCAAATAAAATCTCCACTCTAAAGGCATGCCAAATTTGGGTAAATTTTATTTGGCATTTTAGGCTAGTCACACAAAAGAAACATGTGCTAGAAAAAAACTTAGGTAAAAAGGGCTTGAAAAAGTTGTGAATTTAGATCCAAGCATCTTGAATATGTGGGCAAAACCAAAAAAGATGATTGATAGCAGAGAATTAAACTCAATTAATTATTATTTCTGTAGGTGCTATAAATTTATACATTGAAAAGATGAAGCTTGTGTATTTGTTGGCAGCCTCGGGTTCAACAAATAACCAAATATTCATTAGTATCCCAAATATACCAGAACAAACAATAACAAACTAAAAAAAACTAAAAAAACAAGATTTGAGATACAAATGATGGAATAACCCAACATTCCGCCCTTATTACATCTTTGTTTTAACACATCCAAGAGGTTTCATGAAGATGTTAGCACGTTGCTCTTTAGTAGAGCAAACTTGGAGCTGAATATTTTTTTTTGATTGGTAATAATTGTAATTTTATTGATATAAATCAAAATGTACAATATATATATTTATATCTATCAACAAAATGTCTGATAAAACAGACCCCAACTACCATCACCCCAGCCTATCTGCCCTTGTAGAAGCTACCCATCCATCCATATTGGCATTTGTAGAAAAATTGCCTAGAATACATCATTTGTACATTGAGCAGACCGAAAATAAACCCCATACTATACATAGACCAGCAGCATCCTATAACCCGAAACCTACAGACATCATTTCAACATACATCTTCGATACGTGGAGGACCAAAGGAGAACAAAATTTGGTCCAGAATTAAAAACGAAACCAGACGAGAGACCAAAAAGATTTATGACTGCATAAACAAAAAGACATCATCAACAAGCCCATTCTGCCTCGAACTAGGGCACACTTAGGGCATCACCACTCGGCCTTGCACCCGCACTACCCGCTACCACCTTCACCCTTGGTCTAGAATTCAAAACGAAACCAAACGAGAGACCAAAAAGATTTATGACTGCATAAACAAAAAGACATCATCAATAGAGCCATTCAGCCTCAAACTAGGGCACACTTAGGGCATCACCACTCGGCCCTGCACTCGCACTACCGCTACCACCTTTACTCGAAGTAACACCAACAAAACCACCCACCGCCTTTTGAGTTCACACTTGACGCTTTCTCGACACCTTTCATGTGCCTTTTACTTGAATTTCCACCTTCGCAGTGTCATCCTTTACAGAGATACTAGCCGAGTTGCCTCACACCTCCACCATCTTTTCCTTCATAAATGATTTGAGGGAATCCCCTGCAATGGTTGCCTCTGCACGCCGTTCATCTCTGTCCAAACCAAAAGGCCACCGAATGTAAGGGACCAACTCTCGTAATTCATGAATTCCATCAATATCCAAGCCTTCGCTAGCATCAAAACCCGCTACCGACATTGCCATTTGTAGCAACTCCATCAATCCTCCCAACTAGTCATCCTCCACACAATGCCGCATTACCTCCACCAACACATCCTTCCTCTCACCTAGCTCCAGATCCCATGCCAAAACTATGGTCACCACATCAACATTGGTTTTGTACTTATGCATGGTTGTGAGAAAACAATCCCCCAACAACATTTTTAATAATTTGGATGAAAGCATCCTCACCATGCTTGAGAATGCATCTCAGAAGCTTTTCTGAGATATCCCCGACAAAAGCCAACTGTTGGCGAGAGGTATACAACGTGAATGTAGCCTCCATCCCTGTCGCTTTCTCACTTCGCCAGCATATGATGCAGCCAAAATTGGGTCCAAAGCTCTATATATAATTAAAATCTGTCCCTACTGTCACCTCAAATGAGTGGAATTAATCATACCTTTGTACTCCCCCATCCACATCGGCCTCCTCAAGATTTTGGAAATCTTCTAAATGTGTTTCATGCACTTCAGAAAATGATGTAGCCCACTTGGACAGCATATCCACCACCTCATTTCCGTCCCTTTTCACATGTGTAATTTTAAAATTATTAAAGGAAATCAAATCATTTTTAATCTTTGAGATATATTTGTTTAAATGCCATGAATTGGCTTCACCTTTAATGATGGTATTGACGATTACTTGTGAATCCCCTTCCAAATGCAAATTTTGTACACCAAAATTCCAACTCCACCACACTGCCAACAAAGTTGCTTGCATCTCCGCCTCATTGTTCATTCCATTTTCAAGCCTTTGAGCTCCCAGCATCAAAATGTTGCCATGCCAATCCTGGATCACTGCCCCTACTCCCGATGTACCCGTGTTTCCTTTCGATGCACCATCAAAATTGACCTTGTACGACCCTTCCTGAGGCACTGCCCATTTCACATTAGAATCCATAGAGTCGACAAGATTAACCCGAACAGGCCCATTAACGGGCCGAAATTAACTTGGAGCTGAATATTGTTTTGTTGAATATGTTCTTGTATGAAGTGGCAGTCAACTTCAATGTGCTTGGCACGTTCATGAAACACTAGATTACGAACAAGCTTAAGACACTTTGATTGTCACAATAGGGGATTGTAGTTGCTCTTGAGGTACTCCTAATCCTTCTAGTAGACTACATAGCTAAAGTGTTTCACAAATTGTGCACTTGCCACCAATGTTTTGCTTCTATTAAGGAATGAGCAATTGTGACATGCTTCTTACTTCCCCAAGAAATAGGACCCGAATCCAAGAAGAAAACAAATCCAAATGTGGATTTCCTATCATTGATAGATCTTGCATAATCTGCATCTTTGTACCCTGTTAAGAAGAATTGATCATTCTTTTTATATTCCAAACCACAATTCATTGTACCATGGATATACTATAGTACCTATTTTGTTGCTTTCCAATGACACATCTCTGGTTCTTGCATGAACCTTGAAAGATAATTGACAACAAATCTAATATCTGGTCTAGTGTAGGCCAATTAAATCAAACCTCCAATCAATTGTTGATAGAGAGTTGCATTGACTTGAGGAGATGGATTAGATATAGATAATTGGAATCTTGATTCCATGAGTGTCAACAGGGGTTTGCAGTCCATCATTCTAAACTTCTTGAACATCTTGGCATATTTTCTTTGAGACACAAAGATATGGTGATTTGCTTGCCATATCAAGTCAAGACAATAGTATAATAGCCTAAGGTTTATCACATCAAATGCCTTCAAAACATTGTTGGTTCATTTTTGAGCTGCTTGTGATAACTAGGTTATCAACATATGCATTAGTCTTCACAATCTCCTCCCTTTGTTTCTTGATGTAGATATTTTCATATGGATGCCTCCTAAATCATGTTGTAGCAAATGTTCATCAATTTTGATATACTTGACTATAGGTGCCTTTGAGATCATAGAGATACTTAACATGTTTGCACACCTTTTCTTCTTTACCAGGTGCAATATATCCCTTTGGTTGGGTCATATAGACCTTCTCCTTAAGGTCTCCATTGAGAAAGGTTCTCTTTACATCCATTTGATACAACTTCCATCCAAATTGTGCAGCTAAAGCAAAAATCATTTGGATGGTTTTGATCTTTGTAGTGGGTGAAATTGTTTCCTCATAATCAATCCCTTCGGTTTGGGCATAATTCTTAGCCACAAGTTTGGCCCTATACTTATCTATACTACCATCTGCCTTATACTTCGCCTTGAAGATTCATTTACATCCAATGGCTTTCTTATGCGGTGGAAAATCAACAAACTCCCAAGTCTTGTTTTTCATTAGGGATTGATATTTTGCATGCATAGCCTTCTTCCAAGGCTTTCATTCTAGTGCTTCTTGAACATTAGATGGTTCAAAGTCATCAACTCTTGAACTCATTAGTGCTAGATTTGCCTCGTTGCAAGCCATGCTACAAGCCTGCAGTCTTGAAGTTGAAGTGTTTGGGACTCCATCTAGCTTTGCATCGTGACTGATACTAGGGTACCACTTTGGCATAGGTTTTGTGACATTTATGGGTGTTGAGTCTGATTGATTATCAATATTCCCTTTACTTTACTCATCCAAGTTGAATATAGGAGCACTATTTGGAGTAGGTGAACTTAACTCACTTGTCTCATAAAAATGACCTCTCCGTTGATGTATATCTTCTTTGAGGTTGGATCTGTAAGTTGATAAGCCTCTGACTCACTGCTATACCCAAGAAGAATACATTTCATGGATTTCTCATCGAGCTTCTTTCTACTTAGGAATGTGCATGTATGCTGTGTAACCAAATACATGAAGATGAGAGATTGATGGCTTAAATCATGTCCAGGGATTTCCTTAGGGTGATGCCATTAAGTGCTTTGGTTGGTGCACAATTTAGAAGATAGAACACTATATGCACAACTTTGGTCCAATATGCATGTCTCAAATGAGAATCCTTCAGCATGCTTTGTAACATCTCCATTATGATGCGTTTATGTTGTTCAACAACTCTCTTTTGTTGAGGTGTGTAAGTTGCAGTTAGTTGATGATGAATTCCATTTTCCTTCAAGTAGATGGATAATTCTATGCAGGTGAATTGCCTCCCTTGATTTGAGTGGAGGACGCAAATACAATGATTTGTTTCTTTTTCCACAAGTGTTCTAAACTCTTTGAAATAGGGGAAAACTTCAGCTTTGGTTTGCAAGCAATAGACCTACATTTTCTTGTGTGATCCTCAACAAAAAGTTAAAAATACTCAAAACCATTGTGACTAGCTGCCATGGGTTTGCATAGATTGGTATGCGCTTGCTTCAAAGATTGGCTTGCATGATGCTTGCTAAGATGCAAGGGTGCTTGATGTTTTCCAATGAGACAATTAGAACAAATAGCACTTGACTTCTCAAGTAAAGGAAGCCCTTTCACCATGCCTTTCTTACTAAGAGTAAGTAAATAGCTAGTGCTTAGGTGACCAAATCAGTAATGCCATAATGTAGCAAGGTCATTATTGTTTGTCACCAAGGATTGATTATTGTTGATTGTATCAAGTTTAAACATATTACCAATTTCAGAAGCACTTGCAACAATCTTTGAACTTTTAGATTTATCATGGATGAGATGTACCTTTTTATCATCATTTTTTTCAAATTCAATCCTTAGGGTGTAGTCGATAAATTGATTGATAGATAAAAGATTTTTGGTAAGACCTAGTACATATAAGACTTCAGTGAGCTTGCAATGATGTATGCCAAATTGCAAGGAGATTTCACTAATACCTTGGATGTCATAGGTGGTATTATCTCCTAGAGAACTTTACCAGGATGGGGTTTCAATGTGAGAAACTATTGATTTTTTCCAGTCATGTGTCATTTGTAGCACTTGAATCCACATGCCAAATATAATTTGATTGTGAACTATCTTCAGAAGCATGGGCAGTAAATACATACTCCTTGAGAGTCATCTTCTTCAGCAATATTGCCATGTTGTTGTTTGTTCTTTTGATCCTATTGAGAATTGCCACTTTGTAATGGCTTCTTTTGATGCACTTTATTGTTGGAAGAACCTTTGGCCAAAGAGTTGTACCAACATTTTTTGATATCATGTCCAATCCTTTCACATATCAGACATTTCTTCTAAGATCATGATGAATTATGAGATTTGGAAGGTTGACCAAACTGCTCCTTAGGCTTCTTGCCTTTATGGTTTGTGGTCATTGCATGATCCTCCTCACTATGTTCTTGACTTGGAGATTCTTCTTTTTGAAGTAGATTCACTAGCTTCTTAAAACTGGGTGTTTGTTTTGTGACATTCAATGTTGTTACAAAACGCTTCCTATTTTGAAGGCAATGCTCACAAAGCAATAGGCACTAGGGTAGCATCCCCAATTGTTTCACCCAATGCTTGTAGCAAAGCTTTCAACTCAACAATTCTTTCGAGAAAGGATTCCAATTGTTCTCCATTCTTCATCTTCAAGATCTGATTTTGATTCTTTGCCTCATACACTATCCCAAGTTTGTTCCATGCATCTTTGGCTATGGACGAGTCTCGTATAAAGGGCTGAACTTCATTAAACACACTGAAAATAATGATCAATTTGGCCTTCTTGTCAGCTTGATCGAATTTCTTTTGTTCATCAACATCACTCACATGTTGTTCGGTATTTAGTATTACCACCAACCAAATTCCAAACTTCTTCAAGCTCAAGTTGAGTTCTGAGTTTGGTTTTCCATGTTGAATAGTTATTCCCATGCAACAATTGGGACTGGGAAGAAGGAATTTTGTAGAATTGTTTGCTATTTTGTTAGCAAAATAAGATGTTATCTTATCCTATTGTTCATCACTCAGATCAACATTCTGCTGCAGAGGAGAGGATAATCTAGGAAGAAAATTAACACCTTGAAAATATAGCTGAGTTGAAATAGTGTCAAGAATAGCCTTACAAAAGCTCATGTTGTAGCTCTTTTGAGTTTCTGAAAGATGGATACTCTAGCAATATTCTATGAAAAAAAATAGTGCCAGGAGGTATTAAAATTAAAAAGTATATCTTGAAAAAACACAAATAATGTATAATCTACCAAAAGCACCAAATTGACAGATTCAGTGCTGGCATAGACACATAAGGCAAGTCACTTGAGGGAGGAGGAGCTGAGTCATTTGCTATGACGCCTTTTTAAATCTGATTGGGGTTCTTTCACTTCTTTTAATTGCTCATTTGGGGTTCATCCTCTTATCTCTTAGTGCTTCTTCCTGTCCCTACCGAGACCCAAAGAAAAAATCATTTGGGCATCCCTGATTTTTGATGTGAAAAGTCTAGATCACTAAATCAGGCATAGTGCATGGCAGTCAGAGCAATTCGAATTAACTGAGGAGGAATTAAGGAGTTTGTGGGTTTGAGTCTTGAAAGTGCTGGATAGGAACCCATAGGAGCTCTACTAATTGGGCACAGGGGGAATCATGAGAGGTGTGGAATGTCTATAGGACCAGCCAAAAACAGTTTTTGTCCGTCATGTTGGCACTGATCCTTTTGAGTTGGCTCACACGTTGGTTTTTGGCTCCCTTTTGAAGAAAATCTAGTTAAATGGGGATAAATTCGACCCTTAACGTCTTGTCTTCAGAATGGATGAGGCTGCTTATCTGTCAGGCCGGTTACTTTTTCCTCCTCTGTGCCTTTTCCTTGCTTTCCACAGCAGCAGTTGTGTACATAGTGGCTTACATGTATGCAGGAAAGCAGGCCAGCTATTCAAAAGTGATGAGCATGGTTTCGAAATTCTGGAAGTGGCTGATGATGACCTTGCTCTGATATCATATCAGAGAATTAAACTTAATTTGTTATTTTGCTGTTGCTGCTATGAATTTATTCATGGAAAAGATGAAGAAGCCTGTATATTTTCTGGCAGCCACACGTTCAACAAACAATGAAATATTCATTAGTATCCTAAATATACAATAACAAACTAAAACAAACAAGATGCAAGATACAAATGATGGAATAATCCAACACTTGAGAGTTTCCAGGTGTCCACAATAAGGACAATGGGGATTAGGAACATCTTGATGGATCAAGTGAGATCCAATGGAGAGACCCTAATTATTCTTTCTTTCCCAAACCTTCATGGCTTGACTTGTATGACTGGAAATTGATCGACCATGGTGATTTATTCAGGTTTCTTGGCATCCCTTTTTCTTTTTCATCTTTAAGTCCTCTTTGGCAATCTATTCTTGTTCCTTTTGAGAAGAAATTACATTTTTGGATAGCCAAGTCCTTTTCCCTTGGTGGAATGTGTTAGATTTGCTCTAAGTTGCTTGTTGCCACTCATGCCTGCTATTCTTCTTGCCAGGCTCCATCTCTAGCCTCTTCCTAGAAGCTTGAGAGAGTGAAGAAACTTGGGTTTTGAAGCATAGGAATTTGCCCCACAGAAACCTTAGTCCAAATTGATTTACAATGAACACTTACCGTGAAGAAGCAGAATTTCAAAACTAGTTGCAAGAGCCTTTAATCATTTTTTCTTTTGCTTCATCTAAATTTTATCATTTTGTCTTTTCATTGTAGAGCTTCATATTGTTTTTTCTTTTTGTGTGTGTTAGTCTTCTGTCATTTCTTCTTTTCCAGATTCTCAACTTTTTTCCTTGCTTGGCAAGATTTTATTTGTTTAGCACTTCAGAGATATTGTTACTGTCAAGCAGCTTTTGGATTTTTGGAATCCTTGATCTCAATGATAGAGGATGAACAAACATTCTCTTAATCTTATCAATCTTCTAAATAATTGAGGATTAATAGATTCAAGTTTCAACAACTATTCTGACAACATGATTATTTATTGAATTTGCATATGAACTTGGCACCTTCCCCACTTTACTGTTCTATTCCATCAAGTTAAGATTGATGTTTGCAGAACCTTTTCACCACAATCACTTCAAACACCTTTCTATCTATCTGTCAAGTCAAGATCTATCGTGTGACTCAATAGCAGCATGGCAATTCGGTGTCTGTTGGTGGTTACACTTGAATTACTATTCACAAAAGCAGCTGATGCTATAGTCTGAGATTCTGAGGAACATAATGAATACCTAAGTCCTTTGTTCTGTTATTGTGGCAGATGAGCCCTGACACTTTAGTTCTTTTCTGGGTGCGATGTTTTAACATAACACAAACTAAGGCGAGCCTTGATCCCTATCAACCCCCTCTCCACTATAGAAATGGTAGAAAGTGAGGGGGAGGTGGGTTGGTGAAGGCAGTCGAGCTCACAAACGTATTCTATTGTCTATGTGATGCAGCCAGTCATCAGTTGTCAATTGTATTGCTTTGTCTCCACTTTTGAGGAATGCCAATCCAGACAACAGCCTATTATGGCTAGGTGATAAAGATGGCAATTCAATAAAATGGTAGATGCAATTTTCCTTTACCAGCGTGTTCATCCATTCAGCTAATTCATGACTAATCGATTTGTGATAGAATTGAAAGATGAAATGAAATGTACTCACGTAAGTGGCAGGAAAATGAACATGACTATAAGTGCTGCTTTAATTACATTAATGATAGCTTCAGTTTGATAGAAAATGCTTTGCACACACCAAATGAGAAGGCTCACTTGCAGCACTATGGTTAAAATTTAGAACCTATTAGCATAAGAAAAGAATAAAGTTTAGAATTATGCTGGGACCAGAACTAAAGAATGTGCTCCAGTTTAATGATCAAACACCTATTCCATATGAACTAACAAAAGAAAGGCCCAGAACAAGCTTTTTGCAGAATTGCTTGCTTCCTATGGTATGGACTCCATTATCTTCCAGTAGCATTCTTCATAACCTGAAATTGATAAGAACATGCCAACATGAGTAAGGAAAGCGAAAAAACTACTGGGAAAAGCTAAAATGAATGAGACACCTGAAAGAATAAACGATACCAGCTACACAAAAAGATAATATGAGAAGGTGGAGCTCCACAGCGGCAACTTCTTTTCTGATTTGCAGCTGTATTTTCTAGTTCACATGCATCCATTGAGTTGTTTTCCCCTAAGTTGCATTTTTTGTCACATATTTTCATGAGACAATAAAGTGATTTGTACAAAATATTCTCTTTTTTACATTATATGTGCTTTACATGCACGTTAATCTTTTATCCTCAAGGAATGGCTAGTTTGGATAGAGCATTGCAAAAATGAAAACACTCTCCTATTTTGTTTTCTAGTGCATATACATGCACTTTTATCTTACATGTGCTTTTGGGGAGAACAGAATCAAACTTAACCATACATAGTATTTAAGTCACAAGGTTCGCCGAATTTGTAGCTCGAAGTTCGAAATTCGGTGAACATTTAAAAAAGGCTTGAAATTCGTAAAATTTGCATTTATATTCATACAGAAAAAGCAGCGGCGTGTTTCCTTATTAAAATACTTTTTTGCAAAAGCATTTTTCGTTTAAGTTTTTGATATTTTTTTAAATAAATCCAACATTGACGCTGGTTTCAATGGAGTATGTGTCTACAAGTGTAGACAAGGTTAACAAGAGAGTTTGTTCAGCCGCAACAACTAGCAGCTCGGGTGCAAAGTTATTCTGTAGCCGATTCAAAGAGTTTGATCATTCTTCTGCAGCGAGTCTGTGAAAGGAAGGCATTAAGGCAAGGCATGGAGAATGACAGGAGGGCGATAGAAGCCACCACAAATTAGCTATTGCAACAAATTGACTGCCGCTTAAGTCTGCGACTCCCAACTAGGCCGCCGGGACTTGTTCTTAATTTAGGTTTTTTTTTTAAAGTTTTTTTTTTAGGTTTTTTTATCATGAAGTTTGTTGTTTTATAAAATTTTAAAGATTGCATTTTTTTGGTAATTGAGTTTATAAAAAAATAAATATTAATTTTTTTAATTTAAAATTAACATTTAAATTCATAATTATTTTTCAATATAAACAGTGGATAATAAAAATTTAATATTTTGATATATTTAATTTAGATATTAAATTAATAAATATAAAAATTAATAAATTAATTTTTTTCTGTCTTAAGTATCATAAAATATCATTACAAAATTCAGCAGATCAGGCTGGAAAACACACAGCCAGCTGGCAGATAGATCTCATAGTGACAAAAAACCATGGCAGGAAGGCCAACGGGCCATATCATGTGACCATTATACACAGGTTGCGGCTGAATCACAAAATTACAGAGTTGGATGTCCTATATATAAAATATATCATAGAGGAAACATGCTGTCAACTAACTAAAGAGGAAGGAGTTAGGATCAATATTATCTCCCAAGGGGGGGAGCCACGCAGTCCATCCTAACTCTCCCTCGCACCACACTAGTACATTTCCTTCGGCGAACTGGTCTTTATAGGGGTGGGTAGGCAGTCCTTCCAGTTCCATCTGAATGAAATCCTCTCTCTGCTGTCTTGCCTCCATCTCCTGCATAAATCTCATTAGCGCCTGCTCAAAGTGTGACTTGTTGCTTCCCATTCGGTCCCAAATGAAACCATGGGACAATTCTCGGATGAAGACATGTGTTGTTCCATCATTCAGCCATCTGTCAATTTGTCCTCATCAAGTCGTAGAACCACAGTGACCTGCATAGCAACAAGGTAACGAACGAGTCTCCTAAGAGACTCAGTGAGGTATCTATCCTTTCCAATAAACACATCATCATTCCTAGATTTCCAAATGATCCAAAGAATTTCCAAAGAGAGAACAGACCAAAAGAGATTAGCACATTTCTTGCCACCTTTAATATAACCAAGTACCACCTCATCAATAGAAAGACATTTATTATCAACTGAAAAACCAAACAATTTCCACACCTCTTTGGTGAAATGACATTCAAAAAAATTATGTAGCACAGATTCAGGGAGACGACGCAATTTACACAATAGGGGGTTGCCATTATTGTCCTTAAGAGGGAGCTTGTGAAGCAAAAGTTTCCAGTTAAAGAACTTTTTTGGTTCAGTTGGAGCAGACTAGAATCTCAAGAGATTAGAGTGCCACATTTTAGAATCCCAGGTGAGGTTCCAGATATTGTTGAGATGGGTTAGGATGTCTTCGGAGTCAACAAGGGCAGAGTAGATCAGTTTGGTCTTCATTAGAGGGAGGGGAGAGTCATCGCCCCAACAAAGGGAGGAGATTGGGGAGAGCGAAGAAGGGGCAGGTGAGGAGAGGATGGGTTCGAGTGCAGTTTTGAGGACATTGTAGGTTCTGGCTTGGGAAATAGGGAGGTTGAATTCCGAGCTAAGGGCATCCCAAGAGATCAGGGAACCGTCTTTCAAGATGTGTTTAAAAGCAACCAGTCCTAAGTTGTGCCACTTCAAGGCAGAGCATCCTTGAAGGCAGGCCAGCTGCTTTCCATTATGTAAAGTATTCCACCAAATAGATCTGCCCAAGTTGAGAGAACCCTTATTATCAACAATGCCCATGTTATTGATGAAATGTATGACATGGTTCCAAGCCCTCCATATAGGCTTGAAGACTTTTGATCCTGCAGGAGAGATCTCGAAATTACCAGCAATCAGGTCCCACATGGGCAAGTTCTTCCAATTCTTTGCCTTTTTAGGGGTGGAGGGCTGTATATTAGCCTAAAAATGCCTCTAAAAATGACTAAAAATGCCTCTATATTAGCCTCCTAAATTTCTAATTACAACTACAGTGTCGGGTCTTTTCCCAAATACAGAGAATTGCTTCAAAATGATCTAAATAACTGATAATGGAATTTTTTTTACAAGAGGTATGATCCCACCTGTCAGCAGTAACTTCAAGCATACCAAGTTTTTTTTGGATAAAATTAAACTTTCCAATGTCACTGATGAACAGACATCTTTTTCCTGTCTATACGTGTTTTCTTATTTCTGTTGTCTGTCCTTGGATGGACAGTTCCATTGCATTATGGCAGCATAGATATATTGTGCTTTTTAACTCTGTGGACAGTTTAATGACTCAAAATTTAGATTGACTCTGAAGTAAAATTTTAAAAGTGCACCTGAATGTTTAAAAAATTGACCCTTCTATATTTGTAATGGCAGGAATCAGGAGTTTCAACTGGCAGTTGAGGAAAACAGTAGTATGCCAGTAATGTAAGAATTTTGGTGTTTGGTCTCAGCTAGAATTGTTTGAGATGTATAGTTTGTCACTGTCTCATTTCATGGCAGGGATCATGTGAAACAGATAAATGATATACAATGCGTGCATGTATCAGATTTACATGTGGATTTAAACATGGCACACAGTACCTTATTTCCATTTGAGATTCTTGTCCAAGCCAAGTTATGATTTTCATAGCGTTAGGTCCTTTGATTCATTTCTTTGCCATCTATTCTTATACTAAATTCTTGACATAAATTATTTGCTAAATTTACTGGTTGCTCCCTAAGGACATTGAATCTGGGTCTGGTTTGAACCCAGTTTGGATCCAGGGTTAATCAGGCCTGGGATTCCTCCAGGGTCTTCTTTTTATCTGAGTGAAACCAGGTGAATGCAGACCAAACTTTTCATTTCCCTTTTTAATCATTTTAGCCTTTTGACTTTTATTAACCAGAATAAAAACCTGGTTAAACTATAAACTCTCATTTTACTTGCAATTTAAATCAAACAATAAATGCACTTTTTTTGTGCTCAATTCTGACAGGTGTAATCGATTATGACGTGGAATAAAGCTGCTGTAATAAGTGGGTTTAAAACCAAAAGAACAGTACTGCTAATAAATCGACAATAAGCAACAAATAGATGACAATGAAAGTAAAAAAGATACCCTGGCGTTTGCTCACCAACATACCTGTGCAGCCAATTGCACTCATCCTCCTTGATATTCCCAACTTAACCTCTGTTCACGACTGCCCTTGCTAAAGTCTAGGATTTATTATTTTTTTTTTATCTTTCTACTTTTCGGGCATTCTGAAAAATGAAAATTATTAAATAGTAAAATACACTAATTCAGTATATTGCAATGAAGCATGCATGTACAAGGAAAGCAAATGTTCTCCTAACTGTATAAATAAAAACATCCCAACATTAATTATTTAGGCAATAAATTAATTATAATGGTTTAATTTCATTTGGAAACTTAGTCAAGATAAGGAAAGTCTAGATGGAATTGAAACTTAGATAAAATAATTGAAATGAATAAGACTAATTTGACTGTAACATGGAATTGATGCTGTTTTTTTAGACCTATATGATGTTAATTGCTGATAATATTATTTTAATATTAAAAAATGAATATCTATCATAACATTTGAGTTTGACAAATTGACAATTGAAGTAGTATTATTTTTTATGGTGGTGTTGTTTATTGTATAGTGCTATGCGGTATACTGAACTTAATTCTTAGTTTTAGGCTGTAATTATGTATATTTTTATGTGTTTCTTTGTATAAATGGACCCAAAATGAACCCATCCCCAATTTTTCTTTTTGCCAAATCTACTTATGGAACCTGCAAACTTAAACCTGAGCTGGCTACTTAGAATTAATGTAACAAAAACCATCAAACCAAAAACAAAGCATATATTCATCTTTTATTTGGCTATGCATGTTCCAATGAATTATCAACCTTCAATCGTCAACCTTTTTTCGCATACTGGCATAGAATGTCTTGCCTTTTTTACCTGGGGAGGAGACAAGCCACTACTGTATGTTACAATGACAATTGTTCCGCTTCCGTGGCAGGCTTGCATGGTATCCAAATGCTTCCTCCATTTTTCTCACAATCTAAGGGTGAGAAGGTAATTGTGATGTCTGGACCAGGGTCTTCAGTGGTATCGGGGCAGCATGTATCTTTAGCAACCCAAGCTCAGACCCTATTCTATCTCTAACCTCAATCAACTAATATTTTCTATTTCTATTGTCCTAAATCATAATTGCTTTGAGAAATTTGCTTTAAAAGAGTGTCATTTTTTCACCTCTTTTCTTTTTTTCTGAATTTATTTAGCCTGACCATATTCTACATCTTTTAGACCCGCTCATATTTCTTTTTTGATGAACATGCCTGCTCTTGTTTGAGTTGTGTTCGAAGTTACATTCTTAATATTCTGATTACCTCGGAAAGTCTTCTCTTGTCCTTTAGGTTATAATGTTGTTCTGATACCCCATACTGGCTTGTTTCTATTTTCTATCAAATGCTAGCCTAAACCATGCTCCTATTTTGTCATGCATTGATTGACAAGAAAAATTGATAAGCTTTTATATATTGGACTAGAAAAACCAAACGATTTATATGGGATGATGGACAGAAATAACCCGTCTCTCTTAACTTGATCAATTAGATTCTAATTTTATAGCTTGTGCATGTTGAGTAATCAGTGCGGTATAGCAAAGTTGACAAATGGGAACTTTAGGTGGAGGTAGTCTACCTATCTATTTTTGGGCACTCATGTCCCCCAAAACGAATGCTCTAGTTAATTATGGAAACTAAGGTTGGCACTAACATTTGTGGTGCCCAACTTCACCTTATTAGTTATTTCTTTTTTATTATGCATTAGCATTTTGACTCATGGACTTGTAATATTAGGTTTCTACATTGGAAGCTACTACAAATTAGAGAATTTATATGCTCTCTGCATGTGCTAATAATAATACTGTGTATTTCATTCACACTGGAGTATATGGCTTTTGGGAACAAAGATTCTTCTACGTAAGAATACAACTTTAGTTTAAGGAGTGTATTTGTACGTGGTAAAAAAGGAAGGAACCAGTTTGAAATTTGGATGTGTTAGCACATGTACCTTGAATTACATCCCATTTCCTGGTCTCTGTTTGGAGGCAGAGTTGACGTGGTTTGTACATTATTGTTGATGTTTACGAGGATGTTTAATCATACAATTATAATTCTAAATTGATTAGAAACCGATGGTTTCCCTTTGAGCAAGGTTATTTGTGTAGAGGATTGGAAACCTAAAAATATTTGATGATTATTTTTTGACGCCTTGGATGTGACACATGCTCTTATTTTAAATGACAAAGAATGGATCTCATAGATGCACATGCACTAATAGAAGACGACAGACTAACTCTCAAGCATCAACTTTTGATTAAACTTTTAGCCTCTAAAATTATCTTCATGTAATCGTCAATACTGGTAGGTGGCGGATTCAGTCATATTACATTATACCATTTTGTTTAGTGTTAGTACAAGCCTTGGATGATCTTAGATCACTTGTCCTATGAACAATGATTATGTTAAATTTCTTGAAGTGGTGGGATGAAGCAAGTCTGTAAATTATTAACACTTAACCTTTGTAGGAGAAATGGAGTTGGATAATAAAAGTAAAGCTAACAAAAGACAAGAAAATTTGAACAGGTTTGGCGTCATGTTGTCACGATTTGAATTAGACCTTAGTTAGATTTATTTATTATTTCAGATAGCTTTTGATTAACTTTTAATAATGATAGATGATATTGTGTGGTTTAGTGACAATGATGATGGTTAGTTATTTTATTATGATAATGTTTTAATGCTACTTTACTGTTATGATTAATAATACTTAATAATGATGTTTTATTGATATGATGTTGTTATTTAATTATGATAAATAATAATGTTATGATGTTAATATTTTGCTAGATTTTTATGTAATGGGATCTGATGAATTTTTGTCAAGTATAAGTTGCAGGGTAACCGTCGAAGGCGGACATATGATCGAGGAGGGGTTTTTCTAGCTCACCAGTAGCAACCTAAGTATTAAAACCTTGTGCAAAGTATCCAATTAGATAAGCAATTAGTAAATTAAATTAGGGAGTCTAAAATATACTGATAAAATAAAAATAATAATAAGGATAAATTATAAAATATACAAGTATTTAATATTACAATCAAGCTAGAAATAATTATAAAATAATTATTTAAAAGAGTAAATAAATTAATTAGTTGAGTAATTAAAAATAAAATTATTTGATAATTAAATTATAAAATATAAAAGATATTTAAGATATACTATCTTATAAATACTAAAATTAGAGGACTAATTAAAATAAATAATGAGATTAATTCAAGAAATTAATCAAAATATTAATTAATAAATTTAAATAAATGATCAAGGCATGCAAAAATACAATGTTGGAGTAAATTTATGTACTAAAAATATAGACGATATGTGAGAGCCTAATAATTAATTATTTTTTTGAAAACTAAATCTTTAACAAATTGTAATTTAATAAAATCAATTAACTATTTTGTGAGTTCTAATTTTAATAATTAGTTTTATTTTAAGAATTTAATCATGCAAACAATTAAATTTTATTTTTAGAGAATTCAATGTTTATAAATATAAGAATAAACCTGTTATTTGATCATTCCAATTCTTTTTGAGCTTCTTGATTCGTGTGATTGCTGTGAAGTCGACAAGGTAGATTGAAGAGATTGTTTAAAATTTGGGAAACGCCTGCGATTCTTTTTTCTTACAGCCAGGTTTATTTATTTTACATATTTTATTGAATCTTTATTTGATCTTTTTCTTTTAAAATTGGGTATTGTAGATTTAATGCTAGTTTGTTTGATGTGTCAGTTGTGTTGTCAACACCTTCTTCTCGATTTATCATAAAAAGTAGAAATTGGGTTTTTAGGAAATTTATTGGGTTTTTGTGTTTCCAATATTATTAGTTACTGTGAAAATTTCAGAGAAATTGGGATCTGGGTTTTTAAGAAAATATTGAAACATTACGACTGTATTTTGAAAGTCTTGATAGTGGTAAATTCTAACTTAAATAGAGATTCTTAATTTAGAATTATTGAAAATATTAAAATTTAATTTTGATTTCAGGAAATTATATTATAAAGGGAAAATTTATAAAAATCTATAAAGAAAACATATAATAATATTATTCTGACATTAATCTGCGGAGGGTTAATTATTTTTCTGTCTATGAGGGATGATTATGGAACGAGAGTCCTTGTTTATGGGCTAACCAGGGAAGGGTGATTTTCTTCACCTCCCCAATAGGGTAATGATGGCCATCATATTTATTTATTTATTTTTCTCCCTGCCATAACACATGTAGTTAGTTCAACCAGGATGGGTTGTTAGTTTTACATGATTGCACAAGATTCTTTTACTACCAGTTGGTACCGACTTGTTAGGATACTCCGTCGTGAGGGACGAGAGCTTATCAAGAGCACCGGGGAGCTTATGCTTCATTTGGTTGGGCAGATAAAACGCCTGGGTCATATGTCCGTCATCCGGTTTGTGAGAGGAGGTTATCCAGGTCAAATGGAGGCGACACATCCGGAGACAAAGAAAGTCAGAGATTCTAGATAAAATTTTATGTAATAATTAAAGATATATATTTTATTTTATTGTAAAGACCAGAATGGTCGCATGTAGAGGTTATGAAAAAGGACCTATAAAGGTCACATGATGTAAAGCGACAAGAAATCACCATGCAATGTAACTGACAAATAAAAAGAAGAAGAAAAATGGCTACTAACATACTAACCCACTAACATGCATGATTTACTTTTTTAGATTAGTTTTCATTTACGCATGCACGCATATTTAATTATCTGGTAGATTATTTAATTATGAGTTTTTGCATGTTAATTTAATTCGTAATAATTTCATACATATGATTTACGCTACTCATGCGCACACGTAACTTGACATCGTAACTAATTATGGTTTGCATTCTATTGGACCTCATACGTAATTTTAGATTGTTATTGTTCGCATGCACATTTAATTCTTACATGTTATTTATGAGTTGCATGGTTGTTCAGTTACTTATCTATTACTTGGATGTTAATAATTATTGCTTTTGTATGTGTAATAATGGTTAATTTAATAATTAATTAAAACAGTGAGTTTAAGTTTGGTTTAACTAGGGTTAGGACAAGCGGGTCCTTACACATGTAATCCTCTAACGAATGCTGGTCTTGAAGAACTTGCGATGCAATAAATGTGGGTTTCATATAGGACCATCGTAAGATTGAAATGTTGACAGGACGAGCTGTTCTAAAAGTAGAGCTACCAGAATGCTTTGGGAGCTTTAGGGCATTCTAGAGTCATCTTTTGTGTGTTGGCCGTATTTTGTAATAAACTATAGTTCAATAATTAAATTTTCAATCAAAACCTCACTACTAAGGTCTAATCAAGCAGGGACCTTGTCAAGTTTTTCTCTTTCAAAGTTCGATAATGCAAATTTTGAGGTGGGATGTACACGTAGGTACTTTGTTATCACCGCTATACTCACATTTGACATACTGTGCCCATATGCAAAAGACATGTCATGTACCATCAAAGGATTTTTAATCTCGGTTTTGTTTTCAATTTTAAGCACCACTTGCCTACCGTTAAGTATTATTCGATCTAGGGCTATTGCCAAGGTTTCAGTGTTAGATAGCCATAGTTCTTTTAAAGAGGATGGTTCGGATGTTTGAGTTTCCTCCTTAATTGTGTTTTTGTTTTTTCATTCTTCGTTTTCCTGATATACTTTTGTGGCCTATTTCTTGTTATGTATGGCTTAAGAAGAGAATGGCTTATTTGTTACCATTCCGCCTTACAAAATTTACTAAGAGTTCATAGATCCTAGTGTTGAACTTAGACGCCTTGATACCATGTGTAAGAAACTATAGTTCATTAATTCAATTTTTAATTCAATTTCTTCATTAAAAAAACTAGGAAGAATGACATTCTTCATTTACTTAATTTATTGATATCTTTAAACAATAATAAAGTATGCAACATCATAAATACAAATAGGAAAGTTCCTTTTGATTGAATTCATTACTTATTTACGTGCTAATATAAGTCAATTTGTCATTTCATCTTCTTATATAGAGAGTTGCCAACAAATAGGCATACACATCTAAACATATAATTTTATATATTTTCGAAGTATACAAAATAAATACAATGTGTATTTGAATAATCGAGCCTTTTATGATCTTCAATTGCAAGAGGGAAAGTATTATTAGGATGCTTTTCTTCCCTATAGATCTATTGTTCCCTGCATATCTTCCAATTAGAAGTAGCCTTACCCTTAACAAGGGTAGCAAATAAAGAAGTTTGCAAACATATCATGTCAATTGAGACCAGTGTGGTG
Organism: Cryptomeria japonica; assembly: GCF_030272615.1. Lineage (NCBI taxonomy): Eukaryota > Viridiplantae > Streptophyta > Pinopsida > Cupressales > Cupressaceae > Cryptomeria > Cryptomeria japonica. Next base: position 486,037,024 of record NC_081408.1, read on the forward strand.
TACTAACTTTGTCACATACAATTCGCCATACAAGTTTAGATACCCTTTAGTTAAGTGTGATAACTTTGACCGATATGCAACCTATTAGACATAATGAATTGAAAATGCAAGCAACAAATTACGTTACTTTGGTCAAGGTCTTATTAGACAAGATCACAATCCATTTTGGATATGTGCATCATTGTTTACACCTCTCTTTCTCAACATTTCAACATAAGACCACATTTTACTCACATAAATACATTAATATGACTCATAAAAGACAATAGATAAAATTGAATTTCACTAGTCAAAGGATAACTAAATTGTGAGGAATTTGATTAAGTCACATTTATCAGGGTATTCAAAGTCTTTGAAATTCCTTTATCAAAAAATACTTATTTTGAAAAATGACATTACATTAGTTAATTTTAGATTTCATAAATAGACTATCATAAACATAAACATATACACATAATACATACATATGTTGTACATTTTGACATAATACCATTCAATCTTAGACTAGTTTATAAGTACATTCTATATATGCTTAAAATCATCATTGCTTAACTAGAAAAAATAAGGAAAATCACGAATCCCTCTTTTAGGAATTCAAACATAAACCAATGAAATAGATGCATAATAGAATCAAATTAAACAATTTTAAACTCCCTATTGTGCATCATGGCTTCCATTGTTCTTCTCTTCTCTGTGGTATGATGGCTCTCAGATATCGCGCTGGCAACTTGCAAATGACACAAAGATTCAAAGTTCGTGATTGTTGAAAATGGAGATTGAATGCTGATTTATAGATTTTTGGGTGAGATTGATTGAGAGGTGGAACAAAATGATCAAGAGGTGGAACTCAGGTGAGCTCACATGCTAATTGATAGTTGAACTGTTGATTTGGAGGTGGAATATAATAGATTGAATAGATTAATTGAGTTAATTGATTGAGAAAAAAAACTAATTGAAAGATAAAAAAGAATGATTGGAGGATAATTGAAGAATGATGCAATTAATCAATTAATTGAAATGATCAATTAAAATAGATTGAATAGTTAACTAATTGAAACCTCTTTAGAAAAAAACAAAGTGGCATTGGTACATTTGGGGTTCAATTCCGACGGTCGTTCGTTGAAATTCCAACTATTTTTCGTTGGACTGTCGACAAATGCAGCCGTCGAAAACTTGTAGTCGAACATTCCAATGGTGCTCACCAACATCAGAATTCTGACAACACCCGAGACTCTTCCGACGGTGGCCATGACCACTCATCCGGTGAGAGAATACTGTCGGTCATACAACAAATTCCGACGACACCCAAGACTCTTCCGACATCGGCCATGACTGCTCATTCGGCAAGAGAATGCTGTTAGACATACAACATTCTCGTCAGATGTTTCCTGGGTGGACATCAGAATTCCAACACCCGTCCGACGAGATAATGCTGTCAGACATACAACATCCTCGTCGGGTGTTTCGTTGACTGGTGTCGGAATTCCGACGACATCTAGGACTCTTCCGACGACGGCCATGACCGCTCATCCGATGAGAGAATGTCATCGGGCATACAACCACCTCGTTGGATGTTTCCTGGGTGGATGTCAGATGTTTCCCGGGCGGGACTCTTTCGACGGCGGTCGTGATCGCTCATCCGACGAGAGAATGATGGGAAGGTTTCTTCAGTATTAAGTCAAGAAGTATGCAAATAACCGTGGCTACCATCAGGATCAAGCAACAACTTAAACATTGAATGATGAGAAGGTTCTCTAGCCAAAAACATGTTTTTTCAAGTAGATTTATTTAGACAATCATTTATTCAAGAATAACATTTGCCAAAGAATTTTAACAGGAGCAAGGCATGCAACCCCAAAGAGTAAAGAAAGAAAGAATGAAGTTACACAATGCAATATGTACTTACACAATGCATCTAGATGTTCAACATAAAGGGGTAAAAATGATGTATCCAAATATGAAAACAAAGTAAAACTGTGAATTACCAATAATTCTTGTCTTACAGGGACATGAGAAACAACATTAAAATGCACTTCCTTCCCGGTCTGAAAAGAATACGTGAAGATACCACAAGACAAAGAACACCCATATTTTTTTTAAACCAAACAATTATTGGAAATCATGGATAACAAAATGGAGTTAGATTCTAGGAATCGCATACAGATTTGCAATAAAAGTTGTATATTGGCAACCAAAGTGTTTACCATTAGAAGCTAATGGTACACACGCAATGTAAATACTCCCATCCTTCAACTTATTCATACATATGAATTATAGTAGGCAAACATTGAGTTATCATTAGCATACACAACTGTGACATTATCCACGCCATCCAACATCACCCTATAATTGAATGCTACTAAAATAAGGCTGTATATGCAAACATCTTAATGTGCAAATATCTCAGCTAGAGTATTAATTAGATGTTCGTATAAATAGAAATGAGCAAAAAGCAGATGGACCTTACCAACCTCAAGATCATGCCAAGGATGTGCAACATTAGACCTCTAAGACATGGATGAAAGAATTCTTTCATTCAAAGGTGGATGAGGAGGGTGTGAATCCTTAGTTCCGTTGCCTGCAACATTGGTACTGGGGGTAGTCATGGTTGAATCCTGTGACATGAGCTTCTTTGTTTCACCTATTTTGGCTTTGAAGAAAGACGCTTAAGCAGATTCCCTGTTCAACCAATGGAAAGGGAAACAAGTAAACCCAAGCCTTTGATTACACTTTTGATTAACAACAATCAACCAATGATTGAGCTTAAATTTAAACAGATCCTGCATGGAATAATAGTATTTCATATATGTCATTACCTGCTGATTGATACAAGAAGCATATTCTAAGTATTTACTTTCAATAAATAGCGAGTAATAAGGAAAATGATGTAACTAATTGAGTTGAAAATTTGTAACTGCCAAGCAAGAGGGGAAATGAGCAGGTCCAAGTCATAATTATGCACAAAACAATTAAACTTTCATGATCCAATTAAATATATGGCACGTGTCATTACCTGCTGAGATGCAAAATTGTTCATATACGACGCAAGTTCTAAATATATATTTTAAGTTTAAACAAACAGGGTAGAAAACAAGTAAAAATAAATAAACTGTAACTAATTTAGCTGAAAATGAATATATTTCATAATTGACAAGCAACAAAAGAAACAAGCACGTCTAGGTCATAATTACATGCAAAACAATTAAAGTTTCATTTCATATTTTTGATTACCAATGCCAAGAAGATCGACGATTATAAATATAATGACTTTACTATTTGGAAAACTCTTTAATATAAATATAAAATATGATCCTCTTTCAACAAGATTTGATTTTACAAAGTGATTTGTTGAATAATAAAGAAGCTACATGTATATGATCTAGATGGCAAAAGTGCAACAAGAGAGATAACGGATCTAGATTGAAGGGTTGAGATTGAAGGATTGGTTAGAGGATAAGAACAAAATCACTATCAAACCACAATAAAGACAAAGCAACACTATGCATGAACCATGAAAAGAGCATCTTGAAGTATGATTTCGGACTTCAAGAACACTTATAGAGCATTGATTAAAGCTATAGATCTTGTTCTTGGTCATTGAAAATCACATAGAGAGAAATGACAAGGTTGCATTCGTAAGAACCCAAGGAATAGTAAGGAAAAACCTTGCATCTTTTGAGACTTCTATTATAGTGAGCTGATAGACTTAAGTACAACACCTTCAACAAACATCTTCAAGGTTTCAGTTTCAAGGCATAAACACAATCTAGAATCACTCACAAAATACTATACAAGCTATCAAATAGAAAAAAAGAACACTCTCTGTCGAAGACAAAACACTAAAAATGAAAGACTATGTCAGAATAGTATCAATACTATTACCAAAATAGATCAAATGCTACAACCTCATAATCCATATCGCAAAGACAATCACTGTATAATGAGAATTCTCAGAGAAACAAATGAGCATGGGGTTGTTAATATGGTAGTTCAATGATAGGAAGTGCAAGGTTAGGCAAAAGATGCCATAAACCTAGAAAATATAGTCATTTGAAATCTCAGAAAAGTGCAATGAAAGATTTAAAAAAAAGCAGTGAGCTGGAAATAAGGTTGCATGAGGACAAAACAATGATATTTGTGCCTAATGAAGACATAGCATTTACATTCATACACAGTGACCAAGGAGTAGTTGTAGGCTTTCCTTGGACTATTATAGCAGTCATAGTAGAATGATAGCAGTAGCTCAAGATTTGTCCGAAATCTTGTTAGGACAAAGGCCATGACAATTTTCAACAAGAGAAGCAAAATAAATAGAGAAAGCTTTAATGATGAGGAAGCACAATGAGAAAATAAGTCACAATATGATGAAGGATAAGCAAAATGACCTTGTAGAAGCCAATATTCCCACCCAAAGCAAGTCTAAAATAGAGTAATAGTGGGATCCAAGAGTTTTGATCAGTCAATAGCCTAGTTGAAGGTATACTAGAAAGCTCAGTGATCAATCAAAATATCATGCAAATACTTTAATGCTCAGTTGCATCATCATGAATCAATTCAAAGGCATAAGAGGGGCTTGAAATTTACTTATGTAGTAGTCATATCACTGTCATGAGCCATCAAAGAGTATTCTTAGAATCTCTAATGATATCTTAATATGAGTTGAAAGTGCCAAATAGGTAAACAAGTTTACATAAATGAGTTCCAACCATTTTTACTTCTTGAAGTTCATATGAACAATTAGACTCTATCATGCAACCACTAAAGGGGTTTAGTTCATCACTTGATTGAATAATGTAAACATCACTTCAAGGCCTAACAAAGTGGAGGGATTTTGAAGTAGTTCTAGCAATCTTAGTGCAGTTATGAACACTTCAAGAGTTAGTTATGACTTGAGATAACTATCTGAGTAATGCCATTAAATAGAGAATATTCATATGCTATAGGAGACTCTTCAAGCCAAACTCAGAGGAACACAAGTACCATGAAAGACAATGCTTCTTCAAGACAACCTATAAGCAAGGTTACCATTAAATATTATGGCCAAAAAAATCAAAGAATGACATTAGAAATGATAGTGAGATGCTAAAATGCAATGAAAAATATAGACAAGGAGTATTTAGAACATACAAAAGGCACTATAAATTTACAACCATTGTTATAGCATTTTAGAGCATAGGACAATCAATAAGGTCCCTTGTTTTAAATCACAATTCAAAGGATAGAAGGATCAACCATGACAGTGAGGATCTTATCCATATAGATAGTCCCAAAAAGCTTAAGAGTTTGCAAATACAAGGATCTAGAGTTTGAAGGAGGCTAGGAAACTGCTAGACTATAATATGAAAATAAATCATGAATGAACTTATACTAGTCATGATCAACAACACAATGAGTAGATCAAGAGGAGTCATGATGAGTAGATGTTATGTTGAAGAAGGTGGATAATCCTTTACATTGTTAAGACATCCATTGAGAAGAAACAAGTTGTTTTGTTCACTGTCATGAAGGCAAACCATAGGTATGAAAACAAAGGAGTTCACTGTCAAATGACAGGTAAATAGGGTTTTGACACTAAGATCAAAGACCATTACATCAAAATATAGATGCATTCAATCATTCATAGCAAAAGTAAATAGTGCAACACCATAGATATTTGAGATCAATGAAAAAGTTCCAGTAATACCAAGCATGGATGGCAGAGGTTGTGAACAACGGAGTATAGGTCTAAAAGGAAGGCATATATAGTCTTAACAATAAAAGGGAAAAATGGAAGTGTTAAAAATTGAGAATATAGTTGATACAGTGTTTTGATAGTCAAATAATGCAACATACATAGTCCATATGACATACACAGTCATAACAAAACTTTGGGAAAGATGGAGCAATGACAACATCAGAATCTATGATCAAGGACAATCACCAATCAAAATTGCCAACAAAAGAGTAGTTCTAGTACAAAGTCAGTCTAAATACCATAGGAATCCATGATAGCAGTAAATTAAAGATGACCTTTCAGTCACCCAAGCACAAGACATATACTCTACAATATTTCATTAAAATCAACCCTGTTTGATAGCCCTTGTAATAATGATAGTATTTGAAAAATGTCAATGCTTAGGGATGGAGAAAGATACATGCATGATAAAATAGTAAAGGATTTGTAACCACTTTAGAATAGAGAAAATATATGGATGAAGGTTATCATGAATTAAAAATGAGGTCGACAAGTCATCCATGCAAAGTGTATTGATAAGATGCAATACAATCCTTGAGAACCCCATGCGTAATAAGTTTTGAGATAGGGTTATGAATCCATATGTCAAAATGACATCCAAAATGCAGTGAGATATGAGAAACAATCTCATATAGGTTGGAGACCAATCATAGAAAAAGACTTTATGCTAGTGTTAAATATGGTAGGCCACATTATAAAGAATAAATACCAACCATGAGTCTCAATGACAATGTTTACTTATTTTTTGTGGGAAACATAAAAGCTAGTAGGTGAAAGAAGCAAAAAGATACAATCTTCATGAGAGTTGCAATAGTCAAATGACCATGAGTAGTAATACAAAAGATTCTCAAACCTACAAAAAATAAAAAACCTAAAGTAATCATGATAGGGGCCATGCTTTAATTAAAAGGTTTGTTCAAATAAGACATTTCTGAGAGACAATAGAAGGTAGTGGAGAAAGCATTTTAGAACAAAAGATTGCAGTCGTCAATGTTATAAAAATAGTCCAATGAAAAAATGTTAGCCATGGAGGGTAATTATAACCTTAAGACAACCCAAATTAGGAATGATTCTCATGAAAAGCAAGAGCCCTAGTAACATTTATGATGTTGACAAGGACAATACAAAGATGTAGATCCAATCAATTATAATATGAAATGGAGATGCAAGCTAGGCCTAATCTCAGTTAGCAACCAATCCATGGAATGAATCAAGTCAAGGGATATGATGAAGAGTTTCATTCAAAATCAAAGAAAGTAGCCTTCATGAAAGAACGTTTCAGTTTTAATGAATGTGAAGTTTCAAAAGAAGACAATATATAGTGGATAGAGTATGTTGAGAAGATGTTATCTCATAACAAGACAAACAATGGATAAAGAATCATCAAAAAGTTTGTAGTCTTAGAATTAGATTAGAGATGATACAATATAGAGCTTTAAAGCTCAAAAGGGAAAAAGGGAAAAAGGGAAAAGGGCTTACAAAAAATTCCATAGTCTTGTGAAGGCACATGGGCACAAAAAATAGCTCAAGAAAAGTTATTTTGACTGTTAGAAGAAGAAATACAAAGTCACAAGTCTACAACAAAAGACAAGGTATACCATAAATGGCTATCTTGTGACTGTTACAAAGTAAAATTTGGATGAACTCAAATAGACATTTACAAATACAACCTACCCTTTATAATACCTAATTGAAAAAATGGTTGCAATGCAAGTCCTTGTATCAATAATGTTTGACAAATAGTAAAAAACTAGAACAATAAATTCCATATAAAAGTGGTTAGACTTAAAATGATAAGAAAAATTACAAAATGCCAAAGAAAATGCCAACTAATAAAAAACTTTAAAAGGATGAGGCATATTCACAACTTTTGCAGTCGCGCCATGGATATCAGCACTAGAAGCAACTCATAGTGTTAGTGTACATACAAGACAATATGAGAGTTCATTATACCCAACAACTTGTGGTGTTGTTGTTCGTGTTGGCTCTGTTGGACCCTACAATTAAGATTCAATAGACATTAATCAATAAGATTAACTATGCAACATAATGAAATATTGAAAAGTGTGTTATCTTATTGAGCTTTGCTTTGTTTCGAGAATAGTTTAATATTCTCTACTTAACAGGGCCAACCACGTGAAGGTGGAAGCTCATTCCCCCCCCTAACATCACTCTAAATTCCCCATTAACATCTAACATTCATTCATTCTTTCATCCACTATTAAAATATAGCATTCATTCATTATCACATAACGTTCATTAACACATAATATTCATTAACATTCATTAACACACAACATTCATCAATATTCATTAACACATATCATTCATGAACATTCATTAATTACATTCATTAACACATAAAAATCAGTCATTATCAAATAAGGTAGATTACAATCATTTTTTTAAATTTTTTTTGAAGCTATGTAAAAATTAAGTGGAGCATCGTTTTCTTTATCATTTCCCCCATCTTCAATTGTTCTACCCTCTGCTCGTGATCTCGATGTATGCCTAGTCCTATACATAGGACGAGGACACTGAATCAAATGGGGGTCCTCTGCAATAAAAAAGAAATGGGTTAAATTCAAAACATTTTTTATTATTGTTACAAGTATTTCATTAATTTAAAGAACATAACCGTGGCACTCTTTACCTAATGGGGCTACATCATCTTCCACATCATTTTGTCTAGCCTCAACCTCGATATGCTGAACACACTCTAGATCCTCTGGAATTGAAATAACATTGAACCGGTTTGACTAAAAACATTGCACTTGATTGACAAGCAATAACACCGGTCTAAACCAGATTACTACCAGTTAAACACAGTAAGAATGTGAAAGACATAAACCGACAACTCTTGGCTTTCCTCACAATCTAACATCATATTTCCACTTCACCCATATGCATACACTAGTAACACATCAACAGAAATGTAAAGACTTACTGGTTCAACATGCTTTACCGCTTGACAGAGAATAACAAAGCATCACATGAAAAGCATCACACATAACACACATATTTTTCACGTGGAAACCCAACTGGGAAAAACCACTTTGGGGATGAATACCAACAAGCTGTTCTTTGAACCCTTTTGAAGTCCGCTCTGTTAGGAGCCTAGTCCGATTAAAGACTTTACAATAGGTTCTGTTAGGAACCGATCCTGCTAGGGATCACTCGGTTAAGGGATGGCTAAAATACCCGGTTAAGTGTTAAACCCTGTTAAAGGTTACCTTGTTAGAGGGTTTTAAGAACTCAATGATTTTGAGTCACCCTGTTAAAGGATTTTACAGCAAGCCGGTTAAAGCTACCCTGTTAAGGGATTTTCCAACTATTGAAGTGGTTAGAGGTCAACAGGTATTACAATGATTTGGTAACAACACTTCAATGCCAATGCAGATCCACTTTAGTTCCTTCCTTCTGCAATCACACTCTGCAGGTATCTATTCTCTTATCTGGTCTGGCAAGAATCATGTATCTCTGCACTTAGATACACAGACAACATTTGCCAACAACTTCAACATGAAAAACAACATCGACCTTATAGGAAAGATAGGTCGGTAGCATAAACTCTAAAACCTAAACATTTAGGTTAAGCAATTCAATCGGTTCAATCCTAACCATTGAACATATTGCATTGATTACAACAGTCTTGAACGGATCTCAAGACGTTCTCCATCGTTCGTTCTTCACCGCTTCTTGGAGGCTGATAACCCATCACGCGTTCTCCACCGTTTACAGAGACTTCGCACATTCCCGAGGTAGATAGGATCAATCTCCTTCATGCAAGATCCTTCATGCGCACAAGGCTGATGTGGCAACACAATCTGTTCTTCATTACAATGCTAACTCATCACACGATGTCATCGGTTGAATCACACAGGCATAGAACACTTCAACCAAAAACTTTGAAGCTAAGACTACCAACTGGTAGTCATACCATATGAAACCTTGATACAAAACATTCCATATACCAGTTCACATTTCAACATACCGGTTCACTTGGATAGACATACCGCTTCACTTTTTCACATATACTGGTTCACAATATCATACCGGTTCTCTTGCAACTTGCTTACTTCAATATACCGGTTCACTCTTCAGCATATTGACATCAATGACAACATACAATATCATCTTGCAAGTTGCTTACTTCAATATACCAGTTCACTCTTCAGCATATTGACATCATACTCTGCACATATGCCAACACTTTCCTCATGTTCTCTTTCCTAGCCTTCACAATTCTAAGACACCATCATTATTCATTTATGGATGTCCATACCATGTTCCAAAGCTCCCATTTTATCAGAGGTAGGGGGATGTTGGCTAAGGTTGTTGAATCTAGCTTTACACCTTCCAATTGCATTTGATTGAAAGTTTCTAAAGCTTTTTCAACAAATCTGTTTTGTGCATATCTTGCAATCATGGCAAGCCATAAGACCACATTTTTTGAGGCATTTTCTCAAATAGGTCATAAGACTACATTTCTTTGAGGCTTCCACATTTTACATATATGTCAATCAAGGCAGTGGAAAATACAACATGAGTTGGAGAGCTTGAAGCCATGAGAAAAATAAAGAATGAGTTTACATGTTTCATTGAGATGGATTGATGTCTAAAAATGGAGAGCATGTTCTTGTTTTGGCTGCAACAAACAAATCATTTGATTTTGACACAATTATCAGACAATTTTAGAGAAGGTAATTGGAATTGTTAGTTTATCTTCATACAAATAGGTATAATCACCAAGATGGCCCAATAAAAAAGAAACCCCTCATACAAAATTTCCTATCTCCAAAATTATCCAAAATGCGCACGAACCAGTGTTTTAGTATCCCAAAAACCCTTTACTTGTTGGTGTAGGAGGTCAGACCTCTGAAGCCACCCCTTAAGTACTATTCTTTGTAGAGACAAAATTTTCCTTGGTTCATAGGTAAGATCTTCAGATCTTTAGGGAAAGGAGATTTGGTGTGCTCATGCCATGGAGGGGAGAATCTAACTTTATGCATTGTTACTCTGTCCAGTCATTTTAGCAATCTAATATTCTTGTCATCATTCTATCGAAATAGCTTAGCAATCTAACTTTCAAGTATTGTCATTCTATCCAATAATCTATAAATCATTTAGATTCATTTATTCATCTAGTAATTAGCATCATCATTTTGTCAACAAATTACATTCCTAGTAAATATCGAACATCACATCCTTGCTTTCTCTCATTTTTGTATCAAAGCACTAAAAAATGGCATGAAGGCATTGGTTGAAGGTTGTTTTGTATGGAGACAAAATATTTGGCACTTTGAAGAATAATGTAAGTTTTATTTTTTTATCTCTATTTCTATGTGTTTGATAGATTAATGATATTTGTGGTAGAATAGAAGGTTTTCTAATTTTCTAGAAGATAATAAATGTATTATGTGGCGATGCACATAGGTAGAGGTGTGTGTCTTATGCACTGACCTAACTAGTGCATAGGAAAGTAGATGTGTCCTTATCTTTTGCTTCATTTAATTATATGAGAAGGAAGATAAGTTGGGAAAACAAAGTCTAGGTTGTAGTTTTCAAATTGATGTTGTTGCAGATTTTAACATACCTATGTGAAGGACTATTAAGACATTTGAAGACAAATAAGGACATGTAAAATCACATTCATTGCTAAAGAATGTTTGTGTCTCGTGTGACAAATATTGATCAATGGAAGAGTTGGTTATAAGAGTTTCTAACAACAAGATTTGGTTTGTTTTATTACTTTGTTTATTCGGTTAAACTGGATATTTCAAATTCTCTTCCTTATGATTTTTTTTAAGGTTTGTGATAGGTGAAAAGAGTTTGGAAGTAATAGTTATATTAAAACTTGATGTTGTGTTCAAATACATATGTTGCTTTCCAACATGCTATTTTATTGGTTCACTCCCTCTAGATACTAGAAATTTTAAAGTAGAATGGCTATAATAGGTCTACCTCTTGGTGGCATGGTACAATAGTGAATGAAAGATTTAGGAGAGAGTATTTGACAACATTTTGCATAGCTACACAATGATGGTGAGGTGTATCAAAGCAAAGAGGTTGTCAAAGATCATATGCTAATTTTTTTTCTTGACTGTAAGAGTACTTGAGGTTATTTTTTTCTTCATAAGAATTTTTTTTGGAGTGATAAAAATTGTCTCTTTTTATGGAGATTTCATTAGATAAATATTTTGGATTCAATTTCCATGTATGATGAATTAAAATACAAATGAAACTAACGAATAAAATATTATGGGAAATAGTAAGTGGAAAGGAAAAGGCACCTATAGATGAAAATAAGCTACTGGATTCGAATAGTAGAGATGATAAAACCAAGGTTATTATTGGTATTTCTTAATTATCACTCTAAACTACATCATATAGATTTGGACTAAGTCATCAATAGATATTTGTCCATGAACAAAATGTTTGGAGAAAAAGTAGTTAATGCAAAGTTTTCCCTAAAACTACCATTGTTTAGGTTCAAAATAGAAGATGAAATTACAATGTCAAATCATATAATTAATTTGAGTCTTCTCATTAGGTATCTAGAAGAAGTTAAGGCTCTAGTAGATGATAACGATGCTAAAAGTATCTTGTTAAACAACTTGTCTTCAAAATACAGTAAAAATAACTTCACAAACTTTACAAGATATGATTTTAACACTTCTAGTCGAATAAAAAAGGACAAAAGAAGATATAGAAGATGATCCTCAATAGGAGAAAGAACTATATTCACAAAGGATAATAAATAGTCAAGTAAAAACAAAAGAAAAAATGCATGTTTTTACTATAAGATAAAGAGTCACACAATATGATTTTATAGAATTCAAACCAATGATCTTCTTAAAGGAAAAATCAAAGATCAATCAAATGAAGGTAACTCAATCTAAATTTAGGGCGAGGATTTATAATATTATGAAGCTTTTATTAATGATTATTTTTTTGGTCCTAATAATGTATTAGTACTGTGAGTCTTCACTTTTGGAGGTTGGTAGAATCATAGGTTTGAAGAATTTCCATCATCTCAAGCTAGCTTCTCACTTTTAGCTGAGGTGTTGCATGAGAAGAATTTTTAGCTTTATTTTCTTGTTTTCTTTTTTGTTTTCATTGATCGTGCTGATAGATTTAAAGAATTTGTATATTGTGAAGTTTGATATTCTGGAGACAGGTAAAGGTTTGGTGTTGAAATCAATATGAAATTTTGTCCAATGATTTTACAAGCCTAAGATCAAGAATTATACCCTTCCAAGGGTCAAAACACAATATGATGGAGTCCTATGTGTGTGGAGGTCAATATGGATTGTTCTCCAATTATTTAATGTTTATGATTGAGGAGATTGGGATTCAGAACTTGGTATTTCAACTTGGAGTTACAATTGTTCTAACTAAGTGAGGAATCTCAACGTAATTATTACATTTCTATTATATATACAGTTATATGTGTAACTATTTTATTACATACAATTGTTCTTTTTCTCCCATATATATCATTTTTATCATCTAATAATATTATTAAACAATAATTGACCTTTGTTTCTCTCACCAAGACTCCAATTTGCATACACATGTCAATCATGCCCTCAAAATAAGAGACACCTTGTGTACCTATCTTTGTGAATGTCCAAAATTTGGAAACACTTATAAACCTTATTAGGAAGCACCGAGTCAAATAATTTAATGTGCCGTCATATGTGCCTCATAAAAATATGAACGCCATAAACTTTTCACATTGAAATTCATATTAATGCTCACATAATAAGACCTCAAAATTTAATCTCCTTTGAGTTATCAAATAAGAACAATCTTCTCTCTCTTTTTCCAAGTGAAAAACCACCTAATCCACTATGTACCATGCTATAAATTATCTCGATCACTTATTCAAAATAAATAAATAAATTCCTATGCAAAAGCTATGACATGTTAAGTGTTTCGAAAGAATGCATTATTTAATAGCACTAAAAACTAACAAAAATAGTCAATTTGCAATTCAAACATATACCACCACATAATTCTTAAAGAGAGATTTCTACTAACTCTCAAGAGTTAAAATTTAATGCTATGGGTAAAATTTATAGCCCGAGAAAGAATATTTCTCTAATAACTTGCTATTCAAGATTAAATAAGGTACATGTTTGCATAGTTTTGCACTCCTAATGTTAGCATGAAAAAATCACTAACACTAGTTGATGCTAGTAATGGTGCATAGATAGTTCTACAATGGTAGTAGAAGGTTTTGGCAGTACTCAAGCTTCAAATCGGTTGTGAAATACAAAAGTTTTCAAATTTAATCATTAAGTTTTAATTTTTAAAACATCCTATTAGGGTCTTATGATTTATCTTTCATTAGATAGTGGCCAAAGACTATAGGATCTAAGCCACTGCTATCCCAACATCTCCTAGCCAACAACCACTATTTCACTAGCTGACAATGACACCAATTACACTACAAGGCTATGGGGGCCAAAGAACCAATTGGCATAAATGGGGACAAAGCCAGCGAAGGCAGAGGCAATTCTATTTTGCCCATAGCAAGAAAATCGAGATCAAGATTCAGCTAGAGAAAGAGAAGCCCCCCAGATAGACCCGAAGGTTCTGTTTTCAGTGGAATGAATCTTAGCAGGAGAGTGGTTCCTTGATCGGTACGCATAGATTTGTAGGGGCTCCTTGCCCCTCCCGAAATGTTAGCCTTTCACCCACCTTGTCACTTTGCCAGTCATATTCACCAGACAATGATGTTTGAAAGGGCTCAACTCAAGGTAGGGTTAGGAAGGAAATGCCCTACTATTCTAAAGGGGGGTCACTTGAACAATCTTCATATGAATCCAGGCTTTTGATCTTAGTGCCAGTCCCAACTTGATATATATGTTTATTTTTAAAAATATAATATGTAAACACAGGGAGAAGATTTAGTAAGGATTGTAAGGAACAATAAGGCACATGAACATCAGAACAACAGAACGGGTATAGGATAAAGTAGATGGAACTACTCATAGTCGATCGTAAGGCCTGAAGGGAAATGCGACAGGTCGTGCTCACAAATCTCTCCATAGCTATCTCGATTAATGGAATGTGGCACTTTAGGCTCAATACAATAAGAAATACAAGCTAAAGTACAATGCTCATGCTCCAGGAAAGATATGGCTAAGGCTTTAGGTAAGATAACGAGGATGTGAAACTAACTAGAAAGTCAGATTTCGTCTAATCAATCCTAGATTTTTCCCTGAGGGACGAAGAGTTGATCATTATAAAGGGATGCTTTGTGGAAGAATGGATGCACACGAGGGTTATTATCTTAGTTGCAGATATGGTGCATCATTTTGACTTAAGTTGCATGTGCAAAGATGAGACTTTTCAAGTGCAATGCAGGAGGTTTTTTCAGACTAACGAAGGAGTCTTTGATGTGGTGTGGAGGCTGGCGTCCTCCATCCTTGGCAGAGGTAGGCATTGGTGTGATGGATTCCTATATGAGGCTGTGATATGCCCAATGGTGGATGTCCTAAATTCAAAGGAGATGTGCATTCAAAAGATAGATGGTTTTATTCACACTATGGATGGGCAGGCTATAGCCAATGAAATTTTGAATCTAGAATCGAAAAAGTGGGAAAGTATGTTGGGAGTGTATGTCAACATCACTAACTATATCTCCTCTGATTTTGACGAGGACTTTGACTATGAGAACGAGGGTGACGTCCGTGAAAAAGCAGAAAAGGAAAGGAAGAAGGCCTTCATCGAGGAGGCTTGGGAGGTATACCGAATTGGGGTCATCAACAAGAAATTAGCCCCCTTCCAAAGGTTGCTGAACAAGGAGGATTGCTGGCTTTCGGCGACATCTGCGATGAAAGTGATGGAGATTGGAGAGCGGCTGGCGATCATCCTCCAATCACTCTAAATTAGTCCGTCTCATAGGGTTATTCTCTAATATGTAGTAGATTAGTATGAAAGAAGTCTCTGTTAGGGCTGAATATATGTAGTAGATTAGATTGAAAGAAGTCTCTGTTAGGGGTAAATGTAAGGGAGCTAACCCCTTCAGGTTAGCACTTATCTATAATTTTTTTTTTTTGGAAAAAATGATGTTTATCAGACAACAAAGAAGAAAATAGTAAATTGGTTGCAAAAAAAACCTTACCTAAGGAGCACGTGGTTGTGGAGAGATTGCTCGGGGGGGGGGGGAGGCAAGTGCAGGAGCAGCTTCAACTTTGACACACGACGCTCCTAGCGTGTGCTTGGATTCCTTTAAAATGAACCCACGTCTTTTTTTTAAATAATGATACCCGAGTTCGTCGAAATTTTGACGACCGTTTATCATCTAAATTCCGACGAACTCAGGCATTTAAAAAAAAAAATCAAATTTGATCACAATATGCCTTGTCCGTCAGAAACCTTTGGCAAAATTTCAGGCCAAATGTATTAGTGTGGAAGATAGAAATAGGAATTGAAAAGATAATTGAATTAATTAATTTAGCATGTGCTTGCACTTTGACTTTGATTTTCAATTTAATCTTTGCATTAGATTTAAGTAAAAAATTAAATTTATTTGAAATTCAATTTGTTATTTGAATATATTTAGAACTTGACTTTGATTTTCAATTTGTTTTTTGAAATCATGCACATGTATTTGAAATTGGAAGAATATAGAAGAATATGAATTTGAATGAAATTAGAAAAAATAATGAAATTAAATGACATTAGAATTTGTGGATTTGGAATTGGAATTTGAAGAATTAATTAGCTAACTAAATAATTTAAAGAAACTTTTTGATTATTTAGAAATTGAATTTAATTAAATAATAAAGATTATTCAAATTAAAGGATTAAATCACAATTAATTAAATAATAGATATTTAATTAATATTGAGAGTAAGGGTTAAATGATTAAATGATGATAGAATTAAAATAGAATTTATTTAAATAATAAAGTCACAATTAATTAAATAATAAATATTTAATTAATATTTAGAAGAGGGTTAATGATTAATTGAATAGAGATAGAAATTGAAAATGAATCTATTTAAATAATAAATATTATTTAAATTGAAGGATTAAAATTATAATTAATTAAATAATAAATATTTTTTTAACATTAGGAAATGGTTTAAATGATTAAATGATGATATAATTGAAATTGAAATAATTAGTAAGATTATGAAGATATATGAATTTAGAAGAATAAGATTAATTAGCTTAATTAAATAATTAAAAAGTTATTTAATTAATTGGACGAATAATCAATACATGATCAATGAGACATTTTTAGGTGTCTACATTGGCCCCTCTTTGAGACAATGTCGGAATGACTTTGTTTCAAAGAAAATGAAAAAATTTCCTGCTCCAGTTTGCCCCGACGACGCTTAGGGTGTAATACTCCCTCAAGAGATTATTTATGCATTAAAGGTATGAATGATCTCTCGAAATAAGAATAAAGTGAGATAGAAGAATAGTTAGCTAATTAGAGATAGAGATAGGTGATGCAAATATGATATTGAGATAGAATATGAGAGAATGAACCTTAGAATGAAAGATGAGAATTAGAAGCAATTGAGGATGATTGATATGAGATGATAGATTGATAATGATAGACTGAAAATGAAGATGATGGTTTTCATCAACTTTTGTGCCTTTATTCATAGCGCAATAAATATTCATCACTGAGCCTTATTATGTAACTGATGCTCTGTAAAATACCCAAAGGTTAGACTAGAACCTGTAGTTCCTATAACACACAAAAACACACAAGAAATTGTTAGTGTTATTCAACCAAGAACTAATCTAAGAAGACATATCAAAAGAGAGACTAAGATCATGCTAACATATTTAACAAATGACACAAATATAAGAAGACATCTCCAAATGCCTCTTAACATGTTCTTAGCTCCTTCTCCTTTGTTCCTCTCCTCTCCAAATTCCAAAATAGTGTAGCTCTCAACAGTTTTTTGCACTATGGATGCTTATGGAGGTTCAATATTGTAGATGATCTCAAGCTTATGCAATGCAAGTGTAAAACAAACTAATTAAACATATTATGAAAAAGAACTAAGATTTATTTTAGTCCAAGATAACAATATATTAGTGATTTATGCTAAATGCTCTCTAAAATTCACTATAGATTAAATGCATACAAGTTTTCAGGATCTAGATTCTGAAGAAATGGGATCTATTTATAGGTAAAATGGAGTAATGGATGGTTGAGATTGAGTAATCTCAACAAGGGTCAGGATTGAATGATATTCAATCCATGTGAGGGCTTTCAACCCAATCCCAGGATGACAAGTGTCAATGTGAGATAGGTTGAGAGGAGAGGGAATAAGCATTAAATGCTTGACATGACCTAGGAGTTAACTTGGGAGTTAAGGTCAAGGTTAGTTGAATGAATAAATTCTTTATTCAAAGAATAAAGTTTTTATCTAATGGATAAACTCTTGTGCAAAGGCAAAAGGGATAACCATGGTCAAAGCAATAAATGCTTGAGGAGACCCATGAGTGCAAGTTGAAATAACCATAAATGGTTATGTAAGAGCCATTAATGGTCATGTAAGAGCCATTAGTGGTTTTGGAAGATTTTAGAGGTTAAATTGTTGAACACACAAAGCATTAAATGCTTTTCAAAGACTTTGAAGTCTTTGAGAAGTGACTCCAAATTGCTTAGGAATGTGACAATAATTAGGGAATGGATTAGGCTAATTAGGAAGGGTTTAGAAGAATCTAGAAGGGGATTAGATTTGCAAGTGGGTTTGGTGGGTGAGGGAAAATATGATTTTTATTTAAAATAAATTAATTTATTTCAATAAATGTGTGCAAGTTGCACTTGTAGGAAAATGCAAGTGGGGGGGGAATAAATGATTTTAAATAAATGTTTTATTTAATTTATTTAAAAGAGGAAAAAGGTTAAATGAAATAAATATGATTTATTCATTTAATTGATTGTGAATTTAGTTTAATGAATTAATTAAAATAAATTGAATAATTTATTTAATTAATAGGAGAATGTTTGAAGAAGAATTAATTAAATATTAATTTAATTAACTGATGGCTAGTGGATTTTTAATCAAATAAATAGGAAATATTCATTTAATTAAATTGGATAGATTTATGTGACTACATTTGCCCCTCTTTGAGACGGTGCGGTTTATCGCGTCGTTTCAAAGAAAGAGAAATAGGTGTGAAGAAATGCCTCATAGAATGTAAATTCAATGGGTAGTATGCCCCCTCGAGAGATGGGCTGATTTTTTTTTGAAAAATCGGGCGATCTCTCGAAAAAGAATGAAAATTGGTAGGGTTTATAAATGAGAAGAAGTTAGCAATGTGGGTTAAAAATAGAAGAAATTGAAGATAAAATGGAGAAATGGGAGGCTCGGGAAGTTCATGGGGACCACGGCGGTGAGCGGGGGAAAGTTATGGTGATGGTGAAGGGTTTAAATGGGGAGAAAGGGGTGAAAACAGGATCATTTATTACCGTGACTAGTGTGAAACCAGAGCTCTGATAGTGACGTTTTTAGAGGAGCGAGCAACAGTTAGGATGCCGATACCTATTGCAGAGCACCGTTTCGAGTGAGTCCGTCGATTCCATCGGTTAGATGACTACAGACCAGCGGTATGCAAATTTGAAATTTGAAATTTTACGCTTTTTTGTCATGTTTTTTGCTGAGTCCAAGTTGAGTCAGGACAATAGCGCTGAAACTATGTTTTGGCACTTTTGTCCAATTAACTAGTGCTTTTGTGCTGCAATGGCGCTATTGTGCTGTTGTTTGAGTGCTATTGAAAATATTAGCGCTAGTGTGTGCATGTTTAAGCGCAATTATTTGTTGAGCGCTTTTGTCTTTAAGAAGCGCTATTGCATAGGTCTTGTAGCGTTTTTGCAATTTGAGTGCTTTTGTAGGGTTGATTAAGCGCTTTTGTTGGGGGTTTAGCGCTTTTGTTTAGGAAATAGCGCTATTGTTTAGGAAGTAGCGCTTTTGTTGAGGAAAATAGATGCCTCAGTTTGTGTGAACAAAAATCTCCCGATGCCAATGATGGATGGATAGGGATGTGAAGTGAGAGTTGTTTTGAACCATAGTAGCCTAGATGAAACTTAGGTAATTAGGATAAATGTTTGTTGAAGTCTAGGTGTGCCATGATTGCTTACATGTTGAGACCCAAAGATACTTAATCAAAGTATCTGTTGATAGTCTAGGTTTAAACTTTAAAAAAGTTTGAAAACAAAACAACTGATGATGATTGATTGATGCCTGTGTGCAGGAGGATCTACGCGTGTTACAGTTACACGAAAGACATCCAACGACACAGGGGTTATAGGATCGACTGACAGAGGTCGAGATTGATTTCATTGCAGCAACTGGGCTGTATGATGTGATGCATATGCCTGTGATTCAGATGAATCATGGTTTGATTACAGCTTTGGCAGAGCACTGACACAGTGAGACATGCACGTTTCACCTAGCACAGGGGGAGATGACAGTGACTTTGGAGGATGTGTGGCGTATCCTTCATATTCCTATTCGAGGCAAGCTAGTCACATATGACAGAGCATGGGGGACTCTAGCAGTGTAGCGATTCTTTGATGAGGACGTATTCATTGATGACGACTCCATAGCTTGGGAGGACATCACGACATTGTATGAGCCATTGCCCGCAGTTTTATTTGGGATCGTGGGAGGGCTACTGTGTCCTGATAAGCGCTCTCATGGTCTGGCCATTGGATGGGGACATGTTATAGAGAAGATGATGACAGAGGGGACCCGATTTGCCTGGGGACTGTGCATGTTAGCGCACATGTATCAGGAGCTGCATGAGGTAGTGTATCATGGGAGAGGCTCCTTGGCAGTGGGAGTGACACTGCTACATATTTGGGCATGGGAGCACTTACCGGTGACTCGACTAGCGAGTTTGAGATTTCGAGTAGTTGATCAACCCTATATGTTCATGTACAGCGACATGATGAGTCAACCCCACCTGGGGAAGTTAGATTGGTGGCAGCGGGCGCTGGATGATCTTGATGTGGTGATCTGGAGACCTTATCTGGAGTGTGAGCCTTGGGAGGATGATGCAGAGGCCTTGCCGTATGTATTCATGACCCAATTCCTGATTGGGCGGACATCCTACAATGTAGAGAGATAGGTGCCAGGTAGGGTTCTGAGGCAGTTTGGATGGCAGTAGGGACTGTCGAGGGGATCAAGAGAGTACGCCAGAGTGGTGCGAGAGAGATATGCATGGGGGCCATTACTTCCATATGATCAGGCATTGGCAGAGTTCCAGACACTTCAAGTGAGGCCATGGGATATATGACTGAGGGTGGTGGATGCTGGGGTGTCAGATGAGTATACACAGTATATGGCAGCTCATCTGATTCTGCGGATATCTGATCCAGCAGAGCTGATTCCTGCTTTTGAGGATGAGAGGCGACGGAGATGGAGGAGAGGAGGAGGTCGAGGACTGATGATAGGTGGACGAGGGAGGGGGGATGGTGGTGACGGAGGAGGAGGAGATGGTGGAGGTGGTGGATTAGGTGGCTTAGGTGGTCGGGTCTAGTGGAGAGGGAGAGGTGGATTGCCACTGCGGATATCACAGGGACCGTTGGTGCCAGGTGAAGTCAGATTAGGTGGTCGAGGTATGGAGAGGGAGATCCCAATGGATAGAGGGGAGGGAGCTACAAGAGAGGCACCTATGGAGACAGGGGAGGGAGCGACAGGGGGTGGTGATCCTCGGGAGCATATGCTAGCACATTTGCATACTTGACTGACAACAGCTGAGACACGGGTGGAGGATCTAGAGGCAGAGGTTGTAGCGAGAGATTTGCAGCTATTTGCACGAGAGTCAGAGCTGACTGTAGTGCTATAGGAGAGAGATCAGGCTGTTGACAGGGTGGTCCAGTTGCAGGAGAGAGTGAGGGTTTTGGAGGGAGTACAGGGACAAGGGCCATCTGTGGAGGCATTGGTGAGGGAGGTACGAAGAGCAGGTGGAGAGGTTGATTATTGGTGGGGTTTATATGAGCAGGTGGTGCCATCTAGTCAGCGAGCACTGAGCTATTCACAGATACGACAGGCCAGATCAGAGCAATCCCAGAGGATGTAGAGCAGTGGGGGTGTGATGGGTCCTCTACGAAAAGATAGGTCAGGGGGTGCAGGAGCTAGTGGGGGTTTGATGGGGCCTCCACGGAGAGATAGATTGGATGGTGCGGGGACTAGTGGTGGAGCAGGTGGCGATGGTGGTGTAGCATCTGGTTAGAGTGGCATCTGAGAGAGCATTTTACATATATGTATTTATATTGTTATTTTGGACTATGTCTTGGATGGCTCTTGGTAGCCAATTTTATAGACTTCATTGTACTCTAATATATGAGATGATATATATGAGGAGATCCCATATTTTGATGATATGCATTTGATATGTATGGATGTTATGCAGGATGGTGATTTTATGAGTTTATGCTTAGATGGATACGTGTATATGTATGCATTTATGAGATGATTCCTATATGCATGTTTTTATGATGATTTATGATGTTGGATACTAACATATGAATGCAGGTTTATACATGTGTGTATGTTTTGTTTGATGTAATGCTTTATGTATGTAATGCCATGATGATGATGTATGCTTATAATGATATGGACAGGATTTTGGTGCTTCATGTTTGATATATTTGTAATGATGAATGCAATATTTTGAATGAATGATTATATGTATGTAAATGTATCTAGATGTTTTTAGATGAATGAAATATGGATAAACAAATGTAAAGTACAAATGTTTATATGATGATGTCTAAATGAATGCATACGTATAATGGATATATAAAATGGTATGAACCAATGTTTGAGGCAAATGGTTTTATGATTCTAAGTGCCTAAATATGATTAAGTAAAATGATAATGTGATGATAATGCAACTTATGTTTTAATAACTGCACCTTAATGCAATTAAAAAGGATAATGAATGCAATGTAAATGAAACCTAAAATGAGCATAATAAGACACTTAATAATTGATGAATGAATGCACTTTTTAACTGACACTAAATGAATGTATGCAATGATACATGATAAAGGATAATAAAGGATGATAATATGATAATGTATAACTGACACTAAATGAATGTATAGTAAATGGTTAATTCAACTAGGGACAATTGATTTATATGAATGAATCCAAATATCCCGATTATGCAATGATGAGATGATATAAATTTTTAGTGAATGATAATGAACTATAGGCATTTTAACCAACTAAAATGATATGAAATGTACTTGATGTAAATGCAACTAAATGTAATGATGATGATATGATCATTGATGGATGAATGCAAGGTGTTTTTAGACTTTGCATGATGCATTGATGATGTATCAGAGTACTTGGTCGCGATTGTATGCAAGACCAGCTTAATTTGCACATAGCTGCTCATTTTAACTTTGTTCACATTTGCATACAAATCCTACACACGAATGAGTGAATGGATGGGCGATATGCAACAAAATGCAATATATATATATAGATGGGATGAAATGACGATCCATAGTGCTCTATTTTCATCATTGAGCTTTAAAATGTTGTAAGAAAATACAGGCATCTTGACATAATGATTTAAGATGACCAAAGTATTTCTTACATGGATTTGATATAGCAAGTTAATACAAGCAACTTGATATAATGGGTCAAGTTGACCTGAGTATTGCTTGCAGAACAGACAAGGATAATCTCCGTTCATGCATGACTTGGATCGTCCTACTTGATCTTGGGCTGATCATATCCTGAGACAAGTTCATACCTTAATAAGAGACAAAAACCTTTATCCAAATTGGATGAGGAGGAATGAAAGAAGGAGCATTGTTCTGTAAGCAAACAAAATAGTATATACATAAAGAATAAAGAATATGGATCCTTGGTAATGGGTCATGCTCATATGGTCGAGGTATACGCTGTAGTCAGCAAGACGTAGTGATCTATTACTATATTTTGCCTATGATCACGTAGCTTAGTGAACTTCCCACGTAGACACCATTAGGACATGCCCCAGTACTTCATCGGAACAAATTGCAGAAGATACACAAACAATGCGATAGGAACTTAATACATATAAACGAATGAATTTACTCACAAATCAACCAAGTATTTGATAGCTTAACACAATTTTCTTGTCAAAGAAAACATCATTTTGTCTTTGTTTTGGTAAGGAAGGATGCATCCTTGTTGAAGACAGTTTTGAGTGTTGATGTTGATTGTTTGGTCAATATGGAGAAGTGATCATCATGCGAGAATTTTTCAATGTTTGTTTGGTATCTACTTGGATGAGTATGTATAATGTGTTGCCATGTTTTTGTTTGATTTTTGATGTTTTCTGATGTTTTTGGATTTTGTGATTGTTTTGGATGTTTTTGGTATTTTGTGAGATAGTTTTCCAATGTTTTTGGTATTTTGTGAGATAGTTTTGAATGAAGAACTTAATGAATCAAAAAACAATGTAGAATCCACTTCCATCAATAGGTTAAGGGCATTGCCCCCAGTTTAGACATGACTATAACAAAGCGGGATGCAAGACGCATGAAGTACTTTCTTGATTGTAGATTAATAACAAGCCATGGTTTGGATGGATGGATAAATGGATGTAGTGAATGTGATCGCAACAAGTCTGAAAGACAATGAAGCCATAGCCTTTACGAGTGGCACCTGTTTGCCAGGTTTTCACCATCGCACTTACCCAAGGTGCCACCAGAGTGGTTGTTCACCGTTTGGATGGATGATTTTTCTTTACTCTTTTGATGTTTTTGTATTTTCTTTAGGTCATTTATCTGGATGTTTTTGGTATTTTTGCCAGTATATATGGGAGCCTGATGCTTTGTACAACTTTAGGTATAAAACCGTTTGAGGTGCATGCTGTTGATCGGATCTACTAGTGGTTCTCCTTCTGACGTAGCCAACTGATATGCCCCAGACCCAAATACAGTAGTGACAACATATGGACCCAACCAATTTGATTCAAAGTTCCTTGATGTTCTTGGTTGGGTTGGTTACGAGGATTTTCTCGAAGAACAAGATCACCTACCTTGAATGTACAAGGCTTATCTCGATGATTATAGCTTATGCTCATGCGCTGTTGATAGGCCTTGAGGTGATTGTATGCAGCTTGTCATTTCTCATCAAGTAGCTCTAGGTCTTGGAGACGGGATACTTTGTATGCTTCATCATCGATGAGATTGTGCAAGGAAACCTGTAGTGATGGTATCTCGACCTCAAAAGGTAAAATAACTTCTACACCATAGACCAATGAGTAGGGAGTTGTGCTTGTAGGGGTTCGAATGCTAGTTCAATATGCCCATAGTGCTGGATTTAATTGAACGTACCAATCACGACCGACATCATTGACTGCCTTTTTAGGATTCTCAATATGCTTTTATTCGATGCTTCGGCCTGACCATTGCCTTGTGGGTAATAGGGAGTGGAAAAGCGGTGTTGGATGTGAAATTTCTCATAGAGTTCACAGACATCCCGATTCTTGAAAGGAAGACCGTTATCTGTGAAGATGGACATGGGTACACCATATCGGTGGATGATGTAATTGAGGATAAATGAGGCAATCTTTTTGTTGGTAACTTGGGTAAGTGGAACAACTTCGATCCACTTTGTGAAATATTCGATGGCGGTAATAATGAATTTATGGCCATTGGATGAAGATGGATGAATTTTACCCACAAGGTCAAGACCCCATTGACGAAAAGGCCATGGTGTCATGATTGGTTGTAATTCTTGTGCCGGTGCATGTATCAGGTCTCCATGAACTTGGCATTTCTTGCACTTTCTGACAAAGTAGTAGGAGTGTTTTTCCATAGATGGCCAATAGTATCCAGCTCGTAGGATCTTTTTAGCTAGTGATGGGCCACTTGAGTGAGTCCCGCAAATTCCTTCATGTAGCTCTTCCAAGGCCTTTGTTATTGTTGGTGTAAATAATTATTCATCATGGATATTATTACACTTACTTAAGTTTACTTAGGATAATGCATTTCATAGTAGTTTGGATATGAGACACCTGGGTGTTTGTGCCACATTGGGATAGTGTGTGTAGGAGAAATTCCACCTCTTATGGTGTTGATCTTGTTATTACACTATCATATCCACTTATTGTGGAGTGATAATTCCACCTTCGGTGGGTGATCCACCTCATGTGGAATATTATATTATTTCTCCTACCTACCCACACCTATTTCCTACCTACCCTTGTTTCTTATTGAGCCACATGTCATGTTTGTGTGCTCATACATATCCCTAGCCTTGCCTATATAAGCAGGCTCATCTACATTGTATGTAACAAGTGGTTGATCATTTTCTATTGATGAGAATACAGTTTATTCTTGTCCCATATTATGTCTCTATCTTGTACATTTCAATGACTTCTTGATCTTGGCAAAATCCAACAGTTATCTCATCTTGTTCCAGACATTGAAGGAGAGTACCATCAAGACTGCGTTGGTATAGGGTTTCAACAATAATGGTATATCGAGCGGTTTGGAAAATGAAGGTTTTACATTGGTTATTCGATTGGTTAGGAGGAAGTGTGTGATCATGGAGATAGGTGTAGAATTCACCATACCATGGGGATTCAGAACCGACAAGGCAACATATCATCTTGGATTTGGGGATATCATAAGCGGGAATCCAAAGCTGTTCGACCAAGAACTCATAGCATGTTGAATTTTTCGAAAGATCTAGGAGAGATGCAATAGTAGCCATAGCGTCAACAGCTCAATTTTGATCTCTAGGTATCTGCTCAAAGGTGATAGTAGTAAATGATGCCTTTAGACTGTCCACCATTTGCTTGTATGGTATGATCTTTTCATCCTTGGTCTGATATTCATCGGCTACTTGGCGAATGACCAGTTGGGAGTCGCCATATACTTGGAGTTCTTGTAACTTCCATTGTATGGCTAGCCTGAGTCCTGTGATCAAAGCTTCATATTCAACTATGTTGTTTGTGCATGGAAATGTGAGCCTATAAGACTTCGGGATGCTGTCACCTTGAGGTGTGATAAACAGAATGCCTGCCCCCGAGCCATGCCTAGTGTATGAACCATCAAAGTATAGCTTCCATGGTTGTACCTCTGTGATCATGAATATCTCTTCATCTAGAAAATTGGAAATGAGGGGATGATCACCTATGAGGGGTGCATCGACCAACTAATCTACAATAACTTGTCCTTTTATAGCTTTACGGTCCACATACTCGATGTCAAATTCACTTAGAATCATTACCCATTTGGCCAAGCAGCCTGTCAATGCTGCTTTGCTGAGTAAGTACTTGAGTGGATCAATCTTTGCAATCAGATATACTTTGTGTGTCAACAGATAGTGCCTTAGTTTAGTGGGTGCCAAGATTACTGCTAGGCAAGATCGCTCAATAGGTGTGTAATTGAGTTCATAGCCAACCAGTGTGTGAGAGATGTAGTAAACAACACACTCTTTCCCTTCTGCATTATGTTGTGCCAGTAGTACACCCAATGCTGTACTTGTTGCTGATATATAGAGTAATAGAGGCCTACTTCGATCTGGTGGGATCAACAATGGTGTATTCATGAGATAGTCTTTAAGCATCTGGAATGCTTGCTGGCATTTGGCATCCCACTGAAAGCGTATGTTCTTGTGTAACAGGTGTGTAAAAGGATGACACTTATCTGCCAATTGTGTAATGAATCTTCGTATAGATTGGAGCCACCCTTGTAATGTCCTTAGCTGACTGATGTTCTTTGGTGGTGGCATGTCCATGATTTCCTTGACTTTTATTGGGTCAACCTCAATACCTTTGCTTGAGACAATGTATCCGAGAAGCTTCCCTGAGGTTACTCCAAAGACACATTTCTTTGGGTTGAGTCTAACATGAGATTGTTCCAGTCGATCAAAGATTTTCTCTAATATGTCTAGATGACCTTCTCTTGTGAGTGATTTTGCTAGTAAATCATCAACATAATCTTCCATTATGGTATGCATAATATCATGAAAGATAGTAGTCATTGCTCATTGATAGGTCGCTCTTGCATTTTTTAGACCAAAAGGCATTATGTTCCAGTAGTATGTGCCCTATGGAAATGTAAAGGCCGTCTTATGTTGATCCTCTGGTGCAATCTTTATCTGATTATATCCTGAAAAACCATCCATGAGTGAAAGCATGGCATGTCTTGCTGTTAGGTCCACTATGATGTCGATATTTGGTAGGGGGAAGTCGTCCTTAGGACATGCCTTGTTCAGATCTCTAAAGTCAGTACAAATGCAAATGTCCCCTTTTGGTTTGCTGACAGGCACAATGTTGGATATCCAATCCGCATAATCAATGGGTCTAATGAAGCCAACATCTAGAAGTTTCTTGAGTTCAACTTTGACTAATACTGCAATCTAAGGATGCATCTTAGGAAGCTTCTGCTTGATAGGCTTGTCTCCTTCTACTACTGTGAGGTGATGCATGACTAAATCTAGATCAAGACCAAGCATGTCTACATATGACCATGCGAAGTTGATCTGGCATTTTTGGAAGAATTCGACAAACTTGGGCTGTTCCTCTGGAGTCAAAAGAGATGCCAGATGTATGAGGTGAGGAGTTTCAGGAGTCCCTAAGTTGTATTCTTGTGTTTCCTCGATCAGAATCGTTGATCTTTCCTTCTGTGTACTAGAGGGAAGGATGTCAAACCTTTCATCCTTGGGCGCCTCAGAGAGGTTTTCATCATTGGATACACTCTTTTTTTTTACTTTTGTTGAATCAAATAGTGCCACGGTGTGGTTTTCACTGGAAGATCCATGTTTTATTGTTATATTTTTGCAGTTGAAAGGTTTGGCATCCACCCCGAAGTATGTTGCACTATTAAGTTTAATGGCGAATCCAGCTTTGTGATCCCCACTTGGTATGTTATCCCGTAATTCCAAAAAGTCAATGATTGCCTCATTGTTTTGGACGTGGTCACGACATGGGGGATTAGGTTGGTTCCATTCGATGAGTTTAGGATGGATAATGGGCATTACTTCATCAATTAGGTTAAGTTTGTTAGATGTGTTTGTGAGGGTTAAGACATTATGGTGAAGGTTGTTGATGGTACTCTCCCTGTCAGAATTAGGTGTAGGATTTGACGTAGGGTTTGTGGAAAAAGTTTCCAGCTCAGGAAACCAAGAGGTCTTTATCTGTGCTTCTCTGTAAACAGGGATGTCTTTGCAAGGTGGAGGTAGTGATGTGTCTTCCTTATTTGAAGTATTAAGCTGGATGAAATCAAATTCTCATTCATGTGAGTCAGTCTCTGAATCACTTTCCAGCATCTGATTACTATGCCATACTAGGATGTCCTTTGTGTTAAACACTGCCGGTGTGATCGGTTGATGTAATTTTGTGGATGAAATGATCAGTGCTGCAGGAAGGATTATGGGGATCAATGAATCCGATACGGGGAGTATCGGTAGTGTTGACTCTGCTGCTTCTGCTGGAACCATTGGTGTCGTAGATACTACTATGGGTTCTGATATAGTTGTTGCTTCTAATGGTGCTTTTATTGTTGCTACTGATGGGATCACTGGTTTGATTGGTGGGATGATTGGCATTGTAGATGGTTGTGTTGGGATTTTGAGCCTCGGTGGGGTAGTTGCGATGGTGTTTGATGCTGCTTTGATAATAAAAGGTGTCCTCTTTGCAATAGGCTGATATAGTGGTTTGCTGGGTTTTCCTTTGAATCTGAGTTTAGGAAAGATCTCATTTTCAAAGCCTAGGCCTATATTATCCTTGGGCTTTAATTCCAGCAGTAGTGGTTCATGTCACCCTTGTTTACAATACCCCAAAGCACTTTGACCATCATATCCCATTATTTGCATAATGAGAAGACCTTTGCCATATTGATCTGTGGGAAGCTGGGCTTGCGGGATGTCGGTGGTGATAGGATCCTTATAGATCCATTCTTCTATGTCTTCATCTTTGGTTTCCTCTTCTTGACTCTTTCCAAGGATGAAAGGTGTTAATGCACATGTTGGTTTAACCAGTTCCGTTTGAAGTACTTGTTGAGGTTTGCCATGTGTTTTAGGAGAAGTGGGCATTTGTGCAACACAAAAGAGTTGGCTTAGATTGTATTCACCTGGAGCTTCCTCTGCAATTTTCATCTTGAGCTTCTCTTGCTTGAGTATAATAGTGTTTGAACTGGAGAGAGATGCTAGACTTATATATGATGTGGAGGAAATGACTTCTCTATTGTTAGGAATGGTAATCTCTGGTTGATGACTGATATTATGACAATATACAAAGGGATTTGCATCGCCCAGGATTGTGATCTCTACATCGTTATGTGGGAACTTGATACATTGATGGTAGGTGGACGGAACAACTTTCATGGCATGTATCCAAGGTCTTCCTAACAATAGATTATATAGCAGAGGAAGGTCCAGAACTTGACAGATTATGTGCTTCACCACAGGGCCCGCTCGAATTGGTAGTACCATAGCTCCTTTGGATGAACGCTCTGCATCGTCATAGGCTTTGATTGTGATCTTCTTACGGGGATCCACTGATTCTATGGCATATCCCAATGCTATGACCAACTGCAGTGTACAAATATTCAGGCCTGCTCCATTGTCAATCAAGACTCGCTTGATCCTATGTTGGTTGATAAATCCTTCAATGTGTAGCGAAGCATTATGAGGTTGCTGGAAGGAAGAGTTGTCACTTTCGGAAAAAGTGAGACAAGGAGATGACTTTAGACTTCCAACCATGGCTTGGAATTGATTTGTATTTAGGTTTGCAGGTACTAACGCCTCTTGGAGAGCTTGATCCAAGATTGTTTTATGAGATAGAGATAGACGCAGTAGCTCTAAAATGGATATAAGTGCAGGCATTTTGTCTAATTATTCCACAAGATTGTACTGCTTTGGGATAGATGGGGTGCCTTGTGGAGCTGCCTTTATAGTAATCTTGTTGCGACGTGTAACAACATTGCAAGTGGAGTTGAGATTTTTGATGGTTATAGTTGCAATTTGTTCACTGGCATCGTATAGGTTATTTACAGTATAATTATATGCGACCTGCATATAATTAGTGGTATCAGTGCCTCTCTTGGAAGTGGAAGGACCCCTTTGATCTTGTGATGGAAGTGGATTTTTGAACATCAGATGATCATTGTTTGTTGTCTTTGGGTCATGTGCTTTGATTTCGATTTCACCTCGGTCAATAAGATCCTAAATAAGATCTTTCAATTTGTGACAATTTCTTGTCTTGTGTCCTCTCCCTTGATGGAAATCACAATGTTAGTATCCCTCCACCATGTAGGTTTGACTTGAGGTTCATAAATTGATGTTTTGGGTAGAGTTACCAGATTTTGAGAAACCAGTTGTCGCAATACTGTTTCGATGGGTTCCCCTAAGGTAGTGTATGTTCGCTTTTGTTTTTGTTGACAAGGTTTGGGTTCATTGTGAGATGTGATGCGGCCTTGATTTGGAGGAGCAGTTGTGTTAGTCTGAGGTGGGGGATTCTGTCCTGCAAATCGAACTATAGGTTGTGCACTTTTGATAGTTCTTGCATCCACAATCTCGTCATTGACAACATTTTTGTTTTTGTTCCAGAAGCTTGGTTTGTCACTATTGAAGCATGGGCGAGGACCATCCTTTGGTTCATTATAGATTTTGATAAGTCCTTTCTTGATGAGAGCTCTTTCACATTTTAATCCTTTGGTGATCATGTCATTAAAAGAGTCCGTGTCTTTGACATCCAGGTGAAATTCCATTTTTCTTCGTTTAAGTTGGAAATAAATATTTTCACTAGTTCTTGTTTAGGTAACTAAAGAGAACGTCTGCTAGACATTTGACGCCATCGTTGCAAGAATACTGAGAATAGTTCAGCTGGTTTTTATTTAGTGTTACATAGATCAGCCATGGTGATATCACGTTCAATGTTATGAGAGTAATGTGCCAAGAACTTCTGAACTAGCTCTTCAAAGGTCTTAATGCCACCTGGTAGTCAGGAAAACCATGATGTGGTTGTTCCTCCAAAGCTTTGGGGAAAAAGTCACATTAGGTATGTGTCCTCGTAGGCCACTTCGAAGCAAGCTGAATGGAATTATCTGACATGATTGCGAGGATCTCCCTTTCCTCTATACTTTTCGAATTTGGGTGTTTCGAATCCTCATGGAAAAGGTGGAATATAAAGATTTCTATCAAATGAATAGGGAAAAATGTCATTGAGTGAAAATTGATTAGTCTTCACACCACTATGAAGTTGTTGGGCAAGATTTTCAACTTGTTGCCGCAACATCTCTATTTCATTTGAAGGAGGAGGTGGTGGGTTACCTCAAGGAATGTTATATCTAATGGGATCTCTACCTCTTTTTTCTTCATGGCGACTTTGTTGTTCTGATGCTTGTCTTAGTTGGGCAAGATCAAAGTCAGAGGGGAGCTTGGCTCCTTCTTGAGCAAGTTTTAAAAAGTGAGCATCCGCATTGCTCCTGAGTATTTCATCAAAAAGTCTGTTAAAGAGAGGGTTACCCTTTCTATTGTTGCAGGAGTAGGAGAACTTGGGTTTTCGTCATTTGCATTTCCTCCAAGTGCTTCTTGAAATTCATTGATATTTTCCTCCTCTTCTTCTTCAATTTCTATTTCTCATTTTCTTGACTGTGATTGGGTTTGAGCCATTTTGTTTATGAGTTTTTGTTGAATTTTGGTGAAAATGATGATGAGTTGTTGATGAAATGAAAGATTGATGTTTAGTGAATTGTGTTGCATGTGGATCTCTAGCACTTAAAGGTAGATGTTACCAAAATTCTTTTTTTGAATTTGCTTGTTGTTTTTGATAAGGTTTGATGTGATAAGGTGCAGAGAAATCTAAGATGCGTTACAGACTTAACTACCTAGTAATGAGAGGATTTACTCATAAACTAGTTTTAACTTGCGTAGATATGTCTCATAGGATGAGCTTATCCTAGATGTAGAAACAATCTAAAAGTGATGTGATGTGTTTGATTCAAGCAATATCCAAAAGAGAACTTAGGACAAGAACCTCTTAATGTTTTGAGAGTTGAAATGGATTGATAATGAAGTGATGATGTGTGAATGAGATAATAGATGAAATGTTTTAACTTCAATAAAAGCTTTGTGTCACAAATGGAACAAATTCTACCTCTTCCCTTTTGGGTGTTGGTGGCATTTCTCGAGCTACATTGTATGTGATACAAATGTTTGGGAAGAAGTTGGGATTAATCTTGCCTCCTTGGTTTTTGTGATAACTCAAAGCTCTATATTGCATAAAAGCTCTGCGGTTTAATGATTTTGAATCAAATTTGTTTGATTTTCCTTGAAGGTAGAGATGCATGTGACGTAGAAAAACTCTATAAGAGACAAAGACTTGTCTATTTAGATAGAAGAATTTCCTCCTTTTGATCAAAGCCTTTGAGCTCAATGGTCTTCTTTTCAAGTTGATGTTTTGATGAAGATTCTTCTTTCTCAAGATGTGAAGAATGGTCATAAAGTTTGATACTTTTCTTTGTTTTTGATCTTTTGGTTGTTTTGAAAAATGTTTGGTTGGATGAATACTTGTTTTGATTTTTGGATTTTATGGTTTTTCTTTGAAAAGAAAACAAAGCAAGCACACAAACACAAGAATGTTTCCTTAAAGGCACAAATGAGTATGGGTCTAGATCAACCCAATCCTTGGACTTTTTATGACCCTTTCCTTGAAGTGTATTTTAGGTGTTTTTCTTTCCAAAGCTTGAAGTCAGCTCAAATTGCACTTGATCTTTGACTAAAATGAAAATACTTCAAACACTTTGTATCCCTAAGGTCAAATGGCCAGTTGCGATAAATTCAGCCCACATCTTGATATTTCTTTGACTTTGGTACTACATACCTTATGAATCCCGCCGTGGCAGGTAAGGATGTGATATACTAAGTCTTGCATGCACATAACAAATAGATGATCCCTATGATGGGGGAGTCACCACTTTCATCAAGCCACAAGTGACTTTTCAAAAAGCTATGTATCTACTCAAGGAAATATGTATGGTGAGTATCTTGGGAGCAAAACCATCTATGCTCTTGCACTGAATTATATCACAAATATCCTCAATCAATAGAACGGGTGGGCTACTACTTAAATGTGTTTAGTAATTTTTGATGTCTTTGGACATAAGTTCATTCCGCAGTGACTCACTTAAGAGCCTTGTAACTTGTGGTGGGGCCCATTTGTCCTTTCGGAAAGTTACACTATAGGAACAACTATACCCAAGGCTACAACTTTCGCTCTCACCTGATTTCCATAGCGGCTCGAAGGATTTACCGCGCGAGGTCGTTCCCAAGAGTGATGTGTCTCTTGGCAGGCCTCACTTAAAAAGATAAAAAATTTTGAGTGTTACTAACACTTTTCTCTTGCACCTAGGACCACGAAAGCCAAGGGAGAGGATAGTGTGTGTTAGAAGTAGGACCACTTGACCAACCTTTTGCACAAGTGTGCCAAACACGAAATGCACTTGTTCTTTTTAACCCATCATTGCAATGTGATTTAACTATTTGGAGATGTTGCTCCAACAACCATGATGTTCTTTTTAACTTCAAAGGCAATATGTTTAAGTAACTAGGAAAATGAAATCCTGGTCAATTTAATAAAAAACACGTTTGCTTGAACTAAATCGCTTGCAAAATTGAAACAAGTTGATTGTGATTTTTATTTGCACAAAAAATTTGAAGTGTGGATTGTAAATTTTAGTTTGATGCAAGAAAGAAATTTGTATTGTCTTGTTTTAAGCATCAAAATAAAATGAACCTAATTTGCAAGGAAGTAAATTTGTTTTGATCAATTTTTAGAGCACCAAAATGTAAAATTTTGATTTTAAGGAAGTGAGTTTTAGACCCGCACAAAAAACAAATAGTTAGTAAAATCCACACCTAAGGGGGGCTTCCACAAGCCTAAAATAAATCAATTTTTCAGTTACAAGGCCTTCCTTACAATGTTTTGTTACAATAGCGCTAGTCTGTGTGAAAATAGAAGCGCTAGTTAACCAAGAACACGTTTTTACTGGAACAAAAGCGCTAAAACAAGACTTTGACAGTGAATACAAAAGCGCTAGAACAAACTCAAAAGCACTGAAATAAGCACAAAAGCGCTAAAACACGCACAATAGCGCCAAAATTGAGACAATAGTGCTATTGTAAAAACAATAGCGCTAGAATAGCAAGTTGCAATAGCGCTACAACACAAGCAAAAGCGCTAAAGCGCGACCTGTATGACAATTTCAACATTCAAACATGTTAGTTGGTTTTTTTAAAAAGGTTTTTAAGTGTTTGTGATTCACGTCGGGTTCACCAAATGATGCTTTGCAAAATACCCAAAGGTTAGACTGAAACCTGTAGTTGTATAACACACAAAAGCACACAATAAATCGTTAGTGTTATCCAACCAAGAACTAATCTAAGTTGGCATATCAAAAGAGAGACTAAGATCATGCTAACATATTTAACAAATGACACAAATATAAGAAGGCATCTCCAAATGCCTCTTAACATGTTCTTAGCTCCTTCTCCTTTGTTCCTCTCCTCTCCAAGTTCCAAAATAGTGTAGCTCTCAGCAACTTTTTGCACTATGGATGCTTATGGAGGTTCAATATTGTAGATGATCTCAAGCTTATTCAATGCAAGTGTAAAACAAACTAATTAAACATATTATGAAAAAGAACTAAGATTTATTTTAGTCCAAGATAACAATATATTAGTGATTTATGCTAAATGCTCTCTAAAATTCACTATAGATTAAATGCATACAAGTTTTCAGGATCTGGATTATGAAGAAATGGGCTCGATTTATAGATAAAATGGAGCAATGGATGGTTGAGATTGAGTAATCTCAACAAGGGTTAGGATTGAATGATATTCAATCCATTTCAGGGCTTTCAACCCAATCCCAAGATGACAAGTGTCAATGTGAGATAGGTTGAGAGGAGAGGGAATAAGCATTAAATGCTTGACATGACTTGGGAGTTAACTTGGGAGTTAAGGTCAAGGTTAGTTGAATGAATAAATTCTTTATTCAAAGAATAAAGCTTTTATCCAATGGATAAACTCTTGTGCAAACGCAAAAGGGATAACCATGGTCAAAGCAATAAATTCTTGAGGAGACCCATGAGTGCAAGTTGAAATAACCATAAATGGTTATGCAAGAGCCATTAATGGTTATGTAAGAGCCATTAGTGGTTTTGGAAGACTTTAGAGGTTAAATTGTTGAACCCACAAAGCATTAAATGCTTTTCAAAGACTTTGAATTCTTTTGAGAAGTGACTCCAAATTGCTTAGGAATGTGACAATAATTAGGGAATGGATTAGGCTAATTAGGAAGGGTTTAGAAGAATCTAGAAGGGGATTAGATTTGCAAGTGGGTTTGGTGGGTGAGGGAAAATAGGATTTTTATTTAAAATAAACTAATTTATTTCAATAAATGTGTGCAAGTTGCACTTGTAGGAAAATGCAAGTGGGGGGGGAATAAATGATTTTAAATAAATGTTTTATTTAATTTATTTAAAAGAGGAAAAGGCTTAAATGAAATAAATATGATTTATTCATTTAATTGATTGTGAATTTGGTTTAATGAATTAATTAAAATAAATTGAATAATTTATTTAATTAATAGGAGAATGTTTGAAGATGAATTAATTAAATATTAATTTAATTAACTGATGGCTAGCGGATTTTTAATCAAATAAATAGGAAATATTCATTTAATTAAATTGGACAGATTTATGTGACTACAGTAACAATGGAGCTTTACCCATCAGGGTGTAAGGAACCAAGATGTAAAGATATCCCATTGAAGAAACAAACACGTAGTAGACAAGGAGTGAACCCTCCATTCTGGGAATAATAGGGGTCGAGGTATGTGCGATAGTCACAAGCATAGTTATCCTTCATGGGATACTTGCCGAATGAACGTACAAATCATAAACACCCACTAGAGAAATTGCCTCAAAACTTCAATGGTTCGCACCACAAACAACAAAGAAAGAAAAATATAAGCCCATCATGGCTCCTCTAGTCCCTTGTGGACATCATTGAGTAGCATAGGAACATAATCTATTGCCAAGTGATAAAAGATAGAGATTGACTCGGACAAAATTCAACAACTATACTGATCTGTGCCTTCCTTCACAATTGCTTGTTGTGATGGTTGATAATGTCCGATATCAGAAAGTGTGGACCCTGTTTAAAACTGACCTGTTTGATTTCGAGTGTATCCATCTTTGTTTAAGACAAGATAATGATCACTTGATATCGATATTGATATGATTGATAAGACAGTTTGATCAGTTGATTGCAGATGTTTGACGAGATAGTTTTATCCTTTGTTAACTTCGTGCGAAGTGTTTGCTAGATATCTACTAGGATGTTTGATTCTTGTGAGACATTTTATTGCAAATTTTTTGATTGATTTTTTCAGGATCATATTTGAATATTTTTGGATTTTTTCAGGACTTTATATTTTTTTTTAGAATTTTGTGCTTTTCAATGTTTTTGGATTATTTTGAAAGATTTTCCAATGTTTTTGGTATTTTTTCAGGACTTTATATGCTTTTTAGAATTTTTTCAGCTATGCCACTAGTATGCAGACCTATATGACATGATGATATGCAGAATGCATGTGGAGACAATAAATTTTTGACATGACCTATGTTAATGCAATATGCATGATGAAGATGCATTTCCTATTCGAATAAGGATGACTATGTTTGTTTAGCATTTTGTAATACAACTATTGAATTGGAGGTACAAAACATTTCATAGATAAGTGGTCAATTGATCCTTAAGGTTTTTTGGAACATCCAAATTAACACACTTAGTTAATTTACAAATGGAGATGCGAAAAACTTCCCCATTAGTTCTTGAAACTTTGATCTTCTTTTGCCCATGTGTATGAAAATGAGTTAATTCTCGCTCTTGTGTTCACTAAAGATCCTTAGCAGGATTTACAAATGGAGACGCGAAAAACTTCCCCATTGGTTCTTGAAACTTTGATCTTCTTTTGCCCATGTGTGTGAAAATGAGTTAATTCTCGCTCTTGTGTTCACTAAAGATCCTTAGCATCCTATATGACTAGCTACGTGGATTATCCTAACTTCAAAAGCATCCCGAATAGAGCCTCGCTGGTAGCAAGCTTTTAGAGCTCCAACGAAGTTATATACTGCAATTTCTTGAATATTGCTCCATTGCCAGTAGGCATCCATAGCCTTGTTGGAGTTACTCACATGTTCCCATAGTCAAGATTTTTGTCACACTTGTATGCATGATATTTTTGTTATATATCATTACTCTTTTGCCTTGAGATGAATATTTGGCATAGCACTTTTTATTTTTTATTTTCTTGCCTTGACTTGTAAATAATGAAACCTACTTGGGTGTGACAATTACAATGATGTTGAAGTAGAATTTTAGATTTTTCACTAGTCATATGATCAACTAGGTGTCTAGAATGAATTAGAGATTCTATTAATGTTTTTGAGATATAGCAATTGATAGATTTTGGGTTAACAAGTCTCAAATAGTGATATCACTACCCAACCATAAGTAAAGCGTCGTCATAGGGTAATGTTGAAAACGTATGACCTTAGGACCTCAAAGACTTCTTGTCTGAATATCTAAGAAAGGAGCCAACCCTTTTTTCTCTTGAATTCAAATTACAGATGATAAACTTGGACAATTGCCTTGTTTTATTGATGCTGCCATATGTAAATGCAGAGACTATATGCCATGAAATTTGTGAATGTGATGTGCTTGGAAAGAAACTATATGTGATGTAGTGCTTTGAATAAAATGAGATGCAATGCAGAAAGAAAAACCTAAACTAACCCAACCCTTAGATATAATATCATTTAAGGTGCATGCTGTTTATAGGGTCAGGGAGTGGATCTCCCTCCATGGTAGCTAAATCATATGATCCATTTCCTATGAACCTTGTTATGGTAAAATGACCTAGCCAGTTAGGTTCAAACTTCCCTGGCTTTTCATGTTCTGCTAGGTTCCTTTGGTTCTCCTTGAGAACTACATCTCCGACTTCAAAATTTCTTGGTCATACTCATTTATTGTAACTCCTTCTCAGTCTGTTCTAGTAACCTTGCAAGTGATTTAAAGCATTTTGTCTCTTTTCATCGAGCATTTCAAGCTCTTGTAACCTTGCAACTCGATGGTCTTCCTCTTATATGATGTGTTTTAAGAAGACTCTTAAAGATGGTAGTTCTATTTCAATAGGTAATATTGCTTCTGTACCATAGACCAATGAATATGGTGTTTCTCTTGTAGGTGTGCGTACCCTTGTTCTTTAAGCCAAAAGAGTGGGATTTAACTGGAGATTCCAGTCTCATCCTACATCAGTGACAACTTTCTTTAGGATATTTATTGTTGCCTCTTCTTGTCTGTTAATTTGTGGATAATAGGGTGTTGCAAATCTCTGTTGTATTTGGAATTGTTCACACTATTCTCTCATTTCTTGATTCTTGAACGAGCGTCCATTCCCAATAACTATGCACATTGGAATCTCGTACTGACAGATGATGTAGTAAAGCATGAATTTTGATATTTTCTTACCTATGGTGTATGTGAGAGGGATTGCCTCTATCCATTTAGTAAAATACTTAGTAGCCGTTAAGATGAATTTGTGCCCATTGGAAGAAGTAGGATTAATTTTACCAACAAGATGTAACCCCCATTATGAAAATGGCCAGGGTAATGTGATAGGTTGGAGATCCCGCATTGGCGCATGAATGAGATCTCCATGCACTTGACATTCTCTACACTTTTGTACATATTTATAGGCATCATTTTCCATAGTAGGCCAATAGTATCTAGATCTTAATAATTTATTTGATAGCGTTGAGCCACTTGGATGTGCAGCACAAATTCCATCATGTACCTCTTTTAAGGCAAGTTGTGCTTCTTCACCATCAAGACATCAAAGAAGTGTTCGATTAAGTCTCCTTTTGTACAATGTGTCAGCAATAATAGTGTGTTTGGATGCATGACAAATAAGTGTCTTCTTTTGATTTCTTGACAGATCAGGAGACATATACTGATTATGTAAGTATGCATATATCTCATTATACCATGGGGATTCAGGACCCACAATTACACATACATATTCTGATGAGAGAATCTCATATGCTGGTACCATCAATTGTTCTACAATAAACTCAAACTAAGTTTCATTATTAGGCATGTCTAGGAGAGACCCTACTATAGCCATGATGTTCGCTGCCTTGTTCTGCATTCTTGGAATTGATTCAAAAGTGATGCTACTTAAGTGTTCTTTGCAATCTTCTACCATTTGTTTATAATGCATCAATTTATCATCTTTTGTGTTATAGTCATTATTGACTTGGCTGACAATCATTTGTGAGTCACCAAACACTTGTAGTTATTTTATCCTCCACTGTATAGTGGTACGAAGTCCTATGATGAGAGCTTCATATTCAACTATATTGTTTGTATAGGAAAGATTGATTCTGAATGACTTTGGGATAGAATCACCTTGAGGAGTGATGAAAAGAATGCCGACTCCTCCTCCATGATTTGTGTAAGATCCATCAAAGTATAAGTTCCAAGTGGTGGATGCTGTGAATGTAAACATAGATTCATCAGGAAAATCCACTAGTAGCAGGTGATTGTCTTGCAAGGGAGCTTCTGCTAATTGATCTTCTATAATCTGCCCTTTGATTGCCTTTCTGTCCACATATTCTATGTTAAACTCAGTTAAAATCATGACCCACTTGGCCAATCTTCCAGTTAATGTTGCTCTGCTCAAAAAATATTTTAGTGGATCAAAGCGTGCTATAAGTTGAACTTTGTGACTTAGAATATAATGTCTAAGCTTCTGAGATGTGAAGATCACTGCTAGACATGTTCGTTCTATAGGAGTGTAATTAAGCTCATATCCAATTAGGGTTCTACTTATATAGTAGATTGCTCTTTCCTTTCCTTGATCACCATGTTGTGCCAAAAGGGCTCCCAAAGATGAGTTTGTTGTTGATATATATATAGTAATAAGGGCTTGCCTTGAGTAGGTGGAACTAATACTAGAGTATTCAGAAGATAATCTTTTAAAGCTTGAAAAGATTCTTGTCACTATTTTGTTCATTTGAAGGTGACTCCTTTTCTGAGTAAATGCTGAAATGGATGACATTTATCTACTGGCTGTGCTATGAATCTTCTTATAGACTGCAATCTTCCTTGCAACCTTCTTAACTGCTTGAGTGTTGATGGAGGTTGCATATCCATGATTGCTTTGACCTTTGCTAGATCTACCTCAATTCCTCTGTCAGAAACAATAAAGCCTAGAAGTTTACCCATTGTTACACCGAACACACACTTTTTTGGGTTTAATCTGACATTGTATTGTTCTAATCGATCAAATATCTTAGCAAGGACTTCAAGGTAACTTTCTCTTATTTATGATTTAGCTAGTAGATCATCAACATAGTCTTCCATGATATTGTGGATCATATCGTAAAATAATGTTGTCATAGCCCTTTGATATGTTGCCCCAACATTCTTAAGACCAAATGGCATGATGTTCTAGCAGTATTTTCCCCATGGGAAAGTAAATGTCATCTTGTGTTGATCTTCTGGTGCAATCCTGATCTGGTTGTATCCCTAGAAACTGTCCATTAATGAAAGCATTTCATTCCCAACAGTTAAGTCAATCATGTCTATGTTAGGTAATGGGAAATCATCCTTAGGACATGCCTTGTTTATATCTCGGAAGTCTGTGCAGATTCTTATGCCCCCAGTGGGCTTAGTCACATGTACTAGATTGGATATCGACTCTGCATAGTCAATAGGTCTAATGAAGCCCACGTCCAGAAGTTTTTGTAGTTCCACTTTTACTAGTAATGCAATCTGTGGATGCATCTTTCTGAGCTTTTGTTTGTACGGTTTGATTCATGATAGAAATGGTAAATAATGTAATACTAATTTTGGATCTAGACCTGGCATATCTGCATAGGACCAAGCAAAATTGATCAGACATTGTTTGAAGAACTGTATGAACTTGTCCTTTTCTTCCCGATTTAATGATTTTTCTAAGTGGATATTATGTATAACTTCTCCTTCTGCTATAATGACTTCTTTAGTCTCTTCCACGAGTAATGCTGAATTCTCTTGTTCAATAGGGAGGTTATCTAACTTGCTTATGCCATTGTAATCACTTTCATCTGTATCTTCTGACACAGAGGCACTTGCCTCTCCAAAGTATGTTGTCCTATCCAAGTCTATAGAAAATCTTGCCTTATGATCACCTTGTGGAAACCCTTCTCTAACACCAAGGAATTCTGCAATAGCTTCATCATTCTCAAACCAGTCGAGAGTTGGTTTTTCTTCTTGCCCCCAATCAATTAAATGTGAATGTATAAGGGGTAAGGCATTGCTTCCTTTTGTTGTAAAAGACTCTAACAACATGCATACCTAATTATTTTGAACATGTTTGACTAAATTTGGATGATCTTGTGTATGCTCATAAGTAATGTCATCATCAATGGGTGATTGGTTGTCATCTGTCATGTCTATTTCTTGTGGGCTGCCATCATGATTAGATAAGAATTCATAGCTATGAGAATTTGTCACATTTTCTGTGTATGTTCCACTTTCTGAGGCTGTGTCAGTTATCTCCTCTTATTCTTGTAACTAAATTTGTTCTTGATTTGTGGACCTCCTTTGTGTGGTGGATACCCTTCTCAAGCCTGGTAAAGTCGTTGTCATCTTTCTTCATCTGAATCATTTGGTAGAGCTTTTCTTTTTTCCCTTGGCAAAAGTATTGATAGATTCCAATGATTAGGATCATTTTCCAGTGCTAAGCCCATTTCTGTTATCACATTTGCTTGTGTAGATATTTTAGGTACTATATTGTTAGATGATTCCATATTAGTTTCTTGTAGAAGACGCCTCATATCTTCACCATCTGATTCCATACTAGGATATGTTGGTTCTTTCTTTTTTCTCTGAGTTGAAGGGAGAAATACCCGTGTTGATAATTGATTCTGAGGTATGTACTCTGATGGTAGCCTAGGTTTGTTCAATATATCTAGTGTATGTTGTCTTGCCTCTATTATCTTTGGTACATGTTTATATCCTAACCCTTGATTCTTTGGGTTTTCGTGATGTAAAATAGGTTCCAATCTTCCTTGCTTCTATAGTCCTAAGCTTGTGGTTCCGTCATACTCATATTTTTGTAGCATCTTGAAACCGTTGCCATACCGATCTAAAGGTAACCTGGGTATCGTCATGCCATCTTCTTCTCTATATATCCATTGATTGACATATTCATTTAAGGATTCTTCCTGTAAGTCTCCCCATCTAATGAATGGGCATGAATCTGAGTACTTTACTATCTCTTTTCCTTTATCTTGTTTCATCATAGTGTTTTGAGGTTTCCCAAAAGACCTAGGAGAAAGAGATAATTGTTTGACATTTGAGGTACTTCAAATGGATTATTCCCCACAACCAACATCCTTAATCTATAAAGAAGATGTTGTAGGTGTCTTTTTTCTGTATTTTTGTTATTGTTAATGAATCCTTTGTGTAGTGAGCGGTGCTGCTTGATTAATGGGTACCTGGTTATCCACACTTGCCTTTAAGTGATTACAGTGTTGAAATGGGTTTGGATCAATATGGATGGTGATTTCAATGCCACTGTATGGAAATTTAACACATTGGTGGAATTTTGAAGGTACGACCTGCATTGCATGAATCCATGGGCGGCCTAAGAGCATGCTATACCCTAGTTCTCTATCCAACACTGGAAATGTATCCTCTATTGTGACATGTCCTATTTGTACTGGTAATGTGACTACACCTTTTGAAGGGTGTTCTTCATCATCATATGCTTTGATGTTTATTCTCTTTGAAGGATCAATGTGAAGTTCATAATAACCCAATGCCTTGACCAAATTTAGTGTATAGATGTTAAGACTGACTCCTCCATCTATAAGTACTCTTCTGACTTTCTTCTCATGTACGCAAGTTTTTAGATGCAATGGATTATTATGTAAAAGTTTGTCATTAGGAACATCCCATTCCGTGAAAGCAATACGGGTAACATCAGCCAAATTCCCTACCATGGATTGGAAAGCATTTTCATCTATATCTCTATCGACTACTGAATCTTGAAGTGCTTTATCCAGGATAGCTCTGTGATTTGGTGATATACGCAACAACTCAAAGAGTGATATCTATGCAGGGATTTTCTTCAGTTTCTCAACTACATTATAGTTCCCTACTGCTGGTGACTGATTTGATGGTACTCTTTGCAAGGTTACTTTTGATCTATGGGTAACTACTATACAGTCTCTATGTCTTGGATTTATTGTGATAGTAGCCACTGTATTATCTCTTGTGAGGGACATTTCTGCAACATATGTTGTGTTATCAAGGGTTACATCATGTGCAAGTATGACATTCATAATTTGTGCTATAATTTCATCTTCAAACCATCATGAATAAGGTGGTTCGTCCTGCCCCTAGTCCATAAGACAGAGTTTCTCATCTTTATCATATTTTGGTGCTTGTGACATCATGCAAACTTGGTTATCACAGTTATCAGTCCCTTGATTTTGCTCATCAACATCAAGTTCTTCTTGTGAATCAACATTTACTACATCTCCTGAGCTAATAGAATGAATGGTATAGGCATATGAGACTTTTGTGTAGTTGGCAGCGTTGTCCTGTGTTCCTGATGTTGATGCCTTGCCTTTGTCATGTTTAACAAAACGATCCTTAAGG
Source organism: Cryptomeria japonica (assembly GCF_030272615.1). NCBI lineage: Eukaryota > Viridiplantae > Streptophyta > Pinopsida > Cupressales > Cupressaceae > Cryptomeria > Cryptomeria japonica. The sequence continues at coordinate 486,081,499 of NC_081408.1, forward strand.
ATGGTGTGATTTGTGTTTGTTAAAGTTTTGTTAGTATCAACTGTGATGCCACCTTGATCTATTAGGTCCTGAATTAAGTTCTTCAACTTATAGCAACTTGCAGTCTTATGACCTTTTGTACAATGATAGTCACATAAATCATTATCATTCCACCATGTAGGTTTGAAAGGACCTGGTTCATATACTCTAATCTCTGGCAAAGTGATCATATTTGTCTATATTAATTTCTTTAATGCTGATTCAATAGGCTCACCCAGAGGTGTGTAGTTCTGTCTTGGAGCATTCATCCTTGGGAACCTTGTGTTTGTAGCTTGTGCAATGTTTGTGTTTGCTGACACTGTGTTATTTTTTGTATGTGGACTTTTATTATGACTAGAGGATTGAATTGGTCCTTGTAAAGATACAATCGATTGAGCTCTCTTCACTATACAAGCATCTACCACACCATCATTGGTCACATTCTTATTTCTTGACCAAAACTTAGATTTATCATTGTTGATGTTGTTTTTATAATTTCCATATTTTATGATACGTTGTTCTACAAGTCCCTTCTCACACATTAAGGCCTTTTTCGTGATTTGTTTAAATGTGGTCAAACATTGCATTTGTATCAAGTACTTAATCTTTGGGATTAAGTTTTCTGAAAACATGTCAACTTGCTCAGTTTCAGGAATAATAGTCTTGCATCTTCTGTATAGAGATCTCCATCTTTGTAAGAAGGAAGCAAATGTTTCATTTTTATATTGTTTTACAACACACATAGATCCATCAATGTAACTGGGGTATCAATGTTATGCGATAAGTTAGCAATAAATTGTTCAGCTAGTTCACCCCATGATGTGATCGTTGGTGGGAGATGTGAAAACCACTCCAAGGAAAAACCTCTGAGACATTTTGGGAACAATCCCATTAGATAAGTGTCTTCAGTTGAAAACTCTATACATGTAGTGAATAATTATTTGATGTGATCTTTAGGATCACCTTTCCCTCGGTATCTGTCAAATTTCGGTGTTTCAAAATGTGGAGGGAAAGCAAGCATGTATATTGTATGATCAAAGGGATAAGGACGTAAGTCCTACATCGTATAGGTCTTTTTTTCATTATCGGTTTGCATAGTTGTCATTTGTTGTTGTAGATTTTGTATTTGTTGGGTTAAAATTTATGTTTCCCACAAAAGGATTTGTGGTAGTATAAATAGAAGGTTGTTGAAAGGTACCATAACTATAATTCTGCGTGTTATGGGTTCTGCTGAGTACTGTGAAATAAGCAAATTGTGAACCCATGTTTGATTGGGTTGTACTCATTGTATTAGCGAAACTTGGGTTTATGTTTTGATGACTGTATGTAGAACCTATTGAGTAGAAAACTAGAGGTTGAGTCACACTTGTTGTATGAGAAATATGTGAGGCTTGTGTTTGACTTGGTGCCGAAACACTTGACATTACTGGTGTAGTTTGAAAGGCTATGATAGCCTGCATTCATGTGCTAACGTTCATTGTTGAGGATGATGCACTCGCTTGAGAACTTGTGTTTGACACCAAATTTTCTTGGGTTGATGGTGTTGATACATTTTGGGAGGAACTTGAAGTCATAGCTTGTGTTTGTGTTACATTTGGTAGTTGACTGTTATTTTTACCTAAAGTAATCCCTGGTGGGAAGATCATTGTGACATCAAAACCTTGAGGTAACTTGGCACCATTTTGTAATAACAAAGAAAGATACCTATTCCTGTCATTGTTTATAAGAGCATTTAGAATCATAAGGACATGTGGGTCCTGTTGAGCTGACTCAATTTCCTCACTTGTTAAGTTTTGTTGTAGCTCATGTATTGTCGGCATGACATGGTGATTTGACTGTTGAGAGTTTTGATTGCTTGACATGTCCATGTTCCAAGTAGGATTAATTGACGGGTCGTTGTTTGGGTCCATTTTACTCTTTTCCTTTTGTCACAGGCATTTAGGACTTCTATATGAGGATAATTTAAGACCTAATGAAAGACAATGACATACCTTGATTATGAATGCAAGACTCTAGACCAAAAAGTGAGGCATGCAACACTAGACCTAACTCTTTATTGGGGATTCAAACGCGGAACTTGTTGAGTACTTTGAGATTTTTCCAACGCAAGTTTTTCAAGTTCTTGTCTAAGAAGTTCTGCAACAATTTCTCTATCAATTCTACGGACAATCTTATACTCTCTATCTAGCTCAAACTTGACTCCCATGTACTGAGGTGCACTTGTCTTTAATTGCCAAGCCAAGTTATCTAAGCCGTCAATGATTTCTCGTTGACCGTCATTTGGAACTAGATTAGGTTGCTCGAAGGGGAGCAAACCATCACCTGGTAGATCCATTAGGACACATGCTATGACTTTCTAGGATGATTATGCAAATGACGTTGGACTAAGACAAATGTATATGAGGTCTAACCAAGGACTAATAATGAAGATTATAACTACACTAAAATTAACTAGGAGGTTAATGTGACACAAATAAGGACTAATGCAAAGGTTATGATGATGTAAATAGGGACTATATGTAAAGATTATGATGACTGTGCAAGGACTATATGCAAAGATTATGAGGATGCTAATGGGATACAAACGAGGACTTTATAATGACTATGCAAGATAATGTAAGGATTTATGTGAAGATTATGATGATGTATATGAAGATTCTGTAATGAGGACGATAATGAGGACTATGCAAGGATTTAGGTAGACTCGAAGGACTCTAAGAAAATATATGGTCACAAATATGCAAAATTTTGGATTTTGTTGGACTGTCTGATGTTTAAGGATAGAGTATGTTTCAATTAACATTGTTTGTAGGACAAGTCTATTTTTCAATTCTAAGAACACCGTCTGAAGATAAGTATAGCTGGATGAACTATGTTCTGACAAACTCTGAGAATTCAGAGAAATACTGAGTGAATACTAGTTTGGCACAACAATACACATAAAATCACAGAAGACAATCTTAGGTTGGAAAGTGGAAACCGTTTAATGGCCCCTTCGCAGCAAAATACCGAAACAAGATGAACAGATAGAGAGTCTGGTAGCACTGGCTCCACTCCACAACACACACTTCTTGGGTATGCCAGTCTCTCTTACCCCGAAGATCCGAAGATCTTATCGCTGAGGATTTGCTGTCTCATCATGCGAGGTACATGGAGGGTATCTATGGGATGTGATCCGCACACTCGGAACTGATAAACGTGAGTTTTGGGCTACTAAGTTGGTTCTTATTGTAAGTTTTGAGGGATTTGGATCCAATGATGGATTATCAGAGCAAGCCATTTAAGGCTTTAGTTAATCTTATCGGTGCGGGGAAGGCCCCCACATACGTCAAATTCACTCAACACTCTAGCCGCCTGACCAATATATTTATATAGCGGCTCAAAAAACATGCTCGAGAGTCCGCTGGGAGAGATGATATCCCCAACACATCCCAATTTGAAGTACCTCTGTGGGGTGATGAAATCCCCAGTCAAAGATACCTCTCACTACTAAAAAGAAAAGTGGGTGTCGTTATCACCTTTCCCTCTCTCTCAATACCTTGAAGGTGGGTGGAAAGGTACTTAATGCAATAATAGGTCCACCCCAGACACAATAAAAAGTTCTTTTTCCCTTAAATATTGCAATGTGTGATTTATTCTATTGATAAGTCTGATTCACCTTCATTTTAAAATCCCAAACTGAGGTGTGAAATATGCATGTGCATGTCTATTTTAAACACCAAAGTGAAGTGTGAGATCATGCATGCCAATTTTAACCATATTTGTTTTAAGCACCAAGCTGAAGTGTGGAAGCATGCATGCCAATTTTAACCAGATTTGTTTTAAGCACCAAGCTTAAGTGTGAAAGCATGCATGTCATTTTTAACCAGACTTGTTTTAAATGATGATAGAATTAAAATAAAATTTATTTAAATAATAAAGAGGGTTTGGCAATACACCTACAGTTAAGTATTTCAAAATCTTTGGTAGTAAATGATATATCAAGAGAGATGATATCATTGGAAAATTTGATCCTAGATGTGATGAAGGCATATTTCTTGGTTATTTTAATGAAAACAAGACATATAGATGTTATAACAAGAGATTGCAGAGAATTGTGGAGAGTGCTAATGTCAAAGTGGATGAGTTGAATAGAGGTTAAATCAGAGTTTATGAGAAGGAACTGGCGGTGGAAGTGATTATATGTCAACTGGTAGCACCTTTACCGGAACAAAGTGTTCAACCAATTACTCTGACAGTATTAGAAAAATCTATAGTAACTGAAGAACCGGGAAGAGTAACCGAGAGTCAGAAGACTCCTAGGTATGTGACATTGAATCATTTAGAAGATCAGATCATTGGGGATAAGAACAATGGAGTAATGACAAGAAGAAGACTAACAACTAATGAGGTATGTTTAATTTCACAAGTTGAACCGGTATCAGTAATTGAGGCATGTAAAGATGAATATTGGTTGAAAGCTATGGAAGAAGAATTAGATTAGATTGAGAAAATAACACATGGACTTTGGTTCCCCGACCTAAAAATAAGAATGTTATTGGAACTAATGGGTTTGTAGGAATAAACTGAATGAGGATGGTCAAGCTATAAGGAATAAGGCTAGATTGTTTTGTAAAGGATATTCTTAGAAGGAAGGAAATGATTATGGAGAGACTTTTGCACCTATAGCTAGGATTGAAGCTGTAAGATTATTTCTTGCCTATGCTGCCCATAAAAATTACAAGGTTTATTAGATGGATGTTAAGTGTGCATTTTTGAATGGGGATCTTTATGAGGAAGTTTATATTGAGCAACCTGATGGTTTTTCACTATCAGATGATACAAACATGGTTTGCAGGTTAAGGAAAGCTTTATATGGATTAAAACAAGCACTTAGAGCTTGGTATGCAAGGTTGGACAAATATCTTTTGAAGCTTGGTTTTACTAAGGGTAATGCTGACAGTAATTTATATTATAAGATTATTGATGATGATATACTGATTATTGAAGTATTTATCGATGATATTATTTTTGGAGGTAAAGATAATTTATGCATGGAATTTTCTAAGAACATGGAGAATGAATTTGAGATGTCTATGATTGGGGAAATGCAATTTTTCTTAGGTTTGCAGATTACTCAAACTGATAAAGGTATTTTTATTTGTCAAACTAAGTATGCTAGGGAATTGTTGAAGAAATTTGGTATGGGAGATTCTAAACTGGTAAGTACTCCTATGGTTACGAGTGAGAAATTGACAAAAAAAGATATTTTTGTACTGGTAAATCCTACAAGATTCAATCTATGATAGGTGGTCTGCTTTATTTGACTCAGACTAGGCCTGACATAATGAATGTTGTTTGTATTGTATCAAGATTTCAGAGTGATCCTAGAGGAAATCATGAGAGTGCGGTGAAAAGGATTTTTAGATACTTACAAGGTACATCAAAATATGGTTTGTGGTACCCTAAGGATGATGACTTTACTTTATATGCATATACAAATGCTGATTGGGTTGGGGATGTTGATGACTGGAAAAGTACTTCCTGTGGAGCTTTCTTTCTTGGAAAGAAACTTGTTTCATGGAACAACAAGAAACAATCATGTACTTCTTTATCTACTGCTGAAGCTGAGTATGTTGGTGTTGCTACTAACTGTACACAGGTCCTATGGATGAAGCAAATGTTGAATGATATAAAGGTGGATTGTAATGCACCGGTAGTTATTCAGTGTGATAACTCTGTTGCTATTGACATATCAAAGAATCTGGTATTTCATTCTAAGACAAAGCACATATCTATCAAGTATAACTTTTTGAAGGAAAAGGTGGAAGCAAATGAAGTTAGACTAGTTTATGTGAACATTAAAGAGAAAATTGCAGATATCTTCACTAAACCTTTGCCTAAGGAATCATTTGAATATTTCAGAGACAGATTGGGAGTTTCTGCCCCTCCGGTAGAGACTTGATTGATGCGGTTTGGCATCAGTCTGGTATGCATTATCATAGATATTTTTCATTCTAGCACTAATGTGGGGATGCTATTGCTCAGGGGGAGTAGTCAACTTTGTGATTCAATGGTTTATGTTTTTGCTTTGATATTTTATCAGATTTCTGGCATTGATGTCAAAAGGGGAGAGATATTGATGTGAAAAAGAAAAATTTAAGGAGTTGTATACATATGGGGGAGAGATATATGTATAATTTAGAGCTTTACAAAGATATCATTCACATGGGGAGTTTGGTCTTTGTTTTAGAACTTTATTGCTATATCTTTAAATGGGAGATTCTCGGCTGTCTTCCATTGGGGGAGACTTGTTTGGCATTTCTTGGTACTTAAATGTTTTTCACATCTAGTGTTGCCATTAATTCCAAAGGGAGATATTGTTGGCCATTTGGAGGAATTGATTATGTGTTGTATTGATTTTTTGTCATTGATGTCAATACTAGCTGTTTGGATACTTTACCGACACCCTTCTCGTCCTGGTAGGTTGAGTGGTTTCTGGTTGGTTTGGATCCGACATGATCCGATAGGCTCCGGTATGATTTGGCTATGGAATTGGCTTATTCATGATATTCATGTTCATATTTAGTCAATTGGTTTTGGTTTGGTGATTGGATGCTATCCTATTTGCTTGGAATCTTGGCTTGTGGTTTCAGCGAAGGTTTCACCGACAAAGCTTTTGATGAAGATCTTTGATGATATGCATAAGTGGTGTTGGTGCATTTTTTGGTGGAGTTTCAGGATGCTGATGGTGATCATGTTCAAGACTTGGTGGATGAAGATCATTTCTTTAGCATATGGACCTATATTGGGTCCCATTTGATCTAGGTTATGGACCAGTTTAATGTAACGTGTGGATTAGACCTCTCGATGTGTTTCCACGATGTCTTATATGTTGGATATTATTTGTTTGGTCTAAGGACAACACGTTTTGTAATTATGTAATTGGTTTATTATCTGGTGGCCAACCTGATTGTTTATGGTCGAGGGTTTGTATATATATGATGTAAGATCTCATTGAAGATTATCATGGTATGGGATATGGATATATAATGTGCAAATAATGTAATATCATTCATGCATAGGATTTGGTCGAGCATTGGTGATCGAATTGGGTCTATGAAAGAGAATTTTGTTCTCCGGTATTGAGCTTAACCAAAACTGTACTCAGGCATAGGAGATGCTATCTTTGCAGTTCAAATACTTCTCCAGATTGTAGTATGGATTTCTATGTAGTCAATGAGACTCCTTTTGTGATGAGCAGTGTGCTCTAGGCTATTGGCCTTCCTATAAGTTTAGGCCCCTCAATTCTAAGTCACATACTTACTGTAGAAGTATTATTTGACTGTGGGTAGGTTTCCCACCGTGGTTTTTCCCTTTACCTAGTTTTCCATGTAAAAATCTTGGTGTCATGTGGATGGTATTTATTCTATGATTATTGTTTACACTTAATTGGTTTAACTGCTATTCTGGTATTTGGTTTAAGCATTCTGGTATTATTGTTTTAGGTTCCGGTAATCTATGACAACTGATTCACCCCCCCCCTCTCAGTTGTCTTTCAGTTATTTGAATTGTCTAACAATAACAAGCCCATTTTGGAATTTTATTTAACAAACTAAGAGTTATAAATTATTTAGTTATACCAACGTTTATCAAAACTGAAATAGGTATATAAAATAAAGTATTTGTAGTCTCAATTGATGACATTTGATATTTTGCTTCATGATTATCAATAATTGCATGGATCCTTTTTTGAAATGTTATTTGCTTTCACAAAAGAGAATAACTTTGACATTAGTCCCCTTGACCTGTTTTGAGCATTTATTCGTATAATAATCTCCTCCATAGTTGAAACATCCACTAAGAGGTCCTTTCTTCTCTATGGAATGATCATTCTTGAAATTTTTACTTTTCTTAAAATCCATAATCCTTTTTCTATTTTGGGGGCCATTTTTCAATTTTCAGATCCTTTTCCATTTTTATTTAGTTTGGATTTTTCATTCCATTTTTTTTGAAGGATGGCGATGACTTGGGCCATCCAAAATTCTTTTTAGTCTTGTCTTAGTATGTTGAGATTGACTTCAATTTTTGATCCTTCTTTATTTCCTTTTCAAAAACCTGGTACATGGTGGCTAGACCATGAACATATACTTCACCTCTGATTTGGCCATTCAAACCCATGATGTATTTCCTTATTTTAAATCTCTCATCATGCTAATATAATGGTACATACTTTAGCAGCTTGGTGAATTTTTCTTAATACCCCATTATCGACATGTCTTCTTGATATAGATTTTGGAAATTGGTCAATTTTTTATCCAATTACAATTGAAGTAACAACTTCTATTTGAAAATGACTAAAAATAGTCCCACGTTAGAATTAGGGAGCTTAACCCTAATTTAGTCTTCTTATTCATCCACCAAGTGGATGCTTCACTTGATAATTGATATTTTCCAAATTTTCTTAGTTATCTCTAAATAATTCTTGACTTCAAAGTAATTTTCCATATCAGTGAGCCATGGTTCAACTCCATCTCCCATCATTATTCCATCAAGCTTTATTGGGGTAATATTCTTCATATATCTTGCTAACTCAATGGTCAAATGAGTTCTCAACTCTCTTTAATTTTCTTGGTCCTGATTAGTTTCCCTTTGATCATCATGAGAACTATGGCCTCGACCATTATTATCACCATTTCCTTAACTTGGTTCTTCTTCATTCTCATGATCATCCCCTCTTAGCTCCTACTCTAGGGCTCCCAATCTATCTTTAGTTTCATTTAATAGTCAAGATTTGATCCAACCTTGCTATAAGAATTTTTTGAATGTTAACCAGAGCCATTTTGACTACTTCAAAGGCTTACTCTTGTTCTTATTATTTTCTTAGCTTAATGTGAATAAAAAATGGTTCAAAATCTACTTAATTGAAAGCATTTATTTAAAGTTTACTTCTTTAGGAAAATCATGGTTTATCTCAAAACTAAGAATTTTTCAAAACAAAAATGACATACATCCTTATTTACATAACGTGTCTCAGAGTTGCATATCACTATTAGACATTTGAATTTCTTTAGGTTTCTCCTCTTTGTCTAACTGTAATAACATAAACCTCGAGGGAAAATGTATACACAAGTTCTCCTCAATCACCTCTTTAGTTAAAATTGGAGCATCATGACCATACCCAAAAGGAATATGAATCATCAATTGTTTCATAGTTTTAATTGGAATGGAGATTGATTGCTCAATTTGGTTCATTTGAGAGTGTTAGCTAGGGCTTTAGAATTGGAGATCCAAGCTTCTCTTATGTAACTCACAATTTTCTCAATTTTAACTTCATATTTGAATGTCTTGGATTTTTTTCTTTTCTTTTTCCTAGCCTTTGATCCACTCATTTATATGTTTAAAGTACAACACAAGATTACCTTTCTAACAACTTCTTGCATAGTAGGTTCATAGGACCCAGTATTTTAAATGTGCTATGACACCATGTGCAATGAATCTATTGGATCATTAATTGGAAAAATATTCATTCTTTTCTTTTATTAAGACAAATGACACTAAATTATTTAAGAACATGACATCAAAGGGCAAAATATTCAATCATTTACAATATCTCAAATTATTTTTCATTTAACACTCACATCCCTTCTTTAAGATAAGAACATTAACATGTTTTACTATATAACATAACATCATTCCATTATGTTATGAATACATAGATTTTCATCAAGAATTACGAATTTTACAAAATAGATCATTAAATTTTTTTACAAATGTCATATCAATGATGCAAAGTATAATGAATAAATAACAATAATACAATGACATGCAAAATGAAATGTAGTGTCTTTGATAAACCAAGTGTTTGGCATCTCAAATACAAGAGGAAGAGTATCATTTGAATGCTTTTCTTCCAACCATAGATTGATAATATCCCATACAACTTCTGTATAGAAGTGACCCTACCCTTCACAAGAGTAGAAGATCCAAGGAAACTCCAAGATCACCATGCCATCTAAGAACTAGTGTTGTGTACTAAATTCAAATAATTTTTCATATCTCTATATACACTCTAGCTAAGTATGACATCTCTAACTAATTTGTAGCATTATACATTGCAAACCAATAATACAAGTAGTGATATTGAATTACTTTGGGGAAACATTTTAAATAATAAATATTCTCATATCACAATGATGACCAATATCGTATGTTCACACACCCCTTTCTCAAGATGGTTATTGACAACTAGGTTGCATAATTAGTTGATATACATATATAGTTAAGTTCAACACAAGTTCTCATTACACAAAATTTCCATATCTCCTTTATAATTTATAGTAATAAAACAATATGACTATTATTTTGAGAATAGCCCTCTCTTGTCAAGATTTACACCATATAAATTTGAATACATAATTGCACATATATGAGTTTTCTAATATCATGCTTAGTAAAATTTTCTCATACACGCATACACATACACATATACATATACATATACATATACATATGTGTGTACATACTATATATATATATATATATATATATATATATATATATATATATATATATATATATATATATATATATATATATATATATATATATATATATATATACTTCAAAAGGATAGTAAAACTTTATATATATAATACTAGTCATAAAATATTTCATAGATTGCAACATATAAAAATAATATACCGAACCTAAAATAAAATATAAAAGTGACCTATTTAGCCATAAGGTAATCCATTGAATGCATTAGTAATAATTTTTTAAAGGTCAAAATATATACTTTACACAATCATAGCAATCATAGGGTTGAACTCTTAGCATGCGCATAATAAAAGAAATGACTTTTAAAGATAGTCTACTAATAGACACAAGGTTGAAAGGTTCATGAGAATAAAACAAGATAACATAATAGTTGCTTAACAATACCAAAACCAGATTGGTTTAAGATAACCAATCATAACGTCAACTAGTCATTTAATAGTGTTTAAGCTGAAATTCTTAATTTTTTTGAACCATTTATATTGGTATGTCTATAATACTTACAACAACTATATCAAGTCAGTCACTAATAACCAAAACCTCCAAAGTATTTTATCAATGGTCATACAATAAGCTTATGTCTATGTAGTAATATACTATTAGCAAAGCTAAAAGGATTACACATATAAATAGCATAGTTATATGACTATAATGAAAAAGTCAAAAGGCTTGTAAAGATAAACAACACAATTATATATAATGAAAAATATGAAGGATTTTTAATAATATTTTTTGTCATAATGTAGGAAAATATCTTCATTTGAGTGCAAATCCTAACTTGCCGAGTAATAACTAAATTATTGTTCTTATAATTATGCAAACTTAAGGTTGATAACACTAGATTCACAATAAGCTAAGATTGGAAACTATGATATATATACAATCAATATGATACTTGACTATAATGGTCGAAGACAAGGAACCCAACAAGAACAATCATATACACCCTAGTCAAACAACTCGAGAAAAATATCCACAATCATTGCAACCAACATTAAATAATGTATGTGTGTGTGTGTGTGTGTGTGTGTGTGTGTGTGTGTGTGTGTGTGTGTGTGTGTGTGTGTGTTTTCATAGAATTGTGGTGGGCCCAATATTTCCTTCTAGATGCGCTTCTCTCTCTCTAGTAATGCTCTCCTTCCTTGTGTGGGAGGGGGAAAATTATCTCTTGCATTTGCCTCATCAAGCCAATGAAGTATTTAGTCCAAAAAAATTTATTGTTAAAACATTATATAAATCATTTATTAACATCTCATGCTAGTAAATTTCACATATACATCAATTAAAAACAATATCAAAATTGATATAAAGATGAATCATCATCATATCATAAGTGTTCAAAAAACAAGTTTTGGCATCATAATTAAAATGTAGAGAAAAATATAACATAATTGAGAGGGCTCAAAAATTGGATGTGACAAATGTGAAGAGTCCCAGGAGGTTGTGTTGGCATTTTATGCCACCCTTAGCCCATCATAGATAGCCGATTTGAGAAAGAAAGGATCTATAACATCGTAAATTGTACACCTTTATTAGTGTGTCCAATTTCACACTTTCCAAGCACCTATTTTAGCATTTCCCTTTCCTCTATACATTATAGGTCCTATATTGTAATTAATTAATATTCAACTCAATATTATTCCACTTTATTACATCATCACACTCTTATTTGGGCCCTTAATTCTAGGTGTGCCATTTATTATTTTATCTCGATTTATCCTTAATATTACCCTAATTTCAACTCTTAAAGCATATTTCCCATACCTATGCATTATGGTTTGAGACATCGAGCTGTAATCAACATTAGAATCTTGTTATCTCACATCCCTAGAAATTCGAAAAAAAAGTTGATAGGACCAGGTTACTAGAATTCGCCATGGTCTTGTACTTTTTCCCCCAAATTTCAGGAGGATAATTTGGTGGCCCTATGTAATTCAAATCCCACTCCACGCAAAAATATATCAAATCTAAGTCGGCTTAACGGTAATTTTAATTATGAAATCCTTATATAAGGCATCATTCTCAATTCATTTTCAACATTACATCATATGCTAACATTATCATCAATTCAAGAGAAATTCTTCATCCTCAAGAGAAAATCTAATTCAAGGAGCAAAAAATAACATCAAGGCATCTTCATATTAATTTCAATTATGATTTCATGAATGATTTTATGTGATTTATCATGTTATTACATCAACACATGGATGACTTATCCTAAGAGAATTGCATCACCTATTGAAGGTATAATCATCTACATTCAATCATTTTAGCCTTGCCCTAAAAAGGCAAGCTTTTCCAATTCAGTTCAAGTTCAATTTGTATTTTAATTAGGGTTAATTCCAAACTTGGGGTTTTACCTAAGGCAAACCCCTATCCACAACACAATTTCCCTTCTTTTGGTGTGTAGGTGATAGATTTGGGAGCCGTGAAGATGAAAAAGGATAGAAGAGATAAAAACAATCAGAATTGGCTTTTGCAGAAGTTCCAAAGACCTCTCAGGACCATGGCACTATAGAATGACCAAGGCAAATTTCTCCACGGTCCAAGGATTTTTCCTTGATATTTCACCAGTGAACTTAGTGGGTCTTGCCATTCTCAAAAAGAGCCAACTTGCCTATGTTTGCAGTTGAAGGACCAAGGTGCCCCACTACCTGGTCCCGATAATTTTACTCGAATTTTTAGGTACAGGTTCCGATCCTCTTCTTCTACCCAGATATTAGTTTATAGCTCTGTGTGACTTCTGCAATATTCTATTTTCATCATTTCACTCCAATTTCTCATTATTACCCCTAGAGTCAACTATACAATTCAAATCCATTTTCAACTCAAACAAAAGGGGAAATTGGACTCCAATTGGCATTCAATTCGCTTCCTAATAGAATTGAGGTTGGGTCTATTTAGTTCATCCTCCTTTTAATGAGATGCATGTGAAAGTTAGGTCATTTCCTAGTTTATAAAGAATAACTTGTGAAACCCTAATTTTCCATACATTACATTTTGGTGAAGCCAACCTTCTTACATTGCATTTTCTAATTTGCACGTTCATTTTATTTTAAAATAAGAAAAATACAAAAAACATTTTGGTTTTATGCATTGTGTGTGTTTCAATTTATGTGCTTTGTTACATTAGATCATGATTGGATATGGAGTGGTTATCTTCTTTTGCTAGTTCAATTTCAAGTTTTATTCAAGATGTTCATGATGTTCCCTTTTATGCATATGATGACAACTTAGCCATTCCTTTCATTCATAGATATGATTTACCCTCTCTTAAGGATCCTCCTACCCATGAGGACACTTTGGTGTAAGAAGAGATTATTAACACTTCTTTTAAAACTCTCTTCTAAGGATGAGGTTTAGATGAGGTTTTAATGAATGATGTTGATCTTTCTCCTAAAATGCTCATCTCCCATAAGGATATCTTAGAAGAAGAGGAAGATATCATAAACACCTTCCTTAATGTCACCTTACCTTCCATACATGATATTTTTCTTACAGATAAAGCATTGATGGATAGTGTTAATCATTCTCCTAAAGATTGTCTTACTCATAAGAAAATCTTAGAGGATGATTACACTTTGATAACTAGTGCCTGTCTCTCTCCCAAAATTCATCCTATCCATGATGACATTTTGGTGCAATAAAATATTATCAACACTTATTTTAATAGTCTCCCTACTAGAAGTAATGTTGATCTTTCTCCTAAAGTGTACCTTCCTTGTAAGGATTCTTCTAGGCTACAAGGGTTTAATATCACTAAAAATCCCTCCAATGAGGATTTTCTTTTCATTCAATTTGAAGAATCCTACTCATAAAGAAGTGTTAAAGGTTGATAATCCTCTTTATAAATCACTTGATGATTTCATCTCTACTAGATGTTCCTCCCATATTCCCAAACCATATTTGATCAATATGATTCATGTGAATGGTTATGCAACACCTAACATGCCTGTGATTGTTGTTCAAGGTGGTAGTACTCCTAGCAAACTAGTTATTATTGTGCAAGGAGGTTATGCCACTAAGAGTCCTCATCAATATGCCAAACAAATCACCCAAGAGAGTTACAATTTGGTTGGCCACACATATAATACGACAAACAATAGGCAAGCTAATCCTCCCCCGATTATCTCTTCTTCTCTCCCTACTTCTCAACCAATACTTCTACTAGCACCTTGTTTATCACAACATCTTGGTAAAGAGTAAGATCTTATTTAACAACTTAAAGCTACTCCTGCCAAGATATCTCTTTTGGATTTGATTCAAACTTCATCCACACATCATGGAATATTATAAGATGCTTTAAAGAACTTAGCTGTCCCACCTGGAGTAATACCTAATAATATGCCTTCTTTGATTGATTATATGAAAACACTTGAAGCTCAAATTGTGTTCTCTGAAGAAGAGTTACCTTCTAAGAAAATTAAAAATCAATATGATCCTCTTATGATAGTTGTCCTTATTAATGGAAATGCTACAAGATGAAACTTAGTGGACAAGGGATTTGACCTTAATGTTTGTAGCATTGATTTGTTACATAAGATTAATGTTGACACTTCTCTTTTTCAACTGAATCTCTTTCTATTTGTAGCTTTGACAATGTTGCTAGAGCATCCTTAGGTACTATAACCTCGCCTATTAAGGTTGGACTTGTTATTTTACCTACACCTATCCAAGTCATTCTCAATAAGTTTACTTACAATATTCTCATAGGATGACCTTGGATTCATAATATGCAAGCTATCCCTTCTACTCTTCATCATCAAGTCAAATTCATTTATAACAACAAGATGTATACTTTGCACACTGATACTAATTTACAAACTTGTTTTCAAACTTCATTTGATTCTAAATCTTCTTCACATTCTTCTAATTCTTCTACTACTCAAGTTGAAACACCATTTCCTCCTAAAGATACTTCTTCACCTGATGAGGTACTCTTAGAAGACGACTGGGGATCCTTATATTTTACACCTACCTTTATAGGAGAATATAAAATCCCTCCAATAGAGCCTAAGACTAAAAAGGAAGATGATATGGTGAAACCTAAGAAGAAATCAACTTTACCTAAACAACTTAGTAACAATTTTGTGGCCACTTCTAATTAAACTAATTCTTTAAAATCTTCTTCTACTTCATCTAATTATGACATTGAGGCCTATGAGGCCCCTCTTTCCAATATGACATCCCTTTATGAACTGGGTTTTCACATTTTAGCTAAAAGTGGATATAATGGTGATGGTTGTGGCACAAGTGAACAAGGGATTAGAGTTCCTTTAGAAAACAACATACATGAAACTTAATTTGGAATTGGATATAATCCTCCGAAGCCCACCAAAGCATCTAAAAGAACATCTCTAAACGTGAATGTGATATTTAGTAGTGATGACTATGATATGTTTGTTGTCGCAAAGGATTTCACCCTGATGCTAAGCTAGGAGCTCAACAATCCTGTGAAACATGGAAACACCTTCGAGCCTACGGTTTATTCGTAATGAAGGTGAATCTCTAGAGTTAGTTGTTTCTCTTGGTGGACCTCCTACAAACTAAAAATATGATGGGAAAAAGGATAGGAGATTTTTATTGGAAATGAAACCTATCCTAGAAGGTGTTGTAACTAAAATTATGATTCTATTCGCTATCCTAAACTCACAATCATCTTAGATAAAGAAGCTTTCATGATCACAACTCATAAAAATCAAGAGATACATAAATATTTCACAAGAAGGTTTCTTGTTTCAGTGTTTGTGTGAAAGAAACTTGAGTTTCACAACTTCAAACTACTTTCAGCAATCTAACGCAACTCATAATCTAGCCGTATCATTGCATAAATGAGACAGATTTAGAGGTTTCTTGAAGAGAAAACACACAAAACATATTAAATCATTCATAACAATAATGAAAACCGGAAATATTTGAAAAAGAACGCTGCTTCTTTATTAACTTTGAAAGGAATGTTGTTACAACTGCTTCTAGAATTTAAAAATGCTGAGTTACAATTGCTTTTATTAAGCCTGAAAGAGCTTGGACAAGATAAAATAC
The DNA here is from genome assembly GCF_030272615.1 of Cryptomeria japonica. Lineage (NCBI taxonomy): Eukaryota > Viridiplantae > Streptophyta > Pinopsida > Cupressales > Cupressaceae > Cryptomeria > Cryptomeria japonica. Next base: position 486,098,095 of record NC_081408.1, read on the forward strand.
ATGCTACAAGAAAGAAAAGAACTAGAGAAAAGAGAGAAGAAAATAAGAAAATAGAGAAGAGAGTCTTCTTTTAGTCTGAAAGATAGGACCAATGTTGAAATCCATCTCTTCTTCCTCGAACTCATCTTGAACTGAATGTTTCCACCTTGAAAGATGCTCCAAATTGCATGATGAGGCTCTTGGGGTCGAATCTGATGAAAAATCATGCAAAAAGAAGGTCAAAACTGCAGCAAACTGACTGTAGGTGGCCCTAAAAGTTGTCTCAACTGATACTTAACCCATGTGGAGGTCCAAACTAATCTTGAACTGCTGTAACAACTACTAAACTCCTCCTTTTTAGGCTTTGAATTGATGTTTGCTTTGGTGACTCCACTTGTTGCCTTGCCAACTATCCCTTTAACTGATGGTGAAATCTTGTGCATGATGATTATGGTTGATCATATGGTTGCTAGATCAAAGGACTTGTCAATGAACTTGATGTTTACTTAATCTTTGAAAGGTGTAGACTTCTCAAAGAGTTTGAAAGATTTATATCTTATTCCTTTGCTAGACAAAGAACTTAATAACTTATATTCCATTTTAATTGAGTACTCTCTTCATTAACACCAAAATCCTTTTGATCAAGACTCTGCCTTTCTAGCTGCCCATTGATTTGGGACTGTCACATAAAGTACTATTTTTTTACCCTGCTAGATCTGAGACTATCATTGACTATGTCTTGACTATGATTAATCACTGTCTTTTGGCTGCTAGTTGTATTATCCCTTGACATCTTTAACTTTGTGATTAAATTCATCATCGTTTGGCTCTTTAATCATGATCTTAAGGACTATCATGAATTGAATGAATGGTGACAGTCATTTCCCTATTGTTTTGAGGTTCGACATGATCTTTGCAATATTGTCTCTATTCACTGTAAATAAGGACTACTCTCTGTGGCTTTTAACTGTCTTGTCTCCTTCTGTTCAACTTTATTTAGGATAAAAACACTCCTATCCCTATCTCTGCATGCTTCCAATAATCTAAATTATCATCATTGCTAACACAAACCCTAGGTCTCTATTTTAAGACCAAACCTTAAGTTGTTGTAACAATAACCCTTGTGCTCTAAAGGACTGTTGTCTATTGCTGTTAATACACTATCACTAATCAGATCTTCTCATGGTTGTATATTTGGTGTTACTGTACATAACTTTCCTAACAATCCTTTTGATTCAATTGCATCTTGTTGTATGAGTACCAGGTATACTACCATGTTCATGATAATGTCACATTATTATGGATTGCCTCTATTCATGACTGCAACAAACTTTCATTGACTATTTTTGATAGTCTCATATGACTGCTTTGTTCAACTTTCCTTGTTACTTTGCACTTTGACATGGATTTTCACTATATGCTAGTCTTTAAGGAATGTCTTGAATTTTTATAAGGACTGCTTCCTCTGTTCAGTGATTTTGTCTTAGACCTTCCTCCAGTAGGTTGACAAAACCTTTCTAATGACTTTGCAACTCCTAATTGTTATGACTGCTAATATCTCTTTTTTAAAATTCATTGACACCCTTATCATGTCATATCACTTTGATATCATGTCAAAATATTAGCTTTCTTTGAGCTGCTATCTTCTCTTATTGTTGTCCCATTGCTGATCTAACTGCTGCAACTTCACAAGTTCACTATGATGGTTGTTGAGAGATTGTATCTTTTCATTAGTTTTTTCTTTGAGTTTTGGTCATTAAGACTTTTTCTTCTTTTCAATTTGTCTTATGTATGTCAGCATCTCTCTACTTCTATCCACATAGGACTGTCTTTGCTAATGACTGCAAATAATCTTCAGATCATGAGACTTTCTCTCTTAGGATTGTATTCATAAAGACAACAATGAACCTTTTGATCTATCTTTGTTCTATTCATAGGGCACACACTATACTCATAGGTCTGCAATCTTTTTCACTATCATTTCTCTATCCTGATGCTCAAAATCTGATTATTCTTTTATCCTTTCATGAACCCTTTGATCATTTGTACATATTTTTATGGATTGTTTTGTGGACTGCTCTCGATTCTTATCTTCACTGTCTTGAAGCCTTATGAGGACCTCCAAACTTACAATACTTTGATCATTTAACTTCTTTCATGGTAGGCAAATTAAGTTGTAGTTCAAGGGTTAGCAATAACATGGGGTTTTTAGAAGGCATTTTCAACTTCTAATAGACTAGAAATCTTCTCTCTTTTACTGTTTATGTCTCAGATTTGTTGCTCAAACTTACTGATAGACTTTGCATGTATCATTACAAAACCCTCTATCATATGTTGCCTTATTAGCATCATGTAGAAGACACTTCTTTTCCAAGCTCCTAAAATTCCACTAGCATCTAGCCTGCAAAAAGCTTTGTAAGCTGTCCTTGTGCTTTTCTATGACTATCTCATACTGTATGTTGGGACTATCTTTTGATTTGCTTGAAACTCAATTCTCTTTCACTCTAATACCTCATGTCTCAATGTATTCATCATTATCTCTGCTAGGACTCTCATTTAGGCTACTCTTAAGAATCTTCTATATGACAACCTAGATTGCTACAACCTTTTACTTATGCTCTGATTTACTATTTTCCTGCTATCCTTTGTAGAGGGGTGTTACACATTCTTCTTTATTGTATCACATGATTATATCTTTTCATAGAGAGCATGCTACATTTTGACTGTATCTTCTAACCTTTGTTGTTGAGATATGATCTCCTTCAAATGATCTCTATTTTGTATTTGTCAAAAACTGGAAACCTAGGGCTTGAATGGGAATAAGGTTTTTATCTCAAGAACAAAAAATCTATGCCTTGAAATTGGTTGCATACCTTTGCATGAGGTTTTACGTGGGTCCAAAGAAGGCTTTCATCATTTTTTTCACTGTCAAGATGAAGCTTTCACGTCTTAAAACCCCTAAATCAACCCTTGATTATTTCTGAATTACTGCATGTAGCCTTTTTAACGTTTGAAACTTAGTCCACTACTCTTTACATGTTGTTTGGTGAATCGTGATGCAACAGAAAGGTAGAAGGATTTACGCATGATCTTTTTTTAGCACATTTCATCTCCATCGTGAAAACATAGGATAAGAGAATGAAGGTCGAACTGAAAGAAAACCCTAGAGGCATGTGAAAATCTTCATCTTTAAATTTTTTAACTCCCTCCAAAATGTAAAAGAGCCGAAGCTCCTTCACGTGAAAGAAGACCTTGTTGAAACCTTTTTTATTAAAATAAAACATTATATATGCTTTAGTCATTTAAACAATATGAAACCAAAATCTTTTCTTATTATTTTTTAGCCTTCTTAACTCTCTAAAACCCCTTTAACACCTCTAAATAAGACACGTGGCTCATTATAAGCCTATTTTTGATTTGATAACTAAAAATAGGTAACAGTGTTAAATGAAGCCCTTGATGACTTTATTTCAACTAGATCATCCTCTACATCTCTCAACAGTTATAAGGAAATTATGATGATTGACAAGTCTCTTTATGAAGCCTCCCAAGAGGTTAATAGGATTGAAAATCCCATTTATGAGGCTTCACCTTCCATTTATTTGAATACCTTCCCTTATAGAAATGAGTCCCTAATGAATTATTCTTGTCCCTATCCTAAGGTTTCTTTTATGTATGAGGAAGTTTGTGTGAAAGAGGAACATCACTTAGAGGCCTATTCTTCTCCTAGAGACTATTTTGTTAATAAAAAAGATTTCAATACTTATAATCTTATGTATGGTTTTACTTTTAGCATGTCGTATTTAATTTATTCATCCAATCTATCATATAATTAAATAACATTAGTGGCTATTATGTTGCTCCTCACTATGTGACATTGTTAGCTTACCTATTGGGGGCTCATTGTCATTCGTGGTGGTACAACTTCATGTACAATCATACCTTGGTAGAAACATAATAGCCTATTTTTTTTAATCTCTTTTGTCTCTATGTTGGAGGGCAAGAATGATTTCCAACATCTCTCCTTATTAAGATTAAACTTTCCCTTGGTGAAGTAGTGTCTTCTATAAGGATCTCTTATTGATTGTGGAGGTGTATATCCTTGTTGAGGATTCTCTCCATCTTATTAGAGCAAGTATCCCTGATGAGGATATAATCCTTGCCTTATAAGTACACATCCTCAATTGGGACCTCTTCCTTAGTATTTAAAATCTATAATCAATCATCAAATCTTTCCATCCAGTGAGTTATATCTATGGACCCTTCTATATTGTGGATGTGCACATTTCTATTAGGATCTCATTCCTCTTGTAAGAAAATGAATCCTTGATGAGGATATTTTCTATATTTTAGAATAGTGTTTATCTTTCTGATCTCTCTTTGGAGGTTGTGCAATCCTTCCCCTTGTTGCCATGCTTGGGGGGAATTGATCTTTTGTATCATTTCTAAGGATCCAATTTTCCTTTGTTGAGTGGTGTTTGCTTATGATACAATATTATTCATTGTGTGAAGTTGTTTTTTTACTCAAGGATTCTCTCTTGTGCAAGAGGTGTGTATCCTTATGTACAACCTCTTCTTCACTTGACACTGCATATCTATTATAAAGAAACCCCTCACTTTGGGTTAAAAGTGTGTCATCCTTTTTCAAGAATCCCTATTACCTAGCAATAGGGGGAAGGTCTAAATTATTGTTCTCCTTATTTTGGTCAATGATGTTTTTTTTGTTCAAAATATCCTCTTGGAGGTAGATGTATTTTGAGCAAAGATCTCTTCCTCCTCCTCCTCCTCCTAAGGATTCCCTTTACACTTATTGCAAGATATCTGTTTTACAACTATCTTTTCCTTTCTTATAATAGTAATGCCTCTTTAGCTTGGATTTATTAACATTGCTGCCTAAAAGGATATCTCCTTGGAATTGAAGGTGTGTATCCTTGTTTCTAGCATCCTTAAGACATCAACATAGGACTATGTTGACATCTAAAGGGGGGGCATTACATATCACCCTCTTTGTATTATATTTTTGGGAAAACAAAGTCTTATATGAGATGCTTCATGCCGGAAACTAGACACAACATTTTTATAGGTCTAATATGGGGTATACATTCTTGAAACTAGACAAAACAAAGTTTTATACAAGATGTTCTCCAAACTAGACATTTTTGTTATTATTTCATGTCTTATACAAGTTGTTGCATGCTCAAAACCAGAAAAAACAAAGTCTTATATGAGATGATTAATTCCTGAAACCAGATAGTGACATATGCAGTAGGGTGAGTGGAACTAGCAAAACATAGCTAGACTATTCCGACTCTCCTCCCCACATGGATCGCCTAACATAACACAAATTGCTAGCTCGTGGAATCCATGTTCCTTTTTCTTTCCAACGAACCCATAGCATAACACAATTTGCTAGCGTTGGATCATGGTTTCTTATGCTTTCAATTGGTGTACATCCTTTTTCTTTCTATAAGTCCTCCCGTGCTATTGCAATAACATGCCAAGAATGATATTAGTTATTGAGGCATTTTGATTATCGAGGCCTCTTCAACTAATTGACTTGGAACTTTGTGTTTTAGTACTAACATTATTTTCTTTTGTTTATATTCGAAGGTTAGTTGCATGGATTGATAGGATCTTATGCTTGGGGGATCACCTATTGGCAATTTGGAAGAATTTATTATGTGTTTCATTTATGTTTGTCATTGATGTCATCACTAGCTTCTTTGGTTGTCTACTAGGTTTTGGTAGAGTGGTTGGACTTTGATTCAATGATCAGGAGATTTATCTAGAGTATATTCCGATTGGTGGAATTGGTTTGGTTCAGTCATTCATATTATTAAGATGCATGTCACATTCAGTTGGTTCAGGATTTGGTGATCTGGAAGCTATCATATGTTCTAGTAAGCCTTTTGGTTACTGGTAAGGTTTCTACTGACAGAGCTTCATTGAAGATATTTTGATAGATTTGATAAGTGGTGTTGGTGCGGCTTCTAGGAGGTTTTCAGGATGCTGATGGTTATCATGTTTGTGTTCCAGTTGATTGGTGGAATTTTATTTGGCTTATGGTGATCTATTTTGGGCCTGGTCTTATTCTACTAGGTTATGGACTGGTTTATGTAACGTGTTGGTGGATGCTTCCGATGTGTTACTGGTTGGATTTATTATTTGGTTAATGTTGTTTCAGTCTTAGGCCGACTTGGATTATCATTGGTTTGTGGGTTTATGTAATGGATTTATTGTATTATCTTTTAGGTGGCCGACCTAATTATTTAGGTCTTGAGTTGGTATAAATATGATGTAAGATCTCTTTGTAGATGATGGCGTGGACAGATGTTATGTGACTATCTATATGTGAATAATGTTGTAATAATAAGAAGAGGTTTTGGTCGATCATAGGTGATTGAGTTGGGTTTATGTGAGAGGTTTAAGACCTCCAGTATCGAGCTTAACCAGAACTGTACTCAAGCATATGAGATGTTATTCCAGCAGTTCAATCTTCATTCTGGATTGTAGTCTGATGTTTTCTGTAGTCAATGAGACTCCTTTTGTGATGAGCAGTGTGCTCTAGGCTATTGGCCTTCTTACATGTGTAGGACCCTTATTGTAATATTTATTCATCTGATTAGTGGATAGATATTGTGGGTCTCCAATCCCACCGTGGTTTTCCCTCATTGAGGCTTTCTACGTATAAATCTGTGGTGTTATGGTGTTCATCTTTGTGGTTGCATTGTTCCTTAATTCTATCTAATTTTATGTTTACCAGTTGTTGAGTTGTTGTGTTAATAAGGTTACAATTAATCATTTAAGCAGAATACTGATTCACCTGTCCCCCTCTCAATGTTTTTGGATCCTAACAATTGGTATCAGAGCTTGGTGCCTCAGAATAAGTCTAACAACTTGAGGAAGATCCTGTATCCGGAATCTATGGAGATAAGTTTGAGGAAAGAACTTCAAGTAGCACTTGAGGACTATGATGCTGAAAGGTTAAGGAACATGAAATTGCAAGATGAGATGATATCTATGAAGGAATTCATTTTTACTCTGTAGGAGAGGTTGTCATTTGCACAAGCTAAAAGGAAAAAACTCTGTGATCAATTGCAAAATCAGGATGATGGAGAGAAAAATGCTTTAAAGGAACTATGTCAAAAGATGAGTCAAGAAAATGGTGTCATGAAGAATGAACTGCAAGCCCTAACTATGAGGATATCTAAGGAGACTGAAGATCAAAAGAAGAATGAAGAAAATCTTGCCAAATCTCTGAAAGATAGATTTGAAGAATGCATTAGTTTGGTGCATGAGAATGACGTGTTGAGAACTGAATTAGTACAATCACAAAACAATGAATAAGAGTTGGAAATAATGGTGATAGTCTTAAGAGGTGATCTGGATGCTGCAAATGATTACAAAGATAAGTTAAAGGCGAGTTCTACTAAGCCTGATGAGTTATTGAATAATCAGAGGGACAATGGAGACACTGGAGGTCTTGGATTTGAGCATGGAGAAATCTCTGGTACTACAAATCAGGATGACACATCCGATCAGAAGAACAATCAAGAGAATTCACCAGACAACCAAAATCAGAGGTCATCGGTTAGGCAACCCAATGCACACAAATTTAATGGTAGATGCTTTGTTGGCAATAAGTTTGGTCATATGGAAAGTCATTGCAGAAATAGAGTCAATCAAAATAATAATTCAGGTACCGGTCAATGTTTCAATTGCAAAAGGTATGGTCATAGGACAATAGATTGTAGAATGAATGTGAAATGTCATGCATGTGGAAAGTTTGGGAATATGGCTAATCAATGTAGGTCGAGGAATAATCAGGGTTATAGCAAGGAAATTCAGAAGAATAATATCATTTGTTAAGAATGCAACAAAGTAGGACATATTGCTAAATTTTTCAGAAGCAAGAACCTATTGACAAGAAATGATGAGAAGGCAAAGCAGAAGGTTGATGATATTCAGAAGGAGGATGAGAAGAAGTGGGTTATGAAGTTTGAGGGTCAATCAACAAAATCAATTGCCCCAGATGTTCATCCAACCAAAGCATATACCCCGATTACTCAACCGATAGAGCAGAATGTTCCTACACCGGCAGGAGACTCATCCAGTAACTAAGGCATTAGCCTTAGGGGGAGGCAAATTGATGACATATCTTGCATTGCCACCAGTAGTGGTCTGAAAGCCTATTTCAGATTTTGGAGAAGTCAGTTTGAAGGTTAACCGACAAAGATTTGTTGGATCTTGGATCTTGGATATGGTTTGGTTTACTGGTAAGTCACTTTATGAGTTATGGTTTAGTCATACACCTACAATTAAGTATTTTAGAATCTTTGGTAGTGAATTGGAAGTTTGATCTTAGATGTGATGAAGGAATATTTCTTTGGTTATTCAAATGAAAGAAACACATATAGATGTTATAACAAAAGATTGCAGAGAATTGTGGAGAATGTTAATGTCAAGGTGGATGAGAAATACAAAGGTCAAACCAAAACTTATGAGAGAGAACCAGAAGTGGAAATGGTCATAACTGAACTGGTAACACCTATACAAGAGCATAATGTTGAACCAGTTACCCCAGGAGTATCAGAAAATTCAATAGTAACTGAAGATCAGAGTAAAGAAATAGAAAGTTAGAAGACTCCTAGGTATGTAAGTTTGAATCATTCAGAAGATCAAATAATTGGACAAGGAAAAGGTTGGCAGTTGATGAGGTATGCTTATTTTTTCAAATTGTACTGACATTAGTAGTTGAAGAATGTAAGGATGAATGTTGGATGAAAGCTATGGAAGAGGTATTGGATTAGATAGAAAACGACAACACATAGACTTGGATGTTATTGGCTTGATTGGTTTGCAAAGGATATTCTCAGAAGGAAGGAATTGATTATGTTGAATCCTTGCTCCACTAGCTAGTATTTTCAAATATTTTCAAGGATTTTCAAATATTTACAAGGAACAACTGAATATGGTTTGTGGTATCGTAAAGATGATGACTTTACACTATGTGCATATACATATGCGGATTGGGCTGGAGATATAGATGACCGAAAAAACACATCCAGTGGAGCTTTCTTTCTCAGAAAGAAACTTGTTTCATGGATCAACAAGAAACAATCATGTACTTCTTTATCTACTGCTGAAGTTGAGTATGATGTTGTTGCTACTAGTTGTACACAAGTTCTATGGATGCTAAAGGATATATGGGTAGATTGCATTGAACCAATAGTTATTCATTGTGATAACTCTGCCGCTATTGACATATCAAAGAATCTGGTAATTCATTCTAAGACAAAGCACATATCAATCGAGTATAACTTTTTGAAGGAAAAGGTGGAAGCAAATGAAGTTAGATTGGTTTATGTGAATACTAAAGAGAAGATTGTAGATATCTTCACTAAACCTTTGAGACTTGAGTGATGCTGATTGGCATCAGTCCGGTATGCATTATCAGAACTATCATTTATTCCAGATTGATGAGTTGGTGCTACTACTCAGGGGGAGTAGTCAGCTATGTGGTTCAAAGGTTTAATGATTTTTCTTTGATGTTTATGTCAAATTTTTGGCATTGATGTCAAAGGGGGAGAGATATACATGTGAAAAACAAAGCTTAATAGAGATATTAGTTACAGGGGGATTTTGGTCTACAATTTGGTTATTTGGTTCATAACTTCATTGTTATATCATTTGTTGGATGTCTTCCATTGGGGGAGACTTGTTTGGCATTTGGATGTTTTTCACATCTAGTGTTGCCATCAATGCCAAAGGGGGAGATTGTTGGCAATTTGGAAGAATTGACTGTGCTGCATTGATGTCAACACTAGCTTCTTTGGTTGTCTACCAGGTTTCGGTGGAGTGGTTGGACTTTGATGATGATTAGGAGTTTTGTCTCCAATATATTCCAATTGGTGGAATTAGTTTGGTTAGGTCATTCATGTTATTTGGATGCATTTTACATTCAATTGGTTTGGGATTTGGTGATCCAGAAGCTCTCATATGTTCTGGTAAGCCTTTTGGTTACCGGTAAGGGTTCTACCAACAGAGCTTGATTGAAGATCTTTTGATGGATTCGATGAGTGGTGTTGGTGCGGCTTATAGAAGGTTTTAAAGATGCTGATGGTTATTGTGTTCATGTTCCAGTTGATTGGTGGTATTTCATTTGGCTTATGTCGACCTATTTTGGGTCCGGTCTTATTTTGCTAGGTTATGGACCGGTTTATGTAACGTGTTGGTGGATGCTCCTGATGCGTTACCAGTTGGATTTATTGTTTGGTTAATGTTGTTTCGATCTCAGGTTGACTTGGATTATCATTGGTTTGCAAGTTTATGTAATGGATTTATTGTATTATCTTTTAGGTGGATGACCTATTGTTTAGGTCCCGAGTTGGTATAAATATGATGTGAGGTCTCTTTGTAGATGATGACATGGACAGATGTTATGTGACTATCTATATGCAAATAATGTTGTAATAATATGCAGAGATTTTGGTCGATCATAGGTGATCAAGTTGGTTTTATGTGAGAGGTTTAAGACCTCTGGTATTGAGCTTAATCGAAACTATACTTAGGCATAGGAGATGCTATTTCAGCAGTTCAATCTTCATTCCGGATTGTAGTCTGATGTTTTTTGTAGTCAGTGAGACTCCTTTTGTGATGAGCAGTGCATTCTAGGCTATTGGACTCCCTGCATGTGTAGACCCCTTATTGTAATATTTATTCATCTGATCAGTGGATAGATATTGTGGGTCTCCAATCCCACCATGGTATTTCCTCATTGAGGTTTTCCATGTATAAATTTGTGGTGTTATTGTGTTCATCTTTGTAGTTGAATTGTTACTTATTGTTATCTGCTTTTATGTTTATCGGTTGCTGAGTTGTTGTGTTAATAAGGTAAAAATTAATCATTCTGATAGAACAATGATTCACCCCCCCTCTTAGTGTTCTTGGATGCCAACATCATCATCCCTCAACATTATCCTATCCTTAGTTTGTCTTTCTCTCAAATGCGCTATCTCTTCATTTCTACTTACCGAGAGTATGACCGTAAGATCATACTCCACTAAAGTGGGGGCTAAATGTAGTGTCACAAATTGTATACCTTTATTAGTGTGTCCAATTTCACACGCTCCTAGCACCTATTTTACTATTTCCCTTTCCTCTATTCATTATAAGATATTCATTGTAATTAATTAATATTCAATTCAATATTACTCCACTTTATTACATCATCACACTCTTATTTGGGCCCTTAATTCTAGGTGCACCCTTTACTATTTTATCCTGATTTATCCTTAATATTACTCTAATTTCAACTCTCAAAGCATATTTTTCATACCTATGCATTATGTTTTGAGCCATCGAGTTGGAATCAACATCAGAATCCCATTATCTTGCATCCTTAGAAACAGAGAAAAAGTTGACAAGACCAGGGCACAGTTGGCATTTGCATGAAGATTGCATTGATGAACTATTGTGTTGTCATTGATGTCAACTGTAACCAATAATGGAGTTGTTATCCAATTGGTAGTTGAGCCAGTGAATGAAACCGATATTACTTAAGAAGCAGTGAGATCAACCGGTAACCCTACCTGTTGATATGCCAAACCCTAACCAATGGAGCTTGGTGAATCGGTTGTGTTGATCTATGATCAAATGATGATCAATCATGATTATGCCACGTATGCATGATGCACACGATGAGTTTAAAAGTGGTTTTGGGGCGTAGAGAGAACTATTTTATCTTGGGAATGAGCGAGTGCATTGCATGAAGTGGAAACCGTGTGATGAGTTACAAGATTTGATGAAGCAGTGATCAAGGAGCGGTCGAGGTTGTCTTGTACAATGTGCAATGATTGATATGTAATCCAATGGTCATGTTTGAACTGATTTGTTTGTAATATCTATAAGATCTTAGGTTTGTGATGTGTTAACGACCTATTGTTTTGCTTATAAGGTTGATGAGTTGTTTTGTTGTAGCATTGGCAATTTTGGTTAAGTGTTAGTGTGATTGATTGCCAAACCAAAAGGAGTATTTGTAGGATGTTTGAAGGAAGAAAGGAGCATGAAAAGGATCAGATCAAGCAGAGTAGTGCTATTTATCAGATCAGCAAAACCCTGTTGTTCCCTAACAATTAGAATAATTAAATCCCTTAATCGGGTAAGCCTTAATAGAATTAGTCCTATCTAAATCCTCTAACCAGGTGATCCATTAGCTTGGATTTCAAATCCTCTATGGAGGTTACTCCTAATAGGGTATTACTTTTAACAGGGCATTACAGTCAATCCCTTAACTGGGTGGTCCCTAATAGGATTTGTTCCTAACATGACATTTTTGTAAAGCTTCTAACAAGGCTTGGCTCCTAACAGGGCAAACTTCGAAAGAGTTCAGAATACTTGTGGGTATTCATCCCCATCGTGGTTTTTCCCATTTGGATTTCCATGTCAAAAATCATTGTGTCAAGTGGTGAATGGTTTTTGTGGTTATGTTTTGATATGATTAATTTGTTTAACTGGTAAAGCCACTTAGATATGTTAAGACGACCGACAGTAATTTGAAATGTGCTTTTACTACTGTTAGTAGAGAGGTTTAATGTTTTGATTTAATGGTTTGAGAGTTTTAGATTTGTTATACTGTTATTTTGGTACGCTTGTCAACCGGTTAACTTGACAGTGCTATTGCAGTTTGTAGTTCAGTATTTGAACTAGTTAGTTTAATGATTGATTTATGAGTTGGGTTTTGAGTTTAGTGAAATTTTAGTTGGTTATTCTATCTACTGAATCACCCCCCTCTCAATAGTTATCCAAATCCTTATTGATTCATTATATCATCAATTGGTATCAGAGCATTTCAGGCCCTCTAGTGTCTAAGCCTAACAACTTGAGGTAAAGATCTAGGAGAACATGATCATGAAGAAAGAAGGTTTGAAGTTCAATAGGGAAAACTACAGAATATGGAGTGATAGGATGAAAATCTATATCAAAAGCTTAGGAAGTCAATATTGGGAACATGTTGTGACCAAATATACCTTGCCTAGTGGGATTATGTCAAATGATCAAAAGAAGGAGCAACAAGAGAATAATCAAGCATTGGAGGCCATTATCAGTTCCTTGTCCGATTTAGAGTATGTTTATGTCCATGGTCTGGAGATTGCTTATGATGTTTCGAAGAAACTTGAGGATATGTATAGCGGTGATGAGCATGTGAAAATTGCCAAAGAAGATAGTTAGAGATGTAAATTTGATGACATTGCTAACTATTGGAGAGTTGAACCGGTAAACCCTACATGTTGATTTGATAAACCCTAACCGATTGAATTGTTTGTATTGGTTTATGATCTGATGATGAGCGGTAATGATTATGACACATATGCATATTGTATGAAGAGAGTTTCAAAGTGTTTTTGGTGCGCTGAGATAATGGTTTTTGTCTAGGGAATGAGCAAGTATATTGCATGTTATGCAAAGTGCGTGATGAGTTACTGAGTTCGATGAAGTGGTGATCAAGGAGCGGTCGAGGATTTCTTGAATGATGTGCAGAGATTGTTATGTAATACAATGGTTATACTTGAACCGACTTGTTTGTAATCTCTATGAGAGAATTAGGTTTTTGTTGTGTTACCGACATATTGATTTGTTTATAAGGTCGATGAGTTTTTTGTTTCAAAGTTGGCAAAGTTTCATTTGAGTGTGTGGTTATCGAACTGGATGATGTATCTCCAATTTGTGTAAAGGAAGATAGGAGCATGAAAAGGATCTGAACAAGCAAGTGTAGTGCTATTCAAACATATCAACAAACCCCTGTTGTTTTCTAACAATTACAACAATTTGAAATCCCCTAACCGGGTAAGCTCTAACAAGCTTGGTGTTATTTAAATCCTCTAACCAGGTGGTCCATTAGCTTGGATTTCAAATCCTCTACCGAGGTTACTCCTCACAGGGTATTGCTTCTAACAAGGCATTATAGTCAATCCCTCAACCGAGTGGTCCCTAATAGGATCTGTTCATAACAAGACTTTTTGTAAAGCTTTAACAGGCTTGGCTCATAATAGGGTGAACTTCAAAAGAGTTTAGATAGTTAACTTGTGAGTCTCATCTCACTGTGGTTTTTCCCATTTGGGTTTCCACGTCAAAAATATAGTGTCAAGTGGTGAATGTTTTTGTGGTTATGTTTTCTATGGCTGATTTTCTTAACTACTTAATCCACTTTGATAAGTCATGATAATCGAAAACAATATGAAATGAAGTTCTACTTATGTCAGTAAAAGTATTTGGATGTTTATGAGTTTCAAGTTGTTTACTATTAATCTGTTGTAACAGTCAACCGATTTATTCTGACAATGATATTGCATGTATAGTTCAGTGGTTTAAATTGTCAGTTCTAAGTTTACTTTGAGAGGTTGATTATGAGATTGGTGAAAGTTTATATCAATTTTTCTATCTACTGATTCACCCCCCTCTCAGTAGTTGACCGGATCCTTATTCTTTCATCATACCATCACCTCCCTAAGTAGTTGTTCAGATCCTTATTGATTCATCATATCATCAATTGGTATCAGAGCATTTTAGGCCCTCTAGTGTCTAAGCCTAACAACTTGAGGTAAAGATCTAGGAGAACATGATCATGAAGAAAGAAGGTTTGAAGTTCAATAGGGAAAACTACAAAATATGGAGTGATAGGATGAAAATCTATATCAAAAGCTTAGGAAGTCAATATTGGGAACATGTTGTGACCAAATATACCTTGCCTAGTGGCATTCTGTCAGATGATCAAAAGAAGGAGCAACAAGAGAATAATCAAGCATTAGAGGCCATTATCAATTCCTTGTCTGGTTCAGAGTATGTTGATGTCCATGGTCTGGAGACTACTTATGATGTGTGGAAGAAACTTGAGGATATCTATAGAGGTGATGATCATGTGAGGATGGCCAAAGAAGAGAGTCTGAGAGGTAAATTTGATGACATGCAAATGGCTGAAGGTGAGAATATTCAACATTATGATAAGAGGATCAAGGAGATAGTCGGTGAGATCAAAAGTGCTGGTGGTAAAGTGGAGGATACCACAGTGGTTAGTAAGGTGTTGATAACCCTTCTACCTGTCTATGCTATCCGAGTTGTAGCCATTCAGGAGCTAAATTCTATTGATAAAACTAAGGTAAGTCTTGAATCCATCATTAGTAAACTTATTGCATTTGAATTAAATAGTTTGGATGGAAGAGTTCAGAAATTGGAGTCTGCATTTAGAGCTTCAGTTTCTAATCCACTTGTGAGGAAAAGTAGAGAAGCTAGTCACAGTCATGAGTCCAGATCCAATGGAGAAGTTGATGATGAAGACAGTATGATCAAGCTTGAAGCATTGTTGGCCAAGTGATTACCCATAGGTACTGGTAAGTATAGAGGTAAATTACCTTTGAAGTGTTTTGCATGTAACCAGATTGGACATATTGCAACTAACTGTCCAAATGGAGACAATGGCCATAAAAGTGAGAAGTACAAGAAGTACAAAGGAAAAGGTAAAAAAGATTTCCTCATTGCAGTTGATGGAGGAATCACAAATGAGAAATTTGAGGGAGATGCAAATGAAGACATTGTCTTTGTTACCATTAAAGAGGAGACATCTGATAAGAAGGCATTAGTTTCTCGAATGGATAGTTTTGATGATTGGATTATAGATAGTGGTTGTTCACACCACATGATTGGTGACCGGAGTAAATTTATTACTTTGAAGGAATTTGCTGGAGGTGTTGTGAGATTTGGAAATGACTCACCTTGCATGGTAAAAGGAAAGGGAACCATTTCTCTTAATGGAAAGAGCAGTGCAAATGCTATCTACTAGGTTGAAGGATTGAAGCATAATCTGTTGAGTGTTGCTCAACTCAATGGCAGAGGTTATCCACTGGAATTCAAAAATGGAATGTGAAAAATCTATGGAAGCAAAGGTGAACTGATTGCAGCCGGCAAGTAGGCAAAAGGTAACTTGTTTCACCTAAATCCTAAATTCAACAATTGTTTAATTGCTAAAGTAGAAGATAGTTGGCTTTGGCATCAAAGATTTTGTCATGTAAACTTTGATAACATTGTCAAAGTCAGTAAGTCCAAGTCTGTAAGAGGTTTGCGTCAATTGGACAAACTGGTGAATGCTCTGTGTAAGGAATATCAGTTAGGGAAGATGACATCCTCAAATTTAAGAGAAAATCTTTCTCAGCAAAACATTTGCTAGATTTGGTTCATATAGACCTCTGTGGACCAATAAGGACTAGAAGAATTCAAGGTGATAGATATTTTATGATCTTCACTGATGATTGCTCAAGAATGATGTGGGTGACATTCTTGAAGGACAAACAAAAGCCTTTATCAAGTTTAAGACATTAAGGGCCTTAGCTGAAAAGGAAAGTGGAAAGAAGATAAAGTGCTTAAGAACTGATCAACGTGGTGAATTTACTTAAGAGGAATTCACTAGATATTATGAAGATAATGGAATTGAGAGGCAACTTTCTGCACCTAGGACACCACATCAGAATGGTATTGTAGAGAGGAACAATCAGTCAGTTGTTGAAGAAGCTAGAACTATGCTAATACAAGGAGGCATTGCTAAGACTTTCTAGAGAGAAGATGTCAATACAACTGTCTACACTATGATCCAGATATTGCTTAAAAGAGGTAAGGATAAAACTCCTTATGAATATTGGTATGGTAGATCACCTAATGTCAGTTACTTTAAGGTTTTCGCCAGTAAATGTTTTATCAAGAGAGGTGACTATATTGGTAAGTTTGATGCTAAGAGTAATGAAGGCATAATTATTGGTTACTCCACCAAGAGCAAAGCCTACACATGTTACAACAATCAAACAAAGAGAATCATTGAAATTGTTGATGTCTGAGTGGATGAATCTCCTGAAGTTTTAGGATAAACCAATGAGGAGAAGAAGGAAGATGAACCTTACATTCTGATTTTGGAACCAGGACCAGTGAAACCAAAAGTTGGTGAAATGAATGATGTTGCAGTACCAGTTCAACCGGAATAGGTAGATTCTGCTGAAGATGAAGATAGTAAGGAAGAAGAACCTGAAGATAATGATCATGTTATTCCAAGGTATGTGAGACTCAATCAAAATCCTGACCAAATTATTGGAGATAAAGATGCTAGTGTGTTAACTAGAAGAAGAATAAGAGAGAATTCTTGTATGATCTCCACTATCAAGCCTATAACAACAAAGGAAGCCTTTGGAGATGATCACTAGATCAAGGCTATGGAAGAAGAACTTGACTAGATAGAAAAGAACAATACATGGACCCTAGGACCCAGACCGGTGAATAAAAATGTAATTGGTACTAAATGGGTATTCAGGAATAACTTGAATGAAGATGGAGTAGTAGTCAGAAACAAAGCCAGATTGGTTTGCAAAGGTTATGCACAGGAAGAAGAAGAAGACTACGGTGAGACATTTGCACCAGTTACTAGATTGGAAGGTGTTAAGACTCTACTTGCATTTGCAACTTATAGGGGATTCAAAGTATATCAGATGGATGTGAATTCAACATTTCTAAATGGAATACTAGAAGAGGAAGTCTACATTGAACAACCAGATGGTTATGCTTTGACAAATGCAAAGGATATGGTGTGTAAACTACACAAGGCACTATATGGTTTGAAGCAAGCACCAAAAGCATGGTATGAAAGACTACATTCACACTTGGTGAAGATAGGTTTCCAGAGAACTAGTGAAGACAACAATATATATCTCAAGACTGAAGAAGATAAGATACTGGTTAGTGAAGTGTTTGTGGATGATATCATTTTTGGAGGCAATGATGACATGAGTGATGACTTTGCAAATGAGATGAAAAGTGAATTTGAGATGTCTCTGGTTGGAGAGATAAAATTATTCATAGGTTTGCAAATTCAACAGATAAAGAATGGTATTTTTATCACACAACCCAAATATGTGAAAGAGGTATTGAAGACATTTGGAATGGGAGACTGTAAACCAGTTGGGACACCAATGGTTACATGCTGTAAACTATCTAAGGAGGATGATGCCACATCCGTTGATGAAAAGGAGTATAGGTCTATGATAGGGAAACAACATTTTGTTGTTCATAACAGACCAGATATTGCTCATGCAGTTGGATTGGTTGCCAGATTTCAAAAGAACCCAAAGGAAACACACATGGTAGCTACTAAACGGATATTCAAATATTTGAAAGGTACTATTGATTATGGATTATGGTATCCATATGTAGGTAACTATGATTTGAAAGTCTATACAGATGCAAACTAGGCAGGATTGATGACAGGAAGAGCACAACCAGAGGGACATTCTTTCTTGGAGGAAGGCTTGTATCTTGGAGCAGCAAGAAGCAAAGTTGTATATCACAGTCTACTGCAGAAGCTGAATATGTTGCAACGTATATGAATTGTACTCGGGCAATCTGGATGAAACACATTCTAGAAGGATTCAAGATGAAGATTAGATAATCGGTAAAGATTTTATCTGATGACACCAGTGCAATAAATATTTCAAAGAACTCGGTGTTGCATGCTATAACCAAGCATATTGAGCTGAAATATCTTTCCTTGAGGGAGAAAGTGTAGAGTAAAGATATGTTACTGGAGCATGTATCTACTAAGGAACAACTAGTGGATATATTTACTAAACCTCTGCCTATGACTAATTTTGAGTATCTTAGAGGTCAGATAGGGGTTGCGCCCCTACATGAGGTTAATTGAGTAGATGTGGAAGACATCAGTCCTAGAGCTAATTGAAGATCTTGAAGCAGGATTGGTGTAGAGTGGAGCTACTCCACAAGGGGAGCAACTTGATGCAGAACAATGAAGTATGACACTGCATGTTTTACGTTTAGTTTGGCATTGTTGTCAAAGGAGGAGAAGAACTATATGATTGATAGGGATAAGAACTGTAGCCAATTACCAGCTGAAGACATGGAGACTTAGTTGTAGGAGAGTACATAAAAAATGTAAACCAGGATTCCTATACCTGTGTATGTGCATTACTCTCAATCATCACAATCAAAGTGTATTGATATTTGTATTTCCATCAATGCCAAAGGGGGAGATTGTTTGCATTTGCATGAAGATTGCATTGATGAACTATTGTGTTGTCATTGATGTCAATTGTAACCGGTAATGGAGTTGTTATGCAACCGGTAGTTGAGCTAGTGAAGGAAACCAATATTACTTAAGAAGCAGTGAGATCAACCAATAACCCTACCTGTTGATATGCCAAACCCTAACCGATGGAGCCTGGTGAATTGGTTGTGTTGATCTATGATCAAATGGTGATCGAAGATGATTATGCCACGTATGCATGATGCACGTGATGAGTTTCAAAGTGGTTTTGGGGTGTAGAGATAACTATTTTATCTTGGGAATGAGCGAGTGCATTGCATGAAGTGTAAACCACGTGATGAGTTACAAGATTCAATGAAGCGGTGATCAAGGAGCGGTTGAGGTTGTCTTGTACAATGTGCAATGATTTCTATGTAATCCAATGGTCATGTTTGAACCGATTTGTTTGTAATCTCTATGAGATCTTAGGTTTGTGATGTGTTACCGACCTATTGTTTTGCTTATAAGGTTGATGAGTTGTTTTGTTGAAGCATTGGAAATTTTGGTTAAGTGTCAGTGTGATTGATTGCCAAACCAGAAGGAGTATCTATAGGATGTTTGAAGGCATATATGAGCATGAAAAGGATCTAATCAAGTAGAGTAGTTATATTTACCAGATCAACAAAACCCTGTTGTTCTCTAACAATTACAATAGTTAAATACCTTAACTGGGTAAGCTTTAATAGGCTTAGTGCTATCTAAATCCTCTAACCAGGTGATCCATTATCTTAGATTTCAAATCCTCTATCGAGGTTACTCCTAACAGGGTATTGATTTTAACAGGGCATTATAGTCAATCCGTTAACCAGGTGGTCCCTAACAGGATCTGTTCCTAGCATGACATTTTTGTAAAGCTTCTAACAAGGCTTGGCTCCTAACACGGCGAACTTCAGAAGAGTTCATAATACTTGTGGGTATTCATCCCCATCGTGGTTTTTCCCATTTGGGTTTCCACGTCAAAAATCATTGTGTCAAGTGGTGAATGGTTTTTGTGGTTATGTTTTGATATGATTAATTTGTTTAACTGGTAAATCCACTTAGATATGTTAAGATGACCAACAGTAATCTGAAATGTGCTTTTACTATTGTTAGTATAGAGGTTTGATGTTTTGGTTTAATGGTTTGAGAGTTTCAGGTTTGTTATACTGTTATTTTGGTATGCTTGTCAACAAGTTAACTTGATAGTGCTATTGTAACTTGTAGTTCAGTGTTTGGACTAGTTAGTTCAGTGATTGATTTATGAGTTGGGTTTTGAGTTTAGTGAAAGTTTAGTTGGTTATTCTATCTACTGATTCACCCCCCTTCTCAGTAGTTGTCCGGATCCTTATAGATTCATAATATCATCAGGCACTAGGATTCACCATAGTCTTGTACTTTTTTCCCCAAATTTTGGGAGGATAATTTGGTGGTCCTATCTAATTGAAATCCTACTCTGTGTGAAAATATATCAAATATAACTAGGCCTAATGATGATTTTAATTAATAAATTCTTATATAAGGCATCCTTCTCAATTCATTTTCAACATTACATCATATGCTAACATTATGATCAATTCAAGAGCAATTATTCTTCCTCAAGAGCATATCTGATTCAAGGAGCAACATACTACGTCAAGACATATTCATATTATGTTCAATTATGATTTCATGATGGATTTTATGTGATTTATCATGTTATTGCATCAACACATGGAGGAATTATCCTAAGAGCATTGCATCACCTATGGAAGGTATACTCATCTACATTCAAGCATTTTAGCCTTTACCTATAAAAGCAAGATTTTTCAATTTAGCTCAAGTTCAACTTCTATTTCAATTAGGGCATATTCAAAACTCGTGGTTTGCCCTAAGGCAAACCCCTATCCACAACACAAATTTTCCCTTCTTTTGGTGTGCAAGTGACAGATTCAGAAGCTGTGAATGTGGTAAAGGACAGAGGAGACAAAAACAAATAGAATTGGATTTTGCAGAAGTTCCAAAGACCTCCTAGGAACACAGCGCTACAGAAGGACTAGGCCAAGTTTCACTCTAGTTTGAGGAATTTTTTGAGATATTTCACCAGTGAACTTAATGGGTCTTTCTATTCTTAGAAAAACCCAACTTGGCTATATTTGTAGTTGAAGGACCAGGGCACCCCACTACTTGGTCTCGACAATTTTGTCAAAATTTTTACCTACAGGTTTTGATCCTCTTCTTCTATCGAGATCTCAGTTTACATATTTGTTTGACTTCTACAACATTCTATTTTCTTCATTTCACTCATGTTTCTCATTATTAGCCCTAGAGTCAATTATACGATTCAATTCCATTTTCAACTCAAACAAAAGGGGAAATTGGACTCCAATTTGCATTCAACCCTCTTCCTAATAGAATTAAGGTTGGATCTATTGAGTTCATTCTCTTTTTGATGTGATGCATGTGAAAGTTAGGTCATTTTGTTAGTTTATAAAGAATAACTTGTAAAACCCTAATTTTTGATACTTTACAGGATCAACGACCATAATTCAAACCCATGACCCGCACAATCAAAATTCAATGGTCTAGTGGTAGCTATTGACAGAAGGTCAAAATTTAATTTCTTAATGATCCCAATCATTTCAAATCAGATCTACTGAGCCAAGGTAGTGCCATTACTTGCCCCAGGCTCTACAAACACAATCCAAGTGCAACCATGCCTCTTTATGGCCTGCAAATGACTTTCCAGTTGTTAGAATAATAATCAGATGCCATCTTAGACTTTAGGTTGCACTTATTTTTAGGGATTTTATTCTCATCGATTGCAGGTGTATTCATTGTAGCTCCTCTTCTCCTTCTAGATGATCAAATTCGCATGCAACAATCATATCTTGGATCCTGTTTGTTCCTTCTCATTGATTATATAACCCAACCCTAGTTTGGTTAGGGTTTTGTATTCAATGACCAATCAAAGTTATGCTTGAACTATAAAGGCAATCTTGTAATATAGTTCAGGGGTTCTTCCATTAGCTCTCTTATAGGACTTCATAGTTTTCATGTAACTGTAACTTTTGCCTTGCCTTGTATCAATAAAACCTATGTTTTTACCTCCTTCCAGTGCAAATAGTTTGTGTAAAGCATCTTACCTTCTTATTTGCATGCATTTTTCTTTGTTTCCAAATTGTATGTTATGTTAATCTTGCTAAAAAAAGTTGCATTGTGAATATTCTTCTTTCCTTTCAACACCTTATTGTGTTCTAACCTTCATACATGCTTTAGGGGATTGATTAAGGTAGGAAGTTGTGTATTTATGTGGGGATTTTCATTGGTGTATTGTGCAATCATAGGTAGGGAGAATCACACTCTACTCTTGACGCATCAACTCTTTTATTTCAGCATTTCTTCTTCCCTTTTCCTTTGCAAGTCGTTAGAATATGTTTATAAGTAGGCTTTAAAGTGTTGGGTTGGTTCAATACCACACCCTGATCAGAGAGGAAGTTAATCTTATCCAGAGACTCAATCTCATCTAACAAAGGTCCCGCACTTTGAGGTTGTTTCCGTGTTTCACAAAGTTGTCCAAGTTAATAGCTTAGACAGGGGTGCAAACTTTTGTGACAACAGGTTGAAACTTTTATCTTACTCTAGAGACATTAGTTGAATGTTACTTGGTTAGATCTTTGGTCATCATCAAATGTGCCTTATAGGCCCATTCAATTTTTGACATGCATAGTTAAAAGTACAAACACAATTTTTCATAGGTTATAGGTGCAAGTGTATCTTATTTGTAAGTATTAAGAGTCTATTATTCACATGGTCAAATCCTCAATGGAAGACCAATCCTAAATGAAAAGATCAAATCGATAGATATAAGGATCATTCCTCCAACAAAAAGATTGAATTGTCCATGTTTTCACATAATTTTAGAAGTTCCATATCTATTTTTCAATGTATTCATCTTAGATCCTACATCAAATTTTAGGTAATAGTTCTCTATCACAACTATTTCAATCTCCCCTCTTTTTCAACATTAAAATACAAACTCATGACACTTAATTCATTTTATTTTTTAATCCAATTAGAAACAACTTTATACTCAAACTTACTTATTTAAATTAATTAATTTATTACTATTTCTTTATATTTCATTAACTTAAATATTTATATAAAATATTAATTTATTACTAATTCTTTATATTTAATTAACTAAAATATTTATATTAAATATTTTTGTCTAAATAAAAACAAATTTGAATTAATTTTGTTGAACAAAAAACACAATTGTAGACACCTAAAATTGTCATGTCTAATTAAATAAATATTTTATTTATTTAATTACTTTAGCTTAATTCTTCTATTAATTAAATAAATCTTTATTTATTTAATTAATTCATTTATCCTCTTCTAGCCTTATTTCTCATTTAAATAAATACAGTTATTTATTTAAATTATCCCTTTCCTAAATTAAATAAATATTTTATTTATTTAATTGCCCTACTTCTTCTATTAATTAAATAAATCTTTATTTATTTAATTAATTCATTAACCTTTTCTACACATGACACATGTCATTCATCTCTTATTTCCTACACTACCTACCCCTTTCATTATTTTGGTATTTCTTATACCTACCCTCTAATCCTAGCCGACCTCTCTTTTTACACCTCTCAATCTTAACCCTCCATTTTCTATTGTGTCTTCTATTTAAGGAGATGCTTTCTTCATTACCAGAACCCTAATGACTAATTTTGGAGGACTTGGCTACACTACGATCCTACTTGCAACCACATTCCGTTCTTTGTTGAGCTCTTGTGCATACAAAAATCTGAGAGCAAGCATATCAAACAAGATCAATGGAGATAGGAAGAATGGAGATCAAAAACCCTAGTGGACATGTGATGGTATAATCTTTGTGATTTTTTGAGTTATTTTGCATTGTCTTAGGTTATCTTCATATGTTATGGTGGATCTTTGTTCATTGTTAGGCTAGGGTTTGGTGGTTGAATCCATTTTAGTCTTTCAATATTGTTGTTTATTGCTATCCATTTTCACCATATACATTTTGGCACGCCCGGTGGGACTCTTGTCCCTTTGCATTTAACATTTTGTTGCAGATTTTGCATTTTTGAAGTTGCAGATCGGACGATTTCGACGACATTTTAGGTTTTTTTTTCGCGTCTGCGAGTGTTCGGATCGCGTTTTTGTATTTCAGAGGCGTCTGTGACATCTTTTATCGCGTCTGTGTTTCTGTCATTTTCTATTTTTGCAGGTTTCCGAAAGTCGCGTCTGTGATCCCGAATCGCGTCTGTGAACCCTCTGATCGCGTCTGAAGAATAAAAAGGCGTCTGTGTTCTGAAATCACGTCTGCGAATCACAGAGCCGCGTCTGTGTCGGATAGACGCGTCTGTGTCTGGTATAACAGCGTCTGTGCATTCTGTTTTGCAAAAAATTTTTTTTTTTTTTTTCAAGTTTTTCGATTCGGGTTTTCGGATTTTGTACTTAGGGTTTCAGATCTGGTTTATTTTGGCTAACCTTTGCAGATCTAGCTAACCTGGTTTGTGCAGCTTGATTTGGAGGCAAATACGTTTTTGTTGAAGGCCCCTTTTCACAAAGTCTTTTTGGGTTTTCTTAAAATTTACCTAACTCGTGTGCTTGCAGGAAGGGGTTATCATTTGAAACAACCCAAACTACTAACAATTTTGTTGCAGGGCCTTAGCTAGGGTTTTGTAATTTTATTTGTGTGCCTTGTCTTCATAGCTTAGCAAACACTTCAATTGGTGCACTAAAATTGAACCATTGTCTTTTGTGTCTTGAGCAATAGGCTCTTTGTGTTTATTCTTTAGAGGGCCTGTCTTCCCGTGTGGTCATTAGGACTACTAGTGAGAAGAGAACGACCCAAGTGGTAACAAAAGAAAAGCCATCTTCTTCCAAGCCACTATAATCAAATGTATTCATGGTGAAAACTATGAATAACGTGTGCTGATTAGTTCATACCGACACTATGTCTCCCCATAAACCCGTTTGATCAAATTTATTTGATCATTTGTAGGGCGTAACCCCTACCGGCTGGGAGCCTTCTGTATTTACAGAGCTGAAAGTGCCGCATGTATGGCCACACGAGCGGATGCCCTTACTAGCACCTCATTGTTTTAGATGCCCAAATCCTTCTAGTTGTTGAGGCAGGAGGTCGGACCTCTGGTAGCGGCCCACACACATACGGTTCTTAGTAGAGATACAAAGTTCGCCATGGGGAGTTTTCATGGGGACTGATGCTTGGCTGACCCGAGAAGTGAGTGCCGAGGGTGGAGCCAGTGAGGTCAAGCATCTAAGTATCCGCTCTGAATAGCGTAGCCTCGGGGGTAAAACCCCATGTGGGATCAACAATTATTGTCCTGGCCAGCCATAAGAATTGTGCTTGACTTATGATAAACACTCAAACAATCAAGACAAAACAGCAAAACATTGTGTCTTTTGTGTCTTCAAGTGTATGCAAAAACTTTTTACATCAAACAACACACTTTTTGGAGTCTAAACAGTCTGCAAACATTGGGTCATCAACACTGTGTCCTCTTGTCACGAAAAACAGTCGAAAAATCAGATTTGGTCACAGCAAAACAAATTCACAGATAGGAAAGATTGCACTAAGGTTACAGAAACGCGTCTGTGTCTGTTAAAACCGCGTCTGTGTCTGTTAAAACCGCGTCTGTGTCTGATAAACGCGTCTGTGAAGTACAGAATAGCGTCTGTGTTTTTATCAGCGTCTGTGTCGAACAGAGACACGTCTGTGTCTGGAAATAGCGTCTGTGAAGTATACAGGCGCGTCTGTGTCCACAATTGCAAAAATCTGTCAGTCTTAGCAAACATCAACAGGAAATCTCAGAATCACGTTTGTGTCAAACAGAATAGCGTCTGTGTCTTAAAACCGCGTCTGTGAAGTATACAGAGGCGTCTGTGTCAGGATTTGAAAAAAGTCTAACAGTCAAGCAAACAAAGAAATCAGTTTCGGCACACTTGAGCTTCCTAGGTTATCTCTTCAGGTTCATCTAGCATTCAGCCTGTTCTAAGGTCTTACACAGTCCATCATTGCTTCATACCTCATACTTGAGTCAAAAGGTCACTTGCTTGTCCTCACTATACTTTGTCAACACACTACATACTACAACACTTTGCTAAGTGATCCCTCATCAAGGTTTCTTACCTTTGGGTCTCATTTGGTCTTACTTAGAGTCAAGGTCAGCTTACCTCATCAAGAGAAACTATCCTCTCTTTGGAAGTCACACCTACTCTACAACATACATACTTGGTCTTACACTTTGGACATTGCAAGTAAACTTCAGATTCATTTACACTCCATACAACTCTTGGTCTTACATACCCTTGTCATTTTCGTCTAAGTCTCTCACATATTGGTCTAACACCTAGTTCATGGTTGAAACCCGTCTTCAAAAATCTAGGAGAAAAGCTAAAGAAGCTCAAGGACCCGTAAACATGAGTTCTTATGAGTATGACAATGATGTCTTCTACAATCCTGAGCACACTACATTACCAGACATGAATGTTTATAGACACAATTCAAATATGGAAAGCGCAAACGCTATACACAACGCTACACACAATGATAATGTGGACAATTCTTCAATACTATCAGCAGACATACAAGAATCTATAATGGATCCTCAATTCAATAGATTGGTTGAAGAGATAATGAGGAGGGATCGTCAATACTTTCTAAACATGATGGCACAAAGTGGAGCTAAGATACCACATGATTTTGACTTATCTCAACTTATGGAAAGTAGACCTTCACAACAAACTCAACCAAATAGTGGAGGACCAAATAATATGATGCCGGAGTCACCATCAGTTTTGCTTCAGAAACCAGCAATCCCACATACACAAGCTCAAATGCACGATACTTACACTCAAAGACCATCATGGAGGCCTTATGTTCAAACACATGCTCAAGATATGGGTCAACCAAGACAAATGGATACTCAAGGACTTCCTCAAAATTTTGACACAAGAAGACCTCATGCCAAAATTGGGGGCAACACAATGGAAAATGAAAGGCCCATTGAATATGGTTTATATACACAAAACAGATATGGGGTTCCTCAACAAGAAATTATGCCAAGTGCTCCATACATGTCGCAACAATATAGACCTCCATATGGACATGTCTACGATCAGTATCATCCATACATGCAACAAGCTCCTCCTCAAATGGGTGTTTCAAACATGGGATATGCTACAAGAAATCCATCTCCTCCCAAAAATAATTTGGAGCAACAAATTAGAGATCTACAAAAGAAAGTGGAAGACATGGGCACATCAAAACCCACATATACTATGAGAGATATATGCCCTTATCCCTTTGATAAGAGCATTCCAATGCCTCCGTTTCCTCCGCACTTTGCAACACCGAAATTTGACAAATATAGAGGGAGAGGAGATCCCAAGGCACACATAAGACAATTCTTCACAGCTTGCATTGAGGTAGCGGCAGAAGAAACATACTTAATGAGGTTGTTCCCACAGAGCTTAGGAGATCAAGCGATGGAATGGTTTTCTCAATTACCTCCTGGTATTAAGTCATGGGGTGACCTGGCAGAGGCATTCATTCAACATTTCTCTTACAACATTGAAACAGATGTCTCAGTTACTACCTTGTGCAATACGAAACAAAAAGAAGGAGAATCTTTTGCGTCATTTTTGCAAAGATGGAGGAACTTAGCTAGCAGATGCTCTTGTGAAATCCCGCAAAAACAAATGGTGGAAATGTTCACACAAAATGTTAACAAGGCTATTGGTTATGATCTCAGAAAAGCTTGTTTGTCTACATTCAAGGATGTCATTGAAAAGGGCCTAGCAACAGAAAGAGTCTTAATTGAACAAGGAGTTATCAAACTATTCAAAGAAAACAAAGAGGACTTTAAGGGAAAAGACAAACCAAAGTTTTGGAACAAGAACAAGAACACAGTTAATGATGGTGTTGTTGATGCCAATACAGTGAGACCAAAGTTCATCTTTTCTGGATCAAATTCTACCAACAATCAAGTGAACAATCAAACAGCTTCCAAACCACGAAGGAAGTACACTCCATTGGGAGAACCACTTGAATCAGTATTCAAAAAGCTTGTAGCAAACAAAGTGATCACGGTCCCAGATTTTCCTCCATATGAACCAAAGGTAAAACCGAATTGGTGGAATGATGATGAATATTGTGAATTTCATAAGAGCAAGGGTCACAAGACAAGTAATTGCCATCGATTGAAAAACATTGTACAAGATCTCATTGACAGAGGAGATATTGAGATTGAGGGACATTCATCTAACCAAGAGCATGAGGTGTTTAAGGAACCATTCCCAAAACATGACAAGGGAAAAGGCAAAGTCACAGATGATCAAGCCAATTACACCAGAACATCTTACAATTATGATTCCACTATTAATCACATCTCAATGGACAATCATATTTCTACCATTACTATCAAAAATAAAAATCCTGAGAATCCTCCTCAGCAACCTAAAATTGTCCTAAAAGGTGTGGGATCTTCATCCGAAGCTACCTCTGAATGTCATGTTACAACCCGTCGAGGTAAGATCACATTGCCAGGAACCTCTTCTAAGAATACCAATCTTCCGTCAACTAAGCCTGAGTACGATCTTGTAGAGCAATTAGGGAAAACACCCGCACTCATCTCTATTCTTGAGCTCTTACGTATATCTCCTGCACATAAAGCTGTCCTTGACAAAACCTTGAGAGATACTGCTGTCCCTACGGATCTAAACGTGGATCAGTTTCAAGCCATGGTGGGATACCTATCCGTTCCACACTCCCTCACATTTACAGAAGCCGATGACGCCTCCATAAGTCAGCCTCACAATGCACCTCTACATATTGAAGCCTTCATACATAAACACCGAATAAAACGAGTCCTGATAGATGGAGGAGCAGGTCTTAATATTTGTACATTGAGCACCATCAGACAATTGGGATATTCTGACAAAGCTGTGAATGCTACAAACCAAATCACTATTAAGGCTTATGATGATGAAGAGCGCTCGTCCAAGGGCACGGTCATCTTACCACTCAGAATAGGGCCAGTAACAAAGGACGTGATTTGTCAAGTCCTGGATCTAGACCTCACGTATAACATATTGCTAGGACGTCCATGGATTCATGAAATGAGAGCGGTCCCATCAACATACCATCAGTGCATAAAATTTCCTCATAATGGAGTCGAGGTAACGGTCAATGGTGATCCAAATCCATTCATATATTGCAATAACTTGAGATCACATACTGAGATTATCATTCCCAGCAATCGTGAGGCTACTCCTTCTTCAGCATATATTGATCCTGAGTCATTAAAGCCCTCGACATCCAAACAAGGTGAACTTAGAGCCAAGTTTCAAGACAAAGGCATGGGAGAATACACTCTGAATCAAACAATGTTCTTACGACAAGTCATGAACTCCCCCAAGGAATATGGGCGACCACATCCAAATAAGCAAATCTCCATCATGCTCCTCAAATGGGATCCTACCGTCTTTCAAAAATGGGGCGAACTAGAGGAAGAAAGTTTATATAAAATGCTATATAAGGACGCTGGAGATGATACACATGATCAAATTATAATACCCTGTGAAAACTATGGTAAAGGTTTCAAAATTCTGCAGAGATTCGGGTATGATGGAAAAAGTCCTCTCGGACTACGCGAAGAAGGTGTCATGGAGCCTTTACAACCTGAGCTAACTACAAGAAGGGAACGCTCTAAGGGGCTTGGTTTTCTAAACCCCAAGATTCAACACAAGAAAACAAAACAGATATGGCGAGTCAAAGTGGCTGAAGTTCAACAAGAGGATAATTATTCCACAGACTCCAATAAGTGGGAATGGGGTTCAGACAAATCCTCCAGCGATTATGAACTTAATGAGACATTTAGAGAGCCAGATGAACCTACAGAGGAGGAGGAGTTTTACAAGAAATTCAGAGTTGGTCAAGAACCGACCCATAAGGATCCCGCACAAGCTTCGTTTCAGGGCCCTAGGTCAGGATCACATAGGATGAGGACACCTGTCCCTGAGGGTGCTACTAGTGATGATAATTTGGACTCACTCACGATCGACACTGATGAGGAGAGTGCCATTGACGACCTCGATGACTACCTTGACATACCTGAATATAACCACATCTTCACTATTAGCCTTGCGGATTCTAAAAACACTAAAGACCTTCCCCTCGTTCACCCCCAACTCATTGACTGGGATCAGGATGGACCACCACAGATCGATACATTTCAAAATGACGAAGCTATCGTGGATTATCTTGGCATTCGCGATGATCTTCCTCTTGGAGACCATAAAGCAGGATACGCCATAGAGCTAAATAACATGGCATACTTTGGTGAGGGTGTCGGGCCTTCTAGTCGCAAAAATGTGAAAATAAAGACAAAACAAGGGTCTTACGGCGAAAACCACACTGTGGCGCTCTCTGACTCTAAAAAAGTAAAAAGAAAGGACGTATCTGAGGGTGAAAACCTCTCTGAGGCGCCCGAAGATGGAAGGCTTGACATTCTCCCAACATCATACGAGGAAAAATCATCCATGTTGGTAGAGGAGACTATAAAGACAAACATTGGTACAGCCGAGGTTCCACACAACATATTTTTGGCTCAATCATTGACAGAGGCCGAGAAAGCAAGGTTCATAAGCTTCTTTAAGGCACGACAAGTCAACTTCGCATGGTCTTATGCTGATATGCCTGGACTAGACCCCGACTTAGTAATGCATCATTTAACAGTCAAACCGGGGGCAAAACCAGTAAAACAGAAATTGAGAAAAATGCATCCACAGGTGGCATTATTAGTCAAGGCAGAGCTGGAGAAATTACTAGATGTCGGATTCATACGCCCAATTGATTATCCTGAATGGATTTCCAACTTAGTGCCTGTTAGCAAACCAGATCGCAGCATCCGAATATGTACAGACTTCAGGGATATCAACAAGGCTTGTCCGAAGGATGATTTCCCATTACCAAACATTGATTTAATTGTTGATCTCACAGCAGGCCATGAGATGTTATCTTTAATGGACGGATTCTCTGGATATAATCAGATCAGGATTGCACCTGAAGATCAACATAAAACATCATTCACTTGTCCATGGGGAACCTTCTGCTGGAATGTCATGCCCTTTGGGCTGAAAAATGCAGGTGCCACGTATCAACGAGCCATGACGACTATCTTCCATGATCTCATGCATGTAAAGGTGGAAGATTATGTCGACGACCTTTTGGTTAAATCAATAGACAGAAATACACACTTGGACATACTTTCAGTTGCTTTTGATAGGCTGGAAAAATACAAGGTAAGATTAAATCCAAAGAAATGTGTCTTTGGAGTAACCTCCGGGAAGCTCCTAGGATTCATTGTGTCTAAAAGAGGAATAGAAGCGGATCCAGCAAAAGTCAAGGCTATCTTGGACATGCCGCCACCCAAGAATATCAGTCAACTTCGGTCTTTACAAGGGAGACTCCAGTCCATACGAAGATTCATAGCACAACTTGCAGATAAGTGTAATCCTTTCCAGCACCTGCTACACAAAAACATTAAGTTCAAATGGGACGAGAACTGTCAACAGGCTTTTCAGGCACTTAAAGACTATCTTTTGAACCCGCCAGTTTTGATGCCACCAATTCCGAATCAACCATTGCTACTTTACATATCAGCTACTCCAACAGCACTGGGGGCACTACTAGCACAGCAAATACCTGACGGCAAGGAAAAAGCAGTCTACTATATCAGTCGCACATTGGTGGGATATGAGCTCAACTACACACCAATTGAGCGTGCATGTCTCGCTGTGGTCTTCGCTTCACAAAAATTACGACATTATATGCTCACTCACAAGACCAAGTTGATTGCCAGAATTGATCCACTAAAATATCTGCTCAACAAAGCTACACTTACTGGGCGACTGGCCAAGTGGGTAATGATTTTGAGTGAATTCGACATTGAATACGTGGACAGAAAAGCAATCAAAGGACAAGCCATTGCAGATCAACTGGCAGATGCTCCCATGATAGATGATGTTCCTCTACAGTCAGAATTTCCAGATGAGTCCATTCTAACAATATCACCTGCAAAGCCATGGCAACTATACTTTGATGGCTCATACACACAGCACGGGGCAGGAGCGGGTATACTCTTTATAACTCCCCAAGGCGATTCTATACCAAAGTCATACCGCTTATCATTTCCTTGCACCAACAATATAGCGGAATACGAGGCATTAACAACAGGGTTAAGAATTGCAGTTCAGTGGAAGATCCAGGAACTTCGTGTTTTTGGCGATTCTCAACTTGTCATCCGTCAAGCAACTGATGATTATCAAACAAAAGATGAAAAGCTAATGCCTTACAAACAACTGGTAGATGATCTGAAACAACACTTTGCAAAGATAGAGTTCGAGCAGATACCAAGAGAACAGAATCGCGCTGCTGATGCCATGGCTACAATTGCTTCACTCATTGACCTACCACAAAATGAGACCTGTTATGAGTTCCTGGTTGACAACCTGCTGATTCCGTCATATGAGATCACTCTCACGGAAATGATATGTGTTGTTGGTCCTGAATCCCAGTTATATGGTTCCATATTCACATACCTTCGCGACAACATTTTACCTCCCGATTTATCGAACAACCAACGTCGCACTTTCATCCGCCAATCCTCCCGATACGTTATCCTAGCTGATATCCTATACCGACGAGGTCTAGATGGCACCCTCCTTAGATGTTTAGAGAGTGACGAAGCTCAGATTGCGTTACGAGAAGTGCACGAAGGGATATGTGGTCCGCATACTAGTGGTCCTACCTTGGCCAAGAAACTCATCAGGACTGGATACTACTAGCCTACTATGGAAAAAGATGCATATCAGTTTGTCAAGAGGTGTAAGCAGTGTCAAATTCATGGAGACCTCATACACGCACCAGCACAAGAACTACAGCCACTTGCATCTCCTTGGCCCTTTTGTCAGTGGGGACTCGATCTCATAGGCAAGATTCACCCTCCTTCTTCCAACGGACATAAATTCATTATCACAGCCACAGAGTATTTCACAAAGTGGATTGAAGCTGTGCCTCTCACGCAAGTTACTGGGAAACAAATCGCTACTTTCATCCTGAACTACATCATTTGCCGATACGGGATTCCTACTTCCATTATTACCGACAACGGGCGTCCTTTCAAGAATCAGGATGTTCGTGAACTCTGTGAGCGATTCCATATCTCTCATCGTTTCTCCACACCATATTACCCCCAAGGTAATGGCCAAGCTGAGGCGTCTAACAAAACAATTCTCAAAATACTTAAAAAGACAGTCGACGACGCTGGCCGTAACTGGCATGTCCAACTCAATCCCGCACTTTGGGCCTATCGTACCAGTGTCCGCACACCTACAGGAGCTACACCTTACTCACTTGTCTATGGTGCTGAAGCCATCTTGCCTATTGAGGTCGAGTTACCTTCTTTACGGGTCTCCTTGAGAAACATAATCAACGATGAAGACTACAGGGTCTCTCGCTTACAAGAACTAGAACTGTTGGAGGAACGACGACACACTGCTTTTAATCATCTCAAGGCTTACCAACAACGAATGAGTCGCAGTTATAATCACAAGGTCAAGCCTCGCACATTTGAGGTAGGTGACTTAGTCCTCAGAGAGAACCCCAAGAATCAGCAAGATAGAGAAAAGAAGGGCAAATTTGAACCCAACTGGCTTGGTCCTTACATCATCACAGCAGCATATGGATCTGGGGCATATCAGCTCTCAACTACAGAAGGTGAATCTTTGGAGGATCCTATCAACAGCATGCACCTTCGCAGGTTCTACACATAAGCTCTTTTTGAGTATCCTAATGCAAAAATACAAAAAAAATAAAAAAAATTCAAAAATACAAAAAAAATTATAAAACAAAAAAATTGTTACTTGGTGAAAACCTGGCAAACAGGCGCCTTGTGACAACAAAAAAATTGCAAAATCCAAAAAAGTAAAGAGAAATAATTTCGTCCAACGGTGAAAACCACTTCGGTGGCGCCCTGGGCAAGTACCATGGTGAAAACTGGGTCACCAGCGCCATGCGTAGGGACTTTGCTCCTCCCTCTTTCGGGATTCCCTTTCATTCTTTCACTTCGCACACAATCACGACCAATTCACCCACAATAAACTTACCCATTCCCATCATGGCTTGTTATTGATCTACCCGAGATTGGTTAGCCATTCATAATAAACCCTCCCTTTTCACTCTCTTTCCATCCATAATAAATCAGATCCTATCTGTGACTACGGCCAATTCCTGCGTCTAGTAATGGGTGTGGAACTGAGAACATCACATGTTTCGAGGAATACAGTTTCTTTCAGCTCTCTTCAGTCTATCCGCGCACAATTCGCAATAAAGCAACATTTTGCATCGCAGATCCGCAATAAAGTTCCATCTTCTCCACAATAAGGTATCAGTTTCATGGATTCAGTCAGTTTCCAAGGAAACACAGCAGCAACAATGGGCTTCAACAAAATCAAATCTTTTAACAGACTCAGACAACATATGGTTCAGTGCTATCTATCCTTTTTGTGAAAGTGAACATTGTGACCACAATCAAAATTTGACTTAAACAAGTGACAAGAGACACAAACTTGAGGACTACAGTGGATGTGGGTGTCGAGTCTTGGTTTTCTTTTGGTTTCATCTTTTTGGTGACATGTCTTTTAGCTTTTCCGGGATGTCTTTGACTAGAGATTCTATCTCCAGGATGTCTTTGACTAGAAAGGCGAGGATGGGGTATCGTCACTTATTTGCATTTGCTGTCTGTGGATTGTCTTTTAGTAATACTATGACTTGTCCAAGGATATGAGGACACTGTGAGTCTAGTGTGAACTGGGGCATTCCTTGTTTGTGACTGTCTTATCTCCATGCAAACAGGTACAATGACTTTCTGGGCCGAACATATGCCTCGATTGTCATAACCTATTCTGCCATAATAAAGCTCAATGATGATAACGCACAAGAAGCTCTTTCACGTTCATATCTTCTGTCTTCCATCCCCCTTTCTTGATTGACTTCCATTGTCCTTCTCGAGTCCGCGTAGCCCGCTATCACATGACTGAGTATAATGACACACCAAAAACATGTGCATTTCATATAGTTGCACCTGCATCACCACATATAAGCATTTCATACATATAGATATTATAATGGCATCACATCCTGCATACAACACATGTTAGCACATCTCACATTTTCATTATATAAATAATCATTTGCATCACATACATTTTCATTTGCATCATGCATCACATATACAACATAAAAGAACAAAAATATATGGCCTTGCATCATATAAGCATCCATATCATAAAACATGCATCACATAAGAACATCTCATCACACAAGGTACACATGCATATAGCTGCCGCAAAAGGTGAATCATCTCATATATATAATCAATCAAATGTGTCATAATACAATGATGTCAAAAGAATCATATGGCTACAAAAGAATCACCCGCAGGTGTCTACAATACAACAATGATACATCTACTGATACAATGGGAGCCCACTATAGCTATGAGGAACTCCCTCCCTCGGAGCCACCTCGCCTCGACGGAGTCTGAGCTGTAGATGGCCCTGCCCCTGGATCCCCCTGTCCCTCTGGTGGTGGTGGAGGCCCCATAACCCCACCGCTGGATGCCTGTCTCCTGCGGCTCCCTCCCGTAGCCGTCGCTGTGCACGACGACCTCTGGAAGCTCCTAGCCCGCTGCTCTGCTGGCACGGCTGCATAATATAGATCCCTCTAGTAGGCGATCTCCTCTCCCGCTCGCAAAACATAGGCGTAGCCTACCCCTGCATCCTCTGCTGCCCGCCTACCTGCCCTCAGAGCTGTCTCGGCCTCGGTATATCTCTGGATGGCCTGATCCCTCTCCCGCTCTGTGTCTCGGACCCTGATCCTGAGGTGGTTCCTCTCTCGAACCAAATCCTCAATCTCATCTGCCTGGCCCTGGCAGATCTCCCGCAGCCTCACCACCTCATCCTCCTCGGAGTCTCCGCTCTCCGCCCCTGCCTGTGGCTCCTCCTCTACAGGTGCCTGTCCCTGTGCCTCTGCCTGCACCTGTCCCTGTGCCTGTATAGGTACCTGTGGCTGTACCTGTCTCTGTCCCTCTGGCTGTACCTGTCTCTGTCCCTCTCTGGGACCCTGTGCTGCTGGCACCTGTAGGGGCAGTCCACCCCGTCCTCTCACCACTGGAGCTGCTCTCTCCTGACCTCCCTCCCTCCGAGGTGCTACCCGTCTCTCTCCCACCACTCCCCTCCGCCTCCGCCGGCCCCTACCTGCATCCCCTCCTCCCTCATCATCATCTCCTCCACCCTCTCCATCCACTGGCTCTGCCGGATCTGTCAACCTCGGAAATGGATGCTCTGCCCAGTACGCAGAGTACTCTGCGTCCATCCCTGCATCATCTACCTCTGGCCACATGTCCCATGGCATCGGCATCATCTCTGCTAGCTGCATCACTGCCTGATCATAAGATAGCAGTGGGCCAAACTGCACCTGATCTCTAACAGTACGGGCATACATACCCGAGCCTCGGGGCATCCTCTGAATCCGGCCATACTGCCTGCATACCCTATCCACCAGCTGTCTCTCTAATATATAGGGCGTCTGTCCAATCAGGTACCTGCTCCGGAAGGTGTAGGGTAGCTCCAGTGCATCGTCACCCCACTCCTCGCACCCCAGGTACGGCCTCCAGATCACCATATCAATGTCATCAATGACTCTCCTCCAGTGCTCCAATCTCCCAATCCGAGGCTGGGATGTGATCATGGCATACAAATGAACAAAACTCTGTCCCTGTCCTCTGCCTCTGAAATGAATCGGCCTCGTCACTGGAAGGTGCTCATAGGCCCACACCTGCAATAGAGTCACACCGCAGCCCAGCCCCACTGATCCGTGGTATACAAACTGATGCAGCTCATAGTACAAATGTGCTAGGACACATGGCCCCCATGCATACCTAGTGTGCTCTGCCATCAGCGTCTCCAAGGCCCCTCCCCAGCCCACTGCCAATCCTCGTGTGGCCCTGTCTGGACACAGGTATCCACTGATAACTCCCCCAATAACTGCCGGCAATGCCAATCCTGTGGCAGTCATGGTGTCCCAGGCTACATGCCCTGCTCTCATCTCCAACTCAGGATCCTGAAAAACCCGTCTCAAGGCCTCCCTGTCACCGTCACGGTCGTAGGGGATCAACTCTCCATCAATAGGGACATGTAATATCCTGTATACATCCTCCAGTGTCACTGTCATCTCACCCATCGGCAGGTGAAACGTGCATGTCTCTGAGTGCCATCTCTCGGCCAATGCAGTCAGCAACCCCATGTTTGCCCGAAACTCAGGCACATAGAGCATATATGTGAGACCCATCTCCTCAATGGAAATCATGTCCTGGATGGACAACTCTGGACGCAGTCTCTGAGTCGATGGGAATCTCTCCCGTGACTCCAACATCGACAAATACTCCTGCAGTCAAGCAAATCAATCTTGTCAGTTATCGTGGCATTCACTGTTTATCACAAAATGCTACTCGCTACCCAAATGCATATGGCTATCTACCCTAGTGACACTCACTGTTCATCACAAAGTGTTGCTATTTATCCTAGTAGTGCTCACTGTTCATCACAAAGTGTCACTCACATTCGCACTCCCTGTTCATCACAAAGTGCTGCATATCCTGGTGCTCCCTGTTCATCACAAAGTACTACGTGTGTGACATTCCCTGTTCATCACAAAGTGTCACTCACATTCGCACTCCCTGTTCATCACAAAGTGCTGCATATCCTGGTGCTCCCTGTTCATCACAAAGTGCCTTGATCTATCCTAATCTTCCTAGAGGACCTGCTTGAGTGTATCCTCTCAGCAGCTTATCCAATCGACAGCGTATGTTCATCACAGAACTGCCGATTTGACCTTAAGGACTAAAACTATGCATTTAAACACATAAACGCACTTTTTCAACACACACGCGCTTTTAACTCATAAACGCGCTTATAGACTGCATAAACGCGCCTCTGCAACACAGACGCGCTTTCTAAACACAAACGTGCCTATGCCAGACATAAACGCGACCAGGGAACACAGACGTCCCTGCATGACATAAATGCTATTCAAAAGCACAGACGCTACTACATTTCACAAACGCGTCCGCATTCAACACAAACGCGGTTCCAGGCACAGACGCGCCTGGACCCGACACAGACGCGCCTGTTGGACACAGACGCGCCTGGCGCTGACACAGACGCGGTTGCGCGTTTTTGCACTTTTAAACTACCCTATTTCTAGCGCATTTATTGCTCCTAAACATGCATTAATGACAAAACTTGAAATGCGTGAAAGTACGAGGAGGTTTTCGGGTACTTACTGGCTCTCCTGCATCGGCTGGTCGCTGGAATCGGCGGACACGATCGAATCTATGAACGAACGCCATCGCTGCTGACTGCTGCTGCTCTTTTCTCGCTCTGCACTGTGATCTCGTAAGGGTGTGAATGACAATGAGGATGTCTTTTGCCCGTGGTTTATCTTATAGCCTACCCTAGCCCTGCCCTTCATTTTCCCGAGTCAGTATTCTTCATCCTGTGATTTTGTCACATTATCCAATCAGCCCATTCTTTCCCATCTTTCTTATCGCGAGATTGTCTGCAATCTTTCCAGACTTTTTCATCCAATCTCTCGAGGGGGCATATCATTCCCATCCTGGGGCAACTCTGTATCAGTTCAGCTTATCTTCTTTGAAACAACGCGACAAGCCGCATTGTCTCAAAGAGGGGCAAAATGTAGACACCTAAAATTGTCATGTCTAATTAAATAAATATTTTATTTATTTAATTACTTTAGCTTAATTCTTCTATTAATTAAATAAATCTTTATTTATTTAATTAATTCATTTATCCTCTTCTAGCCTTATTTCTCATTTAAATAAATACAGTTATTTATTTAAATTATCCCTTTCCTAAATTAAATAAATATTTTATTTATTTAATTGCCCTACTTCTTCTATTAATTAAATAAATCTTTATTTATTTAATTAATTCATTAACCTTTTCTACACATGACACATGTCATTCATCTCTTATTTCCTACACTACCTACCCCTTTCATTATTTTGGTATTTCTTATACCTACCCTCTAATCCTAGCCGACCTCTCTTTTTACACCTCTCAATCTTAACCCTCCATTTTCTATTGTGTCTTCTATTTAAGGAGATGCTTTCTTCATTACCAGAACCCTAATGACTAATTTTGGAGGACTTGGCTACACTACGATCCTACTTGCAACCACATTCCGTTCTTTGTTGAGCTCTTGTGCATACAAAAATCTGAGAGCAAGCATATCAAACAAGATCAATGGAGATAGGAAGAATGGAGATCAAAAACCCTAGTGGACATGTGATGGTATAATCTTTGTGATTTTTTGAGTTATTTTGCATTGTCTTAGGTTATCTTCATATGTTATGGTGGATCTTTGTTCATTGTTAGGCTAGGGTTTGGTGGTTGAATCCATTTTAGTCTTTCAATATTGTTGTTTATTGCTATCCATTTTCACCATATACAAC
The DNA here is from genome assembly GCF_030272615.1 of Cryptomeria japonica. Lineage (NCBI taxonomy): Eukaryota > Viridiplantae > Streptophyta > Pinopsida > Cupressales > Cupressaceae > Cryptomeria > Cryptomeria japonica. The sequence goes on from NC_081408.1 coordinate 486,137,821, forward strand.
AATTATAATTAGTGATACTACTATTTTATAAATCAAATTCATGACTTTCTAACATTAACTTGGCATAAATTTGAACATAAATAATTTTTTTATTTTGACAAAACCGAAGAAAGACTTTGAGATTAAGCTTACTTGCACACAAGATATACTTTGATATTATATTTTATCATAAAATGATAAGGTTGCTTACACACTAGGTTTTGTTTTTTTGTTGGGAGACTTTTTCTCACTAATGTTTTCACATTTTTTTAACATATTTAACGTGGGAATGTTTTTTCTTACATATAAGTATCATAGAAGAGGACACGCAAAGCAACATGAAGAATTCTAATTGAAACAAACTTTGAAGGGACGATCACATCAACTAAATTGGTACCCAAGTCAAGTAAGTCATATATTGGTGCAATTTTTATTTTGTGAGTTGTAATTTATAATCACTTAACTTCAGATGTATCAAAACAAGAATGATGAAATATAAATTATGTTGTTTTAGAAATATAGTTAGAGTTGTATTCATAAGTGTCAAAGTGAATCGGATTAGATCCACAAGTACATATTTAGACCTTGAGTTTGAAAATGAACTTTGGCCCACAAAATGAATTGGTGGCTTGCAAACCTTCTATATCTACAAATAAAAAAATCACATTGATTTTTAGACATGCAATAAAGAATGTCAGTGCTTAGGAATTCCTTTGGGAAGTTTGCTAGAAAATAGTTTATTCTCCCTTAGCTGGCACAATTTAATTTGAAAATGTATAATTATTGAAGATAGTATATAATTATGATATATGCTTTGGGTGTAATGCATATATTAATTCTCTTATAATAACATGATATTTAAGATATCTCTCTTGTTAGGTATTAGATGTGTACTAGAATTAGGATTTTCTTTTCTTTTATGACATTCTAGAATGCAATTCAAATGTTTCACACTTTAGTCATCTCATATTAATGCCTAAATAGAGGGAAATCTAGGCCCAAAATGTAAATTCAAATTTAAAAAAATGGTTTCATTTTTGTGTATCACAAGACTAACCTAAGTTGATATTACAATTGTTAAAATATATACTAGGGTCATGGATGGATACACTAATGATAAGTTTAAGACCTTAGGAGTGAGTTGAAATATGCAAAAACTAGGATTAGGCATTTTGCAAATTCCACACAAAATGCCTAATTTTTTTAGACCGATCATTTTATTAGGGACAAATAGGTCAAAGTAAGTAAAAAATAAAGGGAGAAGTGCAAGGTGTGCAATTTTCACCATTACATTTCACACCCACTTTGACTTGCATGTGAGCTACCATGGATATACATTTCAATTTTAATAAAAAAATGACATCAAAGTAAGTGAAAAACACATGTAACATGAAGTAGGGTTTGAGTGCTAGGACTAGAAGCAACGAGAAGAGTCTCTATGATGGGAAGTGATGATAAAAAAGTGATACAATTGAACAAAAACTTATACACTCAAGAGTTGAAAACAGTTGAGACTTTAATAATTTGTGGTAACATTATGATATTACATTGGCTAGAGGTACCTCAAAAATACCCCATAATATAGTTTGATTTCTTCAGGCACTTCACAAGAGTGTATTTTTACATAAATCACAATTATTTTCACAAGAGTGTATAAGTAGCATTTCACATATAACAAATTTTCACTTATAAAGAACACTAATATGTAGCATTTCACATATAACAAATTTTCCCAAGTCCATTCACCATTATGCATTTGTATAAACCCCTACCAACATCCACCATGTAGGAAACCTACAAAGAAGCCATTATAGAGCCAAGGTAGCAAATTAATGTTGCAAATTTGAAGCACCTCAAGTCTCCCCTTAATAATCAAAACAAAACCCTTAGCAGTTTTTATCCTTTTTTCATTCTCATAGTCATTCTATCACTTTCCTTTTGTCTAGATCCATAGTAGTCCCTCTCATAGACATAGATTTCAAAACCATTTCTTTTGAGTCTAAAACTCTATAAAAATCATTTTATGGTAACCACCATTACTTTTTTGACTCCATCACTTGCATCCAACACCTTTAGAATTTTCACTTTTAGGTTTTGTTATTTTATCCACCATTATTATAAACACACCAAGGGTCTTAAGCACTCTAAGTAGAGAATAGTAGCACCTAATAGGGCTCTACCTCCTTAGATGGCAAGCAATAGCTCCCATTTTACAAAAAAATCACTAGAACATCTCTAGAATTCACCCCAAATCATGTATATGACTTGAACAAAATATTTCCAACATCGTAACTAATGGATTATAAGTGCACCCCCCCCCCTCTCTAATTTATAGTTACCTTTCCCAAGCTTATGATGAATTATCTTATCCCTACTCTTGTAATGGTTATTTATTTTTGTTATTTTCTATATGTTATCCTTTAGATCTAATTTATATTGGCAAGAGACACTGCATAGGGCATTAGATGTTGTCATTGATGGCAACTCTAGTCAGAGATCCTATCTGCAGTTCATGATTTTTCCATACCGGAAGTCAGAATGAAGATTGGGTTAAGTCCGGTGAGTTAGAACAGTGCATCCGACATAATGTAGTATTTTGGTTGGCATTTCATTTCAGTTGAATATTTTCTATTGCGGAGCTAATGGAAGCCTGATAGATGCATCTAGTACCTTATTTCAGAATCTTAGCCCCTAGTGATGACTGACGTGTGAGTTAGAAGATCCGGTATACAGGTTTTTGGGTTGAACAGTGTGGTATGACCGTCTTGGATAGTTGATCGTTATGCAAAATTGATGGAGTAATTTTGGTGATTGTTTTTGTGGTCAAGGATGTTGAGTCAACAACTAGGAAGCGTGTGGACAATTCTTTTTGGTTCGCATATGTATTGGAGTTCAGATTGAGCTGACTATGTATGGACATTTTATTATTTGTATAGTGTTCTTGAAGCCGACATGTAGAAGACCTACTTTCATGTTGCAAATATATAAGAGTGGTGGATATGATCATTTTGAATATCGATGTGTATGTGAAAAGTGTTTTTGATTGAGTTTGCACAGTTTCACTTGCGCAAGTGAAGGATTTGTGCTCGAGAATATCGCAGAGCAATATAGCAGAGTAGTGTGAGATTAAGAGTTTTGTGCTTAACCAGAACTGTACCTTGGCATTTGAAGATGTTGTTTTTCAGTTCTGACATTCCAATTATATTTTGTAAGAGATATTGTAAGACAGTGAGTCTTCCTAGGGTTGTAGCCCTTGATATTTTGAGCAGTGAGCTCTAGGTAGTGTGCTTGAATGCATGTGCATTCCCAATGTAATATTTTTATACTTCTGCAGAGTATATTTATATTGTGGGTCTCATCCCCACCGTGGTTTTTCCCTTGACCAAGTTTTCCATGTATAAAATATTGGTGTTATGGTGTTGTTTCTGATTACTTTGTTTTCTGTATCTTTCTTTTGTTCATTTGCATTAATTAGTTTAAAGAACAAGTTAATAAAGTTGAAAATTGTAGAACACCGATTCACCCCCCCCTCCCTCTTAGTGTTCCTTGATTCCAACATTTGGTATCAGAGCCTAGTCCCTCGAAAGAAGCCTAACAACTTGAGGAGGATCCGAGAAGGTGAATCAATGGATTTCGGTAGTCTTCAACATCGACTTATTGTGGCACTTGAGGATCTTGATCAATCCCAAGCAGAGGTCCGACAAATGAAAGAAAATCTTAAGGATGCCGAGAACTTCATCCAGTCATTGAAAGATCAATTGAACAAGTCAAGAGAGAAGAAAAAGGAACTTGTTGATAAGGTAAAGGAGAAAGAAAGCCAAAGCATAGATGACAAAGCCTTGAAGGAAAAGACAAAAGAGTGTGAGAAACTTGATAGAGATAATGTAGTTCAGAAGAATGAGATGGAATCTATTGTGATGAAATTAACAAAGAATATTGAGGAAAGGAAGAAGAATGAGGATAATCTTGCTCACTTATTGAAAGATAAATGTGATGAATGCTGCAGAACTTATTGTGAAAATGACCAACTGAAGCTTGACCTGCAAGAATCTAGACAAGATGAGGAAGAGCTTGGAAAACATATCCTTCTTCTCAGATATGATCTTGAGGCTACAAATGAATACAAGGAGAAGTCCGAGATCATTTTAGCCAAACATAATGAGATGCTTGATAGCCAGAAGGATGTTGATGACATAAGAGGTCTTGGATTTGAGAAAGGTGAAAGCTCCAGATCTGGTCAAAACAATCCTGTCTCAACATCAGAGGAACAAAGCTAAAAGGTCTCTAGTAAGGCAACCTAATGATCATAAGATCAATGGTAACTATTTTCTTTGCAATAAATTTGGTCATATGGCTAGTCAATGCAGAAATATAATGAATCAAAATAGTCCATCTTTCTCTGGTCAGTGTTTCAATTGCAATTGGTATGGACACAAGTCAAATGAATGCAGAAGTATGATGAATTACTTTCCAAATAGAAGGAATATCAGATGTTATGCATGTGGTAGGCTTGGACATGTTGCTAATTAGTGCAAATCAAGAGGATATCAAGGGAATTTCAGGCCTAGACAAGGAAATGTTGTATGCTACAATTGCAACAAATCCAGTCACATTGCAAGGTTCTGCATAAGCAAAAATATGAATAGAAATAGTTTGACAGACAAGAATAGAATGTGCAGGTAGATGAAAAAGGGAAAGTGAAAGTGGAGGAGATCAGAGATCAGATGAAAAAACATGGGTTAACAAGAGTGATTCAGATGCTAGGAATGAGTTCACACTTGATTTTGGTGCTAGAAATTCCTCTGGAAATTGAATTAAGGCCTTTGGCCTAGGGGAGTTTTCATGAAAATATTATGCACCCCTATAGCAGATAATATCTGAATCCGAAAGGTTGGAAAACATTGTGTTAGGGTATTGCAGATGATATGAGATGATCTCCAGAAGAATATGAGCAATAATTAAGATCTGTAGGTGATTTCTTGTGAGTTGTCTGTAAAAGCTGAGTATCTAGAAGGTTTAGGGCTAAACACATTTAATGCACCCTAAAAGTCAGATAAGTGAACGATAAAAAGTCATTTGCCTTTCATTTTTCACTTTGCATTCTAGAGAAGAAGAGGAGAGTGCTATGTGAGAAGATTATCCAAGAGACCGAAGCGTGAAAGAGATTTCCCAAGCAAAAACCTAATTCGGTGGTTGAGGTATTTATCGACGAACTTTCAAAGTTTGAAATTTCTAAAATGGCAACTTCTGGTATGGCGACACCTCGTGTTGTAGATATTACCGAGAGAGCTCGACCATATTTTAAGAAACACCCATTTATTTCCATAGAAGACGATCCAACAAGTGCATTTTCATCGGTTCCACACAAAGTTCTACATATCGAGGATATTAGGGTTTACACACATTGCAACATCGAGGAGTTGGGAAGCTCTCATCTATTGAATCTCTACAACAAGTAGTTGATTGATGGAAATTTTAGGCTAAAACCAGAATTCAAAGTGTTGGAGGATAAGGGTTTTGTGCAATTCGTCAAAGTTTTGATGTTCGATGAACAAAAATGGGCTTGGTACGTTCTTAGTAGGATGCATGATGAGTTCATGTGGTTAAGTAAGCCATTCAAAATCACCAAGAATTCCATTAGGGCCAAACAAGATTGTGTTCATCCGCTGAGATACCCTCATTGAAGTTGGTGAAGAACCAAATTGTCACAAATGTAACCGGATCAAAGTTCGACAAAAGAGTCATGACAATCAATGACATTTTGGAGTATGATGTCAGATTTTATTCAATTGGGTATAAGATTTACTACTCTAGTAGAGAGAATTCTCTATCTGGAACAACAATATATGTAGCTTATGAGATGGTCTGGGAGAACAAAAAGTATGACCTATGTGAGTTTCTCCAGAGTGAGCTAATGAAGAACTTGGCCAAAATAAAGCAAGACATGAAACATCCATTCAAATACAAAAATTTGCTCCTGTGCTTGTTTTTCTACTTCAGGAATGAAGTTTTGAGAGTTGGTCAAGTCCAATGGGCTTATGACAGACCCGCGGGAGTGCAAATTAGAGAACTATTATACAATGTTGGTGACACTAAGGTTCGGAAGGCCACTCTCTAGGGTTACTTCAAATTTTTTTAGAGTGAAATGCATGAAATGGAGAGAATCCCCAAGTCAGTAGTTGAGAAGTATCAAGATGCCATTTGCTTCATGGTGGATACAAACCAATGTTTGATGGAGGTTGTTGAACCTAGGACTGTATGGATCATACCCATAGGATTGATAATATGATGAACAATAAGGATCCGGTCAACTACTGAGAGGGGGGGTGAATCAGTAGATAGAAAACAAACTAAACTTTGACCAAACTTAATCCCAACTCATAAACCAATCACTAAACTAACCGGTTTAAACACTGTAACAAAAACTGATACTGTACTGTCAAGATTACTGGTTGACTACAACATCAATGATACAATGTAATAGATCTAAAACTCACATACCATTTAACCAAAAAATTAAACCACTTTACTAACATCAGTAATAGCTCATTTCAGATCACTTTCGATCATCTAATCATATCTAAGTGTCTTTACCAGTTAATCATATTGACCATATCAAAACATATAACCTCAAAATCATTCACCACTTGACACAATGATTTTTGATGTGGAAACCCAAATGGGAAAAACCATGGTGGGGATGAATACCCACAAATATTCTGAACTCTTTTGAAGTTCGCCCTGTTAGGAGCGAAGCCTTGCTAGAAGCTTTACAAAAATGTCTTGTTAGGAACAGATCCGGTTAAGGACCACCCGGTTAAGGGATTGACTACAATACCTTGTTAGGAGTAACCTCGATAGAGGATTTCAAATCCAAGCTAATGGATCACCTGGTTAGAGGATTTAGACAACACCAAGCCTGTTAAAGCTTACCCGGTTAGGGGATTTAACTGTTGTAATGGTTAGAGAACAACAATGTTTTTGCTGATCTGATAATAGCACTATCTTGCTTAGTCAGATCCTTTTATGCTCCTATCTGCCTTCAAAACATTCTGCAAACACTCATTTTGGTTCGACAACAGTCTCACTACCACACTTAATAAAATTGCTAACACAATTACAAAACAACTCATCGACCTCATAAGCAAATACAATAGGTTGATAATACATCACAAAACCTAAGATCTCATAGAGATTACGAACATATTTGTTCAATCATGACCATTGGATTACATATCAATTAGTTGCACATTATTCAAGACAACTTCGAACACTCCTGGATCACTGCATATTGGATCCTGTAACTCATCACGCGGTTATCACTTCATGCTATGCATCTGCTCATTCCCAATATAAACAATTATCTTCACGTGCCAAAATCACTTTGAAACTCATCACGTGCATCATGCATATGTGGCATCTCCATCTTCGATCACCATTCGATCATAGATCAACATAACCGATTCACCAAGCTCCATCGGTTAGGGTTTGGCATATCAACTAGTTGGGGTTACAGGTTGATCGCTCTACTTCAAATACCAATATCGGTTTCCAACATTGCTTTACTACCGGTTGCATTACTGCATCACTACCTGTTGTAATAAAACTCCATTACCTTACTATTGACATCAATGATAACAATATACTTCATTAATGCAATCTTCATGCAATGCCAACAAGGGTATGAGGTAGATGAGAAAATATTGGAACTGTATGCTTAACATTTGTTAAGAAAACCGGTAGATTCCTCTGAGGAGAGATTCAAAACTTATGCTGAGAAGAGCTTAATATTGCACAAGCAATTCAAAAATCCAAAAATTTTCAGAGGAAAGTGAGAAAGGAAGTAGAGGCATATACTGAGAGCATAGGGATCACTAAGGAGACTGTCCGGGAAGCAAGGAAAAGAAATATCCTAACTGTAGAGTAGCTTGTTAAGAAGAAGGATAAACCGGAAGTCTCTACTCCCAAGCCAAAGAAAACAAGGAGCTATGCTCCCTCCTTCACCTCTCAAAAGCCTGCGCGCTCAACAAAACCCTAAGCCAAATAATCTAGTGGAATAGAAAAGAGGAAGAAAGTAAGATTTATGGTTGTGAAGGATGATGAGAAGACTGAGCTCGATGAAGAGGTAAAGGAAATAAAGAAAAAGGGAACTAAAGCCACAAAAGTTCCTAAGGACAAGCCCTTTGGTGGAGAAAAACAAAGCAAGAAGCCAAAAATAGATTCCAACCAATCCGGGATGTCAATCCAAGAGGTGGAAGAAGCATTAACAGTACAAGGTAATCTAAAGCCTCTTTCTGATTGTTATGACAAGTTTGATGATGATGGCAAAAGAACTCTAGAGGAAGCTATAATTAAATATTTGAACATCTATAGTAGGGAACTTATAGAAATAATGTCAGAGATTCCAAAAGGTTTATATGACATTTTGAAAATGAGAAGACAAATTGCTAAAGTTGAAGATGAAAGGCTAAAGGAATATGTAATAGTTAGCACATGTCCAGTAATAACAGTAGAGGAAATAAAAAGAATACTCAAGGAAGCCCATCAACATTTTAGAAGTAAAACTAAGATAAATAAGATTATGATTGGGCAAGTAGATGCGGTGATAAAGTGTTGGCATTATGTGAACTGGTATGAGGACATAATGACATTGTATGTTGTCATTGATGTCAATATGCTGAAGAGGTGAGAACTGGCATAACACTGTGAACCGACATTTATGCCAAAGTGAAGCGGTGTGCTTGTTCAAGGTGAACCGACATATGGTTATGGGAACCGACACATGGAAGCGTTGTATGACTACCGGTTGGTAGTCTCAACTTCAGGGTTTCCAGTTGAAGTGCTTCAAGCCTGCGTGGCTCAACCGGTGACATTGTGTGATGAGTTAGCATTGTAATGAAGAACAAATCATGTTGCCACGTCAGCCTTGTGCGCGTAAAGGATCTTGCATGAAGGAGATTGTTCCTATCTACCTCAGGAATGTGCGAAGTTTGTAAAACGGTGATAACGTGTGATGGGTTATCAGCTGCCATGAAATCAGTGAAAATGGACGATGGAGAATGTCTTGAGATTGGATCAAGACTGTTGTGATTAATGGAGTATTCTCAACAGTCAGGATTGAACCGTTTGAATTCCTTAACCTAACAGGTTTAGGGTTTAGGGTTTATGCTACCGACCTATTTGTTTTCCTATAAGGTCGATGTTGTGTCTCTTTCTGAGGTTGTTGGCAAAAGTTGTGTGTGTGTATCCAAGAGAAGGGATACGTAATTCTTGCCAGACCAAAAGGAGAGAAGTGATACCTGCAGAGTGTAAGTGCAGAAGGTGAAGCGGATCTGCATTAGCATTGAGTGTTGTTACCAGATCATTGTAATACCTCTTGATCTCTAACCACCTCAACAGTTGGAAAATCCCTTAACAGGGTAGCCTTAACCGGCTTGCTGTAAATCCTTTAACAGGGTAAATCAAAGCTATTGAGTTCAAAATCCTTTAGCTATTGAGTTCTTGAAATCCTCTAACAAGGTAACCTTTAACAGGGTTTAACCCTTAATCGGGTATTGTAGCCATCCCTTAACTGGGTGATCTTTTACAGGATCGGTTCCTAGTAGAACCTATTGTAATGTCTCTAACCAGACAAGGCTCCTAATAGAGCAAACTTCTAAAGAGTTCAAAAACAGCTTGTGGGTATTCATCCCCACCATGGTTTTTCCCAGTTGGGTTTCCACGTGAAAAATATTTGTGTCATGTGTGATGCTTTTATCTTGTGATGCTTTCCTATTGTCTATCAAGCATATGATGGTTCTGTGTTTTATGCCTGTCAATAAAACATGTTGAACTAGCTATTATTATGATCTAATGATAGATTACTTGTTTATGCATAAGGGTGAAATGGTAGTGTAGTCTTGAGTTGAGTGAAAAGCTAAGTGAGTAACCAGTTAATGCTTGTCACAATCATTCTTAGCTTTACTGGTTGCACTCTATTTCAAACCGATGTCACTGCTTGCCAGTCAGTTGAAGTGTCTACTGTCAAACCGGTTTAGGACTATATTTTTGTCTGTACTGATTCACCCCCCCTTCTCAGTACCGGGTTAGTACTATCCGTTCATCATTGAGTTATCATAAAGAATACTTAGACAATGCTAAAGCCAATTTTGGAAAGGAATCAATATGATGTTGTCTCGTTTGCTCCAGCATCACTAAAAGAATAGCGCAAAGATGCTCAAGTTGATGTAAGTGTTCCCTCTATTCCAGTAAAGGATGATGTAGTTAAAAATAAGCAGGGAGATAATGAGGATGATAATACACAAAATCCTCCAGACCAGCCCATGGATACAATGCCCTCTGTTGAGACTCAAGCTCCTGTTGTTGATGATGCAGGTCTTAAAGAGGTCAAGAAAAAAAAAGATACAACAGATAAAAGGGTTGGAGCAAGAGACGCTGCAGATGATGTGAAATATTTTCTTGAAAAAGATAAGCAAATTTTTGATGATCTGACATTGTCCCAAGGGCCAATTAACTTGGATGCTCTCTCTCCCATCTAGAAGCTAAAGCTAGAATCACTTACATAGCTAAGACAAGAGAGTAGATCTTAAAGTCTCACATAGAGGACAGTGAGCTTGTGAGTCTTGCATCCGGTATCCTGGAGAAAATAATGCCTACATTTCAAAAGGATACATATGATTCCCCTTCCAGCTAGCTGAAAAGTCTTATCAATTCAGTGAGTACTCATTTTGAGTCATTAGAGAAGTCAGCTGAGGTCAAGGTTCACAATAAATTTAATGCCAAGAGGTTCAGGACATTAAAGAGAATGAATGCAGATGATAGAATTATGTTGGATACCTGTGTCAAGAGCATTCAAGATACAATATCCGAAGGTGGTAATATATACAAGTCTTGTCTATCATTGTCAAAGTTCACTGAGGATATTGAGAAGAAGTCCAAGGAGCATGAAAAATAACTAGCTAGTATATCTCAGTCATTTGACCCTTTGTCAGTTTCTGTGAGTAGTCAAGAAGATCAAGTAATATCTTTACTTGACAAAATTGAGAGTTTGAGCCATGATAAGGAGAGGATTATTGGAAAAGTTGGTGAACTTTGGAGTCATATCACTCCCAAACTGGACACAATGCTCAGTGCATTGAAGGATGCTTAGGCCACCAGTGAACCATCAGATCTTAATTTAGCAAAGATGCAAGCACACCTATTCAATGGTCTCATATCTGTTCTAGAGTGTCTCAAGAAGGGCTAGGACAACCATTTGAATTCATTGAAAAACACTTTTGCAGATATCTTCAAGTTTTTGTAAGGCAGTAAGGTCTGTGTATATATGCAATTGTATATAGAATTTTGTGTAAATTTTTGGCATCTGGATCCCTAACTTTTCCATTGATGTTAAAGGGGGAGTGTAGGGTAGTGAAAAATGTTGTATTCATCTTAGGGGGAGCTCCATAATTTTGAGATTTTGAGTTTTGCAGTGTATATATGTTGGTACTGATTCCGACACAGTCATTTTTCACTGTGTTGCCATAAATGCCAAAGGGGGAGATTGTTGGAAAGAGACACTGCATAGGGTATCAGATGTTGTCATTGATGGAAACTCTAGTCAGAGATCCTATCTGCAGTTCATGATTTTTCTATACCACAAGTTGGAATGAAGATTGGGTTGTCCAATGAGTTAGAACAGTGCATCTGGCAAAATGTAGTATTTTGGTTGGAATTTCATTTCGGTTAAATATTTTGTGTTGTGGAGCTAAGGGAATCCTGATAGATGCATCTAGTACCTTATTCCAGAATATTAGCCCTTGGTGATGATTGTCGTGTGAGTTAGAAGATCCACTATACAGGTTTTTGGGTTGAACAGTGTGGTATGGTCGTCTTGGATAGTTGATTGTTGTGCGGAATTGATGGAGTAATTTTGGTGATTGTTTTTGTGATCGAGGATGTTGAGCCGACATCTAGGAAGTGTGTGGATAATTATTTTTGGTCCGCATATGCATTAGAGTTTGTATTGAGCCGACTATGTATGCACGTTTCATTATTTGTATAGTGTTCTTTTAGTCGACATGTAGAAGACCTAATTTCATGTTGTGGATAATAAGAACGTAGGATATGATCATTTTGAATATTGATGTGTTTGTGAAAAGTGTTTTTGATTGAGTTTGCACAGTTTCACGTGCGCAAGTGACGGATTTGTGCTCTAGAATATCACATAATAGTGGAATAGAGCAGTGTAGCAGAGCAGTGTGAGATTAAGAGTTTTGTGCTTAACCGGAACTGTACCTTGGCATTTGAAGATGTTGTTTTTCAGTTCAGACATTCCAATTATCTTTTGTAAAATATATTGTAAGACAGTGAGTCTTCCTAGGGTTGTAGCCCTTGATATTTTGAGCAATGAGATCTAGGTAGTGTGCCTGAATGCATGTGCATTCCCAATGTAATATTTTTATACTTCTGTAGAGTATATTTATATTGTCGGTCTCATCCCCACTATGGTTTTTCCATTGACTGGGTTTTCCACGTATAAAATATTGGTGTTATGGTGTTGTTGTTGATTACTTTGTGTTTCTGTATGTTTCTTTTGTTCATTTGCATTAAGTGGTTTAAAAACAAGTTAATAAAGTTAAAAATTGCAGAACACTGATTTAGCCCCCCTTGAGTGCTCCTTGATTCCAACAATTTATGCAATTAATTAATACATTTTAAAAGAAACAAATCTATTACATACATTAAGATTTCATATTTTTTCCATTCGTTTGGTAAAGAAAATGTTTGTATGCTCTTACTTTTGTTTTTGTTTTAATATAAACTAATAAGACCCTTGTTTCCAACTTATTTTCATATGTCCCCTTCTCACATTCTTTCTCCAAAAAAAGTTATTCTCATCTACAAAAAATACATTCTTAATCTTATATCTTTTTCTTGTCCTAAACCCCATTCATCAACCCCTTAGCCCACTTTGTCCATATGTAACATATTTTTTACGTTCCTTTTAACAAACAACAACCTAGTCATTTTTAAAGCATTTTTATTTTCCATCCAACCTCAAACCTTCATTTTGATACCCTAAACCTTACTACCCTTTAAACCTAGATATATCACCCTATACTTCATTTACCATATCATATGGATTCTCTATTTTATTCCTCTATCTTCTCTTCTCATGGTTGCAGTTCTTCACCTCATTCTTTATCTTTTTATTTGAATTTTAAAGTTTACTATTATATTTATTTGATAATGGCGATGTTTACAATAATACTTAATTTAAATACTATCTTAGGAATGACAAATTTTCTATGAAAAAATGATAATGTGCATGCTTTATCTTCTACTTTATCTTCTCATAGTTCTCTCACACCTTCTCTAGAACATGATGATTACTTGACTAAAGTGAATGGAAATTTGTAGCCATAATAAATTATTTTTACATGACCTCAAGATAGAGAAATAAACAACCAAGTATTCAAAATAAAAAAATGAAATATAATAGATGTAAAAACTATTAATATAACATCTTATACACCCTAGGAAAACCCCCATTAGAAAAAAATATAGCCTCCAAAAGCACCCACACACACAATATATTATCTCAAGGAAAAAATATTACAATGCACTTGTAGAGTCTCCATGCAATGATTCTAAAATATCAATATACCTAATTGCATCCCATGTAAAGAAGAAATGAAGAAACACATCCAAATCCATGATTCCCTTCCTCATATATGCAACCTACAAGAGATTATCATGCAAACTTAGCCATCAAGACAAATTTTATGTCATCCAACCTCAATAACTACTCATGCTATTACTTTTATAAATATCACAAAAACCACCAAGTGGTATTACATAAACCATGTTCCTGTTGGTATTTTGGTTATGTTGATATGGTTTTGTCATTGATGTCAACACCTATTAACACTTATCAACCCTGCCACTTTGAAGAATCGACAATGTTCACCGGCAAACAAGTGACTTATGCACAGTCACCAGTATCTGGTACACCGGCAGGATATAATGTTCACCGACACTTGGAATGATATGGAAAACACCTGGTTATGTTGAAGACATCGTTTGGACAATTTGTCTTGGATATTTGTTCATTGGTATATTCGTGTTTGCATATTTGCTCTTACTGACAAATAGGTCCAGGACAAGCACCGACAGGCTTATCTATTCTAGATCAACGTGACATGCTTTGGAGATGATTTATTATTGTTATAAATGCATCAAGCCGACATGTTGAATCGGTTATTGATTTACTTGTAAAATGTTTTATTTTAATATCTATTAGAGCCGACCTACTAAAATTGGTCTTAGGTTATGGTATAAATGTAAGATCTTATTTGTAAGATCAAGTGTGGAATGTGAAGGAAGAAATAATTTGGTATATGCGAAAATAAGCAAAGATTTACACGCAGATATCATTTGAAGGTTGAAGGCGGATTTTGTGAAGACAATCAGTACTACATCGGTACTGAATCCAGCATAGAAAGATTCTATTTTGAGCAGTACATCTTCATTGGATTTAACCATCCAATTGTAGTCAGTGTGACTCCTATTTGTGTTTGAGCAGTGAGCTCTAGGCGCTTGGCCTTTCTGCATGTGCAGAACCCATTTGTATACACATACTATCTGCAGTAGTATCATCTGATTGTGGGTAAGGTTTCCCACCGTGGTTTTTCCCCTTACAGGGTTTCCACGTACAAACATTGGTGTTATGTGTTGTGGATGTTATTGTCTTTCTATTTCATGCATTAATCTTTACTGATACTGCAATTAACTGATAAACTGTCTACCGACATAAAGTCTGATTGATTGGTATTAAGCATTAAGGTTGGTTAAGTTGTTTTGGTTTGAATTTATCTGACAACTGATTCAATGCCCCCCCCCCCCCCCCCCTCTCTGTTTTCTTCGGGACCTAACAGTTCCTCTAAACCATGAGCTAACAAAACCATGACCCCCAAATTAACTTTTGATACTAAGTTTTCCTAATATTAATTATTTTTCTAACATGGAATTAATGTATATCCCAATGTCACATACAACATACAAAGTTCCTCCAAGAATGTCTAACATGTGATGTACATGCATCCCTAGATTTCTTATATGTACCATAGTTAAATATGAATTCTATATTGTAAGCATTATGCAAGGTGTATGATACATCTTTTTCAAAATTTTCCCACTTTTTATATACATTACACAAGGGGTCAAAAGTAAATTCAAATGTGAAGGGAAAAATCCCTATGGCCAACATGTACCATCAAAATTTTAAAACACTCAATGTGATCCATCAAGATAATTACACTAAGAAACAAGGTGAGAACCATCTCAAACATGAATACTCTCATCCTTTGTAATTCCAATCCAAAAAAATAAGATCTAATCTAAAGAAACACAACACTAATTATCATATAAAAGCATAAGTCCTACATCAACTAAATATCCAAACATAAATACCAAATCCAATGGTAACAAATGGGCTTAAGTTGTGACCAATAATTAATCACAATAGCTAGAATAGAAATCATAACTAGTGCTAACATATTCAACTAATAATGCCTCAATATTAATGTACACTAATCATAATAGGCAGACCTTATGCCAACAACATATCTAAATCGATCCACAATCACATGTCCCTATTTATACACTCTCCTACATAAATAAGTCATGAAGACTCTCAACACCATAGTATAATGAGAACATACAACAAATGTTACATATACTACCTAGAACTTCCACTACATGGGTGATGCCAAATATGAAAATAATCAAGATATCTAAATATTAGAAAATGTCATCAATGCCATCTAATACCAAGGAAAATCCATAATAATATGCAAACCTACAAACTAAATTGCTACAACACAATCCTCACTATTAGTATCCATATCTATCCCTAGTTCTCCATATCATAGAAGATAAAGATTAAAGAGTCTCCATGCTATTACCCAAAAGTAAATAATGAATTATAAGAGAAGAAACAACTACAAACATAGTGATCATAATGGATCCATGCAAATCAACTCCAGTGTCACGTGAACCCAAACATCCAAGAAGACACACTAAGAGAGAACCTACAAATAAAAACATATAGCACGACCTTCTACAAATACAAGTCTTTAAGTGCTAAAGTTCTAACAAGTAAGATATTCTTCATAAAACCCCAAATAGAAAAGCTTCTTCAACATCCAACCATTCAACCTCAAGGTAAAACATGTAATATATATCAAAAGATTAACTAGGATTTAAGGATATCAAACCAAAGAGAGATCAAACTAAAAGGTCCATTCACAAAACTAAGGGAATATGCCTTATTTAACCATCTTCTACACTCCTCAAATAAGACTTCTAGAACTAGAATCCATTTCTCAAGACTCATTCCCATGATAATACAAAGGAAAAATAAACCATTCCAAGCAGTCCTCTAATAAGCCCTCCAAAACTAACATCCATAGCTCAAGACTTGAATTCCCATGATAAAATGAAGCATGAAATAAAATGCATCTAAAAGAAAAGTGGGATATAACTATAAGATTTTTAATTGCCAGGAGAGTTGGGAACATGATTAATCCTCTAGGATACATACAACCACACCCTCTCAAAGAAAAATCTCAATATTTCCATGTTGAACTCACGTCCAACCTAGGTGTAGGATTCTCAATATTCCTATTGAAACTTGATGAAAGAGTAACTATCGCAACACATGATCTCCAAGAGAAAAATATCTCTCCAAAAATAAGAGATCTCTAGCCTCACTTAAATTGGAGATAAAAAATTCATCATCTTATGCCAACCAAACTCCAATACAACACTGTAATAACCGAAATCTCACAATCAACATGCTCACACAACTCATTAATAGAACGATAACAAATCACAACCAACCTCAACAACTACTCATGTTTTATTTTATAGAAACAAGCTTTCACAAAACCACTAGATGATATTACATAAGCTACTCATTCAAACCATGAGCTTACACAACCATGACCCACACATTAATTTTTAGCACACTGTTTTCCCCATGTGATACCCACATTAAATATTTACCTCAATGTCACATACAACATACAAAGTGTCTCCAAGAATTTCTAACCCATGTGATGCATGCATCCATAGATTCTCTAGATGTACAACACAAATAACTATTAAATATATATCATAATCATTATGCAAGGTGTGCAAGACACTTTTCCCAATATAAATGGTGAACATGCATATGATTTTTTCCTATTTTCTCATATTTTCCTCTAATACTAGTGCACCCTCTATAATATGTGATAATGATTCTCCTAGTTTACCTTCTTTTGATTCCTATATTTCATATCGTTATAAAAAAACAGTTACAAGAATTGTCAAGACTAGCCTAAACTTAGTGAGTGACCCTTGACGAGTCTAGGAGACTTGACTACTGAGTACTCACTAGACTCGTTGAGTCTAGAAAAGTCTAGCAAGGTAGACTTGCCATTTTAGTTACCATTTAGAAAAATAACTTACAAAATTTCAATTCTTGTTTGGTTTATGACATGCTCATCTAGGATTTATGGAAAAATATGAAAATTATGTGCGCCATGAAGGTCTTCATTGGTTTTGAAGGTCTTCATTTGGGCTTTACATCAATTGCTCTATCCCTTGACCCCACCCTATATTATGACAAGGAACATGCACCCTCAAACCCTGAGAGGGGCGCTTCCCCCAAACCCTCGCAAGGGACAGTGCCTCTTGACCCAATTGGGAGTGTTGCCTGCAAACCTTTGTGAGGGGAATTGCCCCTTGACCTTGCTGGAATGTTGCCACCAAAATCCCATCAAACTATAAGTCTAGAAGCAAGTAATAGGCCAATGATGAACCATGATCATAAAATCTGCAAACTACATATCTCATATTGGAAATCTCTACATTTTCATGCTCAAAGCTACAATCAAGAATTATCCCATTTCATACATTGGCAACTTGTTTAGTATATAAGGAATGCCATAGGAAAAGTTGGCATGCTACAACCATTGTGCTACTAAATACAAGTTATAGCATAGTTGGCAAGAAATGTCATTTTCATAATGCAAAAAAATATCAATCATTCCTTGCACATACAACTCATAGAACAATCCCACCTATTAGAATCGTAACTAATGTCAAACTAGAACATAACCATTTATCTTTTTACTTAACCATTCCTCTTTGTTAATGAGATTGACAACAAAACATGTAGTCTTTAAGGCTCCAACAAAACTTTAATAATTAATCCCTCACTTGAATATACACACCAATTATTGAGACACAAGAAAATAAAATGGCTACATCATCATCTAGGACCTATCTTAAATGCTAGTGTATAAGTTGCCATGATGGTGGGATGAGTAATATAGGCTCCTTAGAGACAAAATTATATGTTTGATTTTGATATTTTTTTTGATGCCATGGATTTAATATTTTATGAGCTTTGTATGTTTTTGACAATATTTATATATCTAAAATGTGTTATTTCCTTTAGCTAAAATTTGTGTTTATACTTATGCAATCAATGTATACTTGTATATGTGATCAAAGTAGCTTCTATTTGATGAGGTTATTGTGTCTTTGGGGTTTATTTGTTAAAGGATGCATGAAACAAGTTTCAAATCATTAAAAAATCTTTGAATTTCTTGGGTTTTTCAATTTGCTCTCAAGCCACTGCCAAGTCTACGCCGAGTCCAAATTTGAGTAAAAAATCAACTTCCTGAGTCTAAGGCGAACTCGAGTCTTGTGACTATGGCTAAAAATAAATAAGATATTTCAAGAAATAGTATATTAGATGCGTGAACTCTTTAATATAGATTGACATCCTTCTCCTTCTACTTATTATGTTTATAATTCTTTGATTTCACCCACCTTTTCGAATGATGAAGAGCTTATGTTACTTGTACAATCTTTCCTTGCTTCTATGCCTAGTTTCATTATAATGAAAACAATCTTTCTTCCTTCCCTAGTATTTTAAAAGAAAATGCACTTAAATGTTTTAATTCCTCCATTGGGATTTTGACTTCCTTCTATCATTTAATGAATTTTTTATTGCCCACTTTTGATTATATGAATCTCTTTCTCTTGTGACAAAGCTTAACCATTTTTCTTTTTCTTCATGCAACCACCATGCCATTAAAAAAATGGTTAAAGGTTCTCATCAAGCATTGATCAAAATCTCTAAACCACTATTTTCTTCCCTTCTTTCTCATATTCAACTACATATTGCCCAACATTTTTTTTTGTACTCCTAAAATCTCACTTGTAAAATTACTATATGTGTAGTGACCATACCTCCTTCTTGATTGATTCCAATAATAAATATAATATGTGGTCTCCCCTCTTCTCTGACTTCTCTTTGCCTCTTCTCTTTCTTTCATGATCTCACCATATACTTCTCCCACATCAATTACCATGAAGTTAGCTATACACATCAAACTTGAAATAACAAGAAATCCTTATCGACTTTAACTCCTCTTTGTTCTCTACCATTGACCTCCTCTCTTGCCCTTCACACCTCTAAAATCCCAAAGTATATGATTTTGTTGAACAATTAAAAACTATAATAGACAAGATCTTCCTCCAAGACTTCATTCAAACTTCTCCTACATAGTTTGATGTCCTTTCTAAATCCTTACAAGACATCTCTTCTCCTTCTATTACACTATCTATTAAAGTTTCTTCTCTAATGAGCTCTCCTCCTCCGAATGAGAATATTGCTACCTTCTCTTCCACAAAACTTCCTCTCACTTTTGTAATCTGACAGAACCTTTCACTTTACATATTATTGACTACCATATTTAATAGAAACAAAATGTGCCCTAGTAAATAATATTCCTAGCCTCAATATTTGTAGAGATTAGAACCACAATTATATAAGACACTAGCACACCAAAAGTGATGTGACCTTTTACAATGGTGTTTTGTTGACACATAAATTGAAGACAAAAAAGTAGAAGTCATGTAGATCCTAAAATCAAATTTAGGTATTCTATCCAACATATTTCATAATCAAACTAAAACATGAAATAACCTCAACCATAAAAACGATCATACTTTTTGTAACTCTAATCTCTTTTCTCCAAACAACCTTCCCTTATTTAATTTAAAATATGGAAACTTTTTAAATGCTTTAGAATATTGTTAAATTTGAGAATCAAGAACACTAATGATAAAACGATAAATAGAAAACACTTATCTGCTTTATCTTTATAGATAGAGACATATCTCTAAAAAAACAAAAAAAAAAAGATAATAAAGTAATTAACTGCCTTTTTCAATTGTTAGGAATGGCTATCTCAAAACATTATAAAAAAGATAATAAAGTAATTAGCTGCCTTTTTCAATTGTTGGAAATGGCTAACTTTTTCCCACTCTATTGGCCAAGAGCTGTTCAGCCATCATTATTCCAGCTTATTTTAAAAAAAAATAAAATGAATTTTTATATTTTGTGGTTTGTGTATATTGTAATAGAACAATTGATAGCTATAATTCTAGGGAGGAGGTTCTTAATTCAAATTATTGTATTCATCAGTGTTTCTGATCCAGTCTTTAGCATATAATCTTTTGGGTAAAACTGTATGAGTTTATTTTATTGATGTATTATAGAATGTGATTCAAAACATTGTAAGAGTTTATTTTATTGATGTATTACAGAATGTGATTCAAAACATCCATGAAATAAACTGATACAGTTTTACCCAAAAGCAAGATTATATGCTGTGAAAAGCTATTTCAATTTAATTAAATTATTGTTTACTTTGAGCTCAATTCTCAAACATGTAATTCTTCTAAGTCAATTCTTCAAAAGTTCAGACAAAATCTATCTAACTCAATTGACAACAGAGACGTGATACATAAGTAAGTGGCCTGCACAAATATTTACCAGAACTAGCAAATTTAACCAGAGGAGGTAAATGCCAACTTGTCTTAAGCGACAAGATTCCTTCACATATTCTAAAAATGCATTAAAAACACATTTTGGAGCTTAAAATAATGGTCTTCCACAATTCATGGTTATCCCTGTTTTAGAAGGGCCATCCATGGAGGATATGATGCATTCCATATTATCTACCAAATAACGATTGCCCATCTTTATAACCTCGCATTCATTACAGATATACTGAAGCACCTAGAACTGCAGAAATCTTAAGGTTTAGCACAGTTTTAAGACATGGGTGCTGCTAACATAGTTGAATTAGTGAACAGATACAAACCCCACCTTGCCATGATTGCAATACAGTTTGATTATGCTGGAATGTACATCATAACAAGTGCAGCTCTATCCAATGGGATGAACCAGTTTGTCTTTGTAGTTTACAGGCATTTGATTGCCACACTGGTGATAAGTCCCTTTGCATATTTTCTCGAGAGGTATGGTCCATTACAAGGTGATTTGAACAGTCATAATAAGTTAGGGGCATAGCTGCATGTATATGGATCAGAAATGCTAGTTGTTTTATATATGCAACATCCCAAGTTTTGCAAAGAGTGTCTCTGTAATTTTACTTTTTATAGCTAAGTTCTAATACCCATTTGCCATGACAATTGCCCACCATGAAGCTTGAAGCCCTTAGGTCTAAGAAACATGGGTACTGTACATAGGAGCCATACAATCCATGCGAATATTTATTTATTATTTTTGGATTTGATTGTATTTGAGAATTTTGACATTAATGTTTTGAATTCAGTTTTTTCAAAGTTTTTCATCTTGATGATGGGTTTTGGAGTGTGATTTGAAATGATGATGTCAAAAATCTCAAACACAATCAAACCCAGAAGTAATAAATGAATATTTGCATAGATTAATTTTCATGTCTGATATGATGATGAAGAGGTCTTATTAGATTTATGGGTGATGAAGAGGATAAAGGTAGGTGTTTGGTTTTCTTATTAGATTTATGGGATTAATCAATTTGAGTAAAGAAAATAGTTTAATTTTTCTTCTCTTTTGTAACTATTCCGTTGATGCAGGGAAAAGAGGCCTCCAATGACTTTACCTGTTTTCTGCAGAATTTTTCTCCTTGCTCTATGTGGGTAAGCATGACCGTTTCATGCATTTTGATGAAGTTCCAGGTTCCCTACAAATTTATTTAGGCCTAATGGATTCGGCTTTGCTTTTGCAGGATTACCATCAATCAGAATGTTTACTTTGCAGGGCTGCATTACACTTCTCCCACATTTACATCAGCCATGAACAACCTCGTTCCAGTGGTAACATTTCTGATGGCTATTACTTTCAGGTAAATAATTCATGCTTAATAAAGCTTTTGGGTCCTAAGGAATTCATGTTTACTTCAATCATAGATTTGTATGATGACCCAATTCCTGCCTAACTGTTTGTTTTCCTCACTCATCTTTCTCCAGACTAGAGTCTCTCAACATTACTTCAATGGGAGGGCAAGCAAAAATTACTGGAACTTTAATCAGCTTCTGTGGTGCAACCATCATGACACTGTACAAAGGGCCTCCTGTGTCCAGTCTGTTTTCTTCAACCCATCTTGGGTGGAATAGCTTATTTCAAATCCCATATCTTGTATCAGAGAATATGAAAGTTGGCCCTCTGCTTCTTCTAGGGAGCTGTGTTCTTTGGTCCTCATGGATTATCATGCAGGTACCGATTCTAAACTTTATCCATAGCTATTCTCATATATACTTAATATGCACATTTTTTTTGGAATCTGGCCTTAAACTCAAATCTTGTCATCTAAGACATTCAGTCTTCTTTTCATCTTCAATTCCCCTAAAATTGGTTGTCCCATTATACTTAGCTGTTAACTAAAATGGCATTTTTTCCAATGTTTTTTTGGCTGAGCTTCAGGCAGAGACTGCAAGGCTGTATCCAGCACAAATGTCACTCACAGCATTAATGTGTTTTCTGGCAACAATACAGTCCACCATTGCCACACTCATCTTTGAGCATGATCCTGCAGTTTGGAAAGTAGAATGGAATCTTGAACTCCTTAGTGTAACTTACACTGTAAGTCCATGAAGACAAAACTCCTGCTTTTCTTATAACAGTGCCATGTACAATTCAGTTAGTCATCTAGTAGATATATATGGTGTGCTCTTGATCAGAACAGCTGTCAAACAACTTTTGTTCTTGCAGGGGATTGTATGCTCAGGGATAACATTCTATTTATCCGCTTGGGTCATTCACAAGAAAGGCCCTGTCTTTATGTCAATGTTCAATCCTCTGGTGACTGTTATTGTTGCACTGCTTGGAGCCATAATTCTCCATGAAAGTCTTCATGTGGGAAGGTTTGTATGTTATAAATTTTCTTGGAGCACTATTAGGTTATAGCTTGATTGAATTGAAGATTTCCTGCCGTAGTAATAAACACACACAACTATCGAAATGATTATCTAGTCTTCAGGATGCATCATCAATGTGGATTGTTTGTAACCCGTTCACTATACCATCGCCTCAAACAATCCTTATTAGTGAAAAATCAAAATTTCAATTATGTAACATCTAGCCATAGATACTATGATACATACCATGATACATCCTGAAGGCTGAATAGCCATTTCTCAAAACTATCAAGCCATTTGACTGATGTTTGTTATGTGCATGCATGCTTGCAGTGTTGGTGGGGCAGTGCTCATTGTGGGTGGCTTGTACTGTCTGCTATGGGGCAAGGGACAGGACATGGACGAGAAAAAGGTGAAAGCTAAGGGAAAGGAAGCACTTGGGGCCACCCACACTGAAGAAGTTCAGTCTAAGATAAGTTCTAAATGTATTGACATTGAAGAGCCTTTGCTAGGTACAAGCAAAGGTTCTATTGATCAGACTTGAAAATCTTGTCTCATTGGTACCTACTATTTGGAGTATTCTGCCAAGAGAACGGATTAGATTTGGTGGAGGACAAGATTCTTTTGTGAGGTTAGAAGGAGGGATTGTCCTTCCTGTATTGTCATGGGGAAGATGCCATTGGCTTGCCAAGTAGCGTTCAGAATATGATGAAATGGTCATATGGTACAGGTCACAAGGCATTTATGGTATAAATAAAAAGCTTCAGATGTGCTGCAGTGTGTTTTGCTTTATTCCTCTTGCCGGCATCATTTCTTTAATTTCAAAGAGACGAGAATTTATTATATTTGTTTGACTGTTCCTATGGATTAAGAGTCCCAATCTCTTAGATTTCTGGATAAGAAGGCTCTGTTTTTTTTTAAGATAGCGCAGTTTAGAATCTTTCAGAATGAGGCAACTATCTCCAGACTTGTCCCATTCGTAATTTCCGTGAGTTTGTGGGAATTGGGGATGGCATAAAGTCTTCAAATTGACTCACGATTTGCACTCCACCACTCTTGTATTTTTTTAATTATATTTTAAATAGTTTCAATTATATTTCTAAATAACTTAGATTTATATCTCTAATAATAACTTTTAGATAGATGTAAGGTCAAGAGGAAACTTGCAAATGAGAGTCTATTTTTCCTTCTTTTAAGTGCTAAGGCTAGTCATCCCCGCCTTCATTCTACTAGAAGGTTTTAGTTGAAGATGGGATTCAAACCATCTTGAGTGCCTTTGTTGGTTCTTATTGTTCCCTTGGTCTTTTGAGGGTTTTGTATTTCTTTTAGTGTCTAGTTTCTTGTTCTATTGTTTTCTTGTCTCATGCCTTGTGAGATTTGTCTTATTTGCATGCGCGCGCACACACGCTATTGTATTCCACCTCTTGCTTCTTTTATTAAACACTTGTATATTATGTGGACAAGTGTTTTATAAATGAAGCTAGGAGTGGAGTATACGGCATTGAGTTTGTTAAAAAAAAAATCTTATCTTTTATTTTTAAATTTGACAATCATTTACCTCTAAAAGTATTTATATTTAATAACGAGTATAATATTTAATTAATAAAGATACCTTAAATATCTTTTGTTTTTTTGATAGATGTGTATAAGAAATACCATCTTGGATTTTTTGTATCTATAGTTTTAATAATTTGTTTACTTTATATCTTTGTACCTTAAATACATAGCCATAAATACTTGTTTGGTGAAACTGCCACCAAGTTAAAAATATTATGTTGCACTGATAAATTAGTTTAGAAGTAAAACAAAATAATATTGCATTTTTTTATTATCAATCTAATGATTTAAATTAATAAATCTCTTATTTAAAAAATAGTTAAACATACAAAGTAAAGAAAATATATTATTTTCATTTAATTTTATCAAAATTAGAAAATAGCTTTTAAAGTAATTGAAAAAGTTATGTATTTTAACAATCAAAATAAATAATAAAATAGTTTATTTTCATAAAATTTTGGCATTGTTCATACGACTATGTACTTAAAATATGGAATAAACAATTTAATTAAATTATAGATAAAATATATCTTTTAAATAAATCTATCTAAAAACACCAAACACAAAGGGATATATCTTCAAGCCTTTTAAATAGGTATATTTAAGATATCTATATTGATTTACTATTTTATTTACTAAATTGAATAATTATTTTTTATTTTTTTGTTAAAAGACATAGTGATTTATTAAAATTATTATTATTATGATAAACAAATGTCTTTATTACTAAGTAAAAGACAACATTATAGATATTCACAACCAAAGGTGAGTAAAAAACAGTCACACCCTTAAAAGCCCAAACATGGAATAACCTATAACAACAAAAGCAAACAAGTTGCAAAGCATCAAGAACAAGAGAAATAGTCAAAGGAGGGAGGACAAGGTCCCTTATCTTGCCTCATACTTTAGTAGGGTTTCTAGTGACATTGGGGGTTCTCATCTACCATTGTCATCTTCATGCCTTTCTTCTATGTTAGGCAGTAAGCCTAATAAGAAGGTTATATAGCAAGATTAAGGTAATATGTAATCATTGTCTTATGTTATGACTGGTAGCTTAGTGCCCCTTTAGATAGTTGTTTGTAGTGTCTAATAAAACCTTCTTTGTAGAAAGTGTTAAAATTTATGTTCATTTTGCTAGACCAATCTTATGTGTAGCCCTTTTGGGATATTCAAGGTTTCTTTGATTGTACTTGCAAAAAAAAAGAAGGTTTGTTTGATTGTGATGTTCTCTCCATGTTGCTTAAGCCAATAAAAAAATGTAGACACCAAAATAAAGCTACCACCTTCATACCAACATAATCCACTAGTACACATTATCAAATGACCACCTATTTATCATCTAGGATTCCTAATACCCATTAATTTAATTAATCAAGTCTTAGATATTTAATCAAACTATGATACCATTATCCATTAATTTAATAAAAATATTATCTATTTATTTATCCATTAATTATTTACCTTTTATTCATATTTTTCCATATTATTTTGTTAGTCCCAACCGGTGCTGAGAGGGGAGGGGTGAATCAACACTTTATCAATTTTTCACAATTAAAACTTTTAACTCAAATCCACACTTAATATTCATCAATATACTTAATTACTGCAGAAGAATATGCATGCATGAAAAGATATATTGTGACACCAAGATTTATCTCGTGGAAACCCAAATGGGAGAAAACCACGGTGTGAGTAGGAACTCACAAAATTTGTACTCTTCTGGAGTATGCCTGATGAAGAGCCATCCTTGTTAGGAGATTACAAAGACACTATTAGGTGCCACCTAGTTAAGCGATTTTGTCTAAGCCCTGTTAGTGCCTTTACCCTGTTAAAGGTGGCCTGATTAAAGGACTTAAGAACATCAATTAAGATGTCACCCGGTTAAGGGATTTTACAAAGGGACTTGTTAAAGTCTACCCGGTTAAGGGATTTAAGTTGTAATGGTTAGAAAGCAACAAAAGGATGATCTGCTGAATTAGCTACTGATAGCTTGATCAAATTACAAAGAGAATCACACTCTATCCACACCGGTTGTGTCTGCTCTGCACAACACCAGTTTTCTGCTTACACCTTCGACTCTGCACTCTGTCGGTCCTCTGACCTTTGAATTTGCACTTTGTCGGTCCTCTGTCCCTCGACTCTGCACTCTGTTGGTCCTCTGTCCCTCGAATCTGCACTCTACTGGTCTACCTCATACACTCTATTGGCATATGTGTAGAGTTTGATGACATGCTGGGATTGTATGTTGTCATTGATGTCAATATGTTGAAGTATGAACCGGTATATTGAAGTAAGCAAACTGGCAAGTGAACCGGTATATGCAAAAAGTGAACCGATATGTTGGAGTGTGAACCGGTATATGCAAAGTTTGTATCGAGGTTTCATTTGATATGACTACCGGTTGGTAGTCTCAGCTTCAGGGTTTTTGGTTGATGCATTCCAAGTCTGTGTGATTTGACCGACGACATCCTGTGATGAGTTAGCATTGAAATGAATATTAGATCGCGTTGCCACGTCAACCTTGTGCGCGTGAAGGATCTCCTTGAGGATCTTGCATGAAGAAGATTGATTCTATCTACCTCATAAATGTGCAAAATCTTAGTAAACGGTGGGGAGCGCGTGATGGGTTATCAGCTTCTAGAAGCGGTGAAGAACTAACGATGGAGAACATCTTGAGATTTGTTCAAGATTGCTTTACCCTATGTAATATGTTTAAACGACCAGGATTGGACCGACTTTATTGTTAACCTAGATGCTTAGGGTTTTAGGTTTTGGCCACTGACTTAATTATTGTCTATAAGGTCGATGATGATTTTTATTTGAAGTTGTTGGCAAATGAATGTATGTGAGGTGATTCTTGCCAGACCTAAGGAGTAAGTAGAGATCTACAGAATGTGGTTGCAGATGTAAAGAAACTGAAGAGGATCTGCCTTGGCATTAAGTGTTGTTATCAGATCAGTGTATTACCTGTTGACTTCTAACCATTTTAGCAGATGGAAAATCCCTTTACCGGGTAGCTTTAACAAGCTTTTTGTAAATCCTTTAACAGGGTGACTCAAAATCATTGAGTTTTTTAAAACCTCTTACAAGGTAACCTTTAACAGTGTTTTAACCTCTAACTAGGTATTTAGCCATCCCTTAACCGGGTGATCCCTAGCAGGATCGGTTCCTAGCAGAACCTATTGTAAAGTCTTTAACCGGACTAGGCTCCTAACAGAGTGGACTTCAGAAGAGTTCAAGAACAGCTTGTGGGTATTCATCCCCATCGTGGTTTTTCCCAATTGGGTTTCCATGTGAAAAATCAATGTGCTATGTGTGATTCTTTTTCATGTGATGTTTTAGTGTTTTCTGTTAAGCGGTAATGCAAGCTGATCCAATGGTCATTGTATTTTTGATGTATTACTTGCTTAAGAATATGGGTGAAGTTGAGATGAGATAATAGGTTTTGAGAAGATCTAGATGTTACCAGTTTATGTCTTTTACAGTCATACTGTGTTTTACTGGTAGTGCCTTGATTTAGATTGGTGATATTGTTTACCAGTTTGTGCAATCTTTGCAGTTTAAATTGTTGAAGAAGTTTTTGTCCATACTAATTCACCCCCCCTCTCAGTATCTGTTGGGTGTTTACTATTCATCATTATTCATCACACTCTCTGCTCTACTAAATCTTTTTAGCACTTCCTCTCACTCTACTCTTCACTTTGGATCGCCTTCTACAGGATCTGCTTTTTGCAAATTTTACGATCAAGAATTTTGGATGAACTCAAATATACTTTATACATTTTGTGTCGTCACCTTCAGGTATTTCCTCAATCAAAGCAATCACAGATTTCAAAAGATTTCAAATTCAAAATCTCCCGCTCTTTCTCTGCGTGCCCTACAACAATTCCGTCAACTATTCAACTAATTCTGCCACTGCATCCCCCATAAATAGTGACTTTTGGGTCGAGTTCACTCAATTAAGAGTGAACCAGAAAATCCGCAAATAATCATGGTTTGACTGCATGATAACTGAAGTTGACTTCACCAACTTTTAGTTTGGTGTAGACACAATCTCACCAACTCACCTTTTGCCACCTCAACTGAATGACCGATCACCGCTCCGAGATTTATGGTGATCACCTATCTTCCTTCTGCCTTACCGGTGTACCGGTATACCACCGTACTCTATATTACCAGTTCATCCTTTGATTGCCGATTTGTTGTGCTAGCATCAAGTCTCTTTCCTTGTTTGCTAATGAGGTTCCAGTTTGCATACAACCTCAAGTCTTCTTGCATGAGTCACCTTTTATGACTTCATCATCATCAGAATGTCTGATCTTCTTGAGTGACATAATGGTTGGCTTAGTCTGTCTTCCCTTGAGCTGATTGAACTTTGGTCATCTGTTTCTAATGCTATTTCCATGTGTTTACAAGTCATTACCTTTTCTACTGAAATACACCACTCCACCAATACCACTTCATTGGTTAGTGTTAGACATCAATGACAAATCTTAGCTCATATACTGGTTCTCTGGATTGACCGATTTTGTTAATGCCAACAATCTCCCCCTTTGGCATTGATGGCAACACTTCAGAATCTGTCTCATCAGTTGCATGTACTTTCTTCATTTCTCTACCAGTCATTACTTTTTCTCTAAGTAATGAATATCTCCCCCTAACACTGGTAATACTCCATTTCAGCAACTTCAACTCAATCCTCAATCACTACGTACCAATGCTCAAACACTATAATCATATCTCCCCCTTTGACAACAATGCCAAAGATTCATTTTAGTACACTTACAAGACTGCTCCTCCTAACCAGAGTAGTCCACACTTATCAATCTAGTCTTAATTTTTTTGTGGAATCATACCAGATTGATATAGAGCCCCTTTTGCTTACTTTACTGCAGGTAGGGGCATCACCCCCAGTTTACCTCAGAGATATTCAAAGGTATCCTTCTGTAGTGGCTTGGTGAAGATATCAACCACTTGCTCTTTTGTTGTTATATACTCCAACATCACTTCCTTTTCTTGAACTTGTTCCCTTAGATAGTGATATTTGATGGCTATATGCTTTGTCTTAGAATGCATCACCGGATTCTTGGATATGTTAATGGCACTGGTGTTGTCACAATGAATCACTACCGGTCCAATCACCTTTTCTTGGATACCTTCCAACAATTGCTTGATCCAAACTATCTGTGTGCAGTTGATTGTAGCAGCTACATACTCATCCTCAACTGTGGATTGAGATATGCAGTTTTGTTTCTTGCTTGTCCAAGATACAATCCTATCTCCAAGAAAGAATGCACCTCCACTAGTTCTCTTTCTGTCATCAATGTTCCTTGCCCAATCTGAATCAGTGAAGACACTCAAGATGACGTCTCCCTTATATGGATACCAGAGACCATACTCATCAGTCCCCTTGAGGTATCTAAATATTCTCTTAACTACCAACATGTGAGTCTCTTTCAGGTTTGAAGAAAATCTGGCAACCAAGCCAATATCTTGTTCTATGTCCGGTCTGCTGTGTACTGCATACTGCAGCTTACCGATCATGGACTGGTAAAGTGTCTCATCCACTTCATGAGCCTCATCATATTTAGAGAGATTGCAATATGTAACCATTGGAGTTCCAATAGGTTTGCATTCTTCCATTCCAAAAGTTTTCAGACTTTCTCTTATGTACTTGGTTTGACTAATGAAGATGCCATTCGTTAGCTGTGAGACTAGCAGACCAATAATTTTTTTTATCTCGCCAATCATGGACATCTCAAATTCTCGCTTCATTTGTTCTACAAAACATCTGCTCAGCTCATCCTCTCCTCCAAAGATGATGTCATCTACAAAGATCTCAACAATTAGATGTTTTCTTTCAACTCCACTCTTTAGATACAGGTTACTATTATCACTGGTTCTTTTGAACCCTATGCTTAGTAGATATGAGTGCAACCACTCATACCAAGCTCTTGGTGCTTGTTTTAGCCCATATAGAGCCTTTTGCAATCTGCATACCATATTTATTCCATCTTCAGATGCAAACCCTTCCGGTTGCTCTATGTATACTTCTTCCTCTAACACACCATTTAAGAATGCTGATTTGACATCCATTTGGTAAACTTTGAAATTTTTGTAAGCAACATAGGCCAGCAAAATTCTGACCCCTTCTAGCCTAGCCACCGGTGCGAAGGTTTCTCCATAGTCCAAACCTCCTTCCTGAACATAGCCCTTGTAGACTAATCTTGCTTTGTTTCTTATCACTTTACCGGTTTCGTCCATTTTGTTTCTAAACACCCATTTAGTGCCTATCACATTTTTGTTTTCCGGTCTGGGCACTAGAGTCCATGTTTCATTTTTCTCAATTTGCTCCAGTTCTTGTTCCATGGCTTTGACCCAGTCATCATCTTTTAGAGCCTCCTTTTCTATTTTGGGATCAATTATGGAGAGCATACATACATTCTCTTTTTCTCTTCTTCTGGTTTCTACTCCTACATCTTTGTCACCAATGATATTTTCTACAGAGTGATTGTTTCTAACATACTTTGCTAACACCGGTTCATTTCTTGGAGCTTCTTCTACCAGTTGTACAGGTTCTACTTCACAAGCTTCTTCATTTGCCACTTCAACATGATCCTCTTCAGCAGGTTCCACCGGTACAGTGTACTCGAACCCTTTATAGTCCTCTACTTCACTCTTGCTATCTTGTTCATTTTTCTCAGAGTACTCATCTACTCTGACATTTGCACTTTCCACAATCATGCCGGTCCTTTTGTTCAAACACCGGTATGCCTTACTCTTTGTGGAGTAACCCAAGAAGGTTCCTTCATCACTCTTGGGATCAAATTTTCCAGAGTACTCATCCCTCTTGATATAGCACCTGCTTCCAAATACTTTGAAATAACAGACATTAGGTGAGTATCCACACCATAATTCATAGGGAGTTTTATTTGTCCCTTTCTTTACCTGTATCTGGTTCAAGGTGTATATAGCAATGCTTACTGCTTCTCTCCAGAAAATATGTGGAATGTCCTTTTGTATCATCAGAGTCCTTGCACAATCAATAAGAGTTTTGTTTCTTCTTTCAGCAACCCTATTCTGCTGAGGTGTTCCTGGGTGCAGACATTTATCTCATAATCCCCTGTTCCTCATAGTAATTCATGAACACTTGAGAGGTGAACTCTCGTCCTCTATTTGATCTCAGACACTTTATATTATTACCAGTTCCTCTCTCTACTCGAGCCTTAAACACTTTAAACATGTGAAAGACTTCAGATTTTTCCTTCAAGAATACAACCCACATCGTTCTTGAGAAGTCATCCACAAACAACATAAAATACCGGTCTCCATAGAAATTCTTGGTTCTCATAGGACCACATAGGTATGTATGAACTAAGTCCAGCACATTTTTAGATGAAAAGGATTTGTTGCTGAAACTAGACCCGGTCAACTTTCCTAGTTGACACTCTTTGCATATAGCATTTTCAGGTTTCACTATATTAGGCATACCTCTGACAGACTTTGTCTTACTGACTTTTTCTATGCTATCAAAGTTAACATGAAATAGTCTTTTGTGCCACAACCATCTGTCTTCTACCTTAGCCATTAGACAACTACCTATGGTAGGTGAAACAGATTGCCTCTTGACTGTTCACCGATAACAATCAGACTTTTTGATTTGTCATTTATTTTACATATTCCTTCATTGAATTCTAACTGGTAATCCTTAGTGTTAAGTTGTGAAACACTTAATAGACTATATTTTAGCCCTTCTACCCAATAGACATCTTCATAATTTGTTTTATCATTCAGGGCTATAGATCCCTTACCTTTTATTGCACAAGGAGCATCATTTCCGAATCTCACAGTTCCTCCATTGCAATCCTCCATGTTGAGGAATTTGTTTCTCTCACGAATCATGTGGTGAG
Source organism: Cryptomeria japonica (assembly GCF_030272615.1). NCBI lineage: Eukaryota > Viridiplantae > Streptophyta > Pinopsida > Cupressales > Cupressaceae > Cryptomeria > Cryptomeria japonica. The sequence continues at coordinate 486,170,517 of NC_081408.1, forward strand.
TGCAACCACTATCAATTACCCAATCTCCACACCGGTTTGCACTAGAAATCAGTGCCATATCACCTTCCTCTGTGCTATCTTCCTTAACTACCACAAATGCAATTCCATCTCCATCAGATTATTTTGATTCTTCATCAGTGACTCCTTCTACAAGATAACACTCCTTTCTCTTGTCCTTGTAGCTTCTGAAATTATCCTTCGTATCTCTATCATCGTCAAGACATCTTGAAGTAGTATGACCTATCTTATTACAGGAGAAGCACTTTAAGGGTAATTTACCTTTATACTTTCCTTTTCCTCTTGGCAATCTTCTTGCCAATAGTACTTCAATTTCATCTTGCTCCCGTTCTTTGGATAACAGATTGTCACTTTCATGAGAATGACCGGTTCTTGTAGTAGAACTACTTCTGGCTTCTTTTCTTCTCCTTGTTAGTGCATGCATCATGGAGGCTTTGAAAGAATAATCAATCTTTGGTACACTATTGTCATAGTTTCTCAATTCAAAAGCAGTCAACTTACCGATCAATGAGTCAAGTAATACATTAACTGTTCCCAAGGATCTGAGTTCCTAGATTGCAGAGACCCTTATGGCATATTGTGGTAGCAAGGTTCTCAGGATTTATCTAACCACATCATCCTCTTCAAGCTTTCCTCCAACACTTTTAATGGAGTTTACTACATCCTTTATTCTTTTTCTATATTTCTCTATATTTTCTCCTTTCTGCATCCTCGCCTCATCATATTTTCCTCTCAAGTTGTCTACTTTAGCCTTTTGAACATGAGGATCTCCTCGATAAACTATCTTCAACTTATTCCACATATTAAAAGTTGTTTTCAAATCTTGAACCTCAACATATTCATAATCAGAAAGAGTACTAACAATCATATCCATAGAAGTAGTATTGTCTTGCCTTTCCTTGACCTGATTTGGAGTGAGAACCGGGCTGAAGGTTCATTGTACTGTGTGATTACATGGTTCCAGTAGTGCTCTCCTAGGGATCTTAGATAAAGCTTCATTCTTCCACACTATAAGGTGTAATTATCCGTAGAGAACTTAGGACCCTCCTTTCGCATCATCTTGGATCTTTCCTTAAGTTGTTTAAGCTTCTTCTGAATCTAAGGACCTAATGCTTTGATACCAATTGTAAGTCCCAACCGGTGCTGAGAGGGGAGGGGTGAATCAACACTTTATCAATTTTTCACAATTAAAACTTTTAACTCAAATATGCACTTATTTAATATTCATCAATATACTTAATTACTGCAGAAGAATACGCATGCATGAAAATATATATTATGACACCAAGATTTATCTCGTGAAAACCCAAATGGTAGAAAACCACGGTGCGAGTAGGAACTCACAAAATTTGTACTCTTCTGGAGTACGCCCAGTGAGGAGCCATCCCTGTTAGGAGATTACAAAGACACTATTAGGTGCCACCCGGTTAAGGGATTTTGTCTAAGGCTTGTTAGTGCCTTTACCCTGTTAAAGGTATCTTGATTAAAGGACTTAAGAACATCAATTAAGATGTCACCCGGTTAAGGAATTTTATAAAGGGACCTATTAAAGTCCACCTAGTTAAGGGATTTAAGTTACAATGGTTAGAAAGCAACAAAAGGATGATCTGCTGAATTAGCTACTGATAGCTTGATCAAATCACAAAGAGAATCACACTCTATCCACATTGGTTGTGTCTGCTCTGCACAACATCGGTTTTCTGCTTACACCTTTGGCTCTGCACTCTGTCGGAACTCTAACCTTTGGCTCTGCACTCTATCGGTCCTCTATCCCTCAGCTCTGCACTCTGTCGGTCCTTTGTCCCTCGTCTCTGCACTCTGCCGGTCTACCTCATACACTCTTTGCGAGCTGCTAAATCTTTTTAGCACTTCCTCTCACTCTACTCTTCACTTTGGATCGCCTTCTACAGGATTTTCTTTTTGCAAATTTTATGATCAAGAATTTTGGATGAACTCAAAAATAATTTATACATTTTCTGTCATCACCTTCAGGTGTTTCCTCAATCAAAGCAATCACAGATTTCAGAAGATTTCAAATTCAAAATCTCCCACTCTTTCTTTGCGTGCCCTACAACAATTCTTCCAACTGTTCAACTAATTCTGCCACCACATCCCCCAAAAATAGTGAGTTATGGGTCAAGTTCAGTCAATTAAGAGTGAACCAGAGAAATGCACAAATAATCATGACTTGACTGCATGATAACTGAAGTTGACTTCACCAACTTTTAGTTTGGCGTAGACACAAGCTCACCAACTCACCTTTTGCCACCGCAACTGAATAACCGATCACCACTCCGAGATTTATGGTGATCACCTATCTTCCTTTTGCCTTACCGGTGTACTAGCATACCACTGCACTCTATATTACCGGTTCATCCTTTGATTGCCGTTTTGCTGTGCTAGCATCAAGTCCCTTTCCCTGTTTTCCAATGAGGTTCCGGTTTGCATACAACCTCAAGTCTTCTTGCATGAGTCACCTTTTGTGACTTCATCATCATCAGAATGACTGATCTTCTTGAGTGACATACCGATTGGCTTAGTCTGTCTTCCTTGAGCTGATTGAACTTTGGTCATCTATTTCTAATGCTATTTCCATGTGTTTACAAGTCATTGCCTTTGCTACTGAAATGCACCACTCCACCAATACCAATTCATCGGTCAGTGTTAGACATCAATGACAAATCTTAGCTCATATACCAGTTCTCTAGATTGACCAGTTTTGTCATTGCCAACATATTTATCTAATTATTTATTTACATTACCCATTAATAATTTAGTTATTTTTTATTTCCACATCATATGCACACCTATAATTCATTTAATTAATTAGTAAATCATTAAATCCACATCAGCTACTTGACTATCTAGTCTAGCTAGTTCCCTCAAACATATTCCTAGTCCTAGTCATCAATTCAATTTACTTCAGTCATCCATGTAATTTTAACTATTCCATGCAAATATTCAACTCCCCTTAATTCTCTTATGCACTCATTTATGTCCCTCATGTAGGTAGTTAACTCCTAAATCAACTTTTTCATCTTTCCAATCAAATTGAGTTGAAAAATAGTAATTATTTTAATTAAAAATAAAAAATTGTGCAAATTTTTCATGTGTCACACATCTCCTCATTGGCTCCTCTAATCATGGATTAGACTTGAGATACTATATTCAATCTTAGTCATTCATTCAATTCTCTTGAAAATCTATAAATAAAACACATTAATTATCATTTTAGAAGGATTCATTTACACATCCATATTCTATGAGCTTGATCTTTAGGAAACACAAGCATCATGCTAGAAAATTGAGCACCCATCTTCCAATATGAGCAAATATTTATATTTAGATCAATTTGAGGTTTACATGTGTAAAATTTGAATTTTTTAATTTGTTTGATTTAAATGCTTATTTAATTATTTTATTTTGCATGATTCATTTTGGTGAACCCAATGTAAAATAATCACCATTATTGCTCCTAATCCACTCATAATTTTGTAGGTGTTATTTATAGGAATTCATGAAAAATTGTAGTCTACAAATACTTTGGAGTATTTGGGCACAAAATAGACCTTGCCATTATATCTAGAAGATATCAAAACATAAAAGATCATCTGTTAAATCATAAAAATTGAAGTAAGTCAATTTGAGTCAACTTTTTTTTAGCACTAGGAACATAGCGTAAGATTGTAGGGACACCTATGTAGATAATGTTTATTTATAAAGAAAAAAATCATTTATTTTATTTTTAAAAATTTTAATATATTTTTCACAAAATAAATTTAAAATCAAAAGTATGTAAGCAAAGGGATACACAAGTGCCCCATACCTGCCACCTTGTGGTGGTAGGTCTAGGGCTCTATTCTCCCTTGTAAGAACCTTAAGATTTTGTTGGGGATTGTTAACCTCAATCACTAGTGATTAGTATAGTCGACGCCATTGAAAAGGCCGAATTTATTGATTTATGAATCTTTATTAAATTTTTTTTTTTTTCAATTTATTTTAAATTTACATGAAAAATATCAATCATTTAAAAACTTTAAAAAATTTGAATCAATTTAATAAAATTATTAAATTTATCATCCATTAACCACCTTTATTCACAACATTGTTAAAAAGTTGATGTTATTTTAGTGGCATAGTTTATGTTTAGTTATTCTGATTTTTATTTTTTATCCTGTCATTTTATAGGATTATTTTATGTTTTTACTAATTCATTTTGTGTGTAAGTTTGATTTGTTTAGTTTCTACTAGTCATTTCATTCAACACATTGGTCCAAGACATTGCAAGTGAAACTACTAATCTTTTGGTTTTTCAAGAAATTTAGTTGGAGAGATCTTATAGAACTCTATTTATGTTTTCTTTGTCTTCATTTTTGCTCAATCACTATTGCTATTAAGGTTAAAATTTACTCTCACACTTCAATTTTGGTTTAAAATTAATCAACATTTTTTTAATCTTAATAAAGTGGGGTGTGTATACTCCTCTTTTGCATTATTGCACGATCTTGATAATTAGAAACACACTCTTCTTACCAATTTTATTTTAGGAGGCATGTTTAATGTAATGCCCGCCAAAATGCCCTAGAGAAATAAACCAAAATCTACTAACAAAAAGGAGATTAATTTTTTTTATTTAAAAGTAACTATTACTTCTATGTTATTACTAACATTCCATTAATGCAACATTACTACTATAATTCATCAATGCATCATTAACTATTTACATGAATGCATAATCAATATGAACATATCCATAAAATCATATTACGCAAGCGGAATGACCATTTAACCATTAACACAATCTCTATATAAACTCATACAATGCTATCCATTCCCTAGGGTATCTCAACATCATTACTTGACAAAATCCTAACACATCATATATCCATCTATTCATTTAATTTCCATACAACTATAATAAAACCTTAACACATTTGCATAACTTAATCACATATCATACTCTTTAGGATCTTTTAGAAACTACCAAATCAAATACTCCTATTATCCATTCTTCCATTCATCATAAAAACATCATAAATTATATAACCATTCTCTTCAATAAGACAAGATTATCCTTTAGGTTCATTACATATCTCTAATACAACTAGATCATTTACCTAAGTATCATAATCGATTTCATCTAGATAAATTCCATTCCTTAACAAGATTTATAACAACAACTACTATTCTTCCAACATATTTTCCTTAAAACTATACATACAATACCATCTTACAATTTCAATGAAACACCAAAGCATGAATATTAACTCTTTGTTTTCCACATAAAAATTATAATCTAACATTACATAATGAATATCCAATACATCAATGTATGTACAAAGAGGACTACTCTTGAACTACTACTTCATATTCCTTTTCAATTAAATTTACAAATACATGAAGATACATGTGTTAAGAATACATAATCTTTCAAGCCATCATGGTACATTTCTCTCTAATCCAAATACATAGAAACAAGCCCCAAAGAATATCCGCATAATGAAGATCCAAGAATCCAATCCACGCATGCTAACATCCAAGAAGAATATCCCAATGGAAGAAGGCATCAAACCACCCCCCATGCTAGAAGATGACATGAGGTTCCAACTCACACTCAAGGCCTAAGCTGACACCTAACAACCATAGGATACAACATGACACCACAAGACTCCAACATAAGAGTACAACGTCAAAATACATCACATAGATAAATCAAAGCAATCAACCTCCAGAGGCACAATTGATAAATCAAAGCATATGGATAATGGATACATATAGGGCAAGAGTGTCATCACATGCTATCCTCACAATAGAAGGGGCCAAGCCTCACCATAATAGACATGTGGAACCATCTCAACCTTGGAGCCATTCAAGGGATATTGGTTTACCGCTCCAATGGTCTTACCAAGCTCATCTCGAGTAATCCTCAATGGCTATGAGGTGGGGCCACAAAACCAATCATTATCTTGTTTAGTGAATTCCTAAATACCCAAACCCACTAATCAATTATTAAAATTATCACTTGTAATTACAAGAAAACTCTTCATGTGGTTCCATCAAGTCTAGACCCCCTCCTAAAGGCCTAATGCTCAAGATCCTAGTCCACACATGCAAGATCCCACTCTCCCTACCATGGACCAAAACCATAGGGCAACACAAAAAGTACATCACAATAACAACATAAAACTCATCAAGGAAAGCATCCTAAATTCATTACAAATCTGATACTTGAACTAAATCATAAACGATGGCTATAAACATACAAACAAATGCCATATAACAAGAATCATGCCATAAGCTCAAAGCATCATAATGCAACAATAAAGAGAGCCTCAAGAGTAATATAAACACATAAATAGGGCAAGAATATGAATCCAATGAATACCACATAGTCCTCAAGAGCGAGACACAACATAACCTCTCGTTGGAGCTGCATATACTCGTCCTCAATAGAAAGGGATGCACACATCTTGCTGGAGCAACATTTGAAACCTCAACAGACAAGTGCAAAAATACTTATTGGAACCCAAATAGGATTCAAACACACCTCAAAATCATGGATCAATGCCCAAAAATCATCAATACAACAAACCCTAGCCTCTAGAGTCCAAAATCAACAAGAAAAGTCAACCGGAAAGGTCAAAACTCTATCCAAAAATGTGCCAACATTGTTTTAGCGCTTTTGTTCTACTCTCATGATTTTTTCCTACTTTGGTGCTTTTGTCACTTGTTTTAGCCCTTTGTAACATGGGGACAAGTCACAACAATTAGAATGTAGGGTTATTCAACTTTTCCTAGATTCAGGCACATACCTTCTAATGACCTAAAACTGACCCAAAACTCATAAAAAGTCATCTAGAAAAGAAGATTAGGGTTTACATGAATCAAATGAGGACAATCTACCAAGGATCTAAACTTTTACCAATAAAACAATGCACAGGAAGAGTTGCAAACACAACCACTTCCAAATAACTCAACCAAAAAGGATTGTAAACACTAATAGGTCCCAGAATAAGATATACAAGGGCAAATAAATCCTTTAAAAAAACAAAACAAATACATTAAGCATCACACAAAATCTCAGATCATTCCACAAAGTATCTCCCATACTCGACAATGCAATAACTCAAATTTGCCAAAATAAATGCAAACCATTCCAATCCTTTCCCTTTCAAATTTCTGATAATATTAATCAAATTATTTCCATTCCAAAATCCCCAAGCAATCTTTTATAGACACGACAAACAATATTTTCAAAATCAAACATCGAGTGTGGGGAACTTGAAGCCAACCTGGAAAAAGAAGCAAAGGAAAGAAATCTAATGAAGAAATCCAAAATCTAGCAAGATCCTTCAAGCAAATCAAATCTAAAGCCAAAGAAAAGTCCTTCAATCAAAATATCCAAAAGCTCTAGAAAATTCCACCCCCTGTGAATGCATAGGAAGTCGAATTTATTCAAAAATTAAACTAAAAACCTTAATCAAAACTGACTAATCAAAATATTCTAAAAATCATATATTATACCTACCCCACACATAGTCCAAGACATATATCAAAATATATTTATTATTTGCCTACCATCCCCCACTCGACCAATAAAATAGAAGGGTAGATAGATTATATCAAAAGTCAAATTAACCAAAAGGGGTAGAAAGTCAATTAAACAAAATATAAAACCATAACCCCATAACAACACAATAAACATGGATATTATCATTTATCCAACCAATAAATAATAATCCACAATACAACATTCATTACTTACCCATAATATATTATTATAAAAAAATATTAATAATAATCATCAAATAAAATAAAATAAATATAAATTCCATTAAATACCAATTCAATAAATAAAAGCTAATTCAAATAAATATCAATTAAATAAATAAACAATAAATAACAATAATATTATAATAAACAATAATTAATGATTAAACTTCAATTAAACAATAAATCAAATAAATTAAATTAAGCTGATTAAGCAATAATCAAATTAATAATTAATAAATAATAAATCAAATCAAATAAATGAATAATATAACTATAATTATAATTGCAAATCAACATTAATAAATCATACCACATAAATTCACATTGTAATGCCCCACTAGGAATCCCAAAGGAAAACCCACAACAAGGGTGAAACAACTTTTTTTTTTTTTTAAAGTATAACATAATAAGTGCATAACACACAACATGCAGGATAACACAAGCGAAAGACTTACACCATAATTCCTTAAGGGTTACCAACGAAGAATTAAAACCAAAAGACAAATTCCACAATTAAAGTTAACCCAATAATCCATCATTAACTGAATGATCACAAGAAGCCATAAGCAATACATACTACACCATTGAAAGATTGAAAGGATACAATATAATTCTGTCTTCAATAAGCATGTACACATAACATAAAGGAAACTGATAGATAACATCCCAATTTTAGGATTACATTGCTCTTCCAATACTTGGCTTCTCAATATACATATAAAGATACAACTTAACCAAATACAAGGTTACAAAGGATCATGATATAATGACCACATAGGTCTCCAAATAACAATAATCTCCAAACATGAGATAAGCATGAGCCACAATCCACAAAAAACATCCGCGAATCCAATCATCACATGAAGGTACGAACAAGAACATCCGATGGGAAGTGGCACTACCACCTGACCATCTAATTCCCAAAATGGAATCACCCCACCGTGCTAGGAGATAGCTGAGGACCCTCAAGAAAACAAAAGCATGACATGGTCGACAATACAATATGACTACATGACTGCACCAAGAGACTCCACAATAATCCAGGTGACTCAACATCACAAATACACAAGTGAACCGACATCACAAAACACAAGTGACCCTAAAGAGAGAGTGTCATCACATAGCTTACGATGGTTACCATGGTCGACCTCCATAGGTCCTGGCTCACTGTCCTGGTAACCTTTCCCTAACCTCCAGCTCCAACTAAGTCTTATGCAGACCCTACTAGCCTTTCGTGAAGACAAGGTGGTCGGTTTGCCATTCCAGGCCTTCTCACTACATTATGAGCCTCAGTATAAGCACTCACCTATGCATGAGGTACAATATCTTTATTAATGTTTGAGAACTACCCACCTAATCAATTAATTAGATTATCACTTATTATCTTACTTTCGAAGGGTCATCATGCCCACCTCTTTGGGTGCAGCCCCCTTTCGAAAGCCACTCTCTCCAAGGACACTAAACAATCATGGTCACTCCACAAGGACCCTATGGTGAAGTAGACAACCATAACACCACTATTAAAAAACAAGTGGTCAAAAAAAGGACAGACTGACTCTCGGTTAACCATAAGGAAAAGACACTATATGGTTAAGACAACGAAGCTATCATATATCACTTGGTCAAGGTACCAAATACGCCACCACAGGACGACTGAACCACTGACCAGAAATAACACAATATAACTCTTGCAAGGAAAGCTAATTTCACTAAGTCCACACTCAGACAATCTTTGAGAAAATCGACATCATAAGCGCTTGCAACATCATTGATTGAAAATTAAATAAAACACTCTTTTACCATTCACATCTATTCAATTCCCAAATCAATATTCCATCAAGGATAAAATTCACATTAAATATTCAAGCGAATAAAACATGAACTCCTAATAGGCATTTTAATTCATTTCCAGAATATATCCAAATTAACCAGTTTGAATTACTAATTCATGCCTTGATTTCCATTGATAAATTTATTAATCTAATTAATAAAAAACACTTAAAAATCACTATTTTATTTAACATAAAAATCCACTTAAAAATATTTCATTTAATAAAAATTAAATTCATAGCACATACCGGTTTGCACCAGTAAGGGCACAAGGTCAAGTGGGGGTCAAGGCCAACCTGCAGTAGTGCTGCTGCCGAGGCAGCCGACACTACCTGTCGGTAGTACCGCTACCGACCGGTAGCGCTGCTGTTGACCGGTAGCAGATGCTATCGACTGGTAGCACTGTTACCAACCGGTAGCAGTCCTACCAACCGGTAGTGTTGCTACCGCCAGTAGCAGCTGCTACTGATCGGTAGCACTGCTACCAACGGGTAGAAGTCCTACCGACAGTAGTACTGCTACCGATCGGTAACAATCATATCGACCGGTAGTACTACTACCTATGGGCAACAGACACTACCGACCCGCGTGGTGGGACTAGCCCGCCACGGGGTAAGGTAAAGTCCACAATAAATAAAAATTCATACTTTTTAAGCATTTAAAAATAAATAAAAAATGATACTAATCGTTTAAACATAAAAATGATTCATTTCCAGATCGTTTCACGGGCACACACACATACACACACACAGTGCCAAGATCCAAAATTCAAATGGATATTTACCAATATAAATAAATGGTGAAATACAATCACCCAAGAACCCCAAATCTTGGGCAATAAGATAATAGGAAGCACACAACAACTAAATCCAATTCATTCTATTTGAAATAGAAGAGGTAAACCAAGGAGTTGATTTCTAGAACAAATAACAAACAACAAATAGAGAAATGATCCATTTATTTCCTATAAGCAAACACATGATATAAGCTTCACAAAATCAACAATAATAGGCATTTCTTCTTCCATTACAATCATTCCACAAGAATTTACAAGGAGATTTGCATCTTTTCAACACACAGGAAGCAACTGAAAATTTCAAAGTTAAATTTAAAACAAGAAGAGATCATCCAATCTTGAAGCAAACTAGCAAGAAAAAAGATGGAGAATCCCAATCCTTGCAAACCAAATCAAATTCCAGCTCCTCTTCTAGAATGTTTTTACAAATTTCTCTTCCCAATTTTTTGCCTCTCATTCTCGTGAATTTCCAGGAATATATGGGAAAAATATTTTCAACCTAAAATTTCTAGGTTGGAAGTTTTCTCCACCAATTAGATTAAATTATTTAAAAAGTAAATAGCAATCATATTTTCCTCTTTTCCATAAATAATTCTTTTCCAACAATTAAAATGAAAAAGTCAAATGGAAAGGTAAAAAGAAAAGCTTTTAATTTTATTTTCTATTTTCCATAATACTTTCGTTTAATATAATCATTTAACACTTAAATGGCCAGGCAATTATTTATTTCCTTCCACAAATATATTAATGCACTTTACACAATGAAATAAGCCATTTAACCATTTAATCTAGCAAATCATTAGTTTATTTAGATCAATAATCTCAGAGCATAATAATTAACTAATTACGCCAACATAAGATAGCATCATCCATACAATTAAATAACCATTTAGATGAATGAAAGCACACAAAACAAAGAATGATCAAATGACGACTCACAAATGATCAAACCAAAGCACTATGACTCGCATACCAGCTAGACGGGAAAGACAACTGATTGACAACACTCACACGAGTGTAATTGCGGGTCAAGTTAGGGTCCAACAACTATCTCCTCCACTCCCATCAGACATATAAGGCACGCTTAGACCTGTGAAACCAGGTGGAGTCGATACCCCGTACCTACCCGGTACTTGTACCTGCAATGTCCTACACCAAATAACCACATGTGCATATATATATATATATATATATATATATATAGACACGACACACACACTGATGAATGAGAATCGTGACATTCCCTATCTCACCAGAGTGAGTGGAGGAAAATCATCTCCTCGCATCCCATACACATGCAAACACACAACACATAAATAACACATCACACCTATAAGTTAAGAGTGCCAGTCCATGATAATGATCCATAAAATAACATTAATCATAAGCATTGAGATATTGCATAAAATCATACACCACAAATCCAGATAAAGCATGAAATAACATCACATAAAATCTGAATCAATATACAATAATGTTCCACTGAAGTCAATCAAAAACATACAAAAAGAGTCTGATCAAGGAGGGGTACTACATCCTCCCCCCCAAGCCTAGGCTTACTCCTGGAAGCCTAAAATAGATAAGAATAAAGCTCTCTCATCTTCACTGCATCTTCCCATGTTGCTGAGGTCTCATCACTTGGGTCCCATAGGACCCTTACCTGCTCGATGGTACAACTCCTGAGGGTCAAATCCTGACGGTAAAGAATACGCACGGGCTCCATGGAAAGCTGCCCGTCCTCGACCTGTAAAGCATTCCAATCAAGAACATGGGTCACATTAGGATGATAAGGTCGAAGAACAGAAACATGAAAGACATTGTTGATGCAGGATAGACTCGGCGGCAAGGCAAGATGGTAGGCAACAGGTCCTATCCTCTCAAGGATCTCAAATGGGCCTACAAAACGAGGCACCAACTTAGAACCCTTTCCATAATGGATTGGACTCTTGCGCGGATGCACTCTCAAGAACATTCGATCGCCAACAAAAAACTGATGATCTACTCTATGGACATTGACAAACTTCTTCTGCCTATCTTGGGCAACAACCAAATTCTCACGAATCTTCTCAACTCCATCTCATGAAGAAAATCCGGTCCTAAACGCACCCTATCCTCCAACCGATCCCAACTCAAATGAGTATGTGAAGGACGACCATACAAAGCTTGGAAGGGAGACATGCCTATAGAGCCATGATAGTTATTGTTATAAGAAAACTCCACAAGGCAAAGATATTCCTCCCAACGTGATTGTTGTTCCATAACATACATGTGAAGCATGTCCTCCAAAAACCGATTCACATGCTCAGTCTGACCATTAGTCTCTAGGTGATAAGCTGAGTTGAACTTCATCTGGGTTCCCAAAGCATGCTGAAGTGAGGTCCACAAGGCTGAAGTAAAGACAAGGTCTCTATCAGAAATGATCCACCTTGGGATCCCATGCAACCTCACCACATCTTCCAAGAAGACTCATGCCACCACTGCTGCTGTATAAGAAGATCAAATAGAAAAATGAGCAACTTTGGTCAATCTATCAACAATAACCATGATGGCATCATGACGACGTGAGGAAACAGGCAACCCCACAATGAAATCCATGAAAATGATATCCCATTTCCAATCCGGTATCAAATTCGGCTATAAAATCCCTGCAGGGTGCTGATGCTCTGCCTTCACCCGCTGACATTCTAAGAACTTCGATACAAAATCAACAATGTCACGTTTCATACCAGCCCAATGATATATCTGTCTAAGATCCGCGTGCATCTTCTTGACACTAGGGTGTGCCGAATAAGGTGCACGATGGGCCTTAGTCATGATCAAAACACGAAGACCCTCCAAAGGAGGTACATAGATCCATCCAAGATATCGAAGAAGACCATCCGACTCAAGAGTATATCCAGAATATTCACCCTCCAATGGTCTTCCAGACTCCGCCACGGCTCTAACATCCTGATACCAGGTGTCCTGAGGAAGAACTCTGAGAATTCTTTCACTCAAGTCCACACTAAGGGACAATGCTGCAACCTCATGCCGCCTATGGCTCAAAGCATCCGCCACTGCATTCTCTTTCTGCTGAATATAAAAAATCTCAAAATCATACTCACAGAGGAATTCCATGCATCTTCGCTGTCGAGCATTCAAGTTTGGCTGTGTGAAAATATACTGCAAACTGCGGTGATCACTATGCATCTCAAACCGACGCCCCAACAGGAAATATCTCTATCTAACCAACGCATGCACTACAACTACCAACTTCAAGTCAGGAACTAGATAGTTCAACTCATGATCCTTGAGTTTGCGAGACTCATAGGTAACCACACATCCATCCTGCATAAGAACCCCACGTATACCTTCTAGAGAGGCATCTGTACATACCATGAAATCTCTGGATGGATCAGGAACTACCAAAATCAGAGCACTAACAAGGAGTTCCTTCAAGGTACAAAAAGATAATACGCACTGCTCTGACCAAACAAGCTTCTTCTCTTTCATCGGAAGAGAAGTAATCAGGTGGCCTATTTGAGAAAAGCTCTGCACAAAGTGATAGTAATATCTGGCCAAACCCATGAAACATCAAACCTGAGAAACATTGGTCAGCGCTGGCCAATCAACAATGGCTTGGATCTTAGAAGGATCCATAGATACACCTTCTCCCGAGACTATATGACCAAGATAGCTCAACTCTGATTGGAAAAAATCACACATCGCCAAATTCGCAAAAATATGATTCTCCCTCAAGCATTGCAATACCTTATGCAAGTGACCCTAATGCTCTTCCATAGATCTAGAATAAATCAATATGTCATCCAAGAACACAAGGACAAAGTGGTCAAGGTAGGTGCGAAAAACCCCATTCATAAGACTCATGAATACTGAAGGCACGTTCCTCAACCCAAATGACACCACTGTGAACTCATAGTGACCATAACGAGTACGAAACACCGTCCTATGAATGTTTGCATCATGAATGCGCAACTGATGATACCCAGATTTCAGGTCTATCTTAGAGTACACCTTGGCTCCCTTTACCTGATCAGAAAGATCATCTATCTGAGGCAATGGATATTGATTTCAGATGGCTACCTTATTCAACTGTCGGTAATCAATGCATAACCAAAGAGAACCATCCTTCTTCTTAACGAAGATAACTGATGCACCCCAAGGAGAAACACTAGGACAAATGAACCCCTTGGCCAACAAATCCTCAACCTACAACTTCAATTCACTAATATGGTGCTCTCGTAATAGGTTTCGTACTAGGAACCAAGTCAATGCAAAAATCTATGTCTCGCTTCAAAGGCATACTGGGAATATCCAAAGGAAACACATCATTATACTCTCGAAGAATAGGGTGACCATCAAGAGTGATTTCTTGACTCTCTTCCTCATCCACATCCTCAAGAGCAACTACAAAAAGATGACACCCTTGACACATGCACCGCCTAAGTTGCATAGCGGAAATCATACGTAAGGATATCGATCACTAAACTCCAACAATCCCCACTCTCCTGCCATGGTCATCTAAACACACTATTGTCTTTAGATGACAGTCTACAGGAGCGCTGTGAGATGATAACCAATCCATCCCCAACACAACTCCATAGGACCCCAAAGGAATGACTCGAAGGTCAACTGAAGGGACAAAGGGTCCTAGGTCCAACTCACAAGTGGGAATGAAGGCATCTACAAACACACGCACACTGATAGCCAGCTCTACTTGCCACCTATCCGCCTGCTTAGCAGACACGAGCCCGCACTGCTCCATAATGGATGAAGAAATAAAAGAATCTGAAGCACCAAAATCAAAAAGTACAGAGATAGGAATACCACACAACACCTATAGTCTCAATCACGATACTCTGATGCTCAGCCTGGCAGTCATCTACCATTGCAAATACTCTATGGGATCTACCTGCATCCCCCACTGTCAGCTCTGATGCTGCTGGCCTCTGGCTACTCATCTGGTGAGGATGCTGAGGGCACTGAGAGAATTTGTGGCCAAACTAACCACAGGAGAAGCAAGCTCCTCTAATAGGTCCTCTACTCCCAGACGACCCACTGGACTGCTGAAAGCTTTCCCCACTAGGGGCCTGAGATGCACCTTGACAGGATTGCCCTGGGAAGGTCTTCCTATTCCTCTACCAGTTCCTGCTCTTTTGAGACTAAGAGTTGCCATCCTACTGGCCCTGAGACTGCTTTGGTCTTGGCGGTTGCTGTTGACCACCCTTAGCGGGTGCTTGAGGACCCCTAAGAGGTGCAACAATTTGGGATTGATTCCCTCCCCTCTAGACCCACTGATAGGATCACTCCCAATCTAAACTCCAGACTGGCTACCATGAGCACGGCTAAGGTTCTGCTCCACCAGCCTGGCTTTCACCACGAATACCTCTACTGAAGCAGGCTCAAAAAACCTCACTCCTCCACTGATGCGGTCATTAAGACCCCTCAAGAAGTGCTGAACAAGAATAGTCTCATCATTGCCGATCCTGACATACTGCTTGAGCTCATAGAACCTATTCTCAAACTGATCTACTAACAATCCAAACTGGCACAGAGCATAGAACTCGTCTGCATGCGACTGCCTCCACTGGGGTGAGAGAAATCGTGCCCTGAATCTCTCCAGAAAGATTTCCCGTGAAATGGTGTCAATGCTCACACCGATCCTCTCCTCCTCTAACCGCCACCAGACAGATGCAAAACTCTTGAGATGCATGATAGCGCATCTCACCTTGGTGTTGCTGCCATATGGATACATGGCGAACCACCGATCTAAACTGATAAGCCAAGTCTCTACCTCGAGACTGGTACCTTTACCATCAAAGAAAGGAGGATTGGACCTCATCAAGTCCCTCATGTGCCCCATGTTAGCTGGGTCCTAGTCCACTGGGACCTCTCTCCCTCTAGGAGATCTCTTTCTCTCTCTCTCTGGAATCTACCGAGGGGACTCCACTACCTGGGCATGGATGGGCTGATCCACCTCAGGTCTAAGGCCTAGTCTAGCTAGCACCTCCCTCCTGATGAAACAACTGATCCCGATCCACACTCACATGAGTGGGTGGTGGTGAAGGACTATGGTGGTCAAAACCTCGACCCCGTCCTCCTCCTCTTCCTTTGCTGTGGTCACCAACACGGCCACCTCCCTTGGCTTTCCTAGCCATGACCTAACACTGCACAAGAGAGAAAAGTTCAGATCAAAGGAAAGGAAAGAAGCAAGGAAGTCACACCACAAGACCTACACAAAAAGGTTAAGGCGAATGGGCTCAATACAAACCCAGAGTACCTAGTGTTGAAACATGGGCTCTGATACCAAATGTAATGCCCCGCCAGGAACCTCAAAGGAAAATCCACAACAAGGGTGAAACAATTTTTTTTTTTTAAAGTATAACATAATAAGTGCATAACACACAACATGCACGATAACACAAGTGAAAGACTTACACCAGAATTCCTTAAGGGTTACCAATGAAGAATTAAAACCAAAAGACAAATTCCACAATTAAGGTTAATCCAAGAATCAATCATTAACTCAATGATCACAAGAATCCATAAGCAATACATATTACACCATTGAAAGATTGAAAAGATACAATATAATTCTCTCTTCAATAAGCATGTACACATAACATAAAGGAAACTGATAAATAACATCCCAATCTTAGGATTACATTGCTCTTCCAATACTTGGCTTCTCAATATACATATAAAGATACAACTTAACCAAATACAAGGTTACAAAGGATCATGATACAATGACCACATAGGTCTCCAAATAACAATAATCTCCAAACATGAGATAAGCATGAGCCACGATCCACAGAAACACCTGCGAAGCCAATCCTCGCATCAAGGTACGAACAAGAACATCCAATGGGAAGTGGTACTACCACCTGACCATGTAATTCCCAAAATGGAATCACCACACCATGCTAGGAGATAGCTGAGGACCCTCAAGCAAGCAAAGGCATGACATGGTCAACAAAACAATACAACTCCATGACAACATCAAGAGACTCCATAATCCAGATGACTAAACATCACAAAACACAAGTGAACTGACATCACAAAACACAAGTGACCCTAAAGAGAGAGTGTCATCACATAGCTTACGATGGTTACCATGGTCGACCTTCATAGGTCCCAACTCACTGTCCTAGTAACCTTTTCCGAATCTCTAGCTCCAACTAAGTCTTATGCGGACCCTTGCAGCCTTTCATGAAGACAAGGTGGTCAGTTTGCCATTCCAGGCCTTCTCACTACATTATGAGCCTCAGTACAAGCACTCACCTATGCGTGAGGTATAATATCTTTATTAATGTTTGAGAACTACCCACCTAATCAATTAATTAGATTATCACTTATTATCTTACTTTCGAAGGGTCATCCTGCCAAACTCTTTGGGCATAGCCCCCTTTCGAAAGCCACTCTCTCCAAGGACACTAAACAAACATGGTCACTCCATGAGGACCCTATGGCGAAGCAGATAGCCATAACACCATTATTCAGAAACAAGTGGTCAAAATAAGGAAATATTGACTCTTGGTTAACCATAAGGCAAAGACACTACATGGTTAAGACAATGAAGCCACCATATATCACTTGGTCAAGGTACCAAATACGCCACCACAGGACGACTAAACCATTGACCAAAAATAACACACTATAACTCTTTCAAGGAAAGCTAATTTCACTAAGTCCGTACTCAGACAATCTTTGAGAAAATCAACATCATGAACAATTCATTGATGACTCTATTACCATGGGGGAAGCCACCATTCTGGAAGCTAAGAACATGAAGAATATTCTAAACACTTATGAATCTGCCTCTATCCAAAAAATCAACTGGGATAAAAGTTCTCTGTTCTTCATCAATACCCCGGTCCAAAGGCAACTAAGGATTGGAAGGATTCTTGGCTGCAATATATCTGAGCTTCCCTCTACTTATTTGGGGCTTCCTCTATGTCTCAAGCCTGAGGATTCTTTCTGGAATAAGCTGATAGACAGACTTAACTTGAAACTTGCTGGTTGGAAAGGGGTTGTCCTTAGTCAAGTGGGCAAAATTACTCTGCTCAAAGCCACTCTTCAAAATCTTCCTGTTTATGCTCTCAGCCTGTTCAAAATTCCTTCAAAGTTTGCGGAAGCCATTGAAAGAATCCAAAAAAAGTTCCTTTGGTTGGGGGTGGAAGTCAAAAATAGAATACCCCTTATTGCCTGGAATAAAATTTGTTCCCCTAAGGCCTCAGGTGGGTTGGGCTTAAGGAACATTGGTTCTATGAATAAAGCTTTATTAGCCAAACAAATATGGAGACTGAAAGGGGAGGAAAGATAATGGAACTCAATCTGGAAAAAACAAATATCTCTATATGCAACCCTTTGAGGAATAATTCCTTGATAATTCTTTCATTGTTGAAGGATTAGCTATATGGAATGCTATTCAATCTGCTAAAAGCTGGGCTGCTGCTGGTAGAACCTGGAACCTTGGGGACAGGAGGAGAATAAGATTTTGGGAAGATAGATGGATTCTGGATAAACGTCTGGAGGAAATCCCAATCCTTAAAGATTGGAAAGACTGGTTCAAAAGTAGGTTTGGTGAGTTGGTCAGAGATTACTAGAGAAATGGGAACTGGATTGATTTTAGCTAGCAGTGCCCGGGGCTCAAGTTCCTTCAGATAGCTCTCTCTGCTAAAATCCCTAGAGACAACAAAGATGATAGATTGATATGGAGGGAAACCCCGGATGGGAAATATTCTATTTCCTCAGCTGTGGCAATTCATAATGATTCGGTGGAAGAAATTCCCATATGGGCTAAAGTTTGGAACAAGAAGTTAGTTCCAAAGGTTAATATCTTCTTTTGGATTTTCATCCAAAATAAGGTTTTAACCCTGGACAACCTTCATAAAAGAGGTTTTATTTTTCCTAATAGGTGTTCTCTTTGTTGCAGGGAAGAAGAGACGGCTTGCCATATTCTCCATCAATGCACTTTTAGTCAAGACATCTCGAAAATCATCTTGAGCAGGTGGAACCTGAGCTAGGTTTTCCCAAACTCCCTTGGGGATTCCTGGCAGCAATGGCAATGCCCTAATTCTAATCCTAAAATTGTGGAGACTTCGAGAATCACTCTGCCGATTATTATTTGGAATATATGGAAAGAGCGTAACAATAGGATTTTTAGGGATAAAAGGGCTATTCTTGAAGTGGTGGCAGATAAAATTTTTACGAGTATTTTTGAATGCCTCTATGGCACTGATCATGGACCTGCTACTAAAGATGACTTCAAAGATAGGTGGAACCTCTCTACCACTACTACCAGCAAGGAAAATGAAAGAGAAGGTCTCGTCTGGTGTTTTCCTCCTCTAGGGTGGATTAAGGCTAACTTTGATGGGGCCTCTAAAGGGAATCCGGGTAAAGCTGGATATGGGGGCATTGTCAGGAATTTTGCTGGAAGTTGTTTAAAGGTGGTGGCTGGTCCCCTGAGAAATTAAACTAGCCACTTTGTCGAAGCCTTTGCCGCCTTGAACACCTTAATTTTAGCCAAAAATCTTAATTATGATAAATTACGGCTTGAGGGAGATTCACTTAATATTATTAAGTGTTTAAAGGGGGAGTCAGAGCCTTCTTGGTCAATTGAAAATATCATCATGAAAGCTAGGGAGATCATTGCAAGTTTTAAAGAAATAATTATTCAACATGCCTTCAGAGAGAAAAAAAGTGTTGCGGATTGTTTAGCGAATATAGGAGTTGACTCTGACTCCCAATCAATTTGGCACAAGGAGGATCTCAATTTAAACATTAAAGAGTCCCTTAGAAAGGACTGTTATATGGGGAGAGAAGGACAATTTAATCATGATAGGTAAAAAGAATTATTTATGCCTTGTTGGAAAGGTCATCATTACTTGGCAAAGTGGCAGATCTCCAACAATCTTTAATTATTTGCCGCACGCTTTGTGGGTAACCCGCTTCAAAATCTCAAGAAACTTTGGGAAAGAAGGAATTAGTTTGCAGAGAAACAAAGCAGATAGCTTGAATTCGAAGATGGGAGATAACCTGAGGCAGGAGGAACTAGATAATACGTTGACTTGGAGAGCGATGCCAAAAGTCTAGGCGAAACTGGAAAAGGGTTCTCTCACTAGCTTCATGGAGAAGCTCGTGGACTATGACAAAGGTAGGGTCAACCTCGCCATTTCCAAGATTTCTGAAAACTGGTCAAATGGCTCTTTTAAAATCTATGGAGTCAAGTTTAAGCTAGACGCTGGGCTCATATCTACTGTAACTAGAATGCCCCACATTGGGCTTAATTTCTTTCGAGACCTCAAAGTCTCCAACAACGCGGTCAATCTGTTCCCGTGGAAAGAGAAAGAAAGGGTTAAAATCGGCAAAGCTACTGGGGGCTACTACGAAGCTACAAACCTCAAGAAACTGTGGGGTTGGGTTATGAATACAATTATGGAATACATCACGATTGAAGGCTGTTTCTCTAGGGTTCACACCTACCATTTCATTCTCTTGAACCATTTCAGACACGACAAAAAGGTATCCCTGCCCTACTACCTTTTTAGGTCACTCTCTAGGTCCCTTAATAAACATAGGAATAACCCTTCTAGCCCGATTCTCCACTACAGGCTTTTCCTGCTAATCTATGAGCATTGCAAAAACCTCACCCTGCTGGAAAATAAGAGGATTTTTGCCTCTCCGGGTAAGAGAAAGATGGAAGAAGGAGACTCCAGCAAGGAGAAGGCGTCCTCTAGCCAAAAAAGGAAAAGTGCCTCTGGGTTGGAAACAAAGGAAATTGAAAAGGAAAGTAGCGGTATGGAGACGGACGACTCCATTGACGAAGACAACTGGAAAGATGAGGAGCTGGGTAATGAGGAAGAAAGTGGTGGTAATGAGACTGGTCATGAAAGCCCTATCCTCAGTGATTGCCCTGGTAAGGACAACAACCATCCAATGGAAGAAGTGGATTTCAAGGATAATGAGGAGATGGATGTGAATTCTGAGAGGGGAATAAACAAAGATTCTGAGAAGGACCTGACTAAGGACAGGTTAGCAAGGATAAGGAAAGTACGGGTAAAGGGCTAATCTTGGATAACCTCAAGAAACTTTCTGAGGCGAGAATGGACTACAACAAATGGACCTATGAGCACCTGAAGAACTTGGATAAAAAGGGGAAAAACATGGATGAGAAGAGGGAGGATGAAAACAAAGAGCACCTAAACTGGAAGCAGAATATGGAGGATAAGGTTAAATCGCTGGAAGATGGGAAGGAAGTGATGAAAAATCTTATGGGCGTTATCCCGAGTTTCCTTTCTGCTGTCATTAAAAACCTGGAGGATATCGCTAAGGTTTGTGATCAAACCTGCTCTCCAAAATTGGTTGTGGATCTTGACTTGGATGAAGAGACCATCTAGACTGGTAGTGGTGATGCTACTCCGGTGGGTGGCACTGCGAAGAGGACCAGGGCTAGTGTCAAGAAAGTTGTGGCTGCTCCTGCAAAGAATCTCCCTAATATCAGGGATAACATCAAAGAGCTGCATGAAATTAGCAACACTCTGGCAAAATCTCTGGAAAAAATCAACTAGTATCTTCTGGACTCTGGATGGCCTGCTGGCTTTGTGGGGCTTTTTCTAGTTTTCTTTGGTTTTCTGCTGGTTTTTTGTAGGCCCGTTCTCTTTTGTTTCTTGTCGTTTTGCTGTTTAAGTTCTTCTTGTAAAGGGTTTAGGGGCCCCTTCAAAACTTGTTTTTACCTTAATCAAAAACATCATTGATTGAAAATTAAATAAAACACTCTTTTACCATTCACATCTATTCATTTTTCAAATCAATATTCCATCAAGGATAAAATTTACATTAAATATTCAAGCGAATAAAATATGAACTCCTAATAGGCATTTTAATTCATTTCTAGAATATATCCAATTTAACCAATTTGAATTACTAATTCATGCCTTGATTTCTATTGATAAATTTATTAATCTACTTCATAAAAATGACTTGAAAATCACTATTTTATTTAACATAAAAATTAAATTCATAGCACCTACCAGTTTGTACCGGTAAGGGCACAAGATCAAGTGGGGGTCAAGGCCAACCTGCAGTAGTGCTGCTGCCGAGGTAGCAAACACTACCTGCCGGTAGTACCGCTACCGAAGGGTAGCAGTCCTATCGACCGGTAGTGTTGCTACCATCGGTAGCAGCCGCTACCGACCGGTAGCACTCCTACCGACGAGTAGCAGTCCTACCGATCGGTAACAGTCCTACCGACCGGTAGTATTGCTATCGAGTAGCAATACTGCCGACTGGTAGTACTGCTACCTGCGGGTAGTAGACACTACCGACACGCGTGGTGGGACTAGCCCACCACAAGGTAAGGTAAAGTCCACCATAAATAAAAATTCATACTTAAGCATTTAAAAAAAACAAAATGATATTAATCGTTTAAACATAAAAACGATTCATTTCCAGATCATTTCACGGGCACACACACACATAGTGCCAAGATCCAAAATTCAAATGGATATTTACCAATACGATAAATGGTGAAATACAATCACCCAAGAACCCCAAATCTTGGGCAATAAGATAATAGGAAGCACACAACAACTAAATCCAATTCATTCTATTCGAAATAGAAGAGGTAAACCAAGGAGTTGATTTCTAGAACAAATAACAAACAACAAATAGAGAAATGATCCATTTCTTTCCTATAAGCAAACACATGATATAAGCTTCACAAAATCAACAATAACAGGCATTTCTTTTTCCATTACAATCATTCCACAAGAATTTACAAGGAGATTTGCATCTTTTCAACACACAGGAAGCAACTGAAAATTTCAAAGTTAAATTTAAAACAAGAAGAGATCATCCAACCTTGAAGCAAACTAGAAAGAAAAAAGATGGAGAATCCCAATCCTTGCAAACCAAATCAAATTCCAGCTCCTCTTCCAGAATGTTTTTTCAAATTTCTCTTCCCAATTTTTTGCCTCTCATTCCTGTGAATTTCCAGGAATATATGGTGAAAATATTTTCAACCTAAACTTTCTAGGTTGAAAGTTTTCTCCACCAATCAGATTAAATTATTTAAAAAGTAAATAGCAATCAAATTTTCCTCTTTTCCAAAATCAATTATTTTCCAACAATTAAAATGAAAAAAGTCAAATGGAAAGGTAAAAAGAAAAGCTTTTAATTTTATTTTCTATTTTCCATTAAACTTTCCTTCAACATAATCATTTAACACTTAAATGGCTAGGCAATTATTTATTTCCTTCCACAAATATATTAATGCACTTTACACAATGAAATAAGCCATTTAACCATTTAATCTAGCAAATCATTAATTTAATTAAATCAATAATCTCAGAGCATAATAATTAACTAATTACGGCAACATAAGATAGCATCATCCATTCAATTAAATAACCATTCAGATGAATGCAAGCACACAAAATAAAGAATGATCAGATGACGAC
Source organism: Cryptomeria japonica (assembly GCF_030272615.1). NCBI lineage: Eukaryota > Viridiplantae > Streptophyta > Pinopsida > Cupressales > Cupressaceae > Cryptomeria > Cryptomeria japonica. The sequence goes on from NC_081408.1 coordinate 486,194,397, forward strand.
TCACAAATGACCAAACCAAAGCACTATGACTCGCATATTAGCTAGACGGAAAGACAACCGACTGACAACACTCACACGAGTGTAACTAAGGGTCAAGTTAGGGTCCAACAACTATCTCCTCCACTCCCATCAGACATATAAGGCAGGATCAAACCTTTGAAACTAGGTGGAGTCGATACCTCGTACCTACCTGGTACTTGTACCTACAATGTCCTGCACCAAATAACCACATGTGCATATATATATATATATATATGAGACACACACCGATGAAGGAGAATCATGACATTCTCTGTCTCACCAAAGTGAGTGAAGGAAAATCATCTCCTCGCATCCCATACACATGCAAACACGCAACACATAAATAACACATCACACATATAAGGTAAGAGTGTCAGTCCATGATAATGATCCATAAAATAACATTAATCATAAGCACTGAGATACTACATAAAATCATACACCACAAATCCAGATAAAGCATGAAATAACATCACATAAAATCTGAATCAATATACAATAATGTTCCACTGAAGTCAATTAAAAGCATACAAAAAGAGTCTAATCAAGGAGGGGCACTACACGCATCACCTGAATCAACTTGTCAAAAGGGTCAAACAATGATACAAGATAGTAACCAATCAATTCACATCGTGACACAACTGATAAGGTATATATATGAAGCCTAGAGTGTGTGAGGAAAACTGTGTCATCTCTGACAGCTTGCCATTGGGATAGAGACACGCTTAGACCTTTGAAGCCAGATGGAATCGATGTCTAGTACTTGCAAACCTGCATCCAACACTAAACACAACATATACAATACATATACATCATATAAAAAAACATGTGATAGAGAATGACAACAACATATCATGCTCGCTATGAGTGATATGACATTGTCTCTACTCACAAAGATAGTCACACAATATAACATCAAAACATCGCATAAAATCAAGATCATGAAATAGGGTTAGTACTATTATAACATCATAAATCATATATTCCACAAGAGAAATGAACACATATAACTCCATGTATCATATAAATCCATCCATCATAGCATTACTACGTGCTGACATCCACAAGAACCATAAAATGCCATATGTCATATAGTATGTCTATCATCATCAATCGTATGAATCACCAAACATCATGAGTCGTGTCAAATAGCATAAATCTACATAGAGTAACTAGCATCGTCTATACCATCTAAGATAGAAAACATAATCATGAGTATCCATGTACACATCAATCATATGTCCAAACAAGTCTATCAAAATGCAAGTCTAGGATGGACACTACATCCTCCCCCCCTTTGCATATTGATTTGCATTTTGATAGACTTGTTTGGACATATGATTGATGTTTAGATGCATACTCATGATTATATTTTCTATCTTAGATGGTATAGATGATGCTAGTTACTCTATATGTATTTATGCTATTTTGGTTTATGATTTTATATTTTATTTAATTGACTTTCTACACCTTTTGGTTAGTTTGACATTTGATATAATCTACCTACCCTTCTATTTTATTGGTCGAATGGGAGATGGTAGGTAAATGATATAAATGAGTAGGGACCACCATTTTTCTCACAGAAGGTTTTTTGAATTTTCAAACTTTAGAGGGTTAAAATGAATCGAAAATGACACTTTTGTCCCATATATAGCCAAAAACCTAATTTTTCAACTTGCTTCGATGGTCATGAAAATTGTACCCTTAGCTAATTTGCCCATTCTGACTCCATTTTTGGGATCGAAATTAAAATTTGAGATCATTTTGCTAGTCAATTTCACAAAGTATGGACCACTTAGTGCTTTTCATCAAAAGCTCATTCTCTCTTCTAATTGCGCTCAATTTCTTATCAATCAATGCAAAATTTTCAAAAATTCCTTTGAATCAATTTGTGCTCAAAACAACTTATTATCGCTAAAAAATGCCTATAATCATTATGTACCCTCGCTATCTTTAGATTTCTCTCTCAAGGGGGCATACTCTTGACCTTATGACCTCACATCTTCAAATGTCGAGAAGATTTTCAAATCTTCATCGACAGTCGAGCAAAACATCTTTTTCAACTAAAGAAAATCAATCAAATCCTTATTGCTAAGGGGCATCTCATTCATCTCTTTATATCAAGTTGATATCTCTTGATCATCTGAATCAAATTAATCTCTAGGGGCATATCAGTTTCATCGCTTCAAATCAAGCTGATATTTGTCTTTTATCTGAATCAATCTCTTAATGTGAATCAGTTTCATTGCTTTTCATCAAGCTGATTATTCGTTTAAACTCAATCAAGGGTTTAAAGAGTTTCCTTGATCACGTTCAATCTAAGTAGGTGTTCAATTTTGTCGCTTTGAATCAAGCTGGACAGTTTATCTTCACTCATCGTATCTTGATCAATCAAGTTCAAGATCGATTTTATCTTCACTCACTGTGTCTAGATCAATCAAGTTCTAGATCAGTAAGATCTGCTTCTTGATCAATCAAGTTCAAGTTCGGTATCTTTTATTTTCTATCGTTCCTAAGTTCAATCAAGTTCAGGATCGGTATCGCTTTAATCGGACTTCATTCAGCTTCGTTGCTTCGAATCAAGCTAAACACCTTGCTCTTCATCTAGTTCATGATCAATCAAGTTCAGAACTGCTATCTCCTAGACATCAAATTTTCTTTGAACCAATACGCCGCTTGCACATTAATTCAAAGAGGGGAAAATGTAATACCCTAAAAATGGTCATCTAAACCATGAGCCCCCAATCTTGACAACATCACCAAGGTCCTAACCAAAGACAATTAAATCAATCTTGAGCACACAATTAATTCTTTAAACATCAAATGTCACATGGCAAAATTAATCACTCAATATTAGTTAAATATTAATTTAATTAATTGATCATTCCAAGTAAATCATTTTAAAAAAGTTATCTTATTTATCTTATTAAAATCCTAGCATATTTAATTAAATAAATCAATTTGCCATAAATCTTTAAAAAAGGAAACAAATCAAGAAAGAGGAATTGGAAATTATGAGCACAAAGCTTCAAAAAAGAAAATAAATCAAAAAAAGGAATTAATTGACCAAGAAAGAATTAAAAATTGAGAAAAGAAATCAATTGGAGATAATCTTGAAAAACAAATTAAAAATTGATAAATAATCTCAAAGAAAGGAAATAAAACAATTAAATATTAAAATTGAATGACATAGAGAATAAATTAGTTTTTTCTGATTTTATCTTAATTTTAGTTCAATTTCCTTTACAACCGAGAAAAGCATCCAATCACATCAATTCACCTGGATTGTGCTTCCTCTTGGAAAATCTTGACCACTCATCATCATTTGATCTTAGCCTTTGGTTTCTTTTTGAATTTTCTATAAATTCAGGCTCTCATCTCTCATTCAAAAATGCTGGAGAATATATTTTTATCATGTTGTTTTTTCTCTAGGTTCATTGAGATATTGCATATTAGTTATTTCATATTGCTTAAATCATTTAGCTTAAATATTCATTTATTACTTAAATCATGTTAGATTAATATTGCATATCTAGCTTAAATCTTGCATCCATCTAGCTTGAACTCATGCTCATATAGATTTAAAAATCCTTCGTTTAGGTGTTGTCTAGTCACTGGATAACTTAGCAATCTGAGAGCAATCTAAACTCGCATCTACTAGAAGGCAATGGGTCGATTTGTTATGGTTTTATTATTCATGTTTATATCTGTCTAACCATGCATGTAATGACTTAATTGAAGTGTTGTGCTTACAGATATAGGTCCACTTTTCACACACACATTTTTGGCGCCCACCGTGGGGTAGAAACTACTTTTTCGGCCTGAAAAACATTTTTTTTATCTTGCAGGTTTCGTCTGTACAATCTCTGCGAAATATCGTACGAGTAGTTTCACTGCATCGTACAACATTATATTGAAGCCTGTTATTTGTCGTACGAATCAGAAAATGGTGTTGTACGACATTTTGTTATGAATATTTGATTTTGTCTTCTATCGTCCTATGCTTAGTTCTAACTCATACGACAAAATTCTTTTATCGTTTCATTCTATGAGAATTGTCGTACGATTTTGTTTTCTGTTGGATTAAAGCAAGTTTTACTTTTTAGGGTTTTTCTTGAATTAAATTTTGATTATGCTAACGCTAACCCTGAATTGTCTTTTGTCTGCCTGGTATTTTCACAGCCTAACTAGTTTCTTGCAGGACACTTGTCAAAGAATTTATCAATCAAACATACGCCTGTCAAAGAATAAAAACAACATGACTATTGATATGTTTTTTTTGCAGGTTGCCTAAAGAGAATCAACTAAACATTATGTATTCTTTAATATTTTTTTAGGCACCTAACTTGCTATCTGGTTAATGGACAAATCTGTCTTTTGTGTTTTTAGAAAATTCTGAGAGGTAGGAGAGTATGCTCTTGTCTTTTTTTAGACAATCAAAAATCTAGACCCTTGAGGCATTTTCTTTGTTTGAGAATTGTACATCTTTAGCAGGTCTGCCCTCCTGAGGGGTTGAAAAACTCTTAAAGCCGTTATGGCCAGTGTGAGGGGAACGACCTAAGTGGGAACGACTAAATGCCAAGTACTCCAACCCACTATAAAATAAACGGGATTTGATGAAAATCAAGTCAACGACAGTGCTCAAGAATAGCTCTCCTCAGTACCTTCGGGTATATTGAACCTTGGTTTTCAAGGCTGGGAGGCCTCTTAATTGAGTTTATACCTCGACGTGCCGAACGAACCCCTTACTAGATCCAATTAAAATTAGAAGCTCCCCGATTCACCTCTGAAAGGTTGATAATCTTTGTGCAAGAGAGATAGTAACTCTCCCAAGACACTTGCCATATCGTGCCCCCATTAGCATTTGGAGTTAGATAATATGGCGTTTAGAATCCATTGCGTGAGACTCAGCGGCCATAGTTTGATTAGCTATTGGGTGTGTACCTAAGTCAGCAAGCAAATGTTTTCTTCTCTAATCCAACTTCCATAGGGTTTGCATGCTGTGATTGGAGTTACTATTTATATTGCGTGTTTTCTATGTTTTCACCCCTAAAATTGAAACTGGAGAAAACAAATCAACAACTCAGTGATAAAACTCTATCTATGTCAAAACTAGTTTATCCTGGTCAAAAGTTAGTCCACCTCAAAATTGGTCATACTTAGTTGTCATAATCAGCTATTGAAAAGCTCAGAATTTTTGTCTCTGTCCTGTTAACAGTCATACAATCCTGATCATTTATCATCCTGCACCGTATCCTGTGTCGTACGAGTCTTCCAATTTATCGTTCGAGCTCAATCCTCTATCGTACGAGACCCAACAACTTGTCGTTTAAAGCTAAATCCTGTGTCATACGAGTCAGAATTGCATTGAATCCTTTGTCGTTCGGGACATGCCCATTTGTCGTATGGTACTAGGTAGCAACTCATACGAAACAAAACTGTTATTATCCTGAAGCTATTATACTGTCGTACGGTCTTAGAAATCCTGTCGTATGAGTCTCTGATTTTGCCAGTCCAGAACAGTCAAACCTGTCTAAAATGGTCTACAGCGAGCCTAAAACTGGTTATCATCCTCCTGAGCATAAACAACCTTGATAGTGTACCTCTTTCGTTGCATTGCACGATTTTGTCGATCATCTCTCAGCTAGTTCAAACAACATCTTATCAAACCTAAGTTAACTTAGATAACGTCTTACACATGATAGATTATTCATGAAACCATACCAGATCTTAGTAACTTCTCTCAATCACTACGTTAAATGAACTACTAGCTACCATTTGATCTTGACTTTTGCAACACATTTAGCTCTCAGTCCTTTCGGTTACAAATGCCTGTTCAAACTAGAAACTCTCGCATCAAAACAGACAAAGAAAAAGAAACACCCTTTTCATCAAACGACAATCCATTCTTTGAAGGAAACTTCTTTCTAAATAAACCGTCCTCATCACAAATACCAATTTACAATCTACTAATCTTTGGTCAACCCCTATCTCCCACCATGTCTGGGGAAAGACAAGAAAGAGAAGCTAGTAAATGAGACACTCACGATGACTTCAACAATCATGCCACTGATAGTGATTCTTCATCAAATGAATCTGATCTTCCTGAACCTCCCAAGGTCAAAGTACATAGATGTCAGAATGATAAAGAGTTCCGAAAAATGACGAAGGTCATCATGGCTAGGGAAAAAGAAGACTATTTCCTAGAATTAGCAAAGCAAGGTGCCAAAATCCCTACTGGTTATAATGTGGAGGCCCTCGTCACTAAAGAGGAAGAGACACCATGGGGAAAGATAAGCAAACAAATGCAAACATTAGAAACAGAGGTCACAAAACTAAAAAACAAAGATAAAACACCAAAACAATATTCTCTGGACACAATATGCCCATTCCCATTTGACAAAAACGTTTACATGCCTCCATTTCCCTCAAGAGTAGAAATGCCTAAGTTTGACAAATATGATGGGAATACGGACCCCCAAGATCATATCAGATAATTTTGTGCTTTATGTATGGAGTTCATGCATATCCAAACATATCTCATGCGCCTTTTCCTGAGAAGTTTAGGGGGGCAAGCTATGGGATGGTTCTCAAGTCTACCCACGGGAATAAAAACTTTCGAAGAATTAATCCAACTATTCCTATAGCAATACTCCTACAACATTCATCACCCAATCACCATGATAGAACTTTGCAATACCAGACAAAAGACAAGAGAACCCTTTCTCACTTTTCTCCAACGATGGAGAAAGATGTTCTCTAGATATTCACAGACTATCCTAGACCTTGAGAAAATGGATATCTTTGTCAACAACTTAATCCCTGAATTGAAGTATAGTGTCCAAATGCAAGTACATGCTTCATTCAACAAAATGGTAGATAACGCCCTTAGTATGGAAGATGTGCTTATAAAAAAGGGAGATATATTGCTTTGGAAAGAAACATCGCAAGGTTCTAGCTCTAAAGAAAAGAGCAAGTAATGAAAATACGACAAAGATAACAATATAAACATTGTTAGTGATGGAGTGGTAGATACTGTCCAAGCAAAAAAAAAATCCACAATATTTAACTTGGCTAGTGGCACGCAAGCACTCAAGGCAGTTGAAACTGCGGTAGAAAATCCTCTAAAGAAAATAAGAGAATGGTTTAAAGAAAAGCCTTGGCTTTCAAAACCAAAGTGTGATTTTACTCCTCTAGATGAGTCATATGAATCAGCTTTTAAAACTTTATTGGCAAATAATCTAATAACATTGCCAAACAATTCTAGACCATATGACCCAGAAATTAGACCCAAATGGTGGAGAGAAAACGAATACTGTGACTACCATTGGAACAAGGGACATAACATTAACAACTGCATGAAACTCCGACATGAAATCCAAGATCTTATTGATGCAGGCAAGATCGTTGTTGGAAATCATGCGACAAATGGGGATCATAAGGCCTTTAAAGATCCCTTACCGACTTATGAACAAGGAGATTCCTCAAAATCCAAGGGAGGAGCTAGAGTCAATTATACCTACACTAACAACGATAATATGATCAACATGATTAAATCTGCTCAATCTGAATATTGCAATGTGATCATAGTCCAGGATCACCAAAGTCAAGCACAAACTGCTAATGTCATAACTCGTGCTCAAAGGAAGATTACTCTCCCAGCAACCAGTTCCTCAACTTTTGATCAAACAACATCAAATCTACCAAATAGATAAACAGATACAATCAAGGCCAAATCAAAATAGTTGGCTTTATCATCTTCTCCTGGTTATAGTATTTTTGAACAATTAAAGAGAACCAATGCTCAAATCTCCATTTTGGAACTGCTTAAGATCTCTTCTGCTCATAGAGAGGTCCTGGACAAGGCTCTACTTACCACCAGTGTCCCTAAAGATTTAGACGTAGATCGGTTTCAATCTATGGTGGGTCACCTGACCTCACCTCATTACCTCACTTTCTCTGATGAAGATGATAAATCACTGAATCACCCACATAACCAACTATTGCACATTGAAGCCATGATCCATAAACACCGAGTTAAACGTGTTTTGATAGATGGAGGCACTGGGTTGAATACTTGTACCTACAATCAACTGACACAGCTGGGATTTTTTGAAAACGTAATTGACCCAACAAAGAAAATAACAATCAAGGCTTATGATGAAGAAGAAAGAACTTCTAAGGGTTTGGTACTATTACCAATCAGGGTAGGACCTATAGAAAGAGATGTCATTTTTCAAGTCCTGGATCTTCATCTTTCATACAACATCTTACTAGGCAGGCCATGGATTCATGAAATGAAAGCAGTACCATCTACGTATCATCAATGCCTGAAATTTCCTTATAATGAAGTTGAAGTCAGTATTCCTGCGGATACAAGTTATACCTCAATGCATTAACACCGAGTACTGATGCTTTTGTTTCTCATAATAGAGCAGCCTCTACAGCTGAAAGTTCGGAATCTTTGCTGAAAGATTTAGAAAAGAAATTGAAAATCACAAACACTGGCATAGATGGCTACAAAATAGAGCCTATACTATCACTAATGTCTCTTCCTCCATCATCAAGACAATCAGGAGAACCATCAGAGGTTATGAAGCCATAAACTTCAACTCCAAAATTCATTTATGATGGTCTCTTTATACAATCCTCTACTTCTCTTGCAGGTGAAATAGAAGAGGATGATTTTCTCAAATCGCTTTTCAAAGAAGATAGTGCAAATAAAGAAATACGACATTGTGAGATTTCCCTGACACAATATGGTCCAGGCTATAAGATGCTTCAACGCATGGGATATTCAGGTACTGGTCCTCTAGGCAAATGTCAAAAAGGTATTGTTGAACCTATTCAGTTACAAACTAAGTCTGCCAATGATAAAGCTGGACTGGGATATAATCCAAGAAAGACATCAAATCAGAAGCACACGTCCCACCATCAATTTAAGTGGAAGAAAAAGGTACTACCTTTAACAACACAAGAAATTAATACTCAACAAATTCAGGAAGAGTGTGACGATGAACAAAAAGAATTGCTCACTCAGTGAGAGGAAACAGATGGTAATCAAATTCCAATTATATCGGCTATAATACCACAGGAAGTAGAAGTCCCAGAAGATATGAGAGACAAAGTATACAAAATCAGAGAATTGTTTGCACCGCTGAACATTCTGGTCACATATACTGGCAGACAACAAGTAGATGATTCAGGAACTGATTCAAATGAGTATGAATGGGGTCCTGACCATCTCTTAGATACCTCTACTACAGAAACCCCTGAAGAATTCAGTGATATCACAGATGATGCACAAGAGCTGATAAGCCTAAAAATCCAAAAGGAAATGGAAGAAATTAGACTAGAAAGAAAAGAAGACTATGAACGACAGTTGGAGGAAGAAAGGAGAAACAATTTTTTCACCTACTAACTCTCCCTCTAACGAGATAGGACAAATCAGGTACGAAACTACAAAAGAAGAATTAGAAGCTACAGAAATAGAACCAATCATCAGTCTAGAGGAAGCCAAATGGAATAGACGACAGAGATTAACAGAACCATCAAGGTTATGTCCACAAGTGTGTCAAATACAAGTACTCAATGAACCAAATCACGAAGGAACTTGCATCATCAAAGATGTGGGTATTGATATTATATATACTTTTACTAAGCCACTTGAAGATGAGTCAGAAACTTCATCCTATGACTCTGATGACTCAGACAGGAGCTCTAATTATAACAACAACTATTCAACAATGCATTATGATTACTCTGTCATGAATGTTGAGATACTGTCTGCTGACCCTATTACTGTCACACCACGGTATGTAGTCCAGTTTGAAGTAGCTAATGATGCTAGAAGTAGGTTGGTTGGGTTAGGTCCAATAAATACTAACATGAATTTTGATAATCATGTTGTGACTCTTCCTGGTCTCGAGACACATACGCAAGGTAGTCTTCTAGAACTCGACTGGTTGGTCCAAAGCCATGATGATAGTACCATGAACTCCCTTGAGCCTGTTCCAACCTTATATATCCTTAATACACCCTGAACTAATTGATTGTACTCTTTATAACCAACCCTTGAATGTACCTACTTTTGCCAATGACTATACGTTAGCCTATTATCTCAATGTAGTTGAACCCATGAACTCTTCCACCAGTGAACAAAGTGAAAACATGACTGAAATAGATATCAAGTATCTTAGTCGCAAAAATAAGAAAAATAAAAATCAAAGATGTGATAGCGAAAACCACATTGTGGCGGTATCAGAATCTAAAAAAGAGAAAATAGAGGACGTACCTAAAGGTGAAAACCTCTCCGAGGTGCCTGAAGGTGAGATACTTGATATATTGCCAAGTCATTTCTAGGAGAGATCTTCCATATTGATCGAGCCAACTCAGCCAGTGAACATTGGGAGTCAAGAGACACCACACATCATTCATTTAGCTCAATCACTATCAGCAGAAGAGTTAAAAGATTTTAGCAACCTTTTTTTAGAAAAGAAGGTCAACTTTGCATGGACATACTTAGATATGCTAGGACTAGATCCTGATCTCATCATGCATCATCTCTCTATTACACCAGGAGTTAAACTGGTAAAGCAAAAACTCTATAAGATGCACCCTCACGTGGCACTGCTAGTCAAGGCCGAACTAGAAAAATTGCTAAAAGATGGATTTATCAGAGCTATAGATTACACAGAATGGATATCAAATATAGTACTTGTATCAAAGGTAGACAAATTTATTAGAGTTTGCACAGACTTTGAGGATCTCAACAAAGCATGTCCGAAAGATGATTTTCCATTGCCCAACATTGACATGATAGTAGATATGAGTACTGGATATGAGATGTATTCATTAATGGATGGATTCTCTGGTTACAATAAGATCAAGATAGCACTTGAAGATCAAGAAAAGACAACTTTCACGTGTGCATGGGGAACCTTCTGCTCGAATGTTATGCCATTTGGGCTAAAGAACGTAGGAGCAACTTACCAAAGAGTAGTAACCACTATCTTCAATGATATGATGCATAAAAACATGGAAGATTATGTTGATGACACCCTGGTAAAAAACATGAAGAGATCTACGCATATTCAAGAACTAGGCCTCATACTAGATAGAATGGAAATATTCAAACTCCGATTAAATCCTAAAAAGTGTGCATTTGGGATAACATCAGGAAAATTGCTTGGTTACATAATTTGAAAAAAAGGAATTGAGGTTGATCCTGAAAAGGTCCAAGCTATAATGAAAATGCCTCCGCCCAAGAATATCAGTCAAATGAGGAGTTTACAAGGCCGTCTTCAGTCAATAAGGCATTTTATATCTCAACTAGCAGACAAAGCTCAACCCTTCACAAAGGTATTAAGGAAAGTAGTTCAATACAACTGGGATAAAGATTGTGAACAACATTTAAAACAAATCAAAGAATATCTTTCTAATCCACCCATATTAATGCCACCGATTCAAGGTAAACCACTGATCCTATACATATCAGCTACAGATACTTCACTGGGGGCACTTCTGACACAATAGGATGATAATAAAAAGGAACGAGCTATCTATTACATCAGCAGAACATTGGTGTCGTATGAAATGACCTACACTATAATAGAGAAAGCATGCTTGGCATTGGTCTTTGCATCACAAAAATTAAGGCACTATATGTTAGCACACTTTATTAAGTTGGTAGCCAAGATTGATCCGCTCAAATATCTTCTTAGTAAAGCAACGCTTACAGGGAGACTGGCCAAATGGGTTATGGTTCTTACGGAATTTGATATTGAATATGTGGAATGTAAAGCCATCAAAGGATAGGTTATTGCAGACCAACTTGTTGATGCTCCACTTGAAGATAGTCAACCTCTGCATATAGAATTCCTAGATGAATCAATCATGCACCTTACTGAACAATCATGGAAGATGTTCTTTGATGGGTCTTTCACTCAACATGGTTCTGGTGCCGGAATAATTTTTATTACTCCCCAAAAATATTCAATTCCGAAAGCTTACAAGATTCTCTTCCCTTGCACTAACAACATTGCAGAATATGAAGCTTCGGTATATGAGATCAAGCTAGCCATCGAGTGGAAGATTGTTGAATTACACATCTATGGAGATTCTCGACTCATTATCAACCAAATCAATGACCTATATCAAACAAGAGATGAGAAACTGATGCCTTATAAGAGAATGGTGGATGATCTCAAGAAATACTTTACCTTTGTATCATTTCAGTAGATTCCCAGAACAACAAATAGAGCAGCGGATGCAATGGCCACCTCAGCTACAAGAATCTAATTTTCGCTTTGAATTCCTGGTGGAAGAGTTACATTATCCTGCCTATGATTCCCCTGAGTCACAGATGGTCTGTTCTATTATTGGACATGACTCATCTCGTTATAGCCACATTTACTCTTACTTGCGTGACCAAGTTGTCCCTGCTAATCTTTCTTGAAATGAAAAAAGGAACCTAATCCGAAATGCGTCACGGTACGTCATCATTGCTAACAACCTATTCAAGTGAGGTTTAGCTAATAATTTGCTCAGGTGTCTAGAAATTGAGGAGTCCCAACGCACATTATCCGAGGTTCATGAAGGTGTTTGTGGATCCCATTCGAACGGTCTAACTTTAGCACAAAAACTACTAAGGGCTGGCTAGTATTGGCCAAACATGGAGAAAGAAGCTATAAAATTTTCTAAAACCTGTGAAAAGTGCCAACTACATGGGCACCTTATCCATGCTCTAGCAAGGGATCTCATACCCTTTGTGACACACTGACCCTTTCAACAGTGGGCGTTTGATCTAATTGGCCAAATATATCCTGCATCATCTAACAGGCACAAATTTATTATCACTGCCACTGAGTACTTCACTAAGTGGGTAGAAGCGGTTCCGCTCATCAAAGAAATCGACAAACAAGTAGCTCTATTTATTCTTAATTATATCATCTACAGGTATGGTATACCTTCATCTATTATAACTTACAATGGAGGACAGTTCAAGAACAAAGATCTAAATGAACTCTATGAGAAATTCAAAATAAAACAACACTAGTCATCAGTATATTACCCTCAAGGTAATGGACAAGAAGAGGCATGTAACAAAAACCTATTGACTATCTTACACATAACAGTGAACAAATCTGGGAAGGATTGGCATCTGCAGCTCAATCCTGCACAGTGGGCTTATAGAACAAGTATCAGAACACCTACTGGGGCTACACCTTTTTCTTTGGTGTATGGGTCTGAAGCAGTATTACCTATTGAGGTGGAAATACCATCTCTAAGAGTTTCTTTGCAAGGTCTTGTTACTGATGAAGAATATAGAATATCTAGATTACAAGAGCTTGAATTGCTGGATGAGCATCGACAAGTGGCGTTTGATCATCTCAGAGTGTATCAAAAGAGAATGTCTAGAGGATATAACAAGAAGGTTCGACAAAGAGAATTTTAGGTTGGTGACCTAATTCTAAGAGAAAATCCTAAAAATCAGCAGTTTCGAGACAACAAAGGGAAGTTCGAACCCAACTAGATGGGTCCCTATATTGTTACTGCAACTTTTGGCTCTGGTGCCTATCAACTCTCAACATCGGAAGGAGAACAGCTCCGCGAACCGATCAACAAAATCCATATGAAGAAATTCTTCACTTAAATATTCTCTACTCCAGCAGCCTATACAGCTAAAAAGTCCGGAAGAAATCATAAAAATCAGAAAAAGTCTTGAAAAAAATCCTAAAAATCCGAAAAAGTCTTGAAAAAAAATAAAAATAAAGGGAAAAAAGAGAGAAAATGGCTTGGTGAAAACCTGGTAAACATGCACCTTGGTAAAAAAAATAAAAATGAATCTTTGCCAAGCAGGTGAAAACATGGTAAACAGGCGCCTCTTGTACTCAAGCGCTCCATCTATCAACGCAATGTTGGCATTCCCACTTTCCTGCATATTTGCTTTCGCTTGTACATATTTCACTCACTTTTGTGACATCCTGGTTCATTGGAAACCTCATGGCTTGAAACTGATCAATGTCCTAGTCTTAGGTAATCGACAAGAGCACATTACATGTCCTAAGGAGTATGAACCAAGTCAACCTTACGTCAGTGAAACCTGGTCATCCACTCCGAGTCAGTTGCTTGTCTCCTAACTACTAAAGAGTTTTATCACTGAGTTAACAAGCAAAACAACATATCGGAAAACAATCACTAAACAAGTTGAGCTATGAATGAAAATTTTCTTTTTTGTGTTGTCTTTTATATTGGTTTTCGATTATTATCCCTCTGAGTAACTCGAGGAAGTCTATCTTGACTAAGAGGAGCAAGGATTGGGGGCATAATATTTTCTTTATTTTCTGCTTGAAGGAATGATCCCAATGATCTGGAAACATCTAAGTTAGCTAGGTGTTTGTGATAAGAGCCTTCACATCAAGGTGAACTCACCTCACATACCTTGACTTTGCTTATTTGAATGCTACATGGAGGTTCCCATCATTTCTTTGTCTGTTTTGAGGGAATTTCTTTATTGTGCAATCCAGGTCCCTGCAAAATCTGTCCAAGGATATGAATGAAAAAAGGGGTAATTGCGGACAAGATAATTAATATTGCACATGAAAAGAAAGGAACTCTAATCTGCCTGTTGTGGTTGTAAAACACTCAATGATGAAAATTTAGCTTTTCAAAATCTAGTGACTAGGTTTAGGTCGCATTTTGCATTTCATTCTGCATCTTGTGAATTTAAAGTGATTTCGGTATGGTAACAATGATCTCCTCATTTTCTGCATGAGCGCTGGAAGCTTCATCATTTCTTAGCTAAGTGGTCTCTTTTCATCATTTCTTTGATTGAGTACTTGTGTTTTGAGATGTTAGCTGCATACATAAGCATCTTATATAGATTCATACATTCACTATCATTCATTTGCATTCATCTTATTGCATAGAAAAATGAAAAATTTGCATTACTCATTCACATTCATCTATTTGCATATGAAAAGAAATAAAAATAGACATCCATAATCATTTGCATTACATACATTCATACTAAATTAGAAATGCATACATGTAGAATACAACATATAGAAAACATCTCAAAAATTGAATCAACACAAGTATAATGAAGTCATATCAGATCTTGTATATATACATATCGTATCAAGTCTAAGAGTACAAAATCATGTCAAATGACATATACAAACTCCCATCAGAGCAAGAATCCTATGGCTACAAAAAAAAGGGTGTGTCTACAAAAAAAATCACTGCTACAAAAAGAAATATCTACCTGGCACCCTCTCCCTCATCACCAGGTGGAGGAGGAGGAGCCTGATGACCAAGATCTTGACGAGGTGCCCGCGCTCCCTCAGACCATGCCATATATTGTGAATAAGGGACAACCTGCTGTGCAACTAGAACTGCCACACTATATGCTGCAACATAGTAGGCTGCCTTGCTATTCTGATGCAAAACCTCTTGCTGAAGGGTGTCTCGCTCTGCTCTCATCGCTGCGACCTAATGATCACACTCTGCTCTCAGCTTAGCCAGCTAACGATCTCGCTTAGCCCTCACCTCTGCAAGCTACCGGTCTCACTCCACCAGTTGAGTCTGAGCCACTGTTAACTGTGACTGTAGCTCCGCTAAACGTGCCATCATCGATCGTCCAACATCCGTCCCCTGCTTTCTCACAAGCTCTCCACCCCCATCTCAACCTCCAGCTCCACCCTTCTCCTCTCGCTGTTGACGAACCTGTCTTGGAGCTGCTCGCTCCTCCCTAGCTCTGCCCAATCTCATGCCTATACCCCCAAGAGATCCACCCTCACCCCTCTGTCGTCCTACATTAGCTAGAACCCTGCTACTACTAGCACCAGGATCACCACCTGTCCGCCTCGGAGCGTCAGCTCTCTGTCCCTGTCTTTGACCCTGCCTCTGACCCTGTCCTTGTCCCTGCGCAGGGGCATCCTCCTCAACCTCCTTAATGCGAGGAGCCTGCTCAGCTGGATCTGTCAAACGAGGGAATGGATGCTGCTGAAAAAAATCTCTATATTGGGGCAATACCCCTGCATCTGCAATATCCCCCAGGTAATCCCATCTCAATCTTTGTAGACCAGTCAGCTCCTGCATGGCCATGGCATAGGACAACCTCGGTGACCATCCCTTCCTCTCCTCATCAGCATATCAGGCATATGTTGTGAACTCCTATGATACCCCCTGAGGCTGACCATACTGCCTCATCACACGTGATATAACAAATCGCTGCACTATCGTCTGCGATCTGCCAATAAGAGGGCGAGTAACAAAAAGGTCCCTACGTACCAGCCTCCAGTCATCCCATGGGTCTAAGCCCCTGTAAGGCCTCCATACCACGACTATCAGGTCATCCAACTGTCGCTGCCAAAAATCCGTCTTCCCCAGATGAGGTTGTGTAATGTAACCGACATACCTATATATAACCGGCTGCCCAAGCTCTCTGCTATCATCAACAATAGGCCGACAAATTGGGAGGTGCTCCCAAGCCCAAACCTGTAACATAAAAACACCAGTGGCCATGCTCTTTCCCTCCCTGTAGACTATCTCATGCATCTCACGATACATGTGGGCCAAAATGCAAGAACCCCAGCCAAGCCTCTGGGGGGTCTCTATCAATCTCTCCAGCATCCGACCCCATCCACACTGAAATCCCTGTTGACCTCTATCCGACATCAAAAAATAGTTGATAAAACCTGCTAGGATGCAAGCCAGAGGAAACTCATCACTGTACCTACTCATCATGATGTCCCAACTTATGGAATGTGTCAGGGTATCAGGATCCCTGAAGACATGCATCATTGTTTGTAATCCAAGAAGGTGTCCTGAATCATAGTCCACCTTATCCCCAACAAAAGGGATACAAAGGATCCTATATACATCCTCGGGAGTGATAGTCATCTCCCCAACTGGTAAGTGAAAGGTATTATGCTCAGAATGAATTCTCTCTACCAATGTTGTGAGCATACCATGATTCACACAGATATCGGGTAATCTCAACAGATGTGTCAAGCCACACAAGTCAATATGAGCATCCTCAACCTCTGATAGCTACCGAACTAAAGTCATGGTAGGTGGATAAACACACTTGAAGAGCATATGAGGCAATCAAACCTGCAAAATCAAACAATGGAGTATCATAATACATTCCAAATAAGCCTACAAGAGGAGTAAAACATCACACAAATCCAATTACGTCAATTGCAAAAACAAAATTTCAAGTTTAGACCTTCAAAAATGCTCACTGTTTCCAAATGACAAAACACAGAAGATCAGAAACTCGTACGAGTCAGGATTGAGCCCTGTACGACAAAAGACTCCCAAACGACAAAAGATTAGACCCTGGACGATAAAATGGTCTTTCAAGAAAGTTTTCGTACGACACAAGGGTGGCCCTAGAATGACAAATCTAATGGTCTGAAACAACAAAATAAAATTTAGCAGTTTGTCATATGAGACAGGATCCTATCTCGCACGACAAAACGATAAAAACCGACTCAACATGCCAAAAAACTTGAAAAATCAGCAAAAAAATTCAAATTTGGAATGAATAACAAGCTTAAGATAGATCACTTACTGGTGGCTCATAGTGTCGCGATCGATTATGTCATCTCTGGTGCTCAAATCGATGCTCACGAGTAGGGACCACCATTTTTCTCACAAAAGGCTTTTTGAATTTTCAAACTTTGGAGGGTTAAAATGAATTGAAAATGACACTTTTGTCCCATATATAGCCAAAAACCTAATTTTTCAACTTGCTCCAATGGTCATGAAAATTGTACCCTTAGCTAGTTTGCCCGTTCTGACTCCATTTTCGGGATCGAAATCAAAATTTGAGATCATTTTGCTAGTCAATTTCACAAAGTATGGACCACTTAGTGCTTTTCATCAAAAGCTCATTCTCTCTTCTAATTGCGCTCAATTTCTTATCAATCAACGCAAAATTTTCAAAAATTCCTCTGAATCAATTTATGCTCAAAACAACTTATCATTGCTAAAAATTTCCTATAATCATTATGTACCCTCGCTATCTTTTGATTTCTCTCCCGAGGGGGCATACTCGTGACCTTATGACCTCACATCTTCAAATGTCGAGAAAATTTCCATATCTTCATCGACTGTCGAGCAAAACATCTTTTTCAACCAAAGAAAATCAATCAAATCCTTATTGCTAAGGGGCATCTGATCTTCATTGCTTTATATAAAGTTGAGATCTCTTGATCATCTGAATCAAATTAATCTCTTGGGGCATATCAGTTTCATCGCTTCAAATCAAGCTGATATTTGTCTTTTATCTGAATCAATCTCTTAATGTTAATCAGTTTCATCGCTTTTCATCAAGTTGATTATTCATTTAAACTCAATCAAGGGTTTAAAGAGTTTCTTTGACCACGTTCAATCTAAGCAAGTGTTCAGTTTCGTCGCTTTGAATCAAGCTGGACAGTTTATCTTCGCTCATCGTATCTTGATCAATCAAGTTCAAGATCGATTTTATCTTCACTCACTGTGTCTAGATCAATCAAGTTCAAGTTCAGTATCTTTTCTTTTCTATCATTCCTAAGTTCAATCAAGTTCAGGATTAGTATCGCTTTAATCAGACTTCATTCAGCTTCGTCGCTTCAAATCAAGCTAAACACCTTGCTCTTCATCTAGTTCGTGATCAATCAAGTTCAGAACTGCTATCTCCTAGACATCAAATTTTCTTTGAACCAATGCGTTGCTCACACATTAATTCAAAGAGGGGCAAATGTAATACCCTAAAAATTGTCATCTAAACCATGAGCCCCTAATCTCGACAACATCACCAAGGTCCTAACCAAAGACAATTAAATCAATCTTGAGCACATAATTAATTCTTTAAACATCAAATGTCAAATGGCAAAATTAATCACTCAATATTAATTAAATATTTATTTAATTAATTGATCATTCCAAGTAAATCATTTTAAAAAATTTATCTTATTTATCTTATTAAATATCCTAGCATATTTAATTAAATAAATCAATTTGTCATAAATCTTCAAAAAAGGAAACAAATCAAGAAAGAGGAATTGGAAATTACGAGCACAAATCTTCAAAAAAGGAAATAAATCAAAAAAAGGAATTAATTGACCAAGAAAGAATTAAAATTTGAGAAAAGAAATCAATTGGAGATAATCTTGAAAAACAGATTAAAAATTGATAAATAATCTCAAAGAAAACAAATAAAACAATTAAATATTAAAATTGAATGAAATAGAGAATAAATCAGTTTTTTCTGATTTTATCTGAATTTTAGTTCAATTTCCTTTAAAACTGAGAAAAGCATCCAATCACATCAAGTCACCTGGGTTGTGCTTCCTCTTGGAAAATCTTGACCGCTCATCATCATTTGATCTCAGCCTTTGGTTTCTTTCTGAATTTTCTATAAATTCAGGCTCTCATCTCTCATTCAAAAATGCTCGAGAATATATCTGTATCATGCTGTTTTTTCTCTAGGTTCATTGAGAATTTGCATTGAGATATTGCATATTAGTTATTTCATATTGCTTAAATCATTTAGCTTAAATATTCATTTATTACTTAAATCATGTTAGATTAATCTTGTATATCTAGCTTAAATATTGCATCCATCTAGCTTGAATTCATGCTCATATAGATTTAAAAATCCGTCGTTTAGGTGTTGTCTAGTCACTGGATAGCTTAGCAATCTGAGAGCAATCTAAACTCACATCTACTAGAAGGCAATGGGTCGATTTGTTATGGTTTTATTATTCATGTTTATATCTGTCCAACCATGCATGTAATGAATTAATTGAAGTGTTGTGCTTACAGATACAGGTCCACTTTCACACACACATGTATTTTTATGATTTTTAGAATATCTTGATTGGTTGGTTTTGATTAAGGTTTTTAGTTTAATTTTTGAATAAATTCAACTTCATGTGCATTCACGGGGGTTGGAATTTTTGGGAGCTTTTGGAGATTTTTATTGAAGGAATTTTCTTTGGCTTTGGATTCGATTTGCTTGAAGGTTCTTACTGGATTTTGGAGTTCTTCATCAGATTTCTTTCCTTTGCTTCTTTTTCTAGGTTGGCTTAAAGATCCTTGCACTCAGTGTTTGATTTTGAAAAGATTGTTTGCCGTGTCTATAAAATATTGGTTGGGGATTTTGGAATGGAAATAATTCGATTATTATTATCAGAAATTTGTAAGTGAAATGATCGGAATGGTTTGCATATGTTTTGGGAAATTTGAGTTATTGTATTCTCGGGTATGGGAGATGCTTCCTGGACTGATTTGAGATTATGTGTGATGCTTAATGGATTTATTTTGTTTTTTTTAAAGGCTTTATTTTCCCTTGTATATCTTATTTCAATACCTATTAGTGTTTACAGTCCTTTTTGGTTGAGTTATTTGGAAGTGGTTGTGTCTACAACTCTTCCTGTGCATTGTTTTGCCGGTAAAAGTTTAGATCCTTGGTAGGTTGTCCTCATTTGATTCATGTAAATCCTAATCTTCTTTCTAGATGGCTTGTTATGAGTCCTGGGTCAGTTTTAGGTCATTAGAAGGTCTGTGCCCGAATTTGGGCAAAGTTGAATAACCCTGCATTCCGTTTTCCATGACTTGTTCCCATGTTACAAAAGTGCTAAAACAAGTGACAAAAATGTCACTTTGGGAGTCAAAAGTGCTAGAGTAGGACAAAAGCGCTAAAACAGTGTCAACACATTTTTAGATAGGGTTTTAACCTTCCAGGTTGACTTTTCTTGTTGATTTTGGACTTCAAAGGCTAGGGTTTGTTGTATTGATGATTTTTGGGAATTGATCCATGCTTTTGAGGTGTGCTTGAATCCTATTTGGGATCCAACAATTATTTTTGCACTTGTTTGTTTAGGTTTGAAATATTTCTCCAACAAGATGTGTGCATCCCTTGTTGTTGATGATGAATATATGTAGCTCTAATGAAATGTTATGTTGTGCCTCGCTGTTGAGGACTATGTGGTATTCATTGGATTCATATTATTGCCCTATTTATGTGTTTATATCACTCTTGAGGCTCTCTTTATTCTTGCATTATGATGCTTTGAGCTTATGGCACGATTCTTGTTATATGACATTTGTTTGTATGTTTATAGCTATCCTTTATGATTTAGTTTGTATTTGATTTGTAATGAATTTTGGATGCTTTCCTTGGTGAGTTTTATGTTGTTATTGTGATGTACTTGTTATGTGCTACCCTATGGTTTTGGTCCATGGTAGGGAGAGTGGGCTCTTGCATGTGTGGACCAAGGTCTTGAGCATTACGTCTCTAGGAGGGGGTCTAGACTTGATGGAACCATGTGATGAGTTTTCTTGTAATTGCAGGTGATAATTTTAATAATTGATTATTAGGTTGGGTATTTAGGAATTCACTAAATAAGATAATAATTGGTTTTGTGGCCCCACCTCATAGCCCTTGATAATTACTCGGGATGAGCTTGGGAAGACCAATGGAGCAGTAAACCAATCTCCCTTGATGTAGTTTGATTTGTACTCTTATGTTGGAGTCTTTTGGTGTCATGTTGTATCCTATGGTTGTTAGGTGCCAGCTTAGGTCTTGAGTGTGAGTTGGAACCTCATGTTATCTCCTAGTAGGGGGGTGGTTCCTATTGGTTCCACATGGTTGGGTGGTTTGATGCCTTCTTCCATTGGGATATTCTTCTTGGATGTTAGCGTGCGTGGATTGGATTCTTGGATCTTCGTTATGCATATATTCTTTGGAGCTGATTTCTATGTATTTGGATTAGAGAGCAATTTGCCATGATGATTTGAGAGATTATGTATTCTTAAGACATGTATCTTCATGTATTTGTAAATGTAATTGAAAAGGAATATGAAGTAGTAGTTCAGGAATAGTCCTCTTTGTACATACATTGATGTATTGGATATTAATTATGCGATATTAGAATATGAGTTTTATGTGGATAAGAAAGAGTTAATATTCATGCTTTGGTGCTTCATTGAAATTGTAAGATGGTATTGTATGTATAGTTTTAAGGAAACTATGTTGGAAGAATAGTAGTTGCTATTATAGACCTTGTTAAGGAATGAAATTTATCTAGATGAAATGGATTATGATACTTAGGTAAATGAGCTAGTTGTATTAGAGATATGTAATGAGCCTAAAGGATAATCTAGTCTTATTGAAGAGAATGGTTATATAATTTATGATGTTTTGATGATGAATGGAAGAATGGATAATAGGAGTATTTGATTTGGTAGTTTCTAAAAGATCCTAAAGAGTATGATATGTGATTAAGTTATGCAAATGTGTTAAGGTTTTATTATAGTTGTATGGAAAGTAAATGAATAGATGGATATATGATGTGTTAGAATTTTGTCAGTAATGATGTTGAGATACCCTAGGGAATAGATTGCATTGTATGAGTTTATATAGAGATTGTGCTAATGGTTAAATGGTTATTCCGCTTGCGTAATATTATTCTATGGATATGGTCATATTGAATTATGCATTCATGTAAATAGTTAATGATTCATTGATGAATTATAGTAGTAATGTTGCATTAATGGAATGCTAGTAATAACATAGAAGTAATAATTGCTTTTTCTAAAAAAAAATTAATTTCTTTTTTGTTAGTAGATTTTGGTTTGTTTCTCTAGGGTATTTTGGCGTGCATTACATTTAACAATTTTATCACTCTTACTTGCATGACCTTAACCACATGTTCTTGTGGGGTAGATAAAGGGGAAGAACAAAAGTTGTACCTCAAAAAACTCAACATTATATTTGGCATAGCCTTAGGCCCCTATTCATTATATTTGGAATGTTCACTACAATAGAAATAAGTGAACCGAGGATAATTGCATCTCCAAATGCATGAGGTCAGTTCCAAGATAAGCTCAAATATCAAAACAACAACTTACAACAAATCCCGTGAGGGATCACTGCAACACTTTCTCCTACCTGTCAAGATAAATACTAGTAGTAGATTCGGTAAGGGATTATTTCAAATTTGTCAAACCAACTAATTGTAGCAGATCTGGTAAGGGATTACTTCAACATTGTCCTCAATCTGTCAAACCAACTGCTTGCAACAAATCTGGTAAGGGATTAGTGCAACACTGTCAAATCAATTGCGCTCACACTTTCCACACTTTTCTCTTACACACATTACATTTATGCATATCTTTGGTTCTCTTCTCTTGTACTACTCTCTCTCTCACACACACACTACATACACACATCCACACACACACACACATTATGGTAAGCACATACACCAACATAATATGTCGGCCAAGAATAAAAGGTTTATACAATAATGCATTGCTCGGATCAATATGTTACACAAATATGCCTTGACCAGAAATAGGGTAACCAAGTCGGCCTTCAATGATCTTCTACATGTTTCTTTCTTAATTATAGGAACACATGATTCAATTACAAAACACAACAAGGGTTTGTCGGACCCATAGACACAAATTCTAAGTATAAAAACTTCAATCTTCAAGATATGAATGCCATAGATTACGAAGCATAGGATTGATAGATCACATTGTAATACAAACTTTCGAATAGCAATTCAACTATCTCAACTAATAACAACAATTGATACAAAGAGAAAACTCAATCAAAACAAGAAAAACACTAGATTTCAGATGAAAGGGTCTTCCAAAAATTGCTCTTGTAAACCATACATGCCTCACTGACCAACATCACATACATACCTATCTTCCACTGTTGCTCAACATGCTACATCCGGTCCTAACTGGATCACATAGTTTGAGATCAATGATAACATTCACACAAATCTAACAAGATGAGGGACCTTCACATTCACATAGGCCCCATGCTTTTTGATGGGCTTTAGTTCATAAATTTAAGCTTCATGTACTTTTAGGTATATCTAGGGTTGCCTAGAAAGCTTATGTATCCTAGATTAAGACATTTTGGCAATGCTTAGTTGTAATGCATTGGTAAGTGGATTACGTTGGGAAGTTACTCACCTCATGCCCCTCAAAAAGGATGTATATGTTGCATATGCTCTATCCTCATGATATTATGAGTGATCTTAGGTGATCAAAAGTACTTAGTTTTCTCAATATAGGATTTACACACAATTCTTGGACAAGATATATTGTTGGGTGTATAGAAAAGTACACACCATTTATTAACTAATTTTAGGATTGTGTATCTTTTTTTTTGTGTGTCATGAATGCTAAATGCATGTTTGTATCCTTATACCAAAAATCCAAAAAAATTAAACATTTCAAAACACAAAAGTCTTTAGGTTTTTTTTTATGAGATTATGAGTCCATCCTATTGCTAAGGTTTAGGTGTTCACCATCTTTAAGTCAAGTTTCATATCCAAAACTCATCAACATCCATCAATAAAATCCCATAGCTATTAAGAATAAGAGTACTTTACATCCTAAGGCCATACATCCCTCTTACATCTTTAATCAAACCCCAATGTCCATATCTAATAGTCCTCCTTTTAGGATCACCTATAGACCTATTTTAGTTTGACATCATAAATCACAACCCTAAATCACTTTTAAAAATACCTCTATAGGGTTCATCCATCAACTCATCATCCCAAACCACATACCATAAGTCACACCATAAAATTTCTCTTAGGCTTCATCCATAGATCCAAATATCATCCTTTACATCCATACCATAGCATGAGTTTGTCTAAATCCTAAGTCAACACCATCACTTATGTTCACATCATAACATTTTCTTGTCCAACTCTTAGGTCTAGATCATCATTTGCATCCATACAATAACACCATCTTGTTTAAATCGTAAGTTCAACATCATTATTATCATCCATATCACAACATTATCTTATCTAAATCCTAGATTTATGTTATCACTTAAGTCCATATCATAACATGATCTTGTTGAACTCTTGGGTTTAGACCACCAATTAAATTTATATAATATATTATCTTGTTTGGATCTTAGAATCAACACCATTTATTATATGACTTTTTTCTAAAGTGAAAAAAAAGTTATTTTCTATGAAATAAAACTTTAAAATTAAAAGGGAGAAAATAAAAATAAAAATTATGCTACTTCAATTAAAATGAGAATTAATAAAGAGTATTTAAATAAACTCTTTTAAAAGAGATGAAATAATTGAATAGGAACCTTTATGAAATGTTAATTAAATTAAAACCACCCCTTGTGACTTACATAAAGAATTTATGTGAGACTTGAAAAGAAGCATGAAGATCACAAAAGGAAGAAGAAGGTGGTTAGGTAGTCTATGGCTATTGGCAAAAGCACACACAATGTTCATCCAACTCAAGGTATGGTGTACACTCAAGATTTTCCTGGCTAGGGTTATTTCTTGGTTAAGCATATGTGTTGGTTATTTAAATACAAACTAACTCCTTTTGGAGTGTTCTAGACTTGTGAGGGCAAATACCACTGAAATATTCCTTGGGGGTGAGAGTGGCCTTTTCAAGTACTCTGATTTAGATAAGTATTAAAAACCCTTGATGTTTAAAATATATTGGGAGTATTATGCATACAATTTTGATGTTAATTTGAATGAATTATATGGACATGTTATTCAATTTACTATGTTAATTGTTTAATTTAAAATTCATGTCAAATTATCATATGTTGTAGTTTACACTAGTTATTTATATTTATCTTGATAATATTACATATTTTTACATCCATAGCATACCATAACTTATTACATAGCATATTTATTACACATCTATATCCATTTTGATAATATTATATATTCATTTATAAATTTGAGGATCAACACTCTCATGTATATCCATAGCATACCATAATTTTATCTAAATCTTAGGATAAAAAATATCATTTATATCTATACCACACCATCATTTTTCCAATGCTTGGGATCAACATTCTCATTTATATCCATATGATAACATCATCTTGTCCAAATAGTAGGATCTTGACACATTCATTTCTATCTATATAATAGCATAATCTTGTCCAAATCTTATGTCTATCACCATCATTTACATCCCTATCCTAACACCATCATATACTACAAAACAATCCTGCTACATCACCACATCAAATTTTGACCATTCAAACATAGACATCAAACAATCTCACTCATCTCATCCATATGCACATACTAAATCAACTCTAAGTTAAAAGTATAAGATATGAGGACATGTGATTAAAAAATTCATTAGATTGTAGATAAAAGATATCTTAAATACTTTTATTTAGAAACACCAAACATCAAGAGATATTTCTCGATGTCTTTTAGATAGATGTTTTATTTTTCTATTTAATTTAATAAAGTGAATAGTTATTTTTTGTTTTATTTGTTAAAGCACATTGTTGTTTTATTAAATTTATTATTATTTTAATGCATGATTGTCTCCATTACTAATTAAAAATAATACTATACATATTCACAAGAAAAAGGTGGGTGAAAAAAATCACACCCCTAAATCTCAAATGGGAAAGAACTCGAAACAACAAAAATAAACATGTTGCTAACCATTGAGACCACACACACACACACACACACATGTATGTATACATGTGCAATCTTTCATAAAGACTATGCATACATACATATATATGTATGTATCTACACGTATATGTATATAAATATATATGTATACATGCATACATATATCATGTTATGTAATGTATGATTGATATTGTTCATGGTTCATATTGATGTCCTAAGTATAGATACTATATTCTAATAAAAACTTTGGTCCTTCTACTATTGCTTCTTATAGGGTTTAAATACAACATGTAGAGAATACTTGGGGATTAGAGCTCTAATTTGCGATCCCTTCTTTTTTTTGCTAATATTGATCAATGCGATTTTCTCACTTGTCTATATACTTGCATATAAAAATTCTAGTGTTGCTAAAAAAAAAACTTTGGGGACTTTCTTTAATAGGAAAAGGGAAGACCATTAATCAAGCCCCGTTGTTGATGTATACAAAGATTGAAAACATGCTAAGTGGAGATGTAAGTGTTGATTTAATCAATATTAAGATTGTTATGATACAACTACTTAACTAAAATACTTTAAATGTTGATGAATTTTAATATGAATTGATTATCCTAAATGACTAAGATATTGTTATTAAATACAAACTTTAAATACACAATTCAAGACTTTTGGTATGTAAGGCAACATGATAATATGCATATTGATAAAAAAAGCAATCTAAAAAAAAAATATTTGAAATTCAAATTAGCCTTGTGCTAAATTCAACTTAGTGTACAAGGGTTTAAACCTTGTGAATTTAAATTGGTGATTGGTGTAAGATAATTGATGGAGTAGATTTGAGTGATTGAAAAGAGGTTAATGCTAATTTGTGTTCCAAATTAAATATTATAATTATATATTTATGACTTTTATTTCTTATAGGTATACACATAAAAAAACATTTTAAAAATATATTAGACAGAGACAAAAGATTTAATGAGGTGAACCCATAATTTTCAAATTAAGGAATTGATTTGCCAAAATAAATCCGCATAAAGATGTCAATTCATTAAAATTGCCATATCAAAACTCTTAAGAAATTCCCCTAGTATAATAGCCTATTATCCAATAAATTGTGTTGACCCTTAATTAGATTTGAACATAAAATGAAGCAATAAAAAAAAAAGTATATCTTTAATCTAATGAAGAGATGGATTTAGACATGATAAGATAATGATATCTAGTTACTAAAATTGGATTTGAAATGAAAAAGATAAAATAACTATGCTCCACAAATTCTAGTCACTTTTGTGTTGGAGAAGTGATTTCCTTGTCCACTTTAATTTTGATTCACATAAGTCAGTTTAGATCTCAAATTTGACCCTAACAAATGTAATCCTTCCATAAAAAATTCACCTAGTTGTCTCTACCCACAATAAAGAATGGTTAATAACTTCTATTAATGATTCACCTAATTGTTTCTACTTGTGATAAATACTGGTCAATAAGCTTCTAACAAAGATTCGCCTAATTGTCTCCACTGACAAAAAGCAATGGTCATATTGACAAACACCTTTCAAATCTTGCTAAATAATAACATTTTGTTTATGACAAGCCTCTAGATCAAATTTAATAGTTATTAATAAAATAAAAGAAGACAAGTATTAATGTAACTGATAATGCAACTATGGGATTGTCATATCGTATAATAATTGGAGATTGAAACATGAAAACAAAAGGGTGATAAATGAAACATTGTAGTCAAAATTAAGTTTTTTGTATTTGTTAGTAATGGGCCAATTTAATAAAAAAAGATTGACACAAAGTAGTGCTATGATAAGAAAAGAGAGACCCTCAAAATTATAAATGATGTTGTACGACAAATCTAAAATGATGATTGATCCTAATCTAAAGCCAATATCCTATACATGTCTAGATGCATAAATTTAAAATTAAGAATAGTAAAAATACTAAATTAACACTCGCACATAGGCATTTTCAATCAATTCATACATAAATGATAGGAGATATAGATAGAGGATATAAATGATGTTGTACGATGAATCTAAAATGCTGATTGATCCTAATCTAAAAAAGAACGACGAAAACACGCTTAATATGTATCCTCTAAAATGTCGATTGATCCTAATCTAAAAAAGAATGATAAAAGAAATATCATATCTTATCATCCTTCCATTTGAAATCAGTATGAACCCAACAAGATGTATTAAATTGTGAAATGCACTAAAGAAAGGGTCAGTATTACATTAAGATTGAATTGAAAGGTACAAACGTCCTAATTACACAAAGTGGAATATGAAAATATCCATCAAAATATCAACATCTAAATGTTACAAAATAAACATGAGAACATGCTTTTAATTTTGCTCTTTTGAAGAGAGTAAGTGAGGGAAGTTATTAGAACGTACCATCTCATTCATTACAAACATATACATTTGTTCAGAGATTTTCTCAAACTTCGTTGCTGCTGTTTTCCATGAATATGATCAAATCTTATCTCAGAAGAAATTCAAAGGAATTTAAAATTATGTAAGTGTTCTATTGATGAATAAACATCTTTAGTTTTTTTAAAAATAGTAGACTTTTGAGCTATTATGTCTAAGGTAGTATATCTTAGTGTGAAATATCATTCCATGTTAATTATTGATATGTTTGAATAATCTTGTATGCAAATTTACTAAATAAAAAATGTTTCACTATTATAATTTGTATGTTTTGTAAAAGATTGTTTGGCATAAATTCTTGTAAATATAAATGATAGTTATGGATCTAAAATGGTCATATAAATTTCATTGATTAAGAAATTTTTCATTCTTTAAAATTATGTTATATAAAATTGTGGTACTATTTTGATATTAATCTTTTTTAATATGGTTCTATTAATGACTATTATTCAAAATTGTATAGGGGAAGAGCACCAATAGATAACATAGTTCCAATAACCGTCACCTTATTGTCATGTTGACCTCCCAATAGTTGTCATAGGGAAAACACCATTATTAAATTTGTTTTGTACTAATAGCCGATCATTTTTTGTAATTTTTTGTTCATAATTGGCCCATTTGTGCACCACTATTGGGACATTTGTCAACAAGTACCAACGATTTTGAGTTGACGGTTACTGGAACATCTTTAGTTAGGTATCAGGCGACACTTTGAAATGTATACTTTTTTACCTTTGTGCACATAACTGATTCCACATCGTGCATCGTTACTACCCAAAAGCTAGATCAATAGCTATAAGTAGTTAAGTCGCATACGAAGACAACTAAAAAAAATTCAAAATCCGATATACTGTTTAGAATCTGTGGATGCGCGAAGTTAGCTATGACGGCTACTGGTACTCTTCCCCTACATCATCTCTTATGCTTATTTTAACAAATTTACAAGTTCGTACACAAAAATGTGCAAATTATAGAGATATTTTAAATCATTTTAATTATTCATACATTTTCTTACAAAGAACCAAAAATAAGATAAATAAACTTGATCCAAATTCTTTCAAAATGTATATTTGTGAAATACCCATAAGAAGAAAAGAAACCTTTATCATCCATCCAAACTACTTCAATTAAAAATCTTGAAGAAATCTTTATCTCATATGAAGATAATTAAAGTCAAACTATACATATTATTGAAGAAATCTTTATCATATATCCAAACTACTTAACTGAAAATCTTGAAGAATCTTCTATTGTATATGAAGATAATTAAAGTCAAACCAATGAATTTAAGAGTGGGGGAATTTCTAATAAACCTCAAATGAAGAGTTCAAATCCAAATAAAAGAAACTAACCTAGAGAATACTTTTTGATATGAAAACTACTAGGATTTGTCATCAGCTTCTGTGGTGCAACCATCATGACATTGTACAAAGGGCCTCCTGTTTCCAGTCTGTTTTCTTCAATCCATCTTGGGTGGACTAGCTTATTTCAAATCCCAAATCTTGTATCAGAGAGTATGAAAGTTGGCCCTCTGCTTCTTCTAGGGAGCTGTGTTCTTTGGTCCTCATGGATTATCATGCAGGTACTGATTCTAAATCTTATCCATAGCTATTCTCATATGGA
This sequence comes from Cryptomeria japonica, assembly GCF_030272615.1. Taxonomy (NCBI): domain Eukaryota; kingdom Viridiplantae; phylum Streptophyta; class Pinopsida; order Cupressales; family Cupressaceae; genus Cryptomeria; species Cryptomeria japonica. The sequence continues at coordinate 486,224,959 of NC_081408.1, forward strand.
ATCTGTCCTTAAATTCAAATCTTGTCACCAAAGATCATTCAGTCTGCTTTTCATTCAGTTTCCCTAAATTGGGTATCCCATTATACTTAGCAGTACTAAAATGCCATTCTTTTCAATGTTTTTGGGCTGAGCTTCAGGCAGAGACTGCAAGGTTCTATCCAGCACAAATGTCAATCACAGCATTAATGTGTTTTCTGGCAACAATACAGTCTACCATTGCCACACTCATCTTTGAGCATGATCCTGCAGATTGGAAAGTAGAATGGAATCTTGAACTCCTCAGTGTAACTTACACTGTAAGTCCATGAAGACAAAACTCCTGCTTTTCTTATAACAGTGTCATGTATAATTTAGTTACAGTCATCTAAAAGAAAAATATGGCGTGCTCTTGATCAGAACAGCTCTCAAGCAACTTTTTTTCTTGCAGGGGATTGTATGCTCAGGGATAACATTCTATTTTTCCACTTGGGTCATTCACAAGAAAGGCCCTGTCTTTATGTCAATGTTCAATCCTCTGGTGACTGTTATTGTTGCACTGCTTGGAACCAAAATTCTCCATGAAAGTCTTCATGTGGGCAGGTTTGTATGTTATAAACTTGCTTGGAGCACTATTAGGTTATGGCTTGATTGAATTGAAGACTTCCTGACATAGTAAGAAGCACACAAAACCATTGAAATGACTATCTAGTTATCAGGATGCATCATTGATTGATGAGGATTGTTTGTAGTTTGTTCATTATATCATCACTTCAAACAAATAGTAACAGTCTTCATCGAAGAATAGTCAAAACTTTAATTATGTAGCATCTTGCCATAGATATCATGATGCATCCTGACAGCTGGATAGCCATTTACCAAAACTATCAGGCCATTTGACTGATTTTATTATGTCCATGCATGCTTGCAGTGCTGGTGGGGCAGTGCTCATTGTGGGTGGCTTGTACTGTCTGCTATGGGGCAAGGGACAGGACAGAGAGGAGAAAAAGGTAAAAGCTAAGGGAAAGGAGGCACTTGGGGTCAACCAGACTGAGGAAGTTCAATCTAAGACAAACTCTAATAAATATATTGACATTGAAGAGCCTTTGCTAGGTACAAGCTAAGGTTCTATTGATCTGACTTGATAATCTTGTCATGGGGTACCTACTATTTCGATTATTCTGCCAAGAGAATGGATCAGATTTGGTGTAGGACAAGATTCTTTTGGGAGGTTAGAAAAAGGGATTGTCCTTCCTGTATTGTCATGGAGAAGATGCCATTGCCTTGCCAAGTGGCGTTCAGAATGTGGTACAGGTCACAAGTCATTTATGGTCTAAATAGTTTTTGCTGTATTCCTCTTGCTGGCATCACTTCTTTAATTTCAAAGAGACAAGAAAATTAATAATAATGTTATCTTTGACTGTTTTTATCAAAAGAAGAGTCTGGATGTATGGATAAGAAGGGTTCTTATTTTTTCAAAGATAGCGCAGTTTAGAATCTTTGAAAATGGGGGACCTAGAACCAAATTTGTGTCATTCAAAACTACATAATTTCGTTCAAAGTAATCAACGTAATTTTGTCGGGATTGGGAATGGGCAGAAAGTCTTAAAATTGACACACGATTTACACTCCACCCTTTCTTTTTATAAAGATAAAAATTTGAAACTTTGTAAAAGATATAATATTATGGAATTAGCAAGATAAATTAAACATGTAGAACAACAATAATAGAAGAAAAAATTTATTTTTTATTTGCTAGTTTCTAAAGTCTATCTAGTAGTCTATTGTTCTTTGTTGACAAATTTAATTCAATTAATCAAATAACTTTCTAGGAGGTCCTCTTCAATAGTAATGGTTATGTCGATTTGGCCTTAGTTATCTTAGTTTGACCCTTCTATATAAATTACTTTTGTCATTTTTTAAGCTCATTTTGTGGATTTGGCGTTAGTTCTCCTAGTTAGACCCTTCTATAAAGCCCACCTTTGTTATTTTTGAAACTCATTTTACTAAAAATTATGACTAATACTTGAGTTTTTTAATTGACAAATTAGGATATGTTCTCATTCATTTCCTCTTGCTTCTTCTACAAATTATGGAACTTCAACTCCAAGCTATCCCAACTTTGAAAGGTGGAAGATTTTTTTTTTTACTTTCTACCATATGACTTCATTCGCTTGTGTTTTGAGTTGTCTCTTGGCTAGGTTGAACACCATTCTCAATCTAATGTTTTAGAACTAGGTGAGGAACCATTCATTGCATTATTGTGAAGATTAAGGTTTTCTTGTAATTTGTCCATACAAACTTTTAGACTTTTGCAGTTAAAAAATCCATTTCTTCCTAATTAGTAGAGTGGCATGGGGGAGCCATAGAGTCTTCAAGTATGATCCCCTCTTCAAATGGGTTTCTAGGTTGAGGGGTAGAATTACCTCTCTTATCATATATATTAGGTGCTTGGTCATAATGTACTTGATAGGGGAGCCAGGGCTTGATGGGGGGCTAACAAAGGGGTCTTCCTCTATTTAATAGCTTCCCCCTTATCAACTCGTAGGGGTTTGCGGGGAAGGAACATGAGAGTAATGGAGGCTGAAGTATAATGCAACATGGTGAGGGCACAAGGATTTTAACCATAGGGTTTCTCTTCAATTCTTTTTAGGACCACAAACTTGAGGTGCAGGGGGGAAGGAAATCCATGACACCACCCTTAGGAACCAAGGAAGAGGTTACTATTCATTTTTTTAGGACCACAACCTTGAGGTGTAGGGGGAAAGGGAATCCATGACACCACCCCTAGGAACCAAGGAAGAGGTTAAGCCAATTTTTTTATTCTCATTGGACTAAACCAATGAAGAATTGATAATCTTGGGGATGAATGAAGGGTTAATGACATCTATATATGCAGTATATAAGTCCCTAGTGTAGGGGTACTTTGCGAATCCCCCAAACTCACATTTAAAATAAAATCCTCTAAAATAAAAATAAAAAGGGGGCTCCCTTTTTTTGTTATGATTTGAGTAGTTCAAAAGAGGGAGATGATATGACTAGATGACTTTGTACTTGCATTCAAGGGTAAAGTATCTCATAAGCACTTCAATTGCCTCTTGCCATGACTTCGACAAGTCCTTGCATTTGAAATCATTCTAAAATATCAAGACCTTCTCTCCCCACTTGAGGAACACAACCATGTGTTGACAACCTCAATTTCTCATATTCCTCTAGAGCTTCATCTCTTCCATGATAAGCCATGTTTCCGAAGAGATAAGTTCCTCTATGTTCTCGAAAGAGATACCACACATATGCATAGTCATGTTCTTCCAAGAATTAGCAAACTCATAAGATAACACTTGGGCATATTTTCTAATAACTTCAAGGAATGAGTTAAAGCCACAATACTGGAGGATATTTTGAATGGTAATATTACTATAGACCTTCTCACAAGATCAAGGTTCTACCCTTAGAAAATCACCTCCCATGGCTCAACTTTCTCCAATATGCTCACAAGTCTCAAAATTTGTCATATCCCCTTTCCAAACATCAATTGAAAAAATTCTTGATTAGGGAGATGTCAAAGATCATGGGTTAGGACCGCCACTTGGCTCATGCTAAGGAGACATTGAAAATCGAAGATTGGACTGCAACTTAACTCATACTTGAGAGTTATCAGAGATCAAGGATTAGAGTTGTTTCTCGATGCATACCAATAACTTGTTAGAGGTCATGGATCAAGTTGTTTCCTAAGGCATGCAAAGAATATGGAGACATAAAATATTGGGGGTTAGGATTTTTGCTTGACTCATGCTTGAGATTTATCAAAAATCAGGGAACATAGTTATTGAGAGTTAGGGGTTAGGCCTTGTCAAGGATTGAGGATCAAAGATACCATCCAACCCATGCCAAGTTGGAAGGAAGGATAAAATCTAAACCTATGACAAAAAATTCTCTAAGGCTTGTAAGGTTGACATGTGATGTAACATGCAAAAGGCCCACTAAGGCCGATCTATGATGTAGCATGAAAAAATTAAATTTGGGCCTTGGTGCCAATTTGGGTCTAGGTTGACTGGTTTGATCTTTTGAGGGGTTTTACATAAAAGTAGGAAATATTTCAATTCTAATCATTCATGCATTACTATTTATCTTCTAGGCATTTTGTGTTCTAGCGGTATTCTATGGATGAAAAAACATAGGATATAAGAATCTAAGGATGAAAACCCTTTGGTTATTGAAGGCATTCTCACTTGTTAGAGGTCAGTGATAAGGTTTGTTTCCTAGGGCATGCAAAGGATAGGGAGATATCAAAGATTAGGGGTTAGTATTGTTGCTTGACTCATGCTTGAGATTTATCAAAGATTAGGGATCATAGTTATTGCTTAATGCATGCCAAGTAGTTTCGAGGATTGAGGATCAAAGATACCATTCAACCCATGCCAAGTAGTTGTCGGGGATTGAGGATCAAAGATACCATTCAACCCATACCAAGTTGGAAGGAAGGAGAAAATCTACATCTATGACAAAAAAGTCTCTAAGGCTTGTAAGGTCAACATATGATGTAACATGCCAAAGGCCCACTAAGGCTGACTGAAGATGTAGAATGCAAAATTTAAATCTAGGCCTTGGTACCAATTTGGGTCTAGGTTGATTGGTTTGATCTTTTGATGGGTTTTATATAAAACTAGGAAAATATTTCAATTCTAATCTTTTATGTGTTGTTATTTTATATTCTAGGCATTTTGTGTCCTAGCGGTATTCTATAAATGAAAAACCATATGATATAGGAATCTAAGGATGAAAACCCTTTGGCTATTGATGGCATTCTTACTCAAGGAATGCATTGAAGCATCAAGATTTGTAGTATAGTTCAATCTTTTAGTGAGTACATCATTGTTACAAATTTGCAATTATTGTTTGTTGTGTTATAATAATTTTCATAATAGTCCCATTTCTTGTGGAAATCATAATTACATCAATATAACTCGAGTTATCAAAATTTCTATCATTTGTGCAAGTTGTCTATGTTCTTTATGTTATTTAAGTATGATTAATCACTATTTTTTGGATATATCTTGGTGAATATTGTTGGTTATGTTTCAAATCTGTTATTTTTATTAATAAAATTTGGAAAGGGATATTAGAGTAGCATCAAATATATTGCTAGGTTATAGAGTTGATTTATGTAGTGATGCAAGGTCATGCAAATAAGTAATAGGGAAATGAGGTACTTGTGAAGGGAAAAGGAAAAGAAGAAGTTGTGGGTGATAGGAATGAGGAAGTGAATGCCCAAGAGGTCATTAGGACTCCAAATAGAGAAATGGTAAGATAAATATTTGAATCCATGATGGATTCTATGGCAAAGATGGAAATGAATTTATAAGAAATGAGTTGATAATGGAGTGCTAGTAGATCTACTCCAAATGGTGCAAAAGGAACTACTCCAAGAAATGACAAGATTTCAGTTAGCCTAATCCAAAAGATATTTAAAGCTAAATCCTTACCCAAGGAAGGAGACATGGATCCTATTCACAAGGTATTGATAAAAATACAAAAGGATTACGAAAGGTACTATTTCAATCCACCAAAATCTTTTACCAATATTAAGGCATGTTTGCTGAAATCAAATATGTACTTCCTTTTGATGATTATTTGAGATATCTTAAAAGGAGAAATATAGATAAAATGAGACTTTATGACTACATAAGATGAAATAGAAAAGAAGAGGAAGATCCTAGAGTGGCTAAGGAGGATATCAAGAAGTAGAAGCCAAAACAAACATTCTTGAAAGAGGGTGAGCCCAAGATAGTGGAAACTAAAGTAGTGAAAAGTACACTAGAGCCAAAATCACAAGAAGGGGTCAAGAAAGAAGTTGCGATAGTATAACATGAAGAAAAATAAAATTTACAAGATGTCATAGAGGAAGAACAAGAGGAAACCTAATAAAAAAAGGCAGTAAGGTCTAGGATTAACACAACATCATAATTGATAAAGAGTTGACAATATGTGCTGAAGATGTGTTAATAAATGGAAATTATGTCCAAGAAACATCTACCTAATTCTTTAGTATGAAAGTAATTGAACCATGTAATGATGACTTGAAAGAAGGTTGGTCATCTTTAATTAATACAAGAAATTAATGAAATTATAATGACCAATTTGAGTGCTAGTATTAATAAACATATTATAGTTTTTAATTTTTAAATTATTTCATCCCATGTTTGTAGAAAGAGATATCCCTAATATTTAAGCTTTTAATATAGCATAATTATTGATAGAATCTACCCAAACCAATAACAAAATTTTCACAGATGTTCCCAATTAGATACAAGACTCCACCACTAAGAGTGTTTGGGTTTCTCTTTGAAGCCCTATTATATAAGCAAAGAATATCATTAAAAAATAATAGAAATATTCCTAGCTATAGTTCAAACTATAATGAGTTGATTTTTAAAACTAGATTTCCTATGTTTACTTTTAAGGGGCAAGAGGCTGGTTTTAAGTTCTAGATAAAAGTGTAACTACTATTGAATCTTTGAAGGATTTAGGATAAATAATAGTAAGTAAATCATTATAGATGATTGATCTTTAAACATAAAAAAACATAAGAGAAATACACATGATCTCTTCTCTCTTTCACCATTTGATAAAGGGGACATCAACTTTGATCCATACAGTTCATTTATGGATATTATCCTAGCTAAGTTTCTTATTTTCAATAAAGTAACAAGAAAAAAAAAATTAGAAACAACTTTAGGCCAAATAATCCTCCATTCAAGCATGTGAGTGGAGGAGCCTCAAATAATACTATATCCTTTTTAATAGAGTAGTTGTTTAATCCATTGATATTTTCCCAAAAAATATTATCCCTAGTCAAGGGATCACAAGTAGTTATTCATTACAATGAAGAAAATAAAAGGTACCAATCCTCATTTAAAATATAAGGTATTCCTATTTCATGATATATCATGATACTTAGAGAAGTAAAAATAACTAATTATAAGAAAAAGAGAGCATGTTTTGATTAGATAAAGTAGGAAGGACACAAACCCATTTACAAAATAACCATAAAGACGATAGAGAGGAGTCTCACAAGAGGTGAGAGATATAGAGAGGGAAAAGAGGAAGAGTGATATGGAGAGAGATAGGTCTAGAGCTCAAGGGAGATAAACAGAGTGAGACAGAAAGAGCGAGAAAATATTGATAGGAGCTTGTTGATGACTAAAATTTGGTAGTCTAAAAATTATAAGATCTTCTAAAACTTAGAATTTGTTTTGTAACTCCTAGAGATATGAAACCACTCTTAGACATATTGCACACGCACGCACTCACGCACGCATGCACGCACGCGCGCGCGCACACACACACACACACACACACACACACACACACACACACACACACACACACACACACACACACACCTTTAAGTATAAGAGAAGAAAAACACATATTGACACGCTTGTTTTATAACGCGAGTGCAGTAAAACATGCTCACACTAGATTGTTTGCATTAGGAAATTCTAACTCTTTGGGTTGCATTTACCTTTGTCATCCAAACCAAAGGGTTGGATGACCATTTCATGCACAAAGGTGTGTTTTTTGAAAAAGTAAAAAATATCACACATTTTTTAGCATGCTCTCCATCAGGTTTGCACATGTTTCAATGAAACTTTAAAAAATGCCACGATGATGTTTGTTGGCATTTTGATGATTATGTTGTGATTGTCATTGATGGACACACACTTGCTATGAGATCACTTTGAGAATGTATGAATTATGCTAAACCGGTAATTGTTCCAAACCGGTATCATGTTGTAGTCTTTAGGCTACTGTTGTTTATGCAGAAAGTGTTTACCGATCTCAAGCGGTATAAAAACCCAAGCGGCATAGAGAGATCAAGCGGTTTAAGGATCTCAAGCGGAGTGGAGAAAAGGAGCCAGAAGCGGCAGTTATCTTTTTCCCAATCTTCAATTTTTGTCAACTGATAATCCGTTAAACTAGTATTACTCTGAGTCACCAACCGGTAATACTCTGTGATGAGTTACCAACCGGTATATTCTTGTGATGAGTTACCATCCACCGATACTATGACGATGTTTTTGTGTCGTGTTATCAGATGTGTCTAGATACAATGAACCTAGGAACTTGTAATGAAATCCTATTGGACCGAAATGAAATCAAATTCCTTTTAAGGAAATCATGTCTAGGGTTTTGAGACAGAGAGATTATGCGAGTATAGCTGTTAGGTTTTGTAGTGGTTGAAAAATCTCTTGAATGTGCGATCTTAACTAAGAAGATCAAGTCTGTGAGTTGTAACAGAGTAAGGAGTTACTGAAGACTGAAGTAATGTTGAAATGCATTAGCTATGAGCTACAATGGATCTAATCAAGCAGACTGTGCCATTTGCTAGATCATTCACTTGTTGATTACTCACATCTTTGACAAGTTAGAAACCCTTAACCGGGTAGGCCCATAAAAGCCTTTATAAATCCTCTAACAAGGTGGTTCACATCTATGGATCTGAAATCCTCTCACAAGGTAGTCTTTAATCAGACTTATCTCGTAACAGAGATTGAGATTCCTAATGGGATCTGTTCTGGTAAAGAACATTGTATGACCTTAACCGGTCTGGTTACTATTATGCAGATAGTTACTTGTGAGTTTCATCTCACCGTGGTTTTTCTCATTTGGGTTTCCACATCAAAATCTCTTGTGTTATGGTGATTGTGCTTCTGTGGGTGAATGCATTATTTGCAATTTGGTTTGCATGTGTGTTAATCAGTTTGTTTGCTAAACCTTTTTACCAGTTTACTACTAGACTATTAAAGTGTTTAAGTACAATATTTTTTGGTATACTAATTCACCCCCCCTCTTAGTATTCTTCAATTGGTATCAGAGCCAACCTTTCTATAAGTCTAACCACTTGGAAAGAGATATGATTGTGAGGGAACTTACTCATCGACTCACTCAGACTGAGCAAGCCTATGATGAATGTATGGTCAAATATAAGGCCTCTCAAGGCAAAAAGAAGAGAGCATGCTGAAAAACTAATGGAGATAACTGAAAATAGTTCTTCTGATGAAGCGGACATGGAAGCCCTAATTCAAGAAGTTGAAAAACTAAATGAGTCCAATGCCAACCTAAGAAGGGAACTTGAAGGCCTAACTATCAGAATGTGTCAAGAGCTTGAGAACCAGAGGAAAGCTGAAGATCTGGTAAAAGACAAAGATAATGAGATCTCCAAGCTGAAGTAAGAGATTAGTGCACTTACAGCTCATCTTCATGGAAGCAAAATGGAAAAAGAAGAAGTGCAAGGTGAACTAAACATGGCTATCTCTGAGAATGCAACCTTGAAGGAATCCAATGCTGCCATTTCCAAAGAAATCACTGAGTCAAAGGAAATACTTGCCAAATTCAATAAGAGCTTTGTCAAGCTAGAGCAAAAGCTTGAATCAGCTAAACTGGTAAAGAATACCAATGGACTTGGTTTCTCTGAATATGAGGAAGTTGAGACTTTTGGAACAAAAAGTGGAGCATCAAAGAAACAACCAGCATCAAAGGATAAAGGTAAGCAAAAGTTCAAACCTGTTTGCTTTAACTATCTCAAGGAAGGACACACTGCTAATGTATGTAGAAGTAAGGCTTACAATAATTTTCCTTATTTTCTAAACGATAAGCCTAAATCCAATAGATTCAATGGTTATTGTTATGCATGCAACAAGTTTGGGCATAGAGCATTTGAATGTAGGTCTGTAGTGCACAATACCGAAAGGTATCCTCAAAGGAATCAAGGAGTTTTTCCTGAACCCTTTGGGAACCGAAACCCAAACTGGTTTAATACCTATAGTCATCAGTTAGGTAGCAGTGGCTATCAAGCGGCAACCAGATGGAGAGAAATCTATGTGATTTGTCATGGTAATGGTCACACTGCAGCAACATGTAGAAGGAAGAATGGAAACATGAATAATGGACCTTGGAGAGCACCTGGAATGGTTTGCTATCACTGCAACAAACCGGGTCATACAACAAGATTCTACAGAGCAAGAAAGAGTATATCGGATGATATACAAGTCACTCCAGAAGGAAAAATTGATGCTGAAATTGTTCAAGCAGATATGAAGAAAACCTAGAAGAAGAAGCTAGAAGAAGTGATTCAAGAAGAACCGGTTTCTGCACCCAGTGTGGAAGTCGCTGAACCAACAAACTAAGCATCAGAAAATCTTAGGGGGAGCAAACGGTGAAATATCTTGAACCCCCGGTTGACACTAGTAAAAGACCTTAACCAGTATGAGATACCTGTCAGATTGGTAGAAGACCAGAAATGGTATAAGGCAAAATTAGGGTTTACGCCCTAATAGTGGAGCATTTATTATGGTAGGTGGAGAATCTGTTTAAAAGGAATTTTCAAATCATTTCTCACTATCATTTTTCAAGAAAAGAAGTTTTCAAGTGCAGAGCAAAGAAAAGCGATTTACATTGTGATTCAAAGAATTTATCAAAATCTTGAAGAAGAATTTGAAACAAACATCTGTTGGAGAAGTGTAGAACGCAAAGCAATATTTCAACAACCGAAGGAGTGTGTAGTGAAGTTCAAATTGCGAAGCCCTAAATTTCTATCTACGAAGGTATTTTTTAGAATTCTCTGTTTATCATGGCTTCAACATCACATGCTAGCTCTAGTGCACTTGTTGATTTTGTAGACTTCATTCAACGAAAGGTAAAATAAAATGCCCTATCTCAAATACCCGCTAGTGTCATAGTGGAAGAAGGCATTTCAAATTTCATTGACTGCAAGATTGAAGACCTAGGACCTCTGATGATCCATTCCTAGTTGAGTCTGTTCTGCGGAAAGGATAAGAAGATTAAACCAAAATTCAGCATTCTGGAAAAGAAGAAACTTCACAACGCTGCCTATTTTCTTGAAGAATTTTTGGATGATCACATTCGAATTATTCTGAGTAGAGTACACAATGATAAGATGTACTTAGAGCAGACACATGATATCACACCAGAAGCGATTCATGTCGTCACCAGTTTCTGCAACGTCGGTGAAGTACCAACCCTAAGAAAGATTAGCAAGACATAAATGACTAAGCACACCGGTTCTATGCGCGATTCATGGGGAATGACTGTCAATTCCATCAAGGACAATTTGGTCAAATATGCGTGTATGGTGATAGGATACCAGATGTTCCATGCCAAAAGAATCAACTCCATCTCTGCTGCAGCGGTAAATGTCGCCTACAGGATGATCAAGGAAGATGCATCGTTTGATCTGTGCACAGGTATGCAAAGACAACTTCTGTTGAACCTCAAGTCGATCAAACAGGACAATGCCCTAAAATTTAAGTTTGGACAACTATTGGTTGGGTTGTTCTTCTACTTCCAAGGCTATTTTCCAGAAGTAGGTGATATTCAGTGGTCTGTTGACCAACTGATGACAAAGAAAATCAAGGAAAGCCTACAAGTGGTAGGAACTGGTTATCCGGAAGTGCTGAACAAATATTTTGATGAGTTCAGATGCAAAATGAACAAAAGAGTAAGAATATCCGGTGACATTGTCAAAAAGTATGAGGAGGACATCTGTTTCACCATCAAAGTTGATGAGTGCATAATGGAGGCGGTTGAGCCTAGACAAGAAGAAGTGGAACCAATGGGATATGAGGTAGTGTATGACATGTTAGATGGGTATGCCTCTACCCTAATCGCCTCGCCCCTTGATGCAAAGGAAAAGAGAACCGACACCTATTTGGAAAGGGTTGCATCGGTTCAAGAACCCTCAGTAAAGAAGGGAAAGGTAGTGCCTTCAGCATCGACATTGGTTACCACAATAAATCCCAAAGTGACCAAGTGGTCACCAGCAAAGAAGAAACTGGAAGCGGCACCCCCAAAGTCTTTGAGAGGAAGCAGAAGACAAAAAGCAATACACTAGACTCAGAGGACACTGTCTCTGAAGAACAACCTAAGAAGACTAGGCAAACGAGGAAAAAGACAAAGAGTGAATTGACAACATTTGCACCGGTAAATATTGATATTTCCTCTTACAAACCTTTGATACATTGTCAAAGAACAATTAAGAATATTAGAAGAAAAGTACTTAGTGATTTGAAAGAGTTCTTTGATGATTTTAATGATGATGAAAAGAAAGAAGTTGAATAGGAAGTTATCAATTATTTATGTATTAATGATCGGTGACCATCAGAAATTAAATCTGAGATGCTTGATTCTTTGTATAATTCTTTAGACAACAAGTTGCACATTGTCATAGAAAAGGAAAAACAAATAAGAGAGGAAGTCTTTGCACAATACTTTCCTGATGTGCCTAAAACAGAATTGTATGAAGTGGTGGAGAGATATAAGGGCCTCTTCTTCATGAGAAGAAGATGACTCCTATTATTGGAAGGAAAAGTTCTAGAAGTGGTCAAAGATACCCACTCCCTTGCTCAATCACCTTTAATACTGCATGAAGTGGCTGAAGCCAACAAGAAGGCAGAGCAAGAACTAGAAATCACTCAATCGGATGAAGTATACAATAGTGAAGGAGAACCGGTCACCACTCAAATGGAATCGATTGACGTTGATGCCTTAAACGGTGACAATGTTACTCCAATTGAACCAGTAGAAATAGAAGGTCAGAAGAAACAAGAGGAAGACAAGAGAAAACAGGCAGAGGAAGAGAAGAAGAAACAAGAGGAAGACAAGAGAAAACAGGTAGAGGAAGAGAAGAAGAAACATGAGATAGAAAAGACAAAACAGGCAGAACAGGAAAATAAGAAAGAGGATGAGAAGAAAAAGAAAGAGGAAGAAAAGAGAAAAGAAGAGGAGAATAAGAAACAAGAGGATGAGAAGAAGAAGAAAGAAGCGGAAAAGGAAGAGGAGAAGAGAAAGGAAGAGGAGAAGAGAAAGGAAGAGGAGAAGAAAAAGGAAGAGGAGAAGAGAAAGGAAGAGGAGAAGAGAAAGGAAGAGGAGAAGAAAAAGGATGAAGATGAAGAGAAGTGGAAAGAAGAGGAGAAAAAGAAGGCATAAGAAGACAAAAAAAAAGCCAAAGAGAAAGAAGAAGCGGCACAGAGCACTCAAATGGAGACTCCAAAAGCAACCGGTAGTCAAGCCAAACCGATTGACATTACCGGTCCTATTGACCTCCAGTCTGCAAATGAATCAGAGCTACTGCAGAGCATTAAGCTTGCTCAAGAGCGATTGGATTCTCTAAGGAGGAAAAAGGAGGAAGATGTTATCCAAACTGTGGTGGAAACACTCACCAATTTGATACCCAATACAAACCTCCCCAATACCAATTCCTCACTTGCCCAATTAAAGCTTCTATGTACAGTTGTGGAAGACCAGGTCCAAAGCCTGGAAGAAGTTGCAGAAACAAATGCCAAAAAGGAGCATGAAAAGGCTCTGAACATTGCCTTGGTGAAGAAGTTGAATGAGCTTCGGTTAGAACTTCAGAAGGGACAAAAGGACATCAGAGATGCAATGGATGAGGGCAATCTATTACTCAGCAAGATTTGTCAACCTCATTTATTCTGTGATGATGTGCTCACTCAGAAGGAAAAAATGCAATTTGATATGCAGTCATTTATTAGCACCTTCAAGATGCCATATGATTCCTTCTCTACATATGGACAAACTGCTCACCGGTTTCAACTTCAGTCTGCAAGAATAGAGGCAGAGATAAGCAACTAGACACGTAATTTGTAGGAACTTCAATTGGTCCTACTGCCAAGACTGCAAATTCTCCGAAAATGCTACATCAATATAGATGCCCTAACGGTTACTCAAGAGATGAGTAACATGGATGCCATGGAGGAGTAGGTTTATCAAATGCAAATGGAGAATGAGATTGCTACCTCATTTCTTGAATCATGGTCTTTATCCATGAAGACATTTATGTAGGATTTTAAATCAATTTTTGACAAGTTTCACTCTTTATTGTCATAAACTTTTTAAATCAGTTTTTAATGCTAATGGAATAGGGGTTTTTCAACTATACTTTGTCATTGTTGGCAAAGGGGGAGTAGTGTTTTGTATTTAAAATTTTGATGCATGCTTTGCATACTTTCATGTTTATCTCAGTAAGGAAGTAGTATACATTGCATTTTCTGCAAAAGGGATAGTGTATATGCTTGGGGGGAGTAATTTTGCTTATGGCATAATTTTGTTGTAAAACACTTAGATGTCAAAATTTTTCCTAAGTGTTGCCATCAATGCCAAAGGGGGAGATTGTTGGTATTTTGATGATTATGTTGTGATTGTCATTGATGGACACACACTTTCTATGAGATCACTTTGAGAATGTATGAACTATGCTAAACCGGTAATTGTTCCAAACCGGTATCATGTTGTAGTCTTTAGACTACTGTTGTTATGCAGAAAGTGTTTACCAATCTCAAGCAGCATAGAGACCCAAGCGACATAGAGAGATGAAGCGGTTTAAGGATCTCAAGCGGAGCGAAAAAAAGGAGCCAGAAGCGGTAGTTATCTTTTTCCTAGTCTTCAATTTTTGTCAACCGGTAATCCGCTAAACCGGTATTACTTTGAGTCACCAACTGGTAACCAGAAAGTTGGACAAATCGGTAATACTCTGTGATGAGTTACCAACCGGTATATTCTTGTGATGAGTTGCCATCCATCGACACTTTGACGGTGTTTTTGTGTTGTGTTATCAGATGTGTCTAGATACAATGAACCTAGGAACTTGTAATGAAATCCTATTGGACCGAAATGAAATCAGATTCCTTTTAAGGACATCATGTCTAGGGTTTTGAGACAGAGAGATTATGCGAGTATAGTTGTTAGGTTTGGTAGTGGTTGAAAAATCTCTTGAATGTGCAATCTTAACTGAGAAGATCAAGTATGTGAGTTGTAACAGAGTAAGGAGTTACTGAAGATTGAAGTAATGTTGAAATGCATTAGCTATGAGCTACAATGGATCTAATCAAGCAGACTGTGCCATTTGCTAGATCATTCACTTGTTGATTACTCACATCTTTGACAAGTTAGAAACCCTTAACCGGGTAGGCCCAGAAAAGCCTTTGTAAATCCTCTAACAAGGTGGTTCACATCTGTGGATCTGAAATCCTCTCACAAGGTAGTCTTTAATCAGACTTATCTCCTAACATAGATTGAGATTCCTAACAAGATCTGTTCTGGTAAAGAATATTGTATGACCTTAACCGGTCTGGTTACTATTCTACATATAGATACTTGTGAGTTTCATCTCACTGTGGTTTTTCCCATTTGGGTTTCCATGTCAAAATATCTTGTGTTATGGTGATTGTGCTTTTGTGGGTGAATGCATTATTTTCTATTTAGTTTGCATGTGTGTTAACCGGTTTGTTTGCTAAACTGTTTTACTGATTTACTGCTAGATTATTGAAGTGTTTAAGTACAGTATTTTTTGGTATACTAATTCACCCCCCCCTCTTAGTATTCATCAATGTTAAACTCTCTCTCTCTTTTCTATCTAACCATGTAATTTTTTCATGTACTTAGTATGTTAAGGTTTTCATCTCTAATTTATTTTGTTAGTGTATTCATTTTTTTTAATCAAAAATCAACATGTGGTAATTTAGGTATACTTTTTACTCACTCATCAAAATTTTAAACAAAATGCATTTTTACAAACTAGACTTTATTCTACATGCATTGAAAATTTAATTTTTATTATTTTTCAAAAGAATTTGGAGGGAGCACGCTCAATTTTCCAAATTTTCAAAATGTGTCCACTTCAAAAGTTAGTTAAAAATTATTTATTCATTAAAAACTTAGTAGAAATTTTTGGCATAAACTACATGGTGTTAACTAATTTCTCACTAGAGTGATTTTGAAATACTAGAAAAAAGGTTAACATTGTAGGGGGACTACACCAAATGTTATGTTATGTTTTTTGATAGAAATATAACCACTTTGTGTGGCCCTCCTTTTTAAAACCCTTAATATCCACCATTTTAAAAATGGTAGTTTAGCAAGTAGATTCAAAGCACTACAACTCTTTTTGTTTTTGCAACTTTCAATTTTTGACATAACTATCTTCAATTTCTCATCCAAGATTAAACATTCATAATTAAAAAAAGTGGCATCTTAAGACCCCCTTTCGGTCTCCCATCTTGGTGCACTTATCCAATATAGATACCTAATTCCTTGGGCCTTGGATGTCTCCTTACTAAATAATTTGTACATAGCACTAAAAATGGCAAAGAGATAAATAATCTTATAATGCTATTAAAGAAATTATCACTTACCTTTAGGTTTTCATTGGTTCCCTTACATAACAATGTATCTAGTTGCAATTTATCTATGATCTGAATCAAGAGCTCAGAGCCAAGCAAAATGTGTCAAAAAATTAGTGTTTTGATTGTATTTATATATCAATCCATATTTGGCATATTTCACAAGATTTTAAAATGGTCCATTAAAAATTTGATGAATTATGTGGGATTTTTAAATGCTATTTTAGAAATTTATGATTCCCAAGTGATAATAAAATGGTGCACGCAAATGTTGGGCAAATCAAAGCTCAACAAAACACATACATTTTAATTTTTAAGGCGATTATGGATTTGCGATTAGTGTGGATCCTCCTACACAATACAATTGTAATGTCATTGGCTAAATGAGTTCTCCATTGTATACACTATTCAATGTTTTTGGTGAAATGGGTGCTCATACATATCAAACATTTTATGGTATTGGTGAATACATGGGTGAATTAATACATGCATCCAATATTCTAGGTGAAAATATTAATTAAAACATTGGAACCACATTGATTCTATTGACAAAAATATTAATTACATATGATTGATATACTAAATTAGTGGTAAATCCAAATGCATTGGACTTATAATCCATAAATATTTGAGCAATTTGATCACCATGGTATGAGCAAAATATTCACTGATCTCAATATGTCAATTGACATGTGACCTTTATAGATGACATGCTTTAGTCTACTCTACTCAAAGCTCATCATATTATGACAAGATTCCTTAATGAGGTCTTAAAGAGAGTAGTTGGGAGAGGCACTACCTTACAACATCATGATTACATTTTTGAAGTCTCCTTCAATTAAAACATTTATTAATCATTTTTCTTTAGCCAATTGAATTCCATGTTAGGTGGTAGCCACCTTAGTGAAGTTAGAGGATTGGAAACCCAATTTGAAAACAAAATCAAAGATCATTGAGTCCCTCTTATCCCTTAGGATACCACCCCACCTGCTCAACCTAAGTTCCCTTTTATAGAACCATTAAATCTAAGTTTAAACCATATGAAATCAAGGAGGTATCAAGAATAAGACAATGTTATTAGGACATAATCATTCTTTAATTCTAGTAGAGGTAGTTGGTTTGAAATTAATCACAATATTTTTTCTTATTTCCTAATTTTTTAAATCATTCATTATAGGACATATTGTCCATAGATATTTTAATATTTCTCTGTATTATAATTTTATTCCCCATATAAATTGCATATTTTTAAAATTTTCTATCTGACACATGTATTTCTTGAGTAAAAGTTTGTACCACCATTTTTATTTTGAAAAAATTATATGCCACCCTAGATTAGTAATGAAAGCTTTTCTAGGGTCTCATATATGCATTGGGCCAAGTTAGGTCTTTCCATCTTACTTTTATAATATAGTCCCATTTGACTAAATGACACTTCTTTTTATTTTCCTTATTTTCTCCAATGAACTTTATAAGAACTAGTTCCATTTTCTTATCACCCCCACATGAACATACATGATACTCATTTAGTATATCAAAAGGGACACAATAACATAATTAATGAGAAAATTTATATTCAAATAGGTTAACCAATGATTTGAACAATAGTTGAGTTCATATTTCATCTTATCGATAGTTCTTCCTCAAACAAAGATTAGGGTTTAGTGAAAGAAACATGCACACCAAGCAAAAGAAATTAAAATCCTTTCTTAGCTTCAAGCCAAGAATTATAGACATAAAATTGAAATCATATGAGATTAAAAGATAAATAATATATTTATCATTATTTATTATATTATAGTAGAATTAGAAAAAATATTAAAGGTGTTTGAGGCTTGTGTTGAATGTTTTTTGGAAATATCATACAATTAAAAGCGTATCATTAACAAATTGTGAGTGGTTTAATTCTTTGTCATCATTAAATTTTGGTATGCCAACAAAGACCTCCAAATTATTTAATGTTGAAGTTTCCTTCTAGGAAGTTCAACCAAAACATTTACAAAAGGGATAGTGGATAGCCTTGCCTTTGAGATGGGAGATTTTGAAAAATAGACGGGGCTTCCTTGGATTTTATCTTCTATAGTGATCTCCTTGAATATCATTTAAAATAGATTTTTAAATATTTCTTAATGACTAATACAATCAAAATAATTCATCTTATCTAAATTGTATACCAATGATTAATTGTGTTTCTTACTAGTATGGATGACATTTTGAGAAAGGAAAGGATGGATATATATATATATATATATATATATATATATATATATATATATATATATATATATATATATATATATATATATATATATATATATATATATATATATATATATATATATATATATATATATATATATATATAATGAAACCTATTTATTCTTCAAAAATTAAAAGGCGAATAATTTTCTAAATTATTTTAGAGACAATCTTAGTAATTCTTTATACAAAGAATTAAAAAGGAAGATAAACGCAAAAATCCCCAATCTTCATCTTGAACCTCCTCCATGGAGATTAATAACAAGAAAGCATAATTTATTTTGCTATAGTTTTCCTTTTTCTTTCTATAATTTTCAATAATAAAAAAATCCTCTTTAAATAATTTCTAAAAAAACATATAAATTTATATTACATCTATCTAACTTCAACCATTTATTCCCCTTCTTTCTTTTTTTCTAAAAACCACATGTTAAAGTTCATAAAAGTAATACTCACAGATTTCATTATGCTCTCTATAAATCCTTATATTGGAGACATAAGAAAGGAGCTTATTCAAATGGGAGGATTTATCTAGTTCATGTTCCTAGTAAAGAAGATGAAAATGATTAAAAATATGATATGATAACTTTACTTTATTTTCTGAAGAGTATTTTGGTAGATATACTCTCTGTTCCAATTTGAAGGGAAACTTAATTATAGTATTATAATTAAATTAACAATTAAAAGTACTTTTAAATGTTTAGAGGAAAATTTAAAACACAAAAGTTCAATTTGAAAAGGTATAACAAGGAGGAACCAATCTTCATTTGAGGATCATTCAAGTTACCCTTTACATACTTTTAGATTTGAGCAAATGGTTTAATTTAGGACATCTAAGGATAAAAATATTAGTTTATTTAAGGTTTAAGAGGACAAGAAACCCCTTTTTCAATCTTGGGTAATTAAATATAGAGATAATAATTGTGCTAATTTTTTGGAGGAATTAGAGTTTGTTACAATGTCACTAGTATTATTTCTACTACTATGCTTTTTAAAGAGTATTGCATCACTACTATTATTATTCCTAAGATATAATCTTCTCAATTTGAATTATTTCAATTATGATTTAGCATTTTCCCTATCAAGGGTAAGCTCTCTTTTTACATCATCATTTCTTTTGTAGAGGTGGAAAACCCAACACAAAGTTTGACTTAGGTAATCCCCTATACATCACAATATTTTCCTCTTCTATGTGTGCAAGTAGAGATTCAATGACTAAGAGTTTCAAAATTGCATAGAGAAGATTGAGATGAACAATCCTAGACTTCAAAGAGGTGAGAACCCCTAGAGTATGCCAATTTTCTCCATTGTTTGACCCTTTTAGGCTGATGTTTGGAGAGATAGCTACATAGCCTTCTAATTCAAAATATGAAGGTTTTTATTGATGAAGACAACTTCAGACTAGTCATAAACATTCAATATCCTTTTTAGAAAATACACAAGTATTAACTATATGCATCAAGTTCATAAGTGTAAAGATCACTTTACAAAGAAAAAATATCTTTTTTTTAGTCAATAAAACATAAGTACTCTTCCTACTCATCTCAAATCTAGTTTGATATTTTAGATATTGTTATTGCAGTAAAATAAATCCTTCTCTATATCTTCAATGCAGTAAAATAAATCCTTCTATTGCAGTAAAATAAATCATGTTAAATAACTAGAGATAAAAAATGTCAAAATATTAAGTTAAAAACCCATACTATATATAGAGTAAATAAATGCAAATAAATATAATAAATTAAATACTCAACATTAATATTAAGATAAAATAATTTAAATTAATGGAATATATCTATTATATATATATAAATAATGTGATAATTAAATATAAATGGATGCATTGAAGATATAGAGAAGGATTTATTTTACTGCAAATAGAAGGTTGCTATCTAAAATGTCAAACTAGATTTGAGATGAGTAGGAAGAGATAATTATGTTTTATTGACTAAAAAAAAGATAATTTTTCTTTGTAAAGTGATCTTTACACTTACGAACTTGATACATATAGTTAAAAATTATGTATTTGCTAAAAAGGATATCAAATATTTATAATTGCAATAGAATATGTGTGGTGCTAATGAGAACCTTTTTGAACTTGATATCATGGGATATTTTATTTAGGCAAGTCACATGATTGATTTAAAAATGTTAATGATTTTTCTCAAGGGTTACTATATGTCCACACTGAGCTGGTTAGGGCATAGGTTGAAATTTTGATTTTAACTATAAGGGTAAAGTACACACTAAATAGTTGCAATAGGTGACTTTTCATTTCATTAGATTAAATATAGGAGAAAACACTAATAATTTTAGAGCTAGATATTATCTAAGTAGGGGTTAAGTTCCTTTTTTTGAGAGACAACTAGAAATCAGGGCAAATAGGAGTACCAAACTAGTTCATGTGCTAGGATTGTGCGCTCTAGAAAATAATATAAATCATTGTATAAATAGGGTTAAAAGTATCATATATGAGAATTTCAATATCACAAGGAGTAAAGGAAAAATATAATGTAGAGGAGATCTATTCATAGGAGTGTTATATTCTGTTAGGGGTGTTTATACTCTCATTCACACACATTGAAATTACTTTATCTAAACCCTAATATTTATATGTTTCTAAAACGTGCTCCTTCAATATCTTTTAATGCTATCTATAGATATGATAAATGCCTACTTTATACTTTTCCCTCTCATTTAGAACTTTCTTCTAACAACTTTTTAAATAAGTAAATTGTCATAAATTGCACACCCTTGCAATTTCACATTACACAATGGCATCCCTTTTAACTCATGATATAAAATTTCTTCAATTGTAAAGTGCCAATACTAGAATATTATTTATGTAACATTTTTATAATAATATTAGCTTATTGAGTTTAATTTTCTTGAACATGAGATCTGTGTATGGATATCGACATGGTGTACTAACATCACATAAAAATATATGATTCTAATGGTTGTTTGTGAATTACCTTAGAAATTTTGGATTTAGTACATCTACATGAAAACTACATCGAACAAAATAACTCAAAAATCTATTTTGACAAAGGAAGCCTAATTTTACCTCCAACGCTCTCATTTTGAAACTCTGATAAGTATCCCATGTGCTCCTTAAGTAAACTTAAGTAAGAAGATGTAAACAAGACCTAATAGTAGAAAAAGTTAGGTAATATCCTTATTTATAGAAACAAAAATACTTATCAAAATAAGGTACCTATGAGAGTAAGGAGAATATCATGAATTCCAAAATTCAAAGGGTCAATTCCACCCGAGGACCATTTGGACATATGTATAACACCATGGAAAGGAAGGGAAGAGTATGATAATATCTAAGCTATACATACAATTGTTCTACTGGACCTTAAAAATAGTAGTAAAAACTCAATATATCAACTAGGAAAGAAGGATTAATATTAAATAATTGGGGGACCTTCAACAAGAATTTAATCATACCTTATCTTTATATGATGATGATGAAAATATTCACACTACACTACTACAAATAAAAGAGATTATACTAAATAATCAATGCAGAAAAACAATATCAAGATACATTCAAGCATACTCCATCACCTCCGAAAATAGAATATTATGGAAGCTAATTGAATTGATGGAAAATGAGACCTAGCTTTTGAGAAGGATATGCTACATAGGACATTGGGAGGATAGAGAACAAGAGCCAAAATAAATATGGAGCTAGAAGAACAATAAAGAGATATTTAAATTCATGGTAATGAATCCAAGGGTAAGTAAGATAATAACTCTTGAAGATAAGAGAAGTAAACCAGAAACTACATAAAATCTCAAACTAGAAAAAAATAGTGAGTATTTGGATGAATAAATAGTCATGAAGGTGATTGAAATCTCATTCAACCATGAACACCTATTTCTTTGGACAATCACAAATATTAAAGGAATTAAAGAGGAAGCAAGGGTGATGTTGATCTTGTTTAAGAAAGAATCAAAGCCACAAAAGAAAAGACCCTGTAGAAGGCTAAAGGAGAACCATATAATATGATTATAGTAGGAACAATCAAAGTATTTGAAGACACATAATGGATCAATCTAATGGTAGTGCATAATTAGAAAATTGAAGAGATAAGGCTTTATTTAGATTTTTGAGAAATTAATAAGCCACATATCCATGGATCATTCCCCACTCCTTTCATTGAGGAGATATAAGAGTTGGTGGTAGGTAGAGAAATATATTCCTTCATTGATAGATTTTATAGCTACCATTAGGTGAAAAAAAAGTAATTGGATTAGCCTAAGATCACATTAACCACTAAACAAGGATACTCTATATATACTTCATGTTATTTGAACAAAATAATGTTCTGATAGTATTTATGTGAGTAATGGTGAATGTCTTTAAATATTTCATGCATGAATTCCTAGAACGCTACTTAGATGATTGGATAGTGTATGGATTGGTGAAAAATCATGTTCAAACTCTTCAAATCATGTTGGAGGGATGCACAAGTTTGCTAATTGCATTGAACATAAATAAATGTATAATCGCCATATTATTTGGTACAATTCTTGGAAACCTCATTTGTAAAGAATTATTAATGGTGGACCCAATGAAGGTGCCCCTTATCATGACTTTACTTACACCAAAATTTGTTAGGATAACCGGTGAACAACTAAGAGGATGGGGGGAGGGGGGGTGAATCAGTTGTTAACAAATTATATCAATTAATCCACTTTACAACCTTAAACCGGAGCATAAACATTAAGTACTGGAACAATAAAAACAAATACCGGTAGGCAATGCAACTTAACAATAAAACATATAATCAACACAATGCAACCATACCACATAACACCATGATTTGTACGTGGAAAACCCAGAAAGGGAAAAAAAATAGTGGGAGTCCTACCCATAGTCAGATGATACTTCTACAGAAAGTATGTGATACAATGAGGGGCATGTACATGCAGGAAGGCACACTGCCTACAACATACTGCTCATTAAAAAAGAGTCTCACTGACTACAAAGAGGTTATAACCACCTCAAGATAAATGGACAACAATCCAATAGAGTGAACTGCCAGAGATAGCATCTACTATGCCTGATCACAGTCTTGGTTAAGCTGAATACCAGAGGCCTTTAATCTCTTCCTTAATCCCAATTTGATCACCTATGATCGACCATATCTCTTTCTGAATATGATATTACATTTCACGACCATGACACTTATTCCCCATAATCTACAATGAGATCTTACATCATTTTATACCAACCCTAAGGCCTAAACCAATTAGGTCGACCACCTAAAAGATATTACAATAAGATCATTACATAAATCCATATTACAATGATATGTCATGTCAGCTTAAGACCAAAATAATAATAACCAATCCATAGAACATCCCAAAACATCCTGGTAATGTGTAGAGTACACGTTAATATGATATCGGTCCATAACCTAGATAGGCACCACCCCTATTCTGGGTCCACCAGGCCAAAGCAATATCTTCAAGCAGTTGAAGCATGATAAAAGAACATCTTTAGCATCCTGAAAGCCATCTAGAAGCCGCACCAACTCCAATTATGCATCCTGTCAAGATTCCTCAGTGAAAGCTCTGCCAGTTAGACCTTAAACCAATGTCGATATGGGTTTACAAGAGTGTATGATAGCATCTGATTACCAAGTCAATACCAACTAACCAAAACATGATCTAGAAGCATTTAACACATAAAATCAAACATACTCCATAGATCCAAACATGTCGGAAGTGTCCAACAGATAGTCTCTTCTGTCGGTAACACTAGATCTTCTACTAGTAACCAAAACCTGTCTGTCGGTAACAACTAGTGCCAGTAACAAACCATAACAGCTAGTGTTGACATCAATGAAAAAACATCAATGCAACACATAATCAATTCCTATTAAATAAAAAAGACTAAAAAGGCCATAACTTAGAAAAATTCCAACAATCCTTCAAAACCTTTAAATAATGGATTGTTGAATCACTAATTCTAATAATTTGGCTTAGAAAACCCCCTTCCAGTTGTACACAAATGTATTTGGTATAGATATTAGTGCCATTTTAGCATAGTTTGGAGGAAAAAATAACCATCCTATTGTGTTTGCAATTAGAAAACTTTCACAGGTAGAGAAAAAATATACCACCATCAAAAAAGAGGCTTTGTGGATGATATATGCATTGCAAAATTTCACACATTATTCTCTATCCACACCATTTATCATCTACACTGGACATGAACTCTTGAAGTATTTGTTGAATAGGTTAGTGACTCAAGGAAGAATATGTAGGTGATTGCTACTATTCAAGAATTCGGTTTTAATTCTATGGTGAAACGAAGTAAAAATAATAAAGGTCTAGACTATCTCTCAAGAATTGAATCCGATGAAGAACCTGGTGACCAAGAAGAAGATATTTGTAGTACACAGTTATTTAGGGCAACCATGGTAGCATAATACCTTCATGATGTGGCCTCATTACTCTCTATGAATGAATATCTAGTAGATATGCCACCATAAGATTGACAAGTCTTATTATGGAAATTTCTACTTATGAAATTAATAGAAAGAGATATATGCAAGATAGGAATAGATGCCACCATTCAAAGAGTAGTATATGAACATGAAAGAGAAGAGATAATATGAGAAGCACACAAAGGACTATTTTGTGGTCACAATGCAGGACATTCCACTAAATAGAAAGTAAAATTTGGAAGATTTTAGTGGCCAAATTTATGTAAGGATGCAAAATATTATAATAAACAATGTGATATTTTTTAGAGGGTCAAAATTCCTAAACAAGGGATGAAATTTCATTGCATCTAGTCTTAGCTCAGGTGCTATTTGAAAAGAGAAATTAAAAATCACAAGACCAATAGATCCACCAACAAATTGTCCAAAGGAGAAGTAAAACCTAATAGCTACTATATATTTAAACTTTCACAGAGTTTTAATATGAGAATATCATCATTAGTTTTGGTTGCCCACTCAATATAACTAGTGATCAAAGGAAGAACTTTGTGAATAAAGTAATTGTGGAGTTATTAAGGCATTTCATGGTAAAAGATAACAATATTATTCTTAATCACCCTCAAGATAATGGAAAAAGTGAACCCCTAAACAAGATAATAGGACCTAACTGAACCAAAATGTGTAGAAGCAATAAGATAGATTGCGATATAAAGATACTTGCAAAACTATGGGCATATAAGACTACATACAAATGATCCACAAATTCTACTCCTTTTGAGTTGGTGTATGACATGTATACAATTTTTTCTTTAAACTTTATAGCTCCTTATTTTTAAACCATAATCACTCTCATAATCATTGATGATGTGTCCCTAAAGAAAATAATCAAATATTTGGATAAAATAGATAAGAGTATACAATTTGTAGTATATCACCAAAATATAGAATGAAAAAGATAAAAGGCCTAATATCATAGAAACCTAAGGCACAAAATATTCAAGAAAGATGATATGATTCTTCTATACAATAGAAAATTTAATAAGAAAGTAAAACTAAAAGTGAGATGGTTTGGCCCATTTTATATTGATAATACACTATCATCTAGAGCAGTCAAACTAAGGGCACATGACGGTATGCATTTTCCATGTTACACCAATGAGGAAAGATTAAGATATTATTATCAAACTTTGGAATAAAATACATTTATTTGGTACTATATTGTAATATGTATTATAAAATGCTAAATTTACCCACTAGAGAAGTCATAATAACAATAACAAATAGATAAATATGAGAAGATTGGAGAATAAATATTAACAATGATTGTACTTCCCACCATTAGAAGGATATAAACCCATAAAGGTAAACTTTCCATTGTCACTTTGCATACATACACTTACCCCTATAATCAAAAGTTGATTCTACAAAATCCTATCCATAGATATATTTTAGTATCCACCACTTAATAAAGAAAATGGTTGCACTTGTACTCATAGATATTTTTCAAAATCTTTGACCTAAGTACAAAAACTTCCCCTATAATGGAGGTGGGTCGAAAAGGGCCTTTCTATAAAGTTCACACTAATGTAATTTACACAAAGATTTTTGGAAATACATAAATCATTCCCTAAGAAAGATATACCATACAAAGTTTAAAGAGCTCATAAATATGTTACTATATTCATGTAAAGAAGAATACCCACCACAATACAATCAAGTACAGGAAAAGACATTGGATATATGGATTTTCCAAATTTCACAAAAGAGGATGGGTCTAGATAATTCTAAGATAAATCCATGTTGAGTGCATCTATCTTGACAAACCCTACAAGATTACAAAGAAACAAATTCAGCTAAATAGGGATATATGCACAAGGAGAAACATCTTTAAAGAAGGCTCTAAAGAAAAATGTGGTCATGTAAATATTACTAGGGTAATATATGGAAACTTCAACTTGGACATGCCTATAATTATAAATCCAACGGTGAAACATGTAACCATATTCATCACATATAAGGTCTATTACATAAAAAGGGAAGAATCCACCACCACGAAATCAATACACACTACCTACCATATGAATGTAGAAGGTAAATACATTGATCTCTATGAATATTTGTGGTAAAAAAAATTAGAGAATATCTAGGAGACCAAGCATCTCATTACTAGTTAAAGTAGGGGACTTGAATTATTTGCCTAATGTTTTATTTTCTCAATGAGCTACTATCCTTTGTAGGGAAGGATTGGGAAAACATTACACTTGTTTAAAATCAAAGAAATGAACATGTAAAACATTTCAAGGACACCACCTCTTTCACTACAACCTATTGGGTCTTCTTCAAATCCTTCCAACAAAATCTCCAAGATAGAGAAATAATATCTTATGATGTGGTATTAAGATACATAAAAGACGTTGCCTTTTTTATGGATAAAGACTACACTTTGATGGAAGCCATTAAACATCACACAGGTTGGATATTGCAACACCCATTTAATTTAGTGATGAGATAAATCCTATGCAACAACATTGTTATGAGTACCAAAAGGTCTGTAAGGAGTTTTTTTTTTTATTATGCCTAAGTATTCTGTGCCCCCAAATTATCCATGGTGGTAGGGTTTTTGAAGTGTTTAATTTTTTTTTAAGTGCCCTTTGTTTTATCCTTGACTCTGTTATATTTCTTTGTTGACCGTGAGTAGTCGGTCTCTATGTCTTAAGTTGCTCAGGGAGGGTTCTAAGTTGTATGTTTACTAGCCCTACGCGCTAGGTTTTATTTATCGAGCCAGATGTTTTTAATTTTTCAAAGGGTCCTATAATTTGCATATAAGTTCCATGTTTAAGAATAAATGTCCTAGGAATACCCCATGTAATGACCACTATACCCTTCGGTAATGACCACGTGTTGAAAATATTTCACTTGTTTCGCCCCTATGATCTTGGTCCCTATGGGATAGCACGATCACTATCTATGAACTGATAGGGAGGATCCTAGATTGCTTCAGTCAGCTTGACTCACTCTAAGGCTTTCTTCCTAGCCTAACTCGGGACTGCTCCTCTCACTATTCCCCTAATCCACTCTAGGTCGTGACTATCGAGGTTTGATACTCTGCTCTATGCGAATTCACTTTAGTAAATCCACCAACTCACTAATCCACCGGATCTCACCAGCCACCTTGCAGGGTTTGCTCTACCATGGATTATACCTACAATTTCTGCTAACTTGTTTTCCCCCTCATGCTTGGATCTTCTCTCCCTTTGATCCCATCTTCCTCTGGTCTGAGGCTAATAGCCTAGACTCTAGTCTACCTTGCAAGTGATTCCTCTTGGTCACTGATATCTAATCGGGCTATCATCGAGCTCGCCTAAGGCCAGTCTGCTGAAATGATCAACGCCATTCCTTGGTCTGATACACATAGAACTCTACTATACATGGCTAGCTCTTCTTAACAACCTCCAATGGTCATGTGGATCCCACGATGGAGAATCAAGATAGAGCCATGTTATAACTACTTGTCACCAACAGAAAACAAGAAACAAAATGACAACTTATTTACAGAGTCGAGCTTGGCACGACTTCAAAATTGGAACTCACAAAACACAAAAAAGTAACATCTACTCTATCACACTGCCATTTAAAGATTTAAGCCATTATTTATAGTTTTCAAATGAAAATTGAACTTTGAGAAAGAAACCAGAAAATGGTCTCCAAATTGTTATTCAAAAGATGTTCTTTGTTCCACCTATCCAATCTCCTTCTAACCTCATTATAGAATGCCCATTGGGTCTTTTATAGCCTCCTAAACATGTCTTGAATCATCCCTAACAGACGAGATTCAACTTGACAACATTTGGTTTTTGACTATAACTGATTTTTGGATTTCCATCGGGTCATCGGGTTAGAACCAAAACACTTATTCCAATGTTTGAGGGCAGTTTACAACTCACTTGATTTTCTATTGGGTCATCGGAGTAGCATCAAAACACTTACTCCGATGTCTGATGACATTTTTCCAATTTCGTACTTCCTCGTCGATTTCCATCTGGTCATCGAAGTAGCAACAAAACATTCTTACCGATGGCCAATGGTGCGCTCCCAACATAATGCTTCCTTGTCGAGTTATCGGTGTAGCCCCAAACATATTCTTCTGATGGCCGATGATGCGCTCCAAACCTTCTGCCTTCCCATCGGGTTATCGGTGTAGCTCCAAACATGTGATAACGATAGACGATGGTGCGCCCCAAACCGCATGCTTTCCCATCAGGTCATTGGGCGGCACAAAACTAGTCTTGTCGATAGCTGATGGCTCCTTCCGACTTGCTCCAACCCGCTAGCAACCTCATCGGGTTATCAGGGTAGGGGGAAAACACTCCCACCGATAACCGATGGCACCTCATTGGGTTATTGAGGTAAGTATAGCCAACACATGAACTCCAAAAATAAAACAAAAATGCACTCCAAGCTCCCTATAAACAACCTTATGGACTAGAACTAGTCCTTATGCCAAAATTGCCAAAAAATGAAAAGGGTATTTGCTCACCCTTAGGTGCTTCTGCACCATACTCCGCACATGAAAAATCAAGTCCTCTTGGGGGCGGCAAGGTGACATCAATGCTGAGTCTTTTCAAATCGGATTCTACAACCCAAGTGGCTTCGGCTTCAGGTAAGTTGTGCCACTTGATTAAGTGTTCCATATACACATCATGCCTTGTTTGCTTATTCACCCTGGAATCTAAAATCTATCTTGCCTGTGGTTTAGAAATGGGTGGTACTGGAATATCACTGAGAGTAGTTTCCCCTTCTGGATTCGGTCCATCTATCACTACTACGACACCTTTAAATTGAATCAAGTCTTTGACATTAAACACAGGGGACAATGCCAAATTTTTTGGTAAGTCCACCTTATAGGCATTTGAGCCATATTTAGCCAAAATTTTGCAAGGACCTATTCTCCACATCTAAAGCTTACTTGGGACTCCCTTCTACAATCTTGCCTTGTTCAGATGTACCATAACCATGTCTCCAACTGCAATTGAATGTCCTTTCTCCCCTCATTTGCTTTAGCCTTAATCCTCTGCGTAGCATTGATGAATGTTTTCTGCACTTGTTCATGCACCTCTTTCATAGACTGAGTGAAATCCTCTGAATGTCCACTTCTTCCTTCCAGGCTTCCCAAATCTCAAAGTTCACAAACACCGCATGGGTGGAGTCCATAAACAATCTCAAAAGGACTCTTACCTGTAGTTCTGTTGACATTGTCATTATATGCAAATTCTGCTTGTGGTAGCACTTGATCCCACATCTATCCATACTCTTTCGTCAGACACCTCAAAAGATTACCCAATACTCGGTTAATGACCTTAGTTTGACCATCTGTCTGTGGATGGTACGCAGAACCAAAAGAAAGGTTAGTTCCTAGTCTTGTCCACAAAGTTTTCCAAAAGTGTCCCATAAACTTCACATCCCTATCTGAAACTATACTGAGAGGCAGCCCATGAATTCTTACCACCTCTTTGAAAAATAAATGTTCAATGTAACTAGCATCATGCGTAGTCTTGCATGGAACGAAATGACTCATTTTACTAAACTGGTCAACAATGACAAAAATACTATCCAGGCCAGCCTTGTTTTTTAGCAAACCCACAATAAAATCCATGCTGATGCACTCCCATGGTCTTTTGGGAATTGGTAAAGGTTGGTATAGTCCAACATTTGAACTTGTACCCTTGGCTTTTTGACACACAATACACTGCTCAACATACTTCCTGATATCTTTATGTATTTTTGACCAATAATAAAATCTTTGCACTAACTCAAGTGTTTTATTCAGAACAAAATGTCCACTAAGACTTCCATTATGTTTTTCCTGTATGATATTTTCCCTCATAGATCCTCTTGGCACACATAACTGACATCCCTTAAATAAAAGACCGCTCTATAATGTGTAATCTGCATACTAGCTATTGAAATGATTATTAAACTCACTGCATACCTTGTATATCTTAGAAAAGTCTTCATCTTCTCTGTAAAGCTCCTTGAAACTCTCCACACCTATTCTCTGCAAACTCACTTCTTGGATAGTGAGAAGTTTTCTACTTAAGGCATCTACTACCTTGTTCAGCTGTCACTTTTTGTACTTGATAGTGAAAGTGTATGCCTACAGGTATTCTATCCATTTGATGTGTCTATTGCTCAAATTTTCTTGAGAATTGATAAAACTCAAGGCTTGGTTATCTGTAAACACTACAAATTATTTGGGAAAAAGATAATGCCTCCACTTCCTAAGAGCTTGTACTAAGGCATAAAATTTTAAGTCATAGGATGAGTATTTCTTCTTGGCTTCATTCAATTTCTCACTATAGGATGCTACTGGTCTTCCCTCTTGGTTCAAAACAACTCCTACTGCTATATGATTAGCATCACATTCTAAGGTAAACAACTTATCAAAACTTGGTAAAACTAGGATGGGTTGGGTAGCTATCCTCTTTTTGAGCAACTCAAACCCCTGGTCGGCATTTTTAGTCCGCTTAAACTTAGTTTTCAACTCACCCTTAATTGTATCAAGAATAGGAGCACAAATTTCACTAAAACCTCGAATGAACTTCCTATAAAATTGGGCAAGTCCATTTAAACTTCTTACCTCAGTAGCAGTTTTTGGTGTAGGCCAACTCTGTATTGCTTCCACCTTGCTAGGATCCATTTCCAAAGTGCCTTGGGACACAACAAAACCCAAATAAATGAGTTCTTGTTTCATGAATTCACATTTTTCAAGATTGATTGCCAACTGTTCCTCATGCAGTTTCCTTAATACAATCTGTAAGTGTTCAAGATTCTCTTCCTCTGTTTTGCTGAATATGAGGATATCATCAAGGTATACCACAAAAAATATACCTATGTAGTCTTTCAAAACCTCATTCATAAACCTCATGAAGGTACTAGGGGCGTTAGTAAGCCCAAATGGCATAACTAACCGCTCATATAACACCTTTGTAGTCTTAAAACCTATTTTCCATTCATCCCCTTCTTTAATCCGGATCTGGTGATATCCACTCTTTAAATCCAGCTTAGTGAAATACTTTGATTCTCCAAGACAATCCATTAAATCCTCAATTCTAGGGATAGGAAATCTATATCTTATGGTGATTTTTTCTATTGCCCGTGAATCAGTACATAATCTCCATTTACCTCCTTTCTTGGTTGCTAACACCAATGGCACAACACATGGACTTATACTTTTTTTGATTAGACCTTGGTCAAGCAACTCTTGTACTTGTCTTGCTACTACTTTGTTTTGTTCAGGAGTCATCTTATATGCAGTGTTAATAGGCAGTGATGTTCTGAGAATAAAGTCTATCTGGTGACTTACTGTTCTAGGAGGAGGTAGCATTGCGGGTGTTCCATCACTCACAATGTCCTTGAACTATTCTAACAACTGTTGAACCTCTTTAGGTAAACTTTCTTGTTCAATCTTCTTTTCTTGACTAGGTTTCAATAAGAGAGCATAATGTTCTCCATCTCCTTTCTTGAGATCTCTCAAAAAATCTTTTCCTCCCGCCAACAACACATTAGGACCACTAGTCTTGGTTCCTTCATCCTCTACCAAAGATTGAATCATGTATGTCACCCCTTCCTTTGTGAATGCCTACGAGTTCTTTTCTCCGTCATGGATAGCTTTTCTGTCAAATTGCCATGGTCTGCCTAGCAACAAATGACATGCATCCATGGGTAGAATATCACATAAAATTCTGTCTGAATATTACCCAATGGAAAATTCAACCTATACTTGTTCATTTACTAACAAATGTTGTCCTTTATTCAACCATGTGACCTTGTAAGGATGACTATGTGGCATGCTACTCAACCCAAGTTTACTTACTGCTTCTTCGGAGATGATATTATTTGTTGATCCTGAGTCAGTGATCACTTTATAGACCTTACCAAGTATCTTGCACTTTACTCTAAAAAGAGACCTCCTCTGTTTATGCTCTTCCTTAACCGGTTCCCTGATTAGTACCCTTCTAACCATCAGATTCTCACCATTCTCTGAGTCAAGGTTTACTTCAGGAGACTTCACACTACTAGAATACTCTTGCATATAATTGATTCTTTTCTTTGAACATGATGAGGTTGCCTTCTTTGGACACCTATAGAAAGGATGACCAAAATTACTACAGTGGTAACACTTCATGTTTGCAAAGTATGAACCTCCGCCAGAACTTCTAGATCTACCTTTGTTGTTGCTGTTATGACCTCTTCCTCTACCATAATTTCCTCTTCTACTGGATTCATTAGTCTGCTTAGTCAATTTTGACTCTCCTTGTGACCTTACTTCACTTCATCTATAACCTTTTGAATCTCGGTCTCTATCTCTGCCTCTACTAGTACCTTCATGTTTCTTCTTATTCTTTTCTTCTACTTTCAGGGCCAATTGATAACATTTGTGAATGGTATTTGGACTCAACAAACTTAATTCCTCTTGTATGTTCCATCTCAAACCATTAAGATACCTTGCTACTCTAATGCTTTCATCCTATATCACTTTTTACCTTAGACACAACTTCTGGAACTCTTCGGTGTAGGTACTTACATCTAACTCCTTTTGCCTTAGGTTTTGTGTTTTCCTATGCAACTACACTTCATAATCCTCAAGAAGATAAGTCTCTATGATTTTTCTTACCATCCCTTTCCAAGTAGAGATTGGGATCTTACCTTCTCTTTCTCTCTCATTTTTTATAAACTTCCACCAAGTAACGCCAACACCTCTCATTCTTGAGTTAGCCACTTTAACCTTTTGGACCTCAGTCACACCTTCACACTCAAAATGATTTTCCATAACCTCTATCCATTCCATTATCGACTCTAATTCCATCTTACCACAAAATAGTGGTACTCCTTCCAAAGACTTTCCACTCATTGCCTTCAAAGCCTTCAAGAATGGTTCTTGATCAATAACAGGGTCTGGGGCAGGGACTTCATCCTCTATTTACAACATTTTACCCTTCTCATCTATCTTCCCATTCACTTCTATTGTCTTGACTTCCACCACACCTAGTTTCTGCTCCAACTACTCCAACCTTTCCTTGAGCAATTGATTTTCATCTTTTTGGTCAGTGACCTACTTAGCCAATTCTGCATTGATCACCATCTTTACTCCTTTTGATACTAGATCAGTTTTACACTCTTCACCCCAAATCTTTAACTTTCTCTGATACCAATCTGATAGGGAGGATCCTAGATTACTTGAGTCATCTTGACTTACTCTAAGGCTTTCTTCCCAACCTAACCTAGGAATTCTCCTCTCACTATTCCCCTAATCCACTCTAGGTCATCACTACCGAGGTTTGATACTTTTCTCTATGCGAATTCACTTTCGTAAATTCACCAACTCACTAATCCACTGGATCTCACCAGCCACCTTGTAGGGTTTTCTCTACCATGGATTATACCTACAACTTGTACTGAGTTGTTCTCCCCCTCATGCTTGGATCTTATCTCCCTTTGATCCCATCTTCCTCTAGTATGAGGCTAACAACCTAGACTCCAGTCTACCCTGCAAGTGATTCCTCTTGGTCACTTATACCTAGTCGAGCTATCATCGAGCTCGCCTAGAGCCACTCTGCTGAAACAACTGACACCATTCCCTAGTCTGCTACACATATAACTCTTCTATACATGGTTGGCTATTCTTGACAACCTCCAATGGTCGTCTGGATCCCACGATGGAGAATCAAGATAGAGCCATGTTATAACTACTTGTCACCGACATAAAACAAGAAACAAAATGACAACTTATTTACAGAGTCGAGCTTGGCACAACTTCAAAATTGGAACTCACAAAACACAGAAAAGTAACATCTACTCTATCACACTGCCACATAAAGATCAAAGCCATTATTTATAGTTTTCAAATGAAAATTGAACTCTGAGAAAGAAACCAAAAAATGGTCTCCAAATTGTTATTCAAAAGATGTTCTTTGTTCCACCTATCCAACCTCCTTCTAACCTCATTACAGAATGCCCATTGGGTCTTTTATAGCCTGCTAAACATGTCTTGAATAATGACTAACAGACGAGATTCAACTCAATACCATTCGATTTCTGATTGTAACTGATTTTTGGATTTCCATCAGATCATCGGGTTAGCACCGAAACACTTATTTCGACGTCTGAGGGAAGTTTACAACTCACTTTCTTTTCTATTGGGTCATTAGAGTAAAATCAAAACACTTACTCCGATGTTCGATGAAATTTTTCCAATTTCATACTTGCACGTTGGTTTCCATCGGGTCATCGGAGTAGCAACAAAACATTCTTACTGATGGCCAATGGTGCGCTCCCAACATAATGATTCCTTATTGGGTTATCGGTGTAGCCCCAAACATGTTATGCCGATGGCCGATGATGTGCTCCAAACCTTTTGCCTTCCCATTGGGTTATCGGTGTAGCTCCAAACATGTGATACCAATAGCTGATGGTGCACTCCAAACCACATGCTTTCCCATCGGGTTATTAGGCGGCACAAAATTAGTCTTGCTAATAGCCGATGGCTCCTTGCAACTTGCTCCAACCCGCTGGCGACCTCATCGGGTTATCGGGGTAGGTGGAAAACACTCCTGCCGATAACTGATGGCACCTCATCGAGTTATTGGGGTAAGTATAGCCGACACATGAAATCCAAAAAGAAAACAAAAATGCACTCCAAGCTCCCTATAAACAACCTGATGGACTAGAACCAGTCCTTATTGCAAAATTGCCAAAAATTGAAAAGGGTATTTGCTCACCCTTAGGTGCTCCTACACCAGGAACCCTAGGTTTTTATTTGACAAACCTTTTCTTGTGAGTTTTCTAAGGGCATGGGATAGCGGGGAACCCATTTTGATAAAGGGATCCTATCCTACAAGGTGTCCATTGTGACCAAGTATGGATTGTGGGATGTTCTTAGAAGCTAAGAAAATAGTACCCCACAAGTTATACAAGTTGTGCAAAAAGATCGTGCAGGACAACAGGAAGACAATGAAAGGGCAAGGTAAAGGTTACCCCGCAAGAGCATTTGAGTCACACAAAAACTAGTGAGGGATACTGGGAGTAGTCAAGTGAAGACCAAATTTGCCCCATAATGACCTAGGGGACAAAAGAATTACCATGTGAGATAGCCGGAGAAGGTGTTGTAGAGATAAAAAGGAGGTCTCACTATCCCACTGTGAAGAAAGCAGTGAAATCATGACCCTGTGGGAAGACTCTGGCACATAAAAAATAAGGCCCTGCTATCCTGTGGGAGGAGAAAAAATGAGCAAATAGACAACAAAGGTGGTAAGAAGTGTGGTAGGATAATACCATGCGGGATAGGGAGATGATATTTTGCATTTCCCGTTATCCTACGGGTAGATCAAAGGCAAAGAAAGGGTGTTGCAGGGCGATAAGGTGATTGAAGAACTAAGAGGCCCCACTATCCCATAGGGTGGATAGCAATAGGATGATAATGGCGCAGGATGATAAAACAACAAGTAGATAATGATTCCCGCTATCCCATAACAAGATGAAAGGCACATTAAAGACCATCCTAGACATTGATCAATAGAGAAATAAAAGGGCCTTGCTATCCTACATGCATCACAATTTTTTCAAAAGATGACAAAATCGAAGATTTGGACACCAATGTGTTTTCAAAGGTGGCAGAGTAATTAGATTGTGGGGTCATGTCAACAGTCATATGTGTCAACACAGGATCTGGACCGTTCATCTAAGGATCAATGATGGTATTTGAATCTTGAGGCCACCAACCAACTGAAGCCTGCTCATATGAATTAATGATGTTTCATCTATGAAAAAAAATAAAAAAATTCAAAGCATAGTTTCTCACCCTGCGACTGAAGAGCAAAGCACAAAGCGACAGAAGGCAACCAAAGGCGATTTGAGCATTTCCAGAGCTTCTAGTGGCACCCATTTGCATCCAAATTAGTAAGTCAAATTTCCAAGTCTCTCTATGTGCTTTCGTAAGGAAATTTAGGAGTTTCTATGTGTGAATTTGGTAACTTTTCCCTAGGTGTAGATGGAGGTATGTCTATGTGGGGATTTTCTTAAAAAGTTTGTTGTTCCTAGACGTAGTAATGGCTTTCCAAGCTGTAGAAAATGTAGACACCTAAAAATGTCTCATTGATTATGTACTAATTATTCGTCTAATCGAATAAATAATTCTTTATTTAATTAAGTTAATTAATCACATTCTTCTAATTTCATATTTTTTCATCATCTTACTAATTAATTCAATTTTGATTCTATCATCATTCAATCATTCAAACCATTTTCTAATGTTAATTAAATATTTATTATTTAATTAATTGTGATTTTTAATCCTCAATTTAAATAAATTCATTTACAATTTCTATCTCTAATCATCTAATCATTAACCATTTTCTAAATATTAATTAAATATTTATTATTTAATTAATTGTGATTTAATCCTTTAATTTAATAATATTTATTATTTAATTAAATTTAATCCTTTAATTTAATAATCTTTATTATTTAATTAAATTCCATTTATAAATAATTAAATAGTTTCTTGAAATTATTTAATTAACTAATTATTTCCTCTAATTCAAATTCCAAATCCCCAAATTCGAATTTCATTTAATTTCATTAATTCTCTAATTTCATTTAATTTCATATTTCTTCTAATTTCATTCAAATTCTTCTAATTTCAAACACATGTGCATGATTTCAAAAATCAAATTGAAAATCAAAGTCAAGTTCTAAATATATTCAAATACTAAATTGAATTTAAACTATTATGTTTCACCTCCAAATCAACAGTGCAACTTGAGCATATTAAGGATAACTTTGTGTGGGTGTTAACTAATGTCTACGTGCCTAACACCAAAACCAGGAGAGTTAATTATCTGAGAAGCCTTGCCGATGATAGACTTAATTTTGTTGATCAAAGCTGGATTATAATGGGAGATTTCAACACTCCACTTGGAGAGGAAGAGAAGATGGGAGGTCTCCCCTTGTAGCTTGATGGGAAACAAGACCTTATGGAGTTCATTAATGATCAAGCTCTTATGGATGTGGATCTTCAGGGCATTAACTACACCTGGACTAACAGAAGAACTGGAGCTGACCTAATCCAAGTAAAGTTAGATAGAACTTTAATTTCTCCTTAGTGGTTAACCAAGTATAGTTGCTCCCTTGCTTCTGTTATCAAAATTGGGTCAAACCATTATCCTATCTCTTTTACTGCTAACTCTTTTTCGGCTAAAAGAAACTTCCCTTTCAGATTTGAAAAAGTGTGGCTATCCCACCCCTCTTTGGAAGCTTGTATCGCTGAGTGGTGGAATTCTGAGGTTGAGGGTATGACTCTCTTTAGAATAGCTAAAAAGATCAACATTTTAAAAGCCAAAATCAAAATCTAGAACAAAGAGATATTTGGGGACATTTTCAAGAGTAAAATTCAAATCAAAACTGAAATTAAATATGTTCAGGATAGAATTCAAGAGATTGGGTTGTCTGAAGAACTCAGGGTGGCGGAAAATGTTCTTTTGTCTAAATACCACACCATTATTTCTAATGAAGAGACTTTATGGAGACAAAGATCTAGAGCCTTGTTCTTGAAGGAAGGTGATAAAAATACCCAGTTCTTTCACTTAATTGCTCTTAAGCATAAGGTAGCTAATAGGATTTCCATATTATCCTGTAATAAAGGGATCTTAATGGAGGATAATGATATTAGAAAGGAAGCTATGGAGTATTTCGGCACCCTGTTGGGAGAAGTGGATAACCTGGATATCAGTAATCAAAACATCCTCTTGCAAGCTATTCCTTCTACCCTGACTGTTGATGATAATAACTTTTTATCCCGTATTCCCTCAAATCAGGAAATCAAAAAGGCGGTGTTTTCTTTTTAGGGAGATAAATCCCCTGGACTAGATGGTTTTCCTATGTTTTTCTTCTAAATTTTTTGGCACATTGTGGAGACAGACATCTGCAATGGTGTTAAAGAATTCTTTTGCTCTAGAAGGCTCCTAAAGGAACTGAATGCTACCTTCATTGTCCTTATTCCGAAGATCCCAGGTGCTGACTCTCTCAATAAGTTTAGACCCATTAGTCTGCGTAACTCTGTGTACGAGATTTTCTCCAAGGTTTTGACCTCCAAGTTGCTAGAAATTCTTCCAAGAATTATCTCTGTCCAGCAGAATGGCTTTGTCCCTGGTAGATAGATTCTGGATTCCATCATATATGTTCATGAAAATATCCACTCCTTGAAAGTGGTGAATATACAGGGTTTCTTCCTGAAGTTAGACATGGCTAAAGCTTTTGATAGAGTGAACTGGCAGTTTCTCCTAAGGATCATGAAAGCATTTGGTTTTGGTGAAAAAGTTATTCAGCTTTACTCTCAACTTATGGAAACCTCCTCTTCTGCTATTATTGTCAATGGTTCCCCGTCTAGTTTCTTCAAAAGTTCTAGAGGACTTGGATAAGGGGACCCCATTTCCCCTATCCTGTTTACCATTTTAGCTGAATGTCTGGGTAGATTTATTTTTAAAAATGTGGAAGATGGAAATCTTAAGGGTCTGAAACCATCTTCATCCAATGTCACTTGCTCCCATGAATAGTTTGTTGATGATTCTATTACTATGGGGGAAGCTTCCATCTTAGAAGCTAAAAACATGAAGAAGGTGTTGAATACTTGTGAATCTACCTTGAGGCAAAAAATTAATTGGGATAAAAGTTCTTTGTTCTTAATTAACACCCCTATTCAAAGGCAATTGAGGATTGAAAGAATTCTTGGTTGCAATATTTCTGAGCTTTCCTCTTCTTATTTGGGGCTTCCTTTGTGTATTAAGCCAGCCTGAGGATTCTTTCTGGAATAAGCTGGTGGATAGATTTAACTCAAAACTTGCTGGTTGGAAAGGGGTTGTCCTTAGTCAAACGGGCAAAGTTACTCTTCTTAAAGCCACTCTCCAAAACCTACCTATCTATGCTCTCAGTTTGTTCAAAATGCCCAAAAAATTTGCAGAAGCCATTAAAAGAATCCAAAAAAAGTTTCTTTGGTCAGGGGTGGAAGTCAAAAATAGAATTCCCCTAATTGCTTGAAATAATATCTATTCTCCTAAGGCCTCAGGTCGGTTGGGTTTAAGGAATATTAGTTCCATGAATAAGGCTTTATTAGCGAACAAATTTGGAGAATGAAAGGGGAGGAAAGAGAATGGAACTCCATCTCGAATAACAAATATCTCTATATGAAACCTTCTGAGGAAGAATTATTAGAAGATTCTTTTATTGTTGAAGGTTCGGCTATATGGAATGTTGTTCAATCAGCTAAAAGTTGGGTTGCTGCTGGACAAACTTGGAACCTTGGGGATGGTAGGAGAATTAGATTTTGGGAAGATAGGTGAATTTTGGACAAACCTCTGGAGGATGTTCCAATCATTAATGAATGGAAAGATTGGTTCAAAAGCATGTTTGGGGAGTTGGTCAGAGACTACTGGAGAAATGGGAATTGTATTGATTTCAGCCAGCAGTGTCTGGGGCTTAAGTCCCTTTAGATTGCTCCCACTGCTATAGTTCCTAGAGACAACAAAGATGATAGACTGATATGGAGGGAAACCCCGGATGGGAAATACTCTATCTCCTCTGCTATGGCTATCCATAATGAATCTATGGAAGAAATTCTTATTTGGGCTAAAGTCTGGAACAAGAAGTTAGTTCCTAAAGTTAATATCTTTTTTTGGATTTTCATCCAAAACAAGGTTTTAACCCTCGACAACCTTCAAAAGAGAGGTTTTTTTTTTCCTAACAAGTGTTCTCTTTGTTGCAAGGAAGAAGAGACTGCTTGCCATATTCTTAATCAGTGTACCTTTAGTCAAGATATATCGAAAATCATCTTAAGTAGGTGGAACGTGAGCTGGGTTTTCCTGAACTCCCTAGGGGAAACTTGGCAGCAATGGCATTGCCCTAACTCTAATTCTAAGATTGTGGAGACTTGGAGACTTACTCTTCTGAATGTTATCTGGAATATTTGGAAAGAGCACAACAATAGGATTTTCAGGGATAAAAGTGCTACTCCTGAAGTGGCGGCGGATAAAATTTACAGGAGTATATTTGAATATATCTATGGCACTGATCATGGACCAGTTGCTAAAGATGACTTCAAACACAGTGGAACCTCTCCACTACCACCTCTAGCAAGGAAAAGGGAAGAGAAGGTCTCTTTTGGTGTTTTCCTCCTTAGGGGTGGATTAAGGGTAACTTTGATGGGGCCTCTAAGGGGAATCTGGGTAAAGCTAGATATGGGGGCATTGTCAGGAATTCTGTTCGAAGTGGCTGGTCCTTTGGGGAGTCAAACAATTCATTTTGCTGAAGCCTTTGCTGCCATGAACACCTTAATTATAGCCAAGAATATTAATCATGATAAATTATGGCTCGAAGGAGACTCACTTAATATTATTAAGTGTCTGAAGGGGGAGTCAGAGCCATCATGGTCAATTGAAAATATTATCTTGCAAGCTAGGGAAATTGTTGCTAGTTTTAAAGATATTTTAATTCAACATGCCTTTAGAGAAAAAAATATGGTGGTGGATTGTCTGGCGAACCTAGGGGTTAACTCTGATTCCCAAATGATTTGGCATGGTGAAGATGTCAACATAAACACTAAAGAGATCCTTAGAAGGGATGGATATATGGGAGGGGAAGGACTGCATAATCATGACAAAGCATATGATTAATTCTTGCTTTGATGGAAAGGTAATTATCACCTGGCAAAGTGGCAGATCCCCTACCATTTCTTATAATACATCGCATGCTTTGTGGGTCACTGAGTTCAAAATCTTGAGTAACTACAGGAAAGGAGTGTTGAGTTTGCAGAGGAACAAAGTTGATAATCCGAATTCAAAGATGAGAGGAGATTTAAGGAGGGAGGAACCTGATAATTTGTCAACATGGAAAGTGATGCCGAAGGTGTGGGTGAAACTGGAAAAAGGGTCCCTCACAAGCTTTATGGAGAAGCTTGTGGATTATGATAAAGGTAGGGTAAATCTTATCGTTACCAAAATTTCTGAAAATTGGTGTAATGGATCCTTTAAAATCTATGGAGTTAAGTTCAAGCTAGATGCGTGCCTCATAGCTACTGTGACTGGCATGCCCCATACTAGGCTTAATTTTTTTAGAGACCTTAAAGTCTCCAACAACACGGTTAATTTGTTCCCGCGGAAGGAAAAAGAGGGACAAAATTGACAAAGCCACAGGAGGTTACTATGAAGCTGCTAATATCAAGAAAATCTGGGCCTGGGTTTTGAACGCTATAATGGAATATATCACGGTTGAGGATCGTTTCTCCAGGGCCCATACCTACCACTTTATTTTTTTAAACCATTTTAGACACGACAAAAAGGTATCCCTGCCCTACTACCTTTTCAGGTCCCTTTCTAGGTCCCTCAATAAACACAGTAAGAATCCCTGTAGTTCGGTTCTCCATTGTGGGCTCTTGCTGCTCATCTATGAGCACTGCAAAACCCTCACCCTATTGGAAAATAAGAGGTTATCCACCTCCCTGGGGAAGAGAAAGATGGAGGGAGGCAATTCCGGCAAGGAGAAGCTGTCTTCTAGAAAAAAAAGAAAGAATGCCCCTGGGATGGAAACAGAGGAAATGGAAAAAGAAGGCAGCGGTATAGAGACGGATGATTTCGATGGTGATGACAACTGGAAAGATGAGGAGGTGGGTATTGAGGAGGAAAGCGGTGATAATGAGTCTGACAATGAAAGCCCCATCCACAACGAATAACCTGGCAAGGACAACAACCATCCCATGGAGGATGTGGATTACAAGGATAACGAGGAAATAGATGTGAATTTTGAGAGAGAAAGGAACAAGGAACCTGAGAAGAATATGACTAAGGAAAGTTTAAGCGAGGACAAGGAAAACAACGGGTTATTCTTGGATAACCTCAAAAAACTTACTGAGGCGAGACTGGATTATGACAGATGAACCTATGAACTCTTGAAGAACTTGGAAAAAAAGGGGAAAAATATGGATGAGAAGAAGGAGAATGATGACAGGGAGCAGATAAAATGGAAGCATGATATGGAGGAGAAGGTTAAATTGCTGGAAGAAGGGAGAGAGGCCATGAAAAATTTGATGGGTATTATCCTGAATATCCTATCAACTGTCACTAAAAATTTGGAGGATATTGCTAAGGTCTTCGATCATACCAGCTCTCCTAAGCTGGTGGTGGAACTTGACATGGATGATGAGACTATCCAGATTGGTAGTGGTGAAGCTACTTTGGTTGGTGGTGCTGCCAAGAGGACTAGGGCGAGTGTCAAGAAAGTTGTCTCTGCTTCTGTGAAAGATCTCCCAAATCTCAGGGACAACATCAAAGAACAACATGGGATTAGCAACAACCTGGATAATGCCCTGAAAAAAATCAATTAGTTTTTCTTCTTGGGTCTGGCCGGTTTTGCTGGCTTTGTGGGGCTTTTGTTGGTTTTCTTTGGTTTTCTGCTGGCTTTTCGTTGGCCTGTTCCTTGTTGTTTCTTGTTGCTTTTTCTATTAAAGCTTGAATTGTAAAGGGCTTTGGGGCCCCTTCAAAACCTATTTTTACCTTAATCAAAAACAGTTCAACTATCAATCAATATGTGAGCTCACCTAGGCTGTTGGCCTTTTTGCATGTGCAGACCCCATTTATGTACAATTACTATCTGCAGTAGTATCATCTGATTGTGGGTAAGGTTTCCCACCGTGGTTTTTCCCCTTATAGGGTTTCCACATACAAATATTGGTGTTATGTGTTGTGGATGACTTTATGTTTATGTTTCATGCATTAATCTTAACTGGTATAGCAATTTACTGTTAACACTGTCTACCGACATACTTAACTAGTTTATCGGTATTAAGCATCAAGTTGGTTAATTGGTTTTTGGTTTGAATTTATTTGACAACTGATTCACCCCCCCTCTCAGTTGTCTCCAGGACCTAACAATTGGTATCAGAGCATAGTCCTCTTTTGTAGAAGTTTAACAACTTGAGGAGATATAATGTCTACTAATTACTTCAGGAAGGACAGTCCTAAACTTGATGGAACCAACTATGGGATATGGAAGATCAGGATGGAGACACATCTAAATTGCATTGGTAAAGACATCTGGGAAGTTACAAAGAATGGTTATACTACTGCTATAGTTGGTCAGACTGCTCCAACTACCTTAGCTAAAGATGAAGAGAATGATTGCAAAGCAAGAGATGCACTTTTGAGCGCATTATCAGATCAGCAAATCATGGGATTATCAGATAGGTCTACTGCTAAAGCTATTTGGGATCATTTGGAAACACTAAATGAAGGAGATTCCACAGTCAAGATTGCAAAACTTGAAAGCTTCCGAGTCAGGTATGAACATCTGAAAATGGAAGAAGATGAAAGGATTTCTGCTTTTATAGAAAGAGTAAATGAAATTGTTTTAGGTATTAAATGTTGTGGAGGAACTCTGAGTGAGGATGAAATTGTTTCAAAAATCTTAAGAGGATTGCCACCGGCATACAAAATGAAGGTTACTACTATAAATGAGTTAAGAACAATGCCTAATACATCAGTAACTAGGGATACATTGATTGGAAAACTTTCAGCCTTTGAAATTGAGGAATTTGGTCTTGTAGCTACTATAAAAACTGATTTGGCCTTTAAAGCATCAACATCATCTGCTCCATCATTTGACAAATTAGATAGGAGAGCCTTTTATGCAAGAGAACTTGAAGAAACCAGGAAGGAGAATGAAGAACTTGAAGCACTATTTGCAAGAAAAATGCCAAAAGGTCCTATTGGAAGTAAGTATGAAGGTAAAGCAC
Source organism: Cryptomeria japonica (assembly GCF_030272615.1). Taxonomy (NCBI): domain Eukaryota; kingdom Viridiplantae; phylum Streptophyta; class Pinopsida; order Cupressales; family Cupressaceae; genus Cryptomeria; species Cryptomeria japonica. Next base: position 486,269,715 of record NC_081408.1, read on the forward strand.
CCTTTAAATATTTTAATTGCAATAAGATTGGTCATATGGCTTCAAGATGCCCTGATAGACATGCTAGACTAAGAGAAGAAGCTAGAAGAACATACAAGCGTAATCCTGAATATCAGAGATACAGATTTAAGAAGAACAATGACAAATCCTATTACATTGCTGATGAAGGTGTGACTGATGATTCCGATGAGGATCCAACAGACAATGAATGGGTTTTTGTTGCTATAACAGAGGATCAACCGGCACCTACTACTCAACCGGTAGAACAAGCCCTAGCAGCTAAAGTTGAAACAAAGGATGAATGGATCATTGACTCAGGATGCTCACATCACATGACTGGAGACAAAGGTAAATTCTTGAACTTTCAAGAATACAATGGAGGTTTAGTAAGATTTAGAGATGACAAAGCCTATTCAATCAAAGGTAAGGGTTCAATATCTCTTGATGGTAAGCATAACACTGACAATGTCTACTATGTTGAAGGATTAAAGCATAATCTTTTAAGTGTTGGTCAATAAGTTGAGAAAGGATTTTAGTTACAATTTAAAAATGGAAAATGCAAAATCATGAATAGAACTGGTTTGGAAATTGCAACCGGTAATCAGACTAGAGGTAATATCTTTCATTTGAATAACAGTGAAAAGGCATGCTTAATTTCACATATAGATGAAAGTTGGTTATGGCATAAGAGACTATGTCATGTAAACTTTGATTGCATGGTAAAGATCAGTACTTCTAAGGCAGTTAGAGTTCTACCTAAAATTGTAAAACCTCAGAATACAATTTGTAAGGAATTTCAATTTGGAAAACAAGTTAGAGCTAGTTTCAAAAGTATTCTAGAAAAATCCAATAATGCTCTTGATTTAATTCACTTTGATTTATGTGGTCCAGCTAGAACTAAAAGCTTACAAGGTGATAGATATTTCATGCTAATCATTGATGATTATTCTAGAATGTGTTGGGTTACTTTTCTCAGAGAAAAATCAGAAGCACTTGGGAAGTTCAAACTGTTCAAAGCAATGGTTGAGAATGAAACCGGTAAGAAAATCAAATGTCTAAGATCAGATCAAGGAGGATAATTCACATCTAAGGACTTTAATACATTCTATGAAGTGAATGGAATCAGAAGACAATTATCAGCACCCCGGACACCATAGCAGAATGGAGTTGTTGAAAGGAAAAACAAAACTATCTTGGATGCAACAAGAAGTATGTTATCAGAAGCAAATCTACCACATGTGTATTGGAGAGAGGCAGTTAGGACTGCTGTCTATACAATCAACAAAGTTCACATCAAAGGTGAAACTAGTAAGACCCCTCATGAACTATGGTTTGGTAATACTCCTACTCTTAAGTATTTCAAAAAATTTGGAAGTAAATGTTATATTAGAAGAGATGAGTATATTGGGAAATTTGATCCTAGAAGTGATGAAGGAATATTTCTTGGTTATTCATCTAAGAGCAAGGCATATAGATGTTTTAATAAGAGATTGCAGAAAATTGTTGAGAGTACAAATGTAAAGATTGACGAACAATTCAGAGGAAATTCAAGGTATATAGACTCTGAACCAGCAACAAAAATTATGACAAATGAATCTACACTGAATCCACTGGTACAGAATGAAGATCCAGTTACCCTTGTATCATCTGAGGATTCCACAGTAATTGAAGAACAACAACAAACTAAGACACCCCGGTATGTAAGATTGAATCATTTTGAAGATCAGATAATTGGAAACAAATTTAAAGGAGTTATGACAAGAGGAAGATTGGCAAATGAAGAGGTATGTCTTATTTATCAAATGGAACAATCATCTATCAATGAGGCATGTGAAGATAAATTTTGGATTAAAGCTATGGAAGAAGAATTAGGACAAATTGAGAAAAATAATACTTGGACATTAGTTCCCCAGCCTAAAGATAAAAATGTAATTGGAACCAAATGGGTATTTAGAAATAAACTTAATGAAGATGGTAAGGTTGTCAGAAATAAAGCAAAACTAGTGTGTAAGGGATATTCTCATAAAGGAGTTGATTATAATGAAACCTTTGCACCAGTAGCCAGAATTGAGGCAGTTAGATTATTCTTGGATTTTGCAGCTCACAAGGACTACAAAGTTTATCAAATGGATATTAAATGTGTATTTTTGAATGGAGATCTTGAAGAGGAAGTATATATTAAACAACCTGATGGATTTTCCTTGACAGATGACAATGATATGGTTTGCAGGTTAAGGAAAGCTCTATATGGACTAAAACAAGCCCCAAGAGCTTGGTATGCAAGATTGGATAAGTATCTTTTAAAGATTGCTTTTACTATAGGAAATGAAGATAGCAATTTATATTACAAAATAACTAATGATGACATCTTGATTATTGAAATATTTGTTGATGATATAATCTTTGGAGGAGAAGATGGATTATGTAAGGAATTTTCTATTAAAATGCAACAAGAATTTGAAATGTCTATGATTGGAGAAATAAAATTCTTTTTAGGATTGCAGATTTCATAGACTGATAAAGGTATATTTTTTAGTCAATCCAAGTACTTGAAAGAATCGCTAAAGAAATTTGGGATGGAGAACTCTAAACCGGTAAGCACACCTATGACTACAAATGACAAATTATCTCAAAGGGATGAATCTACACCTGTTAATCCAACTAGATACAAATCTATGATAGGAGGTTTACTGTATTTGACACAAACCAGACCTGATATTATGAATGCAGTATGTTTTGTTTCTAGATTTCAAAGTAATCCTTGGGAAAATTATGAATCAACAGTAAACAGGATTTTCTGGTACTTACAAGGCACAACAAATCTTGGATTATGGTATCCTAGAGATGAAAATTTTGACCTATGTGCATACATAGATGCAAATTGGGCAGGAGATGTGGATGATAGAAAAAGCACCACTGGAGGAGCATTCTTTCTTGGAAAGAGATTAGTTTCTTGATTGAGTAAGAAACAAAGTTGTACATCTTTATCAACAGCAGAATCAGAATATGTTGCAGCAACAACTAATTGTACACAAGTACTATGGCTTAAGCAAATGTTGAAAGACATAAAGGTAAAATACAAGGAACCTATTACTAAATATAGTGATAACACTGTAGCAATAGATATATCTAAGAATCCGGTATTACATTCTAAAACAAAACATGTTTCTATCAAACTGAATTTTCTAAGGGAAAAAGTTGAAGAAAAAGAGATAAAACTGGTTTATGTAAACACTAAAGAACAGCTTGCAGATATTTTCACAAAACCTTTGCCTAAGGAGACTTTTTAATATCTCAAAGATCAGCTTGGAGTCATACCACCACCGGTAGAGACTTAGATAGTTGATGATTGTCATCAACCGGCAGAATCAAAAGACAAATCTTTTATTCCGGTCTTTGATGAGGAAGCTAATTCTCAGGGGGGGTAGTTGGTATTTTGTATGAACTTGATTTTTGTAACTTTGGCATTTGATGTCAAAGGGGGAGAGATATCTATGGAAAAACACATTATCTTTTAAGGAGAAATTGTTGTCTAAGATAAACACATGTTGCTCCCAAGGGGAGAAATTGAGATTGTTGGTTTTTGGCATTTGGCATTTCTGTTTTGGCACTTTGATGGTTTTTCCATCTTGTGTTGCCATCAATGCCAAAGGGGGAGATTGTTGGTATTTTGGTATGGTTTTTTCATTGATGTCAACACCTACTGAAAACAAGCACTTTGGAGATCCAGCAACATTCACCGACAAGCAAGTAACTATTGCACAGTTACTGGTATATGGTTCACCGGCAGGATATAATGTTCACCGGTACCTGGAATGATATAGAAGACACTTGGTAATGTTGAAGACATCGTATGGACACTTTGTTTTGAAGAATTGATCATTGGTATATTCATATTTGCATATTTTCTTTTACCAGCAAATAGGTCTAGGTTATCTAGGGTTACACCGACAGGTTTATCTTTTCTAGATCAACATGGCACGCTATGGAGATAATTTATTATTGATACAAATACATTAAGCCAACATGTTTAATTAGTTATTGCATCGGATATTATATTATTTGTAAAATGATTTTATTGTAATATCTTGTAGAGTCGACCTACTAAAATTGGTCTTAGGGTATGGTATAAAGTTCTCTATTTTCTGTGGATTTTATTTGGTTACTAATTATTTGTTTGCAACCTATGACGAATTTATAGAGAGGATCGGATTAGCATTAGATCATAAACACTCATGTTCTCACATTTCATTTTTTGGGCTTAAAATTAATAATAGTTTAAAATGGACATGCATGTGCAACACTTCAGTTTGGGCTTAAAATTAACAATGGTTAAAATGGACATGCATGTATAACAATTCAATTTGGGCTTAAAATTAACAATGGTTAAAATTGACATGCATGCCTTCACATTTCAGTTTGGTGTTTAAAATTGACATGCACATGCATATTCAACACCTCAATTTGGGCTTAAAATAGACGTGAATCATGTTGCACATAGATTAACACACATTTGATTTTCTTAAGGGAAAGAAATTTTATCGTGTTTGGGGTGGACCTACTGTTGCATTAACTACCTTTCCACCCACCTTCGGGGTCTTGGGAGAAAGGGACAAGGTGACAACAATGCCCAATTTTATTTTTATTTCAAGTAGTGAGGGGTATCTTTGACTGGGGATTTCATCAACCCACAAAGGTACATCAAATTGGGATGCATTGGGGATATCATCTCTCCTAGCGCACTCTCGAGTGGGTTTTTTGAGCCGCTATATAAATATACTGGTCAGGAGGCTAGAGTGTTGAGTGAATTTGATGTATGTGGGGGCATTCCCTGCACTGATAAGCTCAACTAAAGTCTTGAGTGGTTTTCTCTGAGAATCCATCATTGGATCGAGACCCCTCAAAATTTTACAATAACAACCAAATTAGTAGCCCAAAATCCTACATTCAGTGATTCGAGGAGTGCAGATCGTACCTCATAGATACCCCTCATGTACCTTGCAGTATGAGACAAAAATCCCTTAGTGATAAGATCTCTGAATCTTTGGGGTAAGAGAGACTGGCATGCCCAAGAAGTGTGTATCATGGAGTGGAGCCAGTGCTGCCAGACTCTCTATCTATCCATCTTGTTTCGATATTTTGCTATGGGGGCCTCATTGAATGGTGTCCACTTTCCAGCCTAAGATTGTATTCTATGCTCTTTTATGTATCATTGTATTAGACCAGTATTGAGTTAGTTATTTGGGCTATTTCGGGCCCTATCCTACGTACCTCTGAATTTTTAGAATTGGTCAGAACACTGTTCAGTCGGCTATACTTGTCTTAAAACAACTGTTCTCAAATTTGGAAAATGACAAATTTGTCCTACACACAAAATTACTAAAAACAAAGTCCATTTTGAAATGTCAGACAGTCCTGCAAACTCAAGGTTTTACATACTTGTGACTATAGGTAGTCCTTGCATAGTCCTCATTTACATCCTTATTATCATCCTTATTCCTTGCATAGTCCTCATTTACATCCTTATTATCATCCTTGTCCTTGCATAGTCCTCGTTTACATCCTTATTATTGTCCATAGTCCTCGCATAGTCCTCGCATAGTCCTTGCATAGTCTTCATTTACGTCCTTATTATCATCCATAGTCCTCACATTTTCCTTGCATAGTCTTCATTTACATCCTTATTATCATCCATAGTCCTCGCATAGTCCTTGCATAGTCTTCATTTACGTCCTTATTATCATCCATAGTCCTCATATATGTCCTTAGAACTTGCATAGTCCTTGCATGGTCTTCATTTACATCCTTATTATCGTCCTTAGAAGTTTCATAACTCCTTAGAAGTTGCATCATCCTCATAGAGTTCCCATATGCATCATCATAATCTTCACATAAGTCCTTATTTATGTCCCATTTACCTCCTAGTTCATTTTAGTGTTGTTATAATCTTCAATTAAGTCCTTGTCTAGACTTCATATATGTATGTCTTTGTTTGTCGTCATTTGCATAATCATCCTAGAAAGTCATACCCCAAATGTCCAAATCACAATCAGAGGATCAAATAAAAACCCAACCTCAACTCAAACAAGTTTGTGAAGTTCAACAAATCAAACATTGTCACATTCAAACAAATGGAGAAAACATCTTACATGTTGTGATCCTAGGTCCAAACCAATCAAGAAAACATCATGGATTGGCATTATACATTTTGTAGGGAAGGTGGAGAATTCATCCCTTCCATTCCTATTCCATCGCCATCCATAGAAGCGCCATCCATAGAAAACTTAGCTCAATAGATCAAGACTTTGCAACAACAATCGATAAACATCACTATTCCTAACAACCATAGGGGCTAGTTAGAAAAAATGGTGAGAGAAGTGATGACCATAAGGGAATCAATATCAGGCCAACCTTATTCTTCTTGTGAGACCATTCAAACATGCCAACATTCAGTCTTCAACAAAATCGTTCCTACCTCAGTTCAACCAACATTAGAGTCATGTAAACCTTGTTTTTCTTTCAACCCACTATATCAATCATACCAATCACATCAACCCAACATTCAAAGTACCTCTTTCAACCAAAATCAAACCCCATTCAACCAAAGTCCAAATCAAAATTCACATCAACCCAACATTCAAAGTTCCTCTTTCAACCAAAATCAAACCCAATTCAACCAAAGTCCAAATTAAAATTCACACCAACCCAACATTCAAAGTACCTCTTTCAACCAAAATCAAACCCCATTCAACCAAAGTCCAAATCAAAATTCACACCAACCCAACATTCAAATCCCTTTCAACCAAAATCAAAGCCCATTCAACCAAAGTCCAAATCAAAATTCACACCAACCCAACATTCAAACCTCTTTCAACCAAAATCAAACCCTATTCAACCAAAGTCCAAATCAAAATTCACACCAACCCAACATTCAAACCTCTTTCAACCAAAATCAAAATCCTTTCAACCAAAAACCAAATCAAAATTCATTCAACCAAAATCAAACATCTTTCACCCACAATCATACTCCTTTCAACCAAAATCAAATCCCTTTCAACCAAATCCCAAATCAACCATATCTATCCACCATTTCATCATCCCTTGAAGTCACACAAGACCAATCCATGCCATCTCTATCTAATAACACAACCTCCCAATGGCTATCCATTGTATAAATCCAATCTAATTCAAGCCATGATTTAGAGGATCTCATTCAAAATCCTTCTTCATCAGGCCAAAATGTTGAAACATTCCAACAATTTCCCATGCATTTCCAAACTCCTTCCCCATGTCAAGAGGATGATCCAAAATCAGAAGAAATGAGTCTTGAAACAAATAAAGATCAAGAACAACCACTTCCATCCTACCAATTTTTTATCAAGATCCCACCGACCAAGAATCTTATGATGATCCCCTCGCTCTTTTCTATTCCATTCATAATCAAATCCTTCCATCTCAAGAACAAAGTGTCCTTTCAAGTCCCATCCAACATCCACCTCCTAAACAAGATTGAGACATCCCTTCTATCCTTCATAATAATCCCTTTCCAATACAAGATCACAGCATACCTTTACCTTCATGTTCTAAACAAGATCCCATTATTTCTCCAAATCTTGATCAAGGTCCCTCCATCCCTTCAACTTCATGTCATAATCCTCAATTCTCTTTACAATATTCTCTCTCAAAAGAACTTACCATTTCTCATAGTCACCCTAATGATCCCAATCCATCTACACAAGTTGTTCATGAACCCCCTATCAATGAAATCACCAATCTAGATCATACTACACAGAGCAACTTGTCAATAATTGTATGTGTGCCATCATCAAATGCTAATATAGTGACAAAAACAAGCATAGCACCAACTAATGAGATCAACACCTAGTTGACTTCATCATCCTCTTCTAGTGCATCAATAGAAACAAGCATAACACCCGCTCATGTCACAACTTTAGAACTAGAATCTATTTGCCTCAGATACCCACACTTGAAAGACTGGGGGCAAGAGAATCTACCACAGTTGGATTGCTTTAAAAATAATTTATAGATTCCAGAGATGGATTTCCATCTGACGATCAACAAAATCCAAAAACTAAAGAAATCAACACTGGAGATGTTGAATGTGTACACTTAGTTGAGTCTTTATATCATATTGGAAAAGACATCTTTATCTGACTCTTCAAACAAAGGCCAATGAGCTACCTACACAAAACTCCCTGACCCTATGAACAACATGCACCTTAAACGATATTATATCTAAGGGACGGGTTAGTTTAGATTTTGCTTCCTGCATTGCATATCATTTTATTCAAAGTATTGCATCACATATAGTTTCTTTTTCAAATGCATCACATTCGCAAAATTTTTGCATTGGCATATAGCAACATCAATGAAATAAGGCAACTGTCCAAGTTTATGATTTATTTTCATTTAAGAGAAACACAGGTCATCTCCTTTCTTAGATATTCGAACATGAAGTCTTTGAGGTCCTAAGGTCATTCATTTTCAACATTACCCTGTGATGACACTTTACTAATGGTTGGGTAGTGATTTCACTATTTTGAGACTTGTTAACCCAAAATCTATCAATTGCTATATCTCAAACACATTAATAAAATCTCTAATTCATTCTAGACACCTAGTTGATAATATGACTAGTGAAAAATGTAAAATTCTACTTCAGCGCTGATGTAATTGTCACACCCAAGTAGGTTTCATTACTTACAAGTCAAGGCAAGAAGATAAAAAGAAAAAAAAGAGTTATGCCAAATATTCATCTCAAGGCAATAGAGCAATGATATATTACTAATATCATGCATATGAGTGCGACAAAAAGATTGACTATGAGAACATGTGAGTAACTCCATCAGGGCTATGAACGCCTGCTGGCAATGGAGCAATATTTGAGAACTTACAGTCTATAACCTCCTTGGAGCTCTAAAAGCTTGCTGTCAGCGAGGCTCTATTCGGGATGCTTTTGAAGTTAGTATAATCCACGTAGCTAGTCATATAGGATGCTAAGGATCTTTAGTGAACACAGAGTGGGAATCAACTCATCTGCACACACACATGGGTAAAAGAAGATCAAAGTTTCAAGAACTAATGGGGAAGTTTTCCGCATCTCCATTTGTAAATCCTAGTCACTAAGTGTGTTAATTTGGATGTTCCAAGGGACCTTAAGAATCTATTGACCACTTATCTACTAAATGTTTTGAACCTCCAATTCAATTGGTGTATCACAAAATGCTAAACAAACACATACATCCTTGTTCGAATAGGAAATGCATCTTCATCATGCATATTGCATTAGCATAGGTCATGTCAAAAATTCATTGTCTCCACATGCATTCTATAGATCATCATTTCATATAGGTCTGCACAGTGGGGGCATAACTAAAAAAATCCTAAAAATCATATAAAGTCCTGAAAAATTCCTAAAAATCAAATATGATCTTGAAAAAATCAATACCAAAAACATCCATATAAAGTCCTGAAAAAATCCTAAAAATCATTCAAAAACATTGAAAAATCAATACCAAAAACATCCATATAAAGTCCTAAAAAAATCAATCAAAAACATTCAAGTATGTGAAAAACATAAAATCCAAAAACATTGGAAAATCCTTCAAAAATCCAAAAACATTCAGAAAGAGTCATGAAAAAATCAAAAACATCTACAAAATGCCTTGAAAAAATAAGCCAAAAACATTCAAATATCATTCCACATAATCGAAAAATATCAAAAAAAGCTCTTGGAAAAGAACTAAAAATCGAAAATCAATCAAAAAAAAAAAACTTGCAATAAAATGTCTCACAAGAAACAAATACCCTAGCAAATATCCAGCAAATGCTTTGCATGAAGTTAACAAAGGATACGACTATCCAATCAAACATCTGCAATCAACTGATCAAACTGTCTTATCAATCGTATCATATCCATATCAAGTGATCATTATCTTGGGTTAAACAAAAGAGGATACATTCGAAACCAGATAGGTCAGTCTAAAACGGGGTCCGTAACTTTCAGAGATAAAACACTATCAATAGTCACATCAAGCAACTGAGAATGAGGGCACAAGGTCAGTATAGCTACTAAATTTTGTTCGGGTCAGTCTTTATCTTTTATCATTTGGTGACAAGTTATGTTCCTATGCTAGTCAAGGATGTCCACAAGTGACTAGAGGAGTCGGGATGGGCATTATCTTTTTCTTTGTTGTTTATGGTGTGAACCAATGAAGTTTTGGAGTAATAGTTCTAGTGGCTGCCTGTGTTGGTACGATCATTTGGAAAATATCCTATGCAAAAGTCATGGATAGTTATGCTTGTAACTATCCCACATACCTCAACCCCTGGCACTATGACCAAAATGGAGGGTTCACTCCTTGTCTGCTACGTGTTTGTTTCTTCAATGAGATATCTTTACATCTTGGTTCCTTATACCTTGATGTGCTAAGCTCCATTGTTCAATAATAAGGCTCAGTGATGAATATATATTGTACAATAAATAATGACACGGGTTCGTAAATCAATCATTCTCATTTCATCTCATTTGCTAATTCTTTTCTCATCATCTCTTTCTAAATCATTTTCATTCATCTAAAATTATTCTATTTCATTCTAAGATTCATTCTCTCATATTCTATCTTAATATCATCTTCACATCACCTATCTCTATCTCTAATCAACTAACTATTCTTCTATCTCATATTTTTCTTCTTTCGAAAGATCATTCATGCCTTTAATGCATAAACAATCTCTTGAGGGGGTATATTTACACTATATAGTATCACCGGGACATGTTGGGGCATAATTTTTCTCATTTTCTTTGAAACAAATTCATTTTGACATTGTCTCAAAGAGGGGCAAATGTAGACACCTAAAAAATGTCTCATTGATCATGTACTAATTATTCATCTAATTGATTAAATGATTCTTTAATTATTAAGTTAATTAATCATATTCTTCTAATTTCATATTTTTGCATCATCTTACTAATTAATTCAATTTTAATTCTATCATCATTTAATCATTCAAACCATTTTCTAATGTTAATTATTATTTATTTATTTAATTAATTATTATTTTTAATCCTCAATTTAAATAATCTTTATTATTTAAATAAATTTATTTTCATTTTCTATCTCTAATCATTTAACCATTAACCATTATTTATTATTGTTGGCATTATGTGAACTGGCATGAAGACATAATGACATTGTATGTTGTCATTGATGTCAATATGTGTTATGAAGTGAACGGGCATATGTGATATGTGAGAAGAGGGAACTGGCATATGTATGAACTGGTTTATATGCCAAAGTGAAGCAGTATATTTGTTCAAAGTAAACCGGCATGTCAAGGTGAACTGGCATGTAGTTATGGGAACCGACACATGGAAGCATTGTATGACTACCGATTGGTAGGTAGCTTTCACTTCAGGATTTCTGGTTGGAGTACCTCAAGTCTGTGTGGCTCAATCGGTGATCTTCGTGTGATGAGTTAGCAGTATAATGGAAAACAGATCATGTTGCCACGTAAGCTCTGTGCTCATGAAGGATCTAGCATGAAGAAGACTATTCCTATCTACCTCGAGAATGTGCGAAGTCTGTTAAATGGTGATAACGCGTGATGGGTTATCAACCGCCATGAAATCGGTGGAAAATGGACGATGGAGAATGTCTTGAGATTGATTCAAGACTATTGCATTTAATGCAGTATGACTCAATGGTCAGGATTGAACCACTTGAAGTGCTTAACCTAACAGGTTTAGGGTTTAGGGTTTTTGCTACCGACCTGTTTGTTTCCTATAAGGTCAATGTTGTGTTTCTTTCTAGGTTTGTTGGCAAAAGTTGTGAATGTGTATCCAAGGGAAGTGATACGTGATTCTTGCTAGACCAAAGGAGAGAAGAGATACCTGCAAAGTGAATGTGCAGAAGAAGAAGAGGAGCCTAAATGGATCTGCATTAGCATTGAGTGCTGTTAACAGATCATTATAATTCCTATTGATCTCTAACCACTTCAACAGTTGTAAAATCCCCTAATAGGGTAGCCTTAACTGGCTTGATGCAAAATCCCCTAACAGGGTGGTCTTAACAGGCTTGATTCAAATCCCTTAACCGAGTAACTCGAGGTTAATGAGTTCTGAGAAGCTATAGAGCTCTGGAGATCCTTTAGCTATTGAGTTCTTGAAATCCTCTAACAAGGTGACCCTACCGGGTTTAACCCTTAACCGGGTATTATAGCTATCCCTTAACTGGGTGATCCCTAACAAGATCGGTTCCTAGCAGAACCTATTGTAATGTCTTTAACCGGACAAGGCTCCTAACATAGTGGACTTCAAAAGAGTTCAAAAGCAACTTGTGGGTATTCATCCCCACCATGGTTTTTCCCAGTTGGGTTTCCACGTGAAAAAATATGTGTGTCATGTGTGATGCTTTTATCTTGTGATGCTTTGTTATTACCTGTTGAGCATATGATGGTTCTGTGTTTTATGCCTATCTATAAAGCATACTGAACTAACTATTATGACGATCAGAGGATAGTTTACCTGTTCATGCATGAGGGTGAAATGGTAGTGTTGTTTTGAGTTAAATGAAAAGCTAAGTGTTCGACTGGTCAATGCTCGTTTCAGACACTCTTGGCTTTACCGGTTGCAGTCTGTGTTGAATAGGTATTCCCGTTTGCTAGTCATTTGGAGTATTTGCTGTCAAACTGGTTTTAGACTGTATTTGTGTTTGTACTGATTCACCCCCCCCTCTTAGTACCGGTTTGGTACTAGTGGTTCATCATTGAGTCATCAATTATTTAATTAATTGTGATTTAATCCTTTAATTTAATAATCTTTATTATTTAATTAAATTCCATTTATAAATAATTAAATAGTTTCTTTAAATTATTTAGTTAATTATTTCCTCTAATTCAAATTCTAAATCCCCAAATTCCAATTTCATTTAATTTCATTAATTCCCTAATTTCATTTAGTTTCATATTTCTTCTAATTTCATTCTAATTCTAATTTTTCTAATTTCAAATACATGTGAATGATTTCAAATATCAAATTGAAAATCAAAGTCAAGTTGTAAATATATTCAAATACTAAATTGAATTTAAAATAAATTCAATTATTTAAGTTAAAATCTCATGCAAAGATTAAATTGAAAATCTAAGTCAAAGTGCAAACACATGCTAAATTAATTAATTCAAACAATTAATTAATTAATTATTTATCTCTCCAATCTCTATTTCCATCTTTTAGTTAGCTTTTTCTAAATAAATCTCACAATCAGCTTTCAATCAGTTAACTATTTCGTCTTCTTTATTTCCTCCAATCATTCTTTTTCTTCCTTCAGTTAGCATTTTCTCAATCAGTTGACTCAATTAATCTATTCAATCTATTTTGTTTCACCTCCAAATCAACAGTTCAACTATCAATCAACATGTGAGCTCACTTGAGTTCCACCTTTTGATCAATCTGTTCCACCTTTCAATCAATCCTCTCCAATTATCTATAAATTGAGCATTCAATCTTCATTTTCAATAATCACGAACTTCAAATCTTTATGTCATTTGCAGGTTGTCAGCGCGTTATCTGAGAGCCACCATACCACAAAGAGGAGAAGAACAATGGAAGTCATATGCGATCATGAAATAGGGAGTTTTGATTAACATATTTTACATTCCTATTTCTTAATTGTATTATTTCATCGGTTTATGTTTGGATTCCTTAAATAGTTAAGGGATTCGTGATTTTTCTTATTTCCTAATCAGCAATGATGAATTTGAGTATAGCACAGAAAACACTCTCTCTGCTTCCCAAAAGGCTCCCCAAATAGAAATAAGCTCTTCTCAGCCCAAAATTACCGACTCAATTCCCTTGTCAATTGTTCCACCTGTCCAAGCCATTGCAAATAAACCCTCTAAAGTACAAAACCCTTCAATTGTTGCTCAAGCTTCCTAGGTAGCTGAACCGAGTGCACCCTCTCAACAAGAATCTACCAAGCCAAAGAGAAAGAGAGATTCCATGAATGTTGTTGTAGTCCTTTCTGACAACAAACATTATGGTGAGCTAAGCCCTTCCACAAAAGAAAGAAAACTTACTCCTAAGAGAAGGAAGGTTGCCCCAAAGAAGCCAACAACACAATCATCAACACAAGCAGCCCCAGTTGTAGGGGATCCTCAAGAGGAAGCTCCTAAGACAAAAAGGAGATAGGCTCCTATAAAAAAGGCCACACCCTCAACTGCAACCATGTCAGAACAGGGTGTTGAGGTAGAACTCATGCCTCTTGCTACTAAAAATCCAATTGCAGCTCAACGAGAGCAAATAGAGGAGGTTCCATCCTCATAAGTCCTAGACAAAACTCTTGAGGAAATTTCCAGAGAGCTAGCAGAAAAAATGGAGGAAGTAGAGTAGAAAAAGAAAAAGGAACCTCGTAGTCTCAGCCAAGATCTTCTGGAAATGTTAAAGGGGTCCGATATGATGGATAATTTCAAAGAAAACTTCAAAGATTGTAGCTCCCAATGCAGGGATACTCTCACCACTGAGAGGGGGTGGGACATTTTCTATTTCTTATATGGGAATAGGGATAAGGTGGTCCCTATTTCTAACCCCTGGAACCTCAACTTAGGGAAATTAGTAGTCCCAAATGTTTTTATTGAACCACTACATATCAAGGAATTGGCCAAATGCTACCATCTAGAGAGCATGATTGTAAGAGCAGCCAATGGTAATATTTTACTGGATGTCTCCAGAATGTTTTGATTTGGATAGGAGTGTGCTCACTAAGATTAATAAGAATAGATTAGAGGCATATTATTATTCAAACAAAAAACTATGTAGGGGAAAGATTATGCCCCTTTACATGAAGAAAATGTACAAGGGATCAAAAAGTTATTTATTTGATTCTAAGAGGGAGCCCTCTGAGCTAAAAATCTTTGAGGATTACTTTGTAAGGACTTACTATGCCTTGTACCAAGTGTTGAGAGAATAATGTGGGTTAACCCAGATGCCAGTAGATTTTATGGTAATGGCAATGAAGATTCAACATATTGAGACAAGTGAGCTCTATGATTTTGTTTCATATCTTGAAGATAAGCTGCATGAGGGCCTATTAGGGGATAGAAATCAAAAGGAAAATTTAAAATTCAAACATTATTCTTTGATTTGTCACATGGTTATTTTCCATATTAGAACAAATTGGTATAATGCCCTACAAATAAACAAATTTGATCCAAGCACAAAGGAGAGGTGGCCAGTCCAAAGGTGGACACATGTTTGGGACAAATGGTCCAGGTTTGCAGATTACAAGGTATTTTGTGATCATTTTGCCATGAAGGTCTTAGGGATGTGTGGAGTAATGATGCCAATATTCCTTGTGCATATATAAAAGGCCCTAAGGATGAAGGATTTCAAGGCAAAGAATATTGAATACCTAGAGGGGGCCTTCTCCCACAGTTTTGGAGATTTTTTCTTTTATTCACACTGCACTATAATTAGGGTTTATGGATGCCCTTAGCCACCACATATCATGCTAGTAACAATCCTCCCAAGACTTGGGTTCATGAATTCATGTGGCAGATAATGTGGATGGAGAAAGAGATAGTTAGAACAGGGAAGAAGGGGCAACACCTTCCAAAGATGATAGTGTTTGGCGACCTTCAAGTGGGCAGAAATACACTTGAGTAGGTACAAAGTTTCTTAATAAGAAATTATAGGCTTAAGGTAGGTCAGGCCAAAGCTTTTGACCCCGAGGGGTACATAAATGATTTAAGAACCCAAAGGCTGAAGGTGAGGGGATATTCTCATCAGTTTAATGAGAGGGAGGACCTAATCAGAAATACTAGTCCTTCTGAATCTATTCAAAGGATGGGAAAATGGGACTACCTCAAAAAATTGGAAAGGGAGAGGAAGGAAATGGACTCTAGCTTCAATGGTTTTTGTTCTAATCTTAAAAATGATCTTGCTAGAATGATGAGCAAGGTGATTAATTTTGATAAGATACTTGCTTCTGAGCTGAAAAGAAGAGAGGGTGAACATGCAGAAGAGAAATTGGAAGAAAGGCCAACTTATGAGCCTTCATAGTCAAAGGGAAAAGCAATCCTCATTGGAGAATCATCTTAGACTATTCCCTCACAATCCACTTCACAAGAGGAGGCTCCTACAGTAGGTCCACGGAGAAGGGTGGAGAAAGGAAAGGAAAACCTCTCTGACTTTGTAGAGGTCATTGAGCCTAAATTTGATACAAGTGTTTGGCCACCTTCCCCACCAATGGACACTTTCCAAGAAGATGAAGCAACAAAGGTACTTGTAGACCTAGACAGGTCAGTCATCTCAAGTACCATCCCATTGGAAGAAGCAACTGATGGAAGGATAATTGCTTCCATACAATTTATGTGTGACGATAATTTTGTCAACACTCCCGAATTCAAATCATTTTGGATGAGGGAGAAATTAAAGGATTTGTCGGAAGATGAAATTCATAATTTTGACAAAGAAAGTACTAGGTGCACCCCTTAGGATGGAAGGGAGTTAGTAAAAAAGAGTGATATAATGCTTATCTCAGGGTGGGATCTAGAGAAGATTTTTTTGCTAGATCAAGTCATGAGGCAAAGAGACTCAATTTATGCTCATGAATTTGGTGAGCATGGGTCAAGAATCAATCCAAGTGTGAAGGCTTTTGCACTTTTGTCAAGGGCTCCAAAGACAAATAAGCTAGTTGTCTTATATGGGGTTAAGAACAAGGTTGGGGATGCAATAATTAAAACCTTAATTGATACTTCATCTGTTGAGGAAGAAACAATTATATATCATACTACACATTTTTCAAAGCTAGCAGCTAAAGAAGATGAAAAGAGGCATGGGACTCTAAGGGACAGGTATGTGGCCCTAACACATGATCATAATAAATTATACATTATGGTGTTATATGGAGTATAATCAGACTCAGACGTTAAATTTTCCCTACTTCTATCGACGCAATTTCCCCCCATATTTTTTATGGGAGTTTGGGGGCAGCGCCCACAAGATGGGTTCAAGGGGCATGAGTCTTGATATTTTTCTAAAGGGGCATAAAGGATTTGGGTGTTATTTTTTTATTGGTTGACTTGTTGTAACCCTAATTTTGTAACTAAAAAAAAATCTTGATAAAAAGGTTAAGGGTTAGGGCTTTCTGTATGGAATTTTGTAGCATTTTGCAGTGGTGTTGAGTTGCAAGGGATTTCTAGTTGTAATCGGTTCGATTTATTAGATAATAATATTGGACTCTCAGTTTGGTGGATGTAGCCCGAGTTTGGATGAACCACGTTAAAATTGTCTCATCTTTGTTATTATTTTTTTGTTTTTTCATTCCTCTATTTAATCTTTATTTGCATATAATTGATATTTTATGCATGCAATGCCTAACACATTGAAAATGTGAGGCTAACAAAGGAGCTGGCCAAAAGAGATATTAGGACCCTCACAAGACCCAAGCTAGAAGATTTTGAGAAATTAAAGGAAGACCTTCAAAAAGAAAAGGAAGATGTAGAAGTAAATTATTTTGAGATAAGAAGGTCAACAATTTTTTAGGTTTCTAATAAGGTTATTGATCATTTAAGTGAGGTGCATGCCTCTTATTCTTTGATGTCACAACTCCTCGACCAATTGGATGGAATTATTTTATTATTTTAACCCATATGAGTTGTTTGGCTCCCTAAGGGTTAGACATTAAAAGAAATTGTTTTGGAAGTCATAAATGTGCCATCTACACCCTAAATTGTGGGGCCAATATGGAAGAACTATAATTTATTGATTAAAGAGCTTCCCCACGTTGAAGAGGAGAAGAAAGTATTGGGTGATAGGTTATAATTATTCAAATGCGTTCAAAAGTGGGATATTCTCAATATTTTGGTAGGTGAAGGCCAAATCAAGGATTTAGATACATGGAAGCAAGAATTCCAAGATGCAATCAATGCAGTTTTGAATTCATTGGCTAAGGACTTTGCCTAGGGTGATACATATCATTTAATTATTGACAAAATCATGGAGGTTGATTCTATGTATCATAAATTCACTTTGGAGAATTCAAAATGAGCCACCTCATAGGAAAAAAGAGGCAATGAGTAATTTGCAAGGCTTAAAGACATTCGCCTGGACAGTTGATGAAAAATACATGTGCCACAAAAAGTAATTTTCTCTGGAAGAGGATCAACTCGAGGAGGAGGACTATTCTGAGTCTTTTCCATTTTTGCACCTCTTAAATTTTTGGATAGGTTTCCCATTTGGTATAAGGTGATAAGAGCACTTATTTTTCACTCATCAACCCCCAACGTACCTGACAGGCCAATGCCCAAGTACAGTTTGACTTTGACAGAGGATGTTGTAGTAGAACACCCTTGCACCAATCACATCAAGCTTGTTGCTCCAGCCTCCTGATGCTATCAAATTTTTCTCCTTCATTAATGATATCTCAGATTTTTTGAAATGTACATATAAAGATGCCTTAGGAAAAGATTTATCATCTATGCAATAGAATTTTGACAAGTGTCTTACTTGGCGTGAAGCTTGTTTTCTCCCTTGTCCTATAAAAGGGAAATTGGGGCCAGGTAAGAAGGATTCTGAATTTTGTGGTATTATGTATTAGAAGTTCATTGTAATAGAAAATAGTTTCTTTTTTGCAAGTTTTTGAAAACAAACTCTTATGTGATGTATCTCATACTTTCTGAAAATCAATAAAGAAGATCACTTTCAAAATGCTCCTACTTTCTTGTGTTCATGTTGTATGAATTATAGTGTTAATGATGCTATGATTTGTCTTCTCTTGAGAAGGGAATGTATGTTTTTTATGATCAATTTCATTTCAAGAAAGTGAATTAAATCATGTTCAAATAACATTGCAACATGTCTATAGGATGGAGTGAGGAAACGAGGAGTAGTCACTTGAATATTTTATGTTAGGCATGAGATGTTTGAGACACCATTATAATGTTGAGTTATCATAGTGTTATTGGACATTGATTTGTAGTTGGACTTTGTTTCCCATAGGATAAGAACTAATCATACTACTCATTTAGGA
Organism: Cryptomeria japonica; assembly: GCF_030272615.1. Lineage (NCBI taxonomy): Eukaryota > Viridiplantae > Streptophyta > Pinopsida > Cupressales > Cupressaceae > Cryptomeria > Cryptomeria japonica. Next base: position 486,288,764 of record NC_081408.1, read on the forward strand.
TCATTCTTATTTCACCTTTTATATTTATGCCTTTTATTTTTCTGCAAATAGGAGTAGTTTTTAGTTTAAAAATCATTCTCAATGTATGCAATAATGACATGAAATGAGGTTAAAGCCATAACTAGGTGTTTATTTGTATTTATTTGGTATATTTTCATTGATAAATCTACTTTTTTCTATAGTGCCACAAGCCTAGAAAATTGAAAAATTTTGGACATTGTTTAGGGAAATCCACCTAGGTTTTGCAGAGCCTGAAGTGTAGAAGACATCAGTTTTCAGCTGAGTCTTGTTTGCTGGCCAAGTCCCATTCTAAGTTTGTTGACAAGTCAGTGGATATTTCTTTAGAACTTAGAATCTATTGATTTGGGAACCAACAAGGTCCTAATAAAAAAAATCACAATGTATAAAGAATTCATGGACAAATTGGTAAAGAATTTTGAGGATCGTATGGAGAAAAACAAGGAAAATTAAGAGAAAAATGGGGTTTTGTGAAGGAAGAATCAAAGGAGAAAAGTATTTCTACTCTTCAAAGGTCTAAAAAATTATGAATAGGCACATATCTTGTTTTATCTACACAATTAGGTAAAAAATGGGCAAGGTGAAGGAAAAAAGCTCAACCACATCTACAAAAAGAAAACAATTAGTATAAAAGGCTACTTTAACAATCATAAAAAGGAGTGTGAAAAGAAAAAAGGAAAGAAAAAAAGAAAAGAAAAAAGTAACAATAATAATAGGAGACTCCATCATCTAAAGAAGAGGAACGGAAAGAAGAAAAATCCATTGTAAAAAAATTGAAATTCTTTGGATGTGAACACCCTCTTTATCAAATTATTCACATAAGGGGTCCTTAAGAAAATAATAGTGGTATATAAGAAGTGATGATACTCCTAATAAGGCTATCAAAGAAGATTCAATCATTGGATAGATTGTAGCCCCCACAAAGTCATTGGAGGGAATGACTAACCTATTTCCACAATAATTATTTATCATTATTTAAAGAAAATAAGGGTGAAAGCCACATGAAAAGAAGAAAAAATAAAGTAGAAAGCTTGAGTAAAGATCACTGCCTTAGCTACTATCAAGCAAAAGGAAAAGATAACACAAATACAAACTAGGGAGCTCTACTCAAAGAAAACGATGGATAAGCTCATGATGTACAATCTAGATGTAGCCAAACAAATTCAAGAGGAGATAGTAGAAGCCACTAAAAAGGCCTATTTCAAGGTCTAGGAAGAACAAGGAAAGAATCAAATTCTTCCATTGCCCGCCTTTGGAAAAAAAACTCACCCAATAATTTTAATCTACCTCTCCTCCATCATAAAAAGATCCATCTTCCTCTATCGTGACTTTCCCTATGCAATCCATCAAGAATATTTTTGCACAACAAAATCAGATCTAATTAGTCATAACCCCATAACTACTATGTCCCATTAGTTGGACCATAGGTTGATTTTTATAGCATCTCTCCCTTATAGAGATTTCAAATTGGATATATTTTCCATCAAACCACCAAAAAAGATTTCTTCAAACAACATGTGGAGAACACTAATAAATTAGAGGTAGTCATAAGTAAAATTCAAAATAAGTTTTCATATGTACAAGAAGATTCAACACATCCTAAGGTCAACAAATCAAACTCTATTTAGATGGCTTCATAGAGGATATAAAACAAGCAATCACCCTAGGATAAACAATCATTGCAAAAATCACAAAGGAAAAGATGGATGAAGAGAGGAAGAAGTGTGTGATACCACTTTGAAAACAAATATTAGCACCTTAAATAGCACAAAGAGTGATAATTTTGTACAATGGCCAAACTTAACTAAGAATCTCAAAGGCCAAATGGAGTAGATAAAATAATATATTTTCCAAGTGGGTAATATTTATGTACTCTACAGGACATGGATGGAAAGATAAGGGAACAATTTAAAACACTTCATGTCCAACTACAACAAGTGCAAGACCAATATGAGAAAATAAAAAATCTAATTCGAGGAAATTATGGGAAGTGGTAAGTTTGTGGTTGGACCATGTCATAGGCCTTATCCAAGACACACAAAAATTGGTGCAACAAATACGAATTCCCACTACCTTGTTGAAAGTATAAAATACTCTTACGCAAATTATAGACACTAAAAAATGGTCAACACTTGCATCTCCTATTTTTAACATGTTTTCTCATTGTATGCATAGTCTTTACTATTTGTCAATGTAATGTCTCATTCTTCTCTCCCATTTCCTATCTTGTTGATATCATTTTCTCCCAATTTTTATTCTATGATATCAATTTGTCCCATTATCTAGCCCATTGATGTCATTTTACCCCCATTTCGATCCTATGACATCAATTTATCTTAAAACCTATCCTAGTGATATCAATTTGCTCCCATTTCGGTTCTACAATATCATTTTCTCCCAAAACTAGTCCAAATGGTGTAATGCCCACCAAAATACATTAGAGAAACAACTAAACTAACTAAAAAATGGAAATAATTTTTTTTTAAACATCTACTAACGCAACATAGTAAACCATCACTACATAAGATCATAGTTTAACTTCACATATATGCATAAAACATCATGATAATAGCCATATCAAAACATTATGTAACGCAAGCGGAATAAACATCATAATAGTAACCATCTCAAAACATATATATATCCATTTACACTTTCCCTAGGCTACTCTAAATGTCATTAATTACTATCAACAACGCGTAACACATCCATATCAAGATGCGATTAACATCTATTGCAACAATTACATTTTTCCCAATTAGTTGCCATCTTCCTTATCATGAGAATCATTAACTTTAAATACATAATCTTGATAGTTCTGATACTTAATGTAAGTACAGATGCCAAGCTAATAGGATGAGAAGGGGAGGGGGGTGTGAATCATACAAACTTAATCTTCCATAAAAACAACAGATTCAACCTCGGTAACATATACTTCAGTAATATAGCCAAAACTGTTAAACATGCAAACTCATAAGCATATAAACATCATAACACTCATAACACCAGATTTAACGAGGAAACCTAAATAGGGAAAAACCACTGTGGGATTTCAGACCCACTAAGAAATATACTCTTCTAGAGTATGCTCAGTTAAAAGAAAATCTTGTTAAAGATTACAAACACATTGCTAGATGTGACCCGGTTAAGGGATTTCCCTCAGATCTGTTAGGATCTTCACCTTGTTAGAAGTGACCTTGTTAAAGTATTTCAAATACTCAATCAGAATGTCACCTTGCTAGAGGGTTTTACAAATAAGACTGTTAAGTCCACTCGGTTAAGAGATTTTTTGTCACTTTACAAAATAACAGTAATAAAAATCTATCTACAACTTCACATCTAAAATGCTAAAGTAGATTCTTATTTTCTCAATACAATCTAGTCATAGGACTTATCTTGTCCCTTAGCTGGGCTTTCTACTCTGTTATTCAAATAGGTCTTCAAGATTATGTGCTTGGTAATCACTATGTAGCATCCTTGTGCTTACACTTGCCCGCATGCATTCTTTATCAACAGTTCCTTATTTATAAACAATTTGCTAACCGCTTAATCTTCTTGATCACATATCCCATGATCAATCATAGCCATCAGATCTTCAAACTTGACTAGGTTCAATGTATCCTTCGATCTGAAAATGTTTTACCTTACCTCGAGACTTGCAGTCCTTTCTTGGAACTTGTGCTAAGGTATTGCGGTTCAATCTGCGTTGTAGATCTTTTTGCTGATTTTCCTTTGCCATAGATTCTTTAACAAACTTCATGCATGACATACCAATCATTTAATCAGTTCCAGCTCATCAGCTTCCTTCATTAAATAATGCTTTTAATCATTTAATGCATTTTGTTACAGCTCGGTTGCAACTCGGTAAATACTAAACTTCACTCGGTAGACATTCTGCCTTCATTAACCGATAGTGATAACCTTAGGGTTTACTGACGAGGTTCTTTGCTCGGTAACATAGTATAGTATTAACCTTACAATCTAAACATCATGATCTCATCATTGTCTAACTCGGTAATAGTTGCCCATTGAATAGCTTATTCCTCCCCTTATTCATCACATTCTTTCTGTGTCTTTTACCGACATTTTTGTACTCATCAAATCACACTTCTTAAGATATGGCAACATCATACTGAATTAGAAAATCAATTTCTTGACATCAATGACAAAATAATAATATTAAGACAGTAAACATCCTTAATCAGTTATATCCATAATCATCAACAACCTGCTCAATATCCTAATTGAAATGCCAACAATCTCTTATTGTCTTTTATAATGCCAACAATCTCTTATTGTTTGTTATAATGCCAACAATCTCCCCCTTTGGCATTGATGGCAAAACCAATTGATTTGACCTAATTGATTCGGATTGCTATGAGATTCTGAAATGCTCTCCCCCTGTCATCAGACTTCTCCCCCATACAATAGTCTTCTCCCCCTTTGACAACAATCCCAAAAAGTAAAGAACTAAAACATGATCTCTTCCACTGAGAAGTGAATTCCTTGCTGTTATGTGTCAACTTAGTCTCGGTCAGAGCATTATGTCTTCAATTCTTGTTCCCTGTATTTGTTTCCTGCACACCTTTAGAAAACATCCTAAAGTGTGTAAATAAGCATCAATCCACACAGAATATTATGTAGATTCATCGAATTGATGCTTTCACCGAACTCTATCAGTGAGTAGAAGATAGGGGTAGGACCCCTAACTTGCTTCTGAGATACTCAAAAGTGTCCCTTGGCAGTGGCTTGGTGAAGATATCTGCTATTTGTTCCTTTGTGCTAACATATTCCAACACCATTTTCTTCTCTTGAGCTTCTTCTCTAAGATAATTATATTTGATAGAGATGTGCTTTTGTCTTAGAGTGCATAACAAGATTCTTTGAAATGTTAATGGCACTAGTATTGTCAAAGAATATAGTTATTGGCTTGGTAACTTTCTCATTTATATATTCCAACAATTGTTTGATCCATGCTATATTGGTACAATTCAATGTTGTAGCAACATATTCAGCTTCTGCTGTTGACTGTGAAACACATCCTTGTTTCTTGCTAAGCCAACTCACTAGTCTTTCTCCTAAAAAGAAAGCTCCTCCACTTGTGCTTTTTCTATCATCAATGTTCCCTACCCAATCAGCATCAGTATAAACTTTTAAATCAAATTCATTTCTCTTGTTATATACTAAGCCATAATCTTCAGTGCCTTTCAAGTATCTGAAAATTCTCTTGATTGTTGTCATGTGTGTTTCCTTGGGATTTGCAGAAAATCTTGCAACTATACCTACTGCATGTGCTATGTCTGGCCTATTGTGAAAAACATATTGTAGCTTTCCAATCATGGATCGGTAAAGTGTCTCATCAACAAATGCAGATTCATCATTCTTTGATAGTTTACAGTTGGTAGTCATAGGAGTACTTACTAGTTTTGAATCCTCCATTCCAAATTTCTTCAAGATTTCCTTTATGTACTTGGATTGAGTAATGAAAATCTCATCTTTCATTTGTAGTATTTGTAAACCTGTAAAATACTTTATCTCATTGATTAATGACATCTCAAATTCTTTGCTCATTTCATTTCCAAAGTTCTTGCATAAAGAGTCATTTCCACAAAAGATAATATCATCAACAAATATGGCTGAGATCAGTATTCCATTTTCATCATTCTTCATGTACATATTGCTATTTTCACTTGTCCTTACAAAACTAATCTTGATTAAATAAGAGTGCAATCTTTCATACCATGCTCTAGGTTCTTGTTTCAGACCATATAAAGCTTTGTTTAATTTACATACCTGATCTTTACTCTTGTCTTCAACAAATCCTTCAGGTTGTTCAATAAAAACTTCTTCTTCTAATATACCATTCAGAAATGTAGATTTGACATCCATTTGATATACCTTGAAAATTTTGGAAGTAGTGTATGCCGACAATGTTCTTACTCCTTCAAGTCTTGCCACAGGTGCAAAAGTCTCAACATAATCATTTCCCTCTCCTTGAGCATATCCTTTGCAAACTAATCTTGCTTTATTTCGAATGACCTCACCTTTTTCATTTAGCTTGTTTCTGAAAATCCACTTTGTATCAATTATATTTTTGTCCTTTGGTCTTGGGACCAGTGTCCATGTGTCATTCTTCTTGATTTGATCAATCTCTTCTGTCATAGCATTTGTCCAATCTTCACTGTTAAATGCCTCTTTCACTATTGTTGGTTCAAATTCAGATATCAGACATGTGTTTTGTCTCAGTTTGTTCCTTGTCATCACTAGATCATCTTTATCTCCTATAATTTGACTTGATGCATGATTCCTTCTGACATACTTGGCTAATATAGGCTTGGTAGGCTCTGTATGATCTTCTTCATCACTCAGTAACTAGACATTATCTTCATTTCCTTCAGCAACTCTCTCGGTAGGACTTGTCAGTTGAACATAGACAAATTCTTCATAATCTTCTGGTTCCATAGAATTTCCTTCATCATTTCTTTCTGCAAATTCATCAATTTTCATGTTTGCATTTTCTACTATTTTGTTAGATGATTCGATCAGACATTTAAATGCTTTACTTCTAGAAGAATAACCAAGAAATGTTTCTTCTTCACTTTTATGATCAAACTTTCTATTTCTATCATCTTTGTGTGCATAACATCTACTTCCAAAGATTTTGAAGTAACTTACATTAGGTTTCTTGTCATACCAGATTTCATATGGTGTCTTCAAAGTTCCTTTCTTCAGCTGTACTCGGTTTAGGGTGTAAACTGTTGTTCTTATTGCTTCTCTCCAAAATGTTTGTGGCACTTTCTTTTCAATCATCAGGGTTCTAGCACAATCCACAATAGATCTGTTTCTTCTCTCAGCTATCCCATTTTGTTGTGGAGTTCTCGGTGCAGAGACTTGTCTTTTTATACCATGATCATTGCAGAATAAGTTAAATTCATCAGAAGTAAACTCACCTCCTCGTTCAGATCTAAGACATTTTAGTTGTCTTCCTGTTTCATTTTCAACTCTTGCCTTGTACCATTTAAACATTTGAAAAGCTTCTGATTTTTCTTTTAAAAACATAACTGACATCATCCCTGAATAATCATCCACAAATAATATGAAATATTTATCACCATAATAACTTTGAATTTTCATAGGACCACAAAGATTAGTGTGCACAAGATCTAAAATTCTCTTAGAAGTGTAGGACTTACTTGTAAAGCTTGATCTTGTCATTTTACCCATCTGGCATCCTCGACACATAGCATTCTCAAGTTTTTCCAAACTCGGTAGACCTCTTACTCGGTGCTTCTTACTTATTTTGATCAGATTATCAAAATTTACATGACAAAACCCTTTATGCCATAACCAGGTATCATCTATCTTTGCATACAAACATTTGTTCCGAGTTGAGTCAAGGTGAAATGTGTTACCTTTTGTTTGTGTCCCAGTAGCAGCTAACTTTCCATGCCTGTCATGAACTTTGACAATTCCTTTCTAAAATTCTTTTCAGTAACCTGTGTCATTTAGTTGTGCTACACTCAACAAATTATATTTCAAACCTTCAACCCAATAAACATCATTACATTTAGCATTGTCAAGAAGTGTTATCATTACCAAATCTTACATAACCTCCATCATAATCTTCTAACATAACAAACTTGTGTTTATCACCTTTCATGTGATGTGAGCATCCATTATCTATGATCCACAAATCATTAATATTTATGTGAGATATTAGGGCTTTTTATTCATACCTTTCTTCATCTGATCCATCTTTGATAGCCACATAAACTACTTCCTCTGTATCAGTTTCATCTGATTTATCATCATTGGATTCCTCATCAACCATTAGGCATGACTTTCTATCTCTTCTTCTGAAGTCTCAGTGTCCTCTATAATGATTATTTTTCTGTCTATCATCTCGGTAATCTCTCTTTTCAATAGAATCTTTGTCAGGACAGTTAGAAGCCATATGTCCTATCTTCTCACAATTGAAACATTTCAAAGGTAGTTTTCCTTTATACTTACCTTTGCCTCTTGGTAACCTTCTGGCTAATAGTGCTTCAAACTCTTCTTGCTTTCTAATTTCCTCATATAGTTTGTGTACTTCTTCCATGTTCTTACAAAATCTTTCACTTGCTCCACTGTGATTCCCTTCAGAATACTTATACTTTCTATCGTTGTAATCATCAGATTCATCAAGATGAAAAGGACTAAATGCAAATTCAACTTTATTTACTGAAGACCCATTGTTATCAAAATTACTTAACTCAAATGCATGTAGCTTACCAATAGTAGCATCCAAAGAAACTGGCATATTGGGTACAGACCTCAATTCATTGATTACAGAGACTCAGAATGCATAAGCAGGTAGAAGGGCTCTCAATAACTTACTTGTGACATCCTTTTCTTCAATGGTTCCTCCTACTCCTTTGATTTGATTGATAATCTCCTTTAGTCTTGTACCATACTAGGTTATGTTCTCACCTTCATTCATTCTCATAGATTAAAGTTCTCCTCTTAGACTATCCAATTTTGCTCTTTGAAAATGTTCATCATTGCCATACACAGATATGAGCTTGTCCCACATTGCCTTGGCATTATTGCAGCCTTCTAGATCATTAAACTCTAAGTCGGCCAATGCAGATGTTATTTCAATCATTGCTTGAATATGTTCTTGCTTTGCCTTTATCTCTTCCATTGTCAATGGATAGGTGCTAGGTGTAATGAAATCATTCTCCATATAATAGACAACATATTATCCAACTCCTGATAGGTGCAGCTTCATCCTTTTCTGCCATGTAGAGAAACTTGACTTGTTCAGCTTCGATGCATCCCTCTTGTACATATTTGGATCTTTACCTCAAGTACCTTTAAACTTTTTCTTCTGGAGTCCAAAGATCTTATACCAATTGATAGTTCTGATACTTAATGTAAGTACAAATGCCAAGCTAACATGATGAGAGGGGGGAGTGAATCATACAAACTTAATCTTTCATAAAAACAATAGATTCAACCTCGGTAACATATACTTAAGTAATATATCCAAAACTGCTAAACATGCAAACTCATAAGCATATAAACTTCATAACACTCATAACACCAGATTTAACATGGAAACCCAAATAGGGAAAAACCACTATGGGATTTCGGACTCACTAAGAAATATACTCTTCTAGAGTATGCTCAGTTAAAAGCAAATATTGTTAAAGATTACAAACACATTGCTAGATGTGACCCGGTTAAGGGATTTCCCTCAGATCTGTTAGGATCTTCACCTTGTTAGAAGTGACCTTGTTAAAGGATTTCAAACACTCAATCAAAATGTCACCTTGCTAGAGGGTTTTACAAATAAGACTGTTAAGTCCACTCGATTAAGAGATTTTTTGTCACTTTACAAAATACCAGTAATAAAAATCTATCTACAACTTCACATCTAAAATGCTAAAGCAAATTCTTATTTGCTCAATACAATCTAGTCATAGGACTTATCTTGTCCCTCAGCTGGGTTTTCTACTCTATTATTCAAATAGGTCTTCAAGCTTCGGTGCTCGGTAATCACTATGTAGCATCCCTGTGCTTACACTTGCCCGCATGCATTGTTTATCAACAGTTCCTTATTTATAAACAATTTGCTAACCGCTTAATCTTCTTGATCACATATCCCATGATCAATCATAGCCATCAGATCTTCAAACTTGACTAGGTTCAATGTATCCTTCGATCTGAAAATGTTTTACCTTGCCTCTGGACTTGCAGTCCTTTCTTGGAATTTGTGCTAAGGTATTGCGGTTCAATCTACGTTGTAGATATTTCTGCCGATTTTCCTTTGCCATAGATTATTTAACAAACTTCATGCACGACATACCAATCATTTAATCAGTTCCAGCTCATCAACTTCCTTCATTAAATAATGCTTTTAATAATTTAATGCATTCTATTACAGATCAGTTACAACTCGGTAAATACTAAACTTCACTCGGTAGACATTCTGACTTCATTAACCGATAGCGATAACCTTAGGGTTTACCGACTAGGTTCTTTGCTCGGTAACATAGTATAGTATTAACCTTACAATCAACAACATATGTAGGATATCAAAACAATCTAAACATCATGATCTCATCATTGTCTAACTCGGTAATAGTTGCCCATTGAATAACTTATTACTCCCCTTATTCATCACATTCTTTCTGTGTCTTTTACCGACATCTTTATACTCATCAAATCATACTTCTTAAGATATGGCAACATCATATTGAATTAGAAAATCAATTTCTTGACATCAATGATAAAATAATAATATTAAGACAGTAAGCATCCTTAATAAGTTATATCCATTATCATCAACAACCTTCTCAATATCCTAATTGAAATGCCAACAATCTCTTATTGTCTTTTATAATGCCAACAATCTCTTATTGTTTGTTATAATGCCAACAAATCTAACATAACCCATTATCCTTTTGGTTCATTTTAGGGTACCAAACCAACTGTTCCTAACCCCCATTTACTTATTCATTTCTAACATCATAATCCAATTCCAGGATGACCTACCATATTTCTAGTATTACATGAAACCAAATGCATAACAATATACCCAATTCTTTTTTTGCCATTAATAAATCAATATCCAATATACTCATGAATCATATACATTAATGTACTACAAGTATCCATCGAAAGTTTCAAAAGGTCCACATCCATGCAAGAGAATCCAATGAAGAACATCCCAATGGAAGAAGGCATGAAACCACTTGACCATGTGGTTGTTGGCATTCTACACTCTATGAGAATATGGTTGATGTTGTCATTGATGGAAACCTACCGGTAATAGGTTCTACATACACCGTCAGGCACCGACGTCGATAGGCACACACACTAGCATCCAGACTACACTGGCAATGGAGTATACCGGCTCTCAGTCCGACATAAAAAAAAGTTTTTCTTATATGGATTATATTGTAAATGTAATTAATTATTCATAAGCCAACTTGGTGTATTGTAATGACTCATATATGTATGAGATCTTATAGATCTTATTGTATGATGAAGTGTAGGATAGATTATTATTGTTGGTATATTTAAGACAATGAAAGTTCTTTTGGTTAAGGTATCTGACTGAGCTAAAACCAGTACTGAACCAGGCATTAGAGATGCTATTTTGAGCAGTACATTGTATTGGATTTAATTATCCATTTTGTAGTCAGTGAGACTCTTCTATTGAGCAGTGAGCTCTAGGTTGTTGGCCTGCACATGCCCCTGTTGTAAGTAATATTTATTCATATTGGCTAGTGAGTACATATTATGGGTCACAAATCCCACCGAGTTTTTTCCCACACCGGGTTTCCTCTTTAAAATATTCTGTGTTATGGTGTGCATTTATGTTGTCTCTATTATTTCTCTTTGTTGCATTATTTCTTGCTTACTGGTATGGTGATTTGGGTTGCAAAGTTATAAATAAGTTCAAATATTCCACTAACCGATTAGACACTGATTCACCCCCCCCCCCCCTCTTAGTGTCTTTGGGATTGTCATTGAATCTAACAATTGGTATCGAATCCTGGTCCTCTATTTGCAAAAGCCTAACAGCTTGAGGAAGATTCTAAAACCGGTACAAATGGAGAGTTTGAGAAAACACTTGGAAGGAGCTCTTGAAGATTTTGATGCAAAAAAATTGAAGAATATCAAACTTGAAGATGATCTAAGGACTACTAAGGAATTCATTAAACGACTTTAGGAGAACCCGGTTATAGCACAAAACAAGAGAAAGGAACTTCATGAGCAAATGCAGAAAAATGATGATGAAAAGGAAACTCTTAGTGATATTGCAAATAAGTTGAGGCAAGAGAACACTAACATGAGGAATGAAATGCAAGATATGACTATGAGGCTATGTAAGGATATTGAAAATAGAAAGAAGAATTAAGAAGACTTGACTAAGAGAGTTAATGATGGAGCAAATGAAAATCTGAGACTTTGTTATGAGAATGATATGCTAGAGATAGATCTGATTCACATACAACATGATAAAGAGGAGCTTAGGAGACAAGTTGGCATTCTAGAAAATGAGTTGATCACTACAAATGAACACAAAGACAAATTCAAGAAAAGTTCAGAAAGACTTGATGACATGCTAAAAAGACAAAAACCTGATGAAGATATAGTTGGACTTGGATTTGAACATGGAGAAAGTTCCAGGACTGCAAATAATCAAGATCAGAGTAAACCGGTAAGACAACCTAATGCTTATAAATTTAATGGGAAATGTTTTAATTGCAACAAGTTTGGTCATAGAGCAAATCAGTGCAGATTTAAAAATAATCAGAATACAAACTTACCCACCGATCAATGTTCCAAATGCAATAAAGTTGGTCACAATTCAGAAAATTGTAGAATGAATGTGAAATGCTATGTTTGTGGTAGATTTCGACATTTATCTAATCAATGTAGAACACAAACTGGTCAAGGATATGGAAAAGATATTCAGAGCAATAATGTAACTTGTTATGCATGTAACAAGATTGGGCATATTGCAAAATTTTGTAGAAGCAAGACTATACCAGAAAACAATAAAGGATCTAATGAGAAGGGAAAAGAAAAGGTAAATGAAATAAAGAAAGAATTTTCAAAACAATGGATTAAGAAAAGAGATCAGAGAGTTGATGAATCTATCTCTGCACCGGTAGAATACAGTATCCCTCCATCGGTAGGAGATTCTTCATCTAACTAAGAAATAATCCTTAGGGGGTATTGCAGCGAGTTGAAAATCATGCATTCTCTCCTCGGTTGATGGTAAGAATATACATTTCTTCTTTACTGGTAGATATGTTAAGTTCTCAATTAACCGACAAGCATTTAATGTGGTTGTTGCAAAGTATTTTGGTTATATAACACCGGAAAATCCTCATTTTGACTCACCAAGCATTCAAACATTCAGAAAGCGCGAAATTGAGCAAGGGCAATCTAAAGGCAAAGCAGCGAAGTGATTTTCAGGCATTCAAGGATTTCAAGTTAAGAGGTATTTATCTTTTGAAATGGCATCTTCATCTTCTGCACTTGAGTTTATTCCAAACCCTACTATGGTAGAGAAAATTAATCCCTCTAGGCCCATGTTTAAGATCATCCCTGAAATTGCCAAGCAAGATGATTCTATCAAAGCCTTTTCAAAAATTTCGAAGGGTGTCGCTTTTGCCAAAGACCTGAGAATCTATATCCACTGCAACATAGAAGACCTAGGGACTGAGGACTTGAAGAAAATGTTTAATGATGTTATTAATGATGAGCAAGGTCTTATTAAACCTAAACATAAGATTGTTGAAGACTTAGGTTTTATTGAAATTCTAAGCATTCCTGAATTTTCAAAGGAAGTAGTCCATCTTGTGTTGAGCAGAGTCCATGGAGAATTTATGTGGTTAGAGTCAGTTTGCAAAATAACCAAGGAAGCATTCAAGGCAGTTACTAGTTTACCCTCAACTAGTAGTAGGCCTAAAAAAACCAAGAAAATACCTAACAAGGGTGTGATGAGCTTAACCGGAGCTACATCTGACAATAGATCCCTTAGAGTCAATGATGTTAGAGATGAAAATGTGAGATATGTGAGTATGATACTTGGCTATAGAGTGACACATGCAAATAGATTGAATTTGGTTTCTAGCCTTTGTATTCACAGTGCATATGAGATGCTAAAGAACAACACTAAAATTGATGTTTGTGAATGGCTTAAGGAAAAATTGATTGATAACTTGAAGAAGATTAAAGGTGACAAGAAAGGAACTTTTTGCTTTAGCAACCTACTTGTTTGTCTAATGCTTTACTTCACCAAAGAGATACTCCTCATTGGTCATAAGGATTTTGGATATGACATCTTGGTAGGAAAATAGATTCTGGAAGCTTTCACCGGTATGGGCACCAACCGTGACAAGATAATCACAGATTATTTCAAAACTTTTTCAACCAAAATGAAGGCAAGAGAATATTTACCACAAAGTATAGTTGAGAAGTATGACAAACAAATCTGCTTTGTTATTAAACGTGATGAGACATGGATGGAAGTAGTTAGCCCTAGAACTATTTGGGTTACTCAAATGGGTTATGAAGTTGATTTACCCATTCTTGAAACATATGAAAAAACACTACTTGATGCACCTAGAGAACCATCTGAAATTTTTTTTGGAAGTGCTGAAACTATAGAGAGTGTTGTTTCTATGAAGAAGCAGAGAAAAAGAAGAGAGAAATTTATCAGAGATGCATCCAAGATGGCTAAGGAGGTTAAAGAGAATGTAATGAACTTAAGTGGTATATCTACTAGTGAACTGGAAGGACTGAAACTGGAAGCACATGTTTCACTAGTTGTCACTTCTTATGATACCGACAGTGGAAAGGTAGCTGAATTCAAGAGAGTAGAGAGGAAGAAGAGAAAACCGTCACTGGTACCTTCTCCTTCTCCCAAGAGAACCGGAACACTAAGGAAGAAGCAGTTGGCAGTTAGGGAACCTAAGAAGAAGCTTGCACTGAAGAAGAAACAGATACCAGACACTCCTACTATGGAAGAACTATTGAATGTGATAACACAAGAAGGAAATCTGATTAATGTAAATAAATTGTATCACTTTTAAGGATTCTGATAGGGAAACAATAGAAGAGAGCATTATTTTGTATTTAGACATCTATAAGAAGGTTTTAATTGAAATTGTAGATGATCTGCCAAATCACTTGTATTTAAGATTAGAAGCTAAAAGAATGTCAGTGATGGAATTAGACAAAAAGTTAAAGGTTGAGGCATTGTTGGTAGTACATCCTATAAATTCTAAGGAAGAAATTGATGAACTAATTGCTAAGGCAAACTGATCAGTTTTTGTCAGTGGACACCAACAAGTGAGCCTAATGGCTGGGAGAGTTAAGGAGATTGTTGATGAGACTGCAGACAAATGGGATATATTCTTTGTTGTAAAGGAAAAGCAAGAAGAAAGGAGCAAACCTAAAATGGACAAAACCTTTAAGGTATATCAGAAGGATAAGGATAAGAGTAAAGGAAAAGTTGGTGGTATTCTTGCAATAAAGATTACAGATAATTTTCCACCTCCAACTCAGGATATCCCACCGGTACATACCATCAGTCCACCTGATATGGGAACAGAAGATGTTACTCTTGATAATACTAACCCAGATTCTGAGATTCTTTTTTCTATGAGCGTTGATAAACATGATATTAACATTCTTGTAGATAAAGAGACTGCAGAGGTTAATGTAGATGATGTTAAGGTCAGTGAGATCTCTGAGTCACTGACACACACTGTTGACTCTCAGAACACTAAGATACCAACACATGCTGAGAAACTGGAGACTGGGGAACCAACAGAGCAACCGAAATCTAAGAAACCATCTATTGAAGAGGTTCTTATATAGACTGAAAAACCAAAAGAAGCAGAGGTAATTACACAGATAGAGAAACTAGTTGAAAATCTAAAGAAAGAGGAAGCAATCGATGCAAATAAGGAAGAAATAGTGAAGGTAATTGGGCAAGTATCTGTTGCAAAACCAAGCACATCTACTACTAATTTCAAACTCACTAATGTAACAAATGTTCTATTGGATTCCATTAAAAAGATAACAGATTGCAATGCCTTAGCATTTACGGCTATTGATGACACATTACCTATCTTGAAGATGATTGCACCAAATTGTAAGATAGATCACATCAATGATTCTTTAGGTAAATTGGACACATTGTCCATATTTATTGCTGAAAATATTTTAACCATTGATAAGGTGAATGAGGAAATTGTTAAGGATAGAGTGAACAAAGAGAAAGGTGAATTCTTTGAGAAAACCATCAAAGACTGTACTGAACACATGGATTCATTATTACCGGTACTTAACTCAACAATTTTGGAATATAAGGAGCTGTATAGAGAAGCTTGCAAGCCTCACCACCTAACTGAAAATATTGATGAGGAAATTAAGAAGACATAGAAGGAAATAGATGACATTGTAGATAATTTGATAGGTTCTTTAGAACTTACCTCAGTTTTTTAGCAGGACATGGCAGTTTTTGAGGAGAAGTTGGAAAAACTTGAGAAAGAGAAGGCAAGGATAAGGTCAAAGGCCTGGGAACTAAAAAACGAACTTGGTCCAAGACTGGATAGTCTTATCACTCAACGGTTTGAGCTATCAAAAATAACAATCCAAGGAGAATGGTCACTGGAGTAGCAAATGCACTATCTGGACGACATGATCCAACAAACAAAGACCATTCTTTCTGACAATAATAAATTCATGCAGAGCCTGAATCTACTTTTGGCTGATATCTTTCAAATTATACTCAATTGATTATAGGCTATGAGGTAGCATTTTTGTATTCTTTGATTCTTTTTGACATCCTTTTCCATTGATGTCAAAGGGGGAGTAGTAAGGAGAAAAATAATGCACCCAGGAGATCACTTGCTCAGGGGGAGAACACTTTTTCGGGGGATCAGATTTTGGACTACATTTTTGGATAACAATTTTGGATTTTTCTCATGAGTGTTGCCATCAATGCCAAAGGGGGAGATTGTTAGAATTCTACACTCTATAAGAATATGGTTGATGTTGTCATTGATGGCAACCAACCGGTAACAGGTTCTACATACACCAATAGGCACCGATAGCAACAAGCACACACACCAACATCTAGATTACACCAACAATGGAGTATATCGGCTCTCAGGCCGACATGAAATAAAGTTTTGTTTATATGAATTATATTGTAAATGTAATTAATTATTTGTAAGCCAACTTGGTTTATTGTAAAGACTCATATATGTATGAGATCTTATAGATCATTTTGTATGATAAAGTGTAGGATAGATTATTATTGTTGGTATATGTAA
The DNA here is from genome assembly GCF_030272615.1 of Cryptomeria japonica. Classification (NCBI taxonomy): domain Eukaryota; kingdom Viridiplantae; phylum Streptophyta; class Pinopsida; order Cupressales; family Cupressaceae; genus Cryptomeria; species Cryptomeria japonica. Next base: position 486,305,635 of record NC_081408.1, read on the forward strand.
GACAACGAAAGTTTTTTTGGTTAAGGTATCTAACTGAGCTAAAACTGGTATTGAACCAGGCATTAAAGATGCTATTTTGAGAAGTACATTGTATTGGATTTAATTATCCATTTTGTAGTCAGTGAGACTCTTCTATTGAGCAGTGAGCTCTAGGCTGTTGGCCTTCCTGCATGTGCAGGCCCCTGTTGTAAGTAATATTTATTCATATTGGCCAGTGAGTAAATATTGTGGGTCACAAATCGCACTGAGGTTTTCCCACACCGGGTTTCCTAGTTAAAATATTATGTGTTATGGTGTGCATTTATGTTGTCTCTGTTATTTCTCTTTGTTGCATTATTTCTTGTTTATCGATACATTGATTTGGGTTGCAAAGTTATAAATAAGTTCAAATATTCCACTAACCAGTTAGACACTGATTCACCCCCTCCCCTCTTAGTGTCTTTGGGACTGTCATTGAATTTAATAGTGGAACCATAAGGAACCACCCCTCGTGCTAGGAAATGATACAAGATCCCACTCACACTCTAGATCTAGGCTGACACCTAACAACCAAAGTAAGACCAATACAAAACAAGTGCAAGCATGCAAATCATAAAATCTCCAATACGATACCTCTAGAGGTTGTTGGCTTGATGATGATTGTAATGGATGAATTCATGTATTGTCATTGATGGCACATGTATACACACACATATGTTCACATTGTCATAGTCATCTTAGTTAAGATAAACCGGTATTACTCCTAAGTCCTTTGTATTGCAAAACCGATATTATGTATAGTTAAGTTCAAATGGTTTAGAGGGTGTCTAACCGGTAAATGTAGACAACCGATATATACAGGAATGGCTTGACACCAACATGGAGATTTAGGGGAGATCATCAAAGAAGAAAATGGAGGACAATCGATCTATAAGTTGGAAGAGGTTAACTTTTAATCGATATCGGTGTTCCAACCGGTTTCATTGATTGTGTGATGAGTTATCCTTAACCGACAAATTTGGTGGCAATCTGTGATGAGTTATGTTAGATTGTCTAGATACACTACATCTAGGAAATTGTGATATGATTCCTGAGCCGACATGAAATCTAATGTCTATATAATGACATTATGTTGAACTATTTTTAATGATGTGAGATAGAAGTGTTAAGTTGTTGAAGGCATTGCAGAGTATGTCAGTGATGCAGTTTTAAGTGAGCAGGAGAGGATCTATTCAAGCAAGTTGTGCTACTTCTATATCACACCATTTGTCATTTTCTAATCACTAAAACAGTCAAATCCCCTAACCAGGTAATCTCTAACAAGCTTCATTTTATAAATCCTCTAACAAGGTGATGCATTAATTTGGGTTTAAAATCCTCTACCAAGGTTACTCCTAATAGGGTACTACCTTTAACAAGGTATAGCTTCTAACAGAGCTTTGGGATCTTTAATAGGATTCGATCATAGCAGAGCACCTTTGTAGACCTTAACCAGTCAGTTACCTATTGCTGCAGATAGTTAACTTGTGAGTCCCATCTCACCGTGGTTTTTCCTAGTTGGGTTTTCCAAGTATAAACACTTGTGTTATGGTGGATGTTTTACTTGTTGTGGATGCTTTAATATCATTTTGGATTGCATGCATAGTGTTTAGTAAACTGATTAAGTGTCTTTACTGGTTTGTGTTTAAATTTGTATTGTTTTTGTTGTCATTGATTCACCCCCCCCTCTTAGTGCTTTATAAGTCTATCAGAGGAAACACATCAAATCAAGACTCAAGGCACTATGACCTACATGTAGGGAAAAGAGTGTCATCACATATGACAAATGGGAGCCTGGGCACCTGTCCCAACCATCCTAGATGCACATGTGGAGCCATCTCAGCCTCTATAGAGTAAGGGAGATTAACTTACCTAGGTTACCAAGGCCTTCCCAATTCTATCTCGAATCTCTACCATTGGGAAAGGAAGAGGGGCCACCAATCATTTATTATCTTATTAAAATGAACTATCCTACCCAAACGCCAAGAATTATTAATTAGATTATCACTTGATTACAAAGCATAAACTGTCAATGAGATATTTCGGTAATCTAGACTCCGCTTAACCTGGTCGTCTACTCCATGCAATCCCAGTCACTCACTTGAAATCCCACTCCCCCCTAGCATACACCTTAACCTTTAGGGTAACAACATACATCAAAATAAAATCATAACCACATAATGAAGGAACACAAGTGACATAAAAGTACTCACAACATCACTGAGAACATGTTGAACATAATAGGATACATATGGCCACATACAAGGCAAGAACCTTCACCAAAGCATAAAAATCAATGGTCTAAAGATAAACACGATTCAAAGATAATTACACAACCACTTATAATCCTCAATAGTGAGATAATATGCATCCCACTTGGGGTCTGAAAATCATACCTCAACAACAAGGAAATTATCTCTCTTGCTGGAGCAATACACATATATGCAACCTCCTCAATGGTAAGGAAAAAAAATTTTTATCGAAGAAAAAAAACCATTATGAAAGATCAAATGACATCATAAAAATCTCAGATAAAATCCATGCAATCCAAAAATGCATCTAGGAAATGTAAACAATCTAAAAAACCAATCATACAAGTCAAACTGCCTATTCTAGCACCCCTAAAGCAGATTAGCGCTCCTGGTTTGCAAATTAGCACCCTTAGTACACAAAGTGGAGTTTTTGGTTGAAAAAATAGTGTTTTGGGTCATTTCCCCAGCATTTTAGGTCATTTCCCCATGATTTGGGTCATTTCTCTAGTGTTTTGGGTTAGAGAGCAAAATTGCATAAAACAAAAGTTTCAGGTGAAAACAATGCCCAATTTTGCACATGGGATCACAAAATGAATAGAGAAATCTCCAAAAAGGTGTGGGAGGACAAATTAAAATGATTCCAACATAAATTTTGACTCACAAAGTCTCACAGAGGAAATTTAACACCAAATCCCTGCACCTCCTTTACACAATCATACTAAAAAATGCATCAAACTCACACACCAACACAAGGAGATGCAGTAAAGCACAATGTAACACCAAAAAATATTAAAAGGGAATTTGAAAGCCAAAAAAAACTTCAAGAAGGGGAAAACATAGAATCATAAAGGAAATGCATAAGCATTCATTCTTGACAACACTCATTTAGATAGATTACGCCAATATCACACACACACAAAAGTATATACAATTTTTTTCCCCAAACCTAATTGAAATATTGAAACACTTAAATCTATCTCACAAACAATATTTTCATAAACACAATGAAAACAATCTTTTCAAAAATGAATTTGCAGAGAGAAGGCAAGAGCTCCAACATGGAAATCCAAACAAAGGTAGATTTGATGAAGAGAAAAACCAATCCAACCATTTTCAAACCAAATCTTCAACCAAAAATATTCTAGAAATCTAATCCAAAACTCAACCAAGGGAATCCAAACTTTCAATTCAGAATTGCAGAGAAGCCAACCCCCGTGAACACACGGGCAACCAGATTTATAAAAATTAAAATAAAACTATAGAAAATCTCTACCAAATCAGAAAATTCAGAAAAATTATATATTATACCTACCTTTTATAGTTTCGAGGTAAGTATTATTTAACACTATTATTTACCTTCCCATTCAAAATTAACCAATAGAAACAAGGGGTAGGTAAACTTTATATTATATCTGATTATGCAAATAATATTAGTGTACCAATACAAATATAAACGAGATATTAATAATAAATCAAATACCAAATAATAAATAAATAAACAAAAGGCTTGTATAAATAAAAATTAATAAATAAATATAAAAATAATATCAACAATGAAACATCAACATTAAATAATTAATAAATCAATAGATAATAATAAAATAATAAATAATTAATACAAATTAATTAAACAATAGATCAAATAATTTAATAAATCAAACTTGATAACATTAATCAAGCATCAATAAATAAACCAAATAATTAAATATCCATATTATATAATAAATTAATATAACATTAATAAATCACATTGATGTAATTATTAATTAAATATTAACCACATGCTCACAACACCTCAAGCATCTTGACATAGGGTTGAATAACAACACAAGGCTCTAACCACCAACGTGCACAATGACACAAAATGACAAGGTGAACAACTTAAGCCTAGAGTATAAAGTGGGTTTTCATGTCATCTCTGATCAACTTGCCATTGGGATAAGATACGCTCAGACCTGTGTAGCTAGGTGCAGTCGATGTCTGGTACCTACAAACCTATCATCACCAACTCAAGTACAACATATATAATAACATATATCGTAAATAAACATGCAAGTGATGAGAATCACAACATGATATCATGCTCACATTGAGTGATATAACATCATCTCTATCACAAATACACTTAGAAGACAGTCATGACAATCAAGCACTATAATAATCATCATCATGAAATAGGGTTAGTACAAAGTATGATACCATCATATCATCTTAAATTAGACCTCAAAACTATACAAATAGCATCATTTTATCCCAATTTCGGTCTCATGACATCATTTTGACCTTATTTCCTATCCCATGGTGTCATTTCATTCCCATTTCATGTCCTTTGACTCATTTCAACCCGATTTACTCGTTTTGACCCAATTCTTACCATTTTCTTCCAAACTATTTCCAATTCTTCCCAATTTAACTCAGTTTGACTCAATTTGACCAAATTGAACTCTCTGGATGTTCTTTTGACTTATTTGACTCTTAGATTTAATTAATTAAACCCCTTTCCTACTAACAATTCTTCTGGAAAATAAATAAATAAATTTAATATTTATTTATTTACCCCTTTTTCCTATTAATTAAATAAATTTTATTTATTTAATTACCAAACCCATAAATATGAATAATAAATTAAAAATTATATTTATTAATTTATCATATTTATCTTCTTCTAAAATATGGATAATTAATAAATTTTGTTTATTAATTCTCCATAATATTTGCTTTTAATGAGGAGATAGTTAAGAAATTTTATCTATTAATTTTTCCCATGTATCCTCTAATGTGGGGATAATTCACGATTTTTAATTTTTAATTCTTCTATTTATCCTCTCATGTGGAGATATTTAATAATTTTTAATTATTAAATCTCCATAATATCTCCAACCTGCTAATTTGGTCTTCATATGGAGATAATCAATGATTTTATTTAGTAATTCTCCATAATATCTTCTCCTTGTCTTTTTCCATTTTCACCCATCTCGTAAATGACAAGTTGATCATGTCCACCCGATTCCTCAAAAAATCAATGCAATCTTGGTTGTCCATCAAAATTTGGATTTCTATAAAAGGAGGCCTCATTTTTCATTCAACAAAGTTAGTTTTCGAAGATTAGCATTGCTAATATGTCCAAATAGCTTTAAAATCACACTTCTAGTATTCTCATCATCACCATCTATTGATTTCATCTATATTTGTGCATCTTACATTTAGAGAGAAACATATCTGTATTAGAGAAGAAAGGAGAAGCAACTGAGTTTTATAGGAGCATAGAAACAATGTTTTAATTCATGTTTTAGTGCATGCTTCTTTTTGATAATTCTATTGGTTAGATTAGGTGTTTTAGCACATTGTTTAAGTTTTTCATGATTTGCTTAGTTTAACATTCATTCTTTTGGTTTCCTCTCAGATTTCCTAGTTGAAATTTTGGTGAACTTGATGTGAAACATATCCAAAACTGGTCATCTTTTGAGTTTATGATTGTGTGGAAGTATTGAAAAGCTGACTTTTACATCTTTTGGGTATTCCAAGACCATACTTACACAATTAAACCCCAGACCTATGCATTTGGAGCTTAGAATTGCGTAGTTGGAGCCAATTCATGCACAGTTGAGCATGTTTTATGCATAGTTGATCATGATTTATGAGCATTTGACCCTATTTCCTATGCATTTGACCATTGTGCTTGAATTTTATTGATCATTTCTTGCATGCATGGTTTTTAGGCTTTATGCTTATTGCATGCAAATCTTTTTGTGATTAGGTTTCCAACATGCAGTGTTCTAGATAACTAAAGTGTTGCATGCAGGGTTTTCGATTCAACAATGATGTTTAATAATCAAATTTCTTGATTAATTTGGCTTAAAACAAATTACAAATCACATATTAGTCTAACTACAGGTTTTAATGAATCACAACTCTCACATAGCCTAAATAGGGATTGAATAAATCATCACAAAGCCTAATTAGGGTTCTGTTTTAAATAAATTTACCATTTCAGTTTGTTAAGTGATTAGAAGGAATCCAATCAAGTCTAATTAGGATCTCAATTCAGTTGCAATTCTCCATTTCATTTTGCAAGTTGGATAAAATGAACAACAATCATCACATAGCTTAATTAGGATCTCAATTTGGAATCAACCTTGCATTTAAATTTACAAAGTTGTTAAAATGAACTCACATCTAGCTAATTAGGGTTTCAATTTGCTTTTAAAATTCCCATTTTATCTTGCAAAGTTGTTAAAATCAACCCTTGTCTAGCTTAATCGGGACTTCATTCTACAAATAAGGTCTCAAATCTAGTTAAAGTTTATGAGAATGTGTCAAAATGGTTTTCTTGTTTGATAACGTGACCCCATTGCCTCAACCCAATTTAGATTTCCAAGATGAGCAAGAAGATATCATATCCGAATTGAATACCCTTGCTTGGAAAACAAAAAAAAGCAATGTCAAGTACAAGTGAACAATGTTTGTCATAGAGGATGAGGAAGAAAGAGAAAAACACCACGTAGATGCCCTACGAAGAGCACTTGAACAATAGCGAGAACAATAATGAGAATACCATCGAAATCAAGCTTCTAAATTAGCTCCTCCATAACCTAGATAAAATCAAGACTTTGTTTATAGTTAATTTTAGTGTTTTGATGCTCAATTTAGGGTTTTGTTTCATCAATTTGGCATTTTGACTAATTTAACTTCTCTATTTTGTAGGTGGAGCTAGATTTGAGAACTTGGAGCTTCTTGTTGCACACTTGGATCTTTCTGTTGCACACTTGAAGCTTCTTAATGTACAATTGAAGCATTTCCCTACACACTTGGGCCTCTATTCTGTGTAGTTGAGTCTCTCTTTTCTGTAATTGATAGGTATAACTTGAGTTCTATTTTGTATTTTTTCAATCAATTTGGCAGGGTTTCAATTTTGTTTACTTTATAGATTTTTTGTGTTATTGATGATCTATGCGACACCCTTGGCAACCGTGGGATGAATAATGAAACAAACAAAGTACTAATGGGCTTTGTGTAGAGTATTTGACAAAGATTCATAACCCCAAACAAATTGTGTGTTTGTTTTTCGCATATTAGAAAACATTTAAATTTTGTAATGAAATGAACATGTGTTTTCTATGTCTTATATACTTGCACTATGTAGGGTGGACCTACAGTTGTACTGATTATCCTTTGCCCTCGCCGTAGGGATCTTCGGTGAAAGAGAAAAGTGCCAGCGACATCCAAGTTTTCTTTTATTAGTGAGATATATGTGGTGATTTCATCACATCATAGTGTATTTCAAAATTTAAATAGCTTTGGCGATTTCATCACCTCATTGTGAGTTTCGAGTGATATTTCTCTTTTGACCGCTAAATAAAAGGTTTTGCCAAAATTTTGCTTGTGGGCAAGGTGCAATTTGAATTTGGGTCTTCTGATAAGGGTTGTAAGAGCTTTAAGTAGCTTGCTTTTTGAGTTCTCTTATTAGATTTGTTCCTCAAAGAATAACTAAGAATTATTTGTTGTAGAAATCTAAAAACCCATACTAATTCAGGGAATGTAGATCGTATCCTGAAGTTAATCATTCAGGTACCCTTCATTGCAAGGTATGAAATTTCTTGGTTCAAAAGGTTTTTGAACCTTTGGGGAGTGAGATCTAGTGTTCCCATGTTGTGGTGGGGGAGCCAGTGTCACCAGATCTCTACATATCAACTTTTTCTGAGGCATTTCTTTTATAGTGAAGGGCCTTAATGAGTAGTATCCTCTTTCCAACATAAATTGTACATGTTTTCAAGTGTTTTTTATTATTAAAAATAGTGATGTTAAATCTAGGCTAATTTAGGCCCCTTTCAATCATTACTCTTATTTGTTTTAGAGTCAAGCAATCAAATAATATTTTTTGTCTGTTGTATTTTATGAGTGTTTGTGATAAACATTTCCAAATCAAAATCAAAAATCAAAAACCTCAATCAATACCTTAGACATTGCAAACTCAAAATTTTGTCCAAAACTCAAAACATTGTGAATTCAAACTCAAAATCTTGGTCCAAAATCCAAAATAGTATCAAACATTATGACTTACAACTTCAAGACATGGAAAATCCAATATGTTTCAACCTAGGTCTCAACTTAGAATGGATTTTGTATAATTGTCACTATCCAAAGTCCTAGGTTCATTTCAGCATCATATCAAAATCATCTTAGAAAAGATTTTGCATAATTGTCACTATCTTAAGTTTTAGGTTCATTTCCACATCATAAAATTTTTATTTTAGATTAGCTTCACATAGTTGTCATATATCCTAAGTCCTAGATTCATGTCAACATTATCTCAAATTATCTTAGGATAAGCTTAGCATAATCATTATACTGCCTATATCTTAGATTTATCTTTTTCATTATCCCAAATTCATCTTAAGGTAATCTTTGCATAAGCTTCTCATTTTCCTAAGTCATAGGATCACCTATCACCTCAATATGCATTATCTCCAAAATGGTACATTTAGTAGTTCAATCCAAAAATATTTCACATTAGTACATTTGCATTCCCTTCTAGCACATATCTATTTAAGTCAGGTTCTCATTTTAGGTCATCCTCATATTAGATTTAGATCATAAATTATATTTTGAGATCTCAAAACATCAAGTCTTAGGACCAAATTCTACATCGTTGTCAAGAAGTCTACACCTTATCAATAAATTTATCCACTATCAATCACTATCAAGTCAAAACTCTAGCTCATTAGTCTAGTGACGGGTTTGACTTTGTCCTTATCCATCAGTCTGTCCTTTTTTCCTTTAAAGGTCTCAACTTTGTTTCAATCTCATAGGATTACACTTTTAGATTTGTAGTCTTAAACATTTCCAAAATATCCAAAACCCAAAAACAAGTAGGTGCATCGTCATCCCTAAGTTGCATTCATCCATTTTTCTCGAAATCTCAAAAAACATCAAAAACATAGAATACATCCCTTAGTTGCATTTCATCTTACATTTTCAAAAATCTAAAAAACAAACAAAAACATAGCATAGTCCAAAGTGCATATGGTTGAAACAAGATCCCAAGTTTAAAGGAAGCAAAAAGAATCAACAAATCAACTTGTGAGTAATTTAATGGAAGAGACACCATTGAGACAACCCCAATCCAATCCAACACAACAAGTTAACATCATGCAATTGAATTCAAATCCAGACATGGGTCTGTTTACGAACACACAACCGCAATATGACATGAATCAATTAGGGTTAAGACAATATTCTCAATCAATAAAACTAGAAGATGTTAATATTCCATTAACATCATCTACAAATTTGCTACTGAGTCTTGACTTAGGTCAATCAGCTCAAGGTTATGTCCAACAAGGGTCGTCATCAAGAGTAGAAATAATTTTTTACCTTGACTTTGGTTATGTTCAACCTAAATCACCATTGAACATAAACGTAGAATCAAACACATCATCTGATTTGGATTCTTCATAGGAGATACATTCTTCCTTAGCTAATGTATCTCAGAAGCAAATTGATAAATCCATAAATGATCCTAGAATCGCTAAAACTTTGGACCAATTAATCTTCAAATATCCCAAGCAATACATTAAATGTCTTAAAGAGAAATTAGCATAAGCTCTTGAATATCAAACCTGAATAGGTGAATAAAATTTTCAAATTGGTATGCATGAACCAACACACCTTGTCTAGTATAAAATTCAAACAAACCCTATCTTATAACAGGAACAAAAAAGTCAAATCCCAAGGCCTATGATGACATAGGATACTACAAAGGCAGCCTTAGGGAAAAGGTCTCATAAGAATTCAAGCTTACAAATTCCCTCAACATCTTGATTCAAAAAAATTGACAACCCTTTATTTAGTACAACATCATCGATATCCCAAATAGACCTGTATGTTGTACCAATGTCAAAAGTGACAACAGGTATGGTGGTAAGCACGATTCAACCCAAGATATCAAATGTTCCTCAAGTAGGTCAGCAACAACAAATGGGCCAAGACATGTTCACATGTACAATGATGCCATATATACCACCCTTGGATAAAAATATCCAAACGCAATAGAGTGCTTCACTTTTGCAAGAAACCTCTTCAAGAACAACTACAAATGTCCAATCAGGCCAAATGCAAACACAATCACATAAATATAAACAAGTAATTGTAACACCACAAATAAATATGCCCACTTTCACATTACGATTTAATACCAATGCACAACAAGATCAATCAAGAAACATCTTACCACAAGTAGGCACAAATGTGATGATATCACAAACTAAGCCTCCTAAACATGAAAAACATAAAATCAAAGTGCTTGATAACCTACTTGGAAGACTAGGTTATGCACAAACAATCATCTAAGAGGAACAAATTGTTGCTCAATGCTAGCAACAAACACATCCAACAATGCAAGCAGGCATCCAATATCAACCTCACCAACCGCAAGTTTATCAATATGTTGGACCAACACAACAAATGACTCAACAACAACCCACTATCCAATAATATCAACCAAACCCACAATATCAACAATATGCATAGTAGTAGTAACAAAAATATGCATCGTAATACGAACAACAATATGTGCCATGGTATCAACAACAAATGCAACAAATTCCCTGATTCCAACAACAAATACCGACAACAAAATTATTGAATTTTTTCAAATGGAGAGCGGGAGAGCGGGAGGGGTTTCTTGCGAAGGAGTTGTAGAAGATGGGGAAGATGGTGTTGCGGATTAGGATGATTTCCTCCCTTTCCTCCTTTCACCTTCCATGTTGTCTGATGGGGCTCTTCGTGGCTCTTCTTTGCTGGATTGGTGGGTGGAGGAGTTTGGTACAGAGGAAGGAGTAGAGGCTACGGCAGCGATGGAGGCATTTTGGCATGGATTTTATGTGGCCTCTATTTTTGGTCATCAGGGGTGTGCGGTGGTTCCTGCCAATGGCCTTTTTTCTACTCTCTCTTTGGTGGGTGGTGTTCTCCTACTTGTGTCTGGGATGGTGTCTAGGCAGATCTGGGACCCTGGTGGATCTCTTTTGGAGAGGCTCTATGTGTTCTCTCCTTTCCTTTGTGTTGAGGATTTGTTGTTGTTCTGGCCTTTAGCACTCTGGTTCTTCGAAGGAGCTTCTTTTTTCAGTTCTTCTTTGTTAGGCTACTCTTTTATGGAGGTGGAGAGTTGTCTTTGGTGTGAACCTTTGAGAGGGGTTTCTTGGCTCTTGTTCTTTTCCCCTCCTTGTCTGTTAGAGGTGACCATATTTCCTATGGAGGTGGACATTTGGTGGAGGGGAAAGGGCTGGTTTCTGCTTGCTACTGGAGAGTGTTGGTTGTTGTCTTTCTACTTCATTCTTTGTCCTGTAGAGGTGGAGCTCTTTCCTATTGACATGGAGAGATGGAATGTTGGGGATTTTTTACTTTTGGTGCTCCTCTTGTTGCTGGCTATGGATGTTTGTTTCTTCTCTCATGGGAGTCTCCTTAGGTGGGTCTGGAAGTTCTTTTTTCTAGAATCCCAACTTGTCTCTTGGACTGGTTCCTTTTTGTTGTTTCTTGGTTTGGCCTCCTTCCTTCTGGTTTTTGGGGTCTTTGTTCCCCCTTTTTCTAGTTATGGGTTCCTGGTTTATCCTACAGGCAAGTCGGTTGCTAATAGTTTTAAAGGGCCTAGTCTGTCTTTCTATTGTCTTTGGTTTGGGGAAAATCTTGTGTTTGGAGTTTTGAGCTCATCATTTAAGGTTGAGGGTGCCTGGCAAAACCCCTAGTTGTTGGTTTTGGGTTCCATTTTAAAACCCAGTTTGAACGTTGAGGGAGCCTTTCAAAACCCCTACTGGCCAGATTCAAATTGTATGAATATCTGATGTAATCTAGTGTTGTTATTGAAGGTTAAGGGTACCTTTCAAAACCCTAATAGTTGGCTGAGGGTGCTTGTTATACCCTCAATTATTACTATTTCATGCTATAGTTTGGAGTTGTAGCTTTGTTGGGTGTAGTGTGACTATGCTGGTTGTTGCTGGTTTTAGTCATCTTTGCTGGATTTTGGCTGAGGTTTTTCATTGTTTATTTCTTTCAGCCACCTACTTTGTTGGGTTCTAGATCCCGATAAAATCAGGTCCCTCCAAAACCTGTTGTATGGGGTTTCGGGTCCCCTCAAAACCTATTTTTCCCCTTATCAAAAACAAATACCGACAACACATTTGCAACAACATGGGTGACAACAACATCATCCTCTACCAACAATGCAAGTCTGACAGTCAATTTGACAAACAACACTAGTTCCCCAAACACATTCTAATGTGAAATATCAACAACTAGGTCAAGTCACAATGCAATATCAACCACAAAAAACAAGCCAACATCAAGATTCTTTAGATGTGCAATATGGCAATCCATACCAAGATATGTCAATGTTAAGTACCCCACGATCAACAATTTCTAAGTATTAAGAGAAAAGTCCATTTGGGGGGATGGTGTATAAACAATGAGGTCATCCATGAATGAATGATGAACTTGCAAGACAAGGACCTTCAAATATGATGACTCAGCAGATTGAAAAACTATTAAAACAAGTCAAAGTGTTACAAACTAAAGGGATTAAAAAGAGTTACACACCACAAGATCTAAGTCCTAATCTATTTGATAAAAGTTTATATATGGCTCCTTTCCCTAAAAAAATTCAATGTGCCAAAGTTTTGATAAGTATAGAGGAAAAGGAGACGCCAAGGATCATATTAGAGAATTTTACGCATCATGTATGGAGGTCCATTATGAAGACATGTATCTTATGTGTCTTTTCCCTCAAAGTATCCCAGGGCAAGCCATGGACTACTATGCACGATTACCCAACAACATAAAGTCATGGAATGAACTAGTCGAAAAGTTCATTTGTCACTTCGCCTTCAACATCGAAACAAAGTCACTGTGATAGATTTGTGTACCACTAAAAAGTAGATAGGGGAATCCTTCATAACATTGTTAGATTATAAAGGGAGATTTGAAGCACCTAGAGGATGTGGTGAGGATTCTCAAAGAAAAGGGTGAGGTTGATAATCGTCTGATAAACAATCAGATTCAAAAAACTAAGAGTTCTTTGAAGAAATTCATGGAGCATAGTTTGGCTGTGTTGAAGGTGTCCTCTCAAAATATGAATGTGTTGGTTGCTTGCCTGGAGAAGGATAAGTAGAATAAAGAAACTATGATTATTGATGATGAGCCAGCTTCTAGTTCTATTCAACACTCTTCCAGACGCAGAACTAGGCAAAATGCAAGTGAGCTAGAGTTGAAGACCAAAGGCAATCACTAGATGTAGGAAAATAAAGACCTGAAAGAGGCATCTAATGCGATGATGATGCTGGTCAAGGATGCGGAAGATACTATAAATATTTTCACCTAAAATGTAATTTTGTTTTAGGTGTGCTAGTCTCTCACTAGCCTTTTGTTGTTCTTTACTTTGGTTGTTGTCCTTTATGTTGTTCTTTTGCAGCCTTTCTCTCTTTGTTCTATCTTCTCTAGTTTCTCTATTGCTTATCTTTTCGTTATGTAAGTGAGTTTCAGGTCCCTTAAAACCTGATTTTCCTTAATTAAAAACATTCTTACAAAGATAAAAAACTTAGTTAGTTAATGCCCACTCAATATCCCCGAGGAACAACAAGTAAACTTGTTCATTGAAAATATAGTACTAGAATTGATGTATGGGTTGAAAATCAAAAGCCCAAGTATATTCGATAAGCTTGTTAAGAAAGGCACAAACATCGAAAAGGATCTTATTCAAAAAGGGATTATCAAGATCTCTAAAGATAACACCAACAATCCTAGCACTTCAAGAATGTTAGTATAGAAACAAGAATGTTACCAACAATGGAGTCGTAGATGTAATGACAATCGACAATGCGTAGACTAAGATCACGCTCAGAAGACCCACATAGCCAAACACAGAAATGCATGGCCAACTCAACATAATATGCATTTAAACAACCAGTTCAATAACAAAACCAAACAAAAAATACCATACAACAAAATCAACAATGTAAACCTCCAGAACTAGAGACACGCCTCCCAGACAATTCACATTTTTAAGGGAGCCCATTGAATCTATGTTGAAACAATTACATTAGTCAAATCTTATTCAACTGCTCAAAATAAAAAATGAACCAGTAATAAAACTAGGGTAGTGGAAAGACCATCAATATTGTGAATATCATCAGACAAAGGGTAACCCCTTCTTGTTTCCAATTGAAGCACCTTATACAGGATTTGATTGACCAAGGCTTGGTTGAAATAGAATCTCCTACAATATCCTCCAACACAGATCACAATACATTCAAGACTCCCCTACTAGATCATGGTAAGGGAAAAGTCTCCACTTCTACTTCTGACCCCAAAGGCAATGCAAATTATACCAATACTTCTCATCAGTATATAATAAACTTGTTGGATATTGTTGCTGCTAGGATATATTGTTGTCATTGATGTCAACAAATTCCTATTTTTTAGTATTTTGGTGATTGCAGAGAGTTGATCTAGTTGATTTATTGATTTGATATGCTGAATCAACTAGAGATACTTGATTCAGTGTTGGTTTCATAATTCTAAGTGGTCAGTTGATTGAGTTTTGGATTCTGGTATGAGGATTGGTTTTCAGTGTTCAGTGTTACAATGTTCTGGTATTTGATCTGTTGTGCTCTGGAATGATTATATCTTGAGTTGCAGATTTTGGAGAGTGTTTGGGATGTTCAAGTGTATCTTCAATTCAAACGGTTCATGATTTGGTGCTCCGCAAGTTACTTTCTAGTCCTGTTTGAGTGTTCTTGAGTATTAGTGTCTTGATCGATGAAGATTTGATTAAGTGGTGTTGGTGCAACTATTTTGGATGGTTCTAACATTCTTGTTAGTGTTTCCTAATCATGTCCTATTTATTTTATTGTTCCACATTGATCATTGTGCCCATTATTGAGGATCTTATGGGTTTGGTGATGTTCTTCATGTTATGCGACATTTTTGGTGGTGTAGCGTATTGCAAATGAAATTGGTGAGATTTCTGGTGGTGTTGCATGTTCGAGGATTTGATTTGGGTCCATGCTATGTCATGATGGCATTGTATTGGTTCGGTGGTTGATCTATGTATCGTGATGTAATTTTTTAATTAGGTCTTAAGGGTTGAGCCGACCTTGAAGTCAAGGTTGATGATTTGTATAAATAGATGTTATATTCATGTAATTTGTACATCGAGATTGGATGGGTGTTTTATCTGCATTATCACAGAGTGGTTTATGTGTGAATAAGTGAATTCTTATTCTAGTAGAGAGTGTTGTAGAGTAGACAAATGTGCTTAATAGGAACCGTCATCAGGCATTTGGAGATGCTATTCTTTCAATTTGTGTAAACCAGATTGTTGTCCAAATGTTATTGTAAGGTACTAAACCTTTTATGAGGCTTGTAGCCTTCCAAGTTATCATATTTTGAGCAGTGAGCTCTAGGCAGTGTGCTTGAATGCTTGTGCATTCCCCATTGTAATATTTACACATACTACCATAGAGTATCATCTTATTATGGGTAGGTTCCCACCGTTGTTTTTCCCTTAACTGGGTTTTCTATGTCAAAATCTTGGTGTTATGTGTGTTTCTATTATTGTGTTTATCTTTGTTCTTGTTGTAGTTGATTAGAACTGAAATTGTGCTTAATTTGTTTAATTCGGTAAAAACTGATTCACCCCCCCTTTCAGTTTTCCTCCATTGTTGTTGCCAAAAAAATTGTCTTTGAGTGTCAGATAGTAATGTATCTACCATAAATGTGAAGGATCAAAATTATCAATGCACAGTAACTACCCGACAATCCAAGATCATTTTTCAAGGACGTCCTCCTACATCACAAGTAACTAGCTAGTATAATCTCATTGATCATTTAGGAACTGCAACCACACAAATTTATATTCTTGATTTTTTGCACATATCTCCTACACATAAAGAAGTCTTAGAAAAAGCCTTACAAGAATCCTTAGTTCTTACAGACATAAATGTCAACCAAATTCAAGCTATGATATGATACATTGCTCCCGCTCGTCCTGTTACCTTCATCAAAAATGATGTCCCTCACGTCAAACCTAATCATAATGATCCATTTCATTTAGAAGTCTTTGTCTATAACTACAAAATCAGATGAGTCTTTATAGATGGAAGAGCAAGGCGAAACATTTACACTTTGAGTGTTGTAACAAGCCTCAAATATTTTGAAGATGGCACAAATCCTTCCAAGAAAACAACAATTAAGGAAT
The DNA here is from genome assembly GCF_030272615.1 of Cryptomeria japonica. NCBI lineage: Eukaryota > Viridiplantae > Streptophyta > Pinopsida > Cupressales > Cupressaceae > Cryptomeria > Cryptomeria japonica. Next base: position 486,322,150 of record NC_081408.1, read on the forward strand.
ATGATGATGTCGAATGCATATCAAAGGGAGTCATTGAATTGCCTATTCAAGATGGTCCCACCATTGAGAACATATCATTACAATTCTTGGACCTATATCTTCCTTACAACATGATTATGGGTCATTCCTAGATACATGCAATGCAAGTAGTTCCATCCACCTATCATAAGTGCCTGAAATAGCCTTATAATGGAACAAAGATCACTATCCCTAAAGAGATGAATCCATTTCAATTTTATGTCAACCTAAAAGGAACTCTAGAATAAAAAGTGCCAATTAACAAATAAGCGTTGTCATCCTCTAACACATCTCATTGTGTGGATCCTCAAACATTGTTCAAATTTTTCAAAGGAAAACTCAAGATCCAAGATCAAGTTTGTGGAGAACACACTAGGAAACAATCATTCCACGCTACGAAGCTACCTACATGCCCAAAATCATATGGAAATTGCATCCTCCACAAAAAAGAACAAAAGGTTTTTATTCAATATCAACCACCTACCACATTTTCAGAATAGGGAGAACTCAATAATAAAATATTGAAGAGGACATTTTCAATTGGATTTACAAAGATGAAGATGACACACCACCTATGCAATTACCATTGGAAAAGTATGGAAAAGGATTTACCATCATGCAAAAAGAAAAGGATACAATGGAAATAGTGGTCTTGGCTTACAAAAGCAACGTGTTATAGAATTGATCTTGCTGAAAGAACAACCTAAAAATAGAAGTTTGGGATTTGTACCATTATGCATTGGTCACTCAAATGCTAAGTTAACCTTGCGTGAAGAGGGACATACTTCTAATGATAAAATGATGCCTGAGGAAAACCCTAATGAAACCAATTCCAATGAATGGGAATGAGAATCTTATTCCTCTAGCTTCTATGCCCTTAAAAATGTATTCATTGACCCCAATGACTTACCCCTAGCAGATAAACATGTAAATATCTCTCCTCCTATACAAACTTTCCTTAAGGCTTGGATCCAAGACTTTTGGGATCCTAGCACGCCATCAAAAGAAAGTAGTACCAACAATGACTCCACTGATATCCATATCATGATCATAACCTCTGCTACCATGGTCATTTATAATATCGATGATAGTATGCCCTTAGTGTACCTCGAACTTATCAATTGGGACCAACAAGGGCCACCGAGCTTAGACTGTTTTGAAAATGATGAAGCTATGAAAAAGTTCTTTGAGCTTTAGGATGACATATCAATGGGTGATCACAAAAAAAAATTCACTATAAACCTGGATTCAATAGTATATTTTGGAGATTCAATTCCTTCCAACCACAAAATCAAAAATAGAAATGAAAAGGTTGAAAAAATGAGTCTCTTGGTTAAAATTGCAAGGTGCCTCTAGACCATGAAAAAGTAAAAAATAAATGACATATTTGTGGGTGAAAACCTCTTTGAGGTTCCCGAGGATGGAATATTGGACACAATCCTGACAGATCATGAAAAATCTTTACTATTGGTGGAAAAAACACAGGAAATCAACTTGGGTACACCAGATAATCCTAAAATCATCCATTTTGTAGCTTCCTTGTTAAAGCAAGAGAAAGCTAACTTTATCACATTTTTCCTAGAAAATTAAATAAACTTTGCATGGTCATATGCAGATATGTCAGGGATCCATTTAGAATTGTTCCTTCATCACTTACCACTGCATCCAAGTGTTAAATTGCTTAAACAAAAGCTGAGAAAGATGCATCCTTATATTGCATTACTAGGGAAAGTTAAACTTAATAAATTGTTAGATGTGGGTTTCATTTGGACCATTGATTATTCAGAATGGATTTCCAACTTAGTTCTAGTTAGCAAGCCCACTGGGGGCACTGAAATATGCACTAATTTCAAAGACATGAACAAAGAATTCCCCGAATATGACTTCCCTTTACCAAACATTGACATAATAGTGGACATGATAGTTGGTTATGAAATGATGTCTTTAATGGATGGTTTTTCTGAGCTACAATCAAACCAAAATATCCCTTGAGGATCAACATAAAACAATTTTCACCTATACTTGGGGAACCTATTGTTGGAATGTGATGCCCTTCGGCCTTAAGGATGCCAGAGAAACCTATTTGAAATCAATGACAACCATCTTCCTTGATTTCATGCATAAATTTATGGAAGATTATGTAGATGACCTGTTATGCAAATCAATTACTAGAGACAGTCATCTAAATATCCTAAATTTGATCTTTAATAGAATAGAAAACTATGAGCTTCATCTGAACCCTAAGAAATGTGTTTTTGGGGTCACATTAGGAAAACATCTAGGTTACATTGTTTCTCACTATGGCATTGAAGAAGACCCAGCAAAGAAAAATAATATAATGGATATGCCTTTGTTTTCAATTGAGAAGTCTTTAGGTCAAGTTGCAGTCTATAAGGAGATTTGTAGCACAATTGGCTAATAAATGTCACCCCTTCCAACATTTTCTCCATAGGGGAGTAACTTTCAAATGTAATGATCAATATCAACAAGATTTTCAATAATTAAAAGACTATATGTTATCTCCACCAATCTTGATGCCTCCTATTGAAGGAAAACCATTCATATTATACATCTCAGCAGCAGCAACAACAACAACATTAGGGGCTCTCTAGGTACAACACAATGAAGAAGAAAAAGAGAGAGCTATATACTGCATTAGTCGAACTATTGTTGGCTATGAATTGAATTACACCACTATCGAGCATGCATGCCTAGCAATTGTTTTCACTACCCAAAAGATTAGACATTACATGTTGAATCACAAGACATTGGTTGTAGTGAAGATAAAACTACTAAAATACCTACTCAATATAGTAATACTCACAAGACACCTAGCTAAATGGGTAATGATCTTAGGTGAGTTTGATATTCAGTATATGGACCAAAAGGCTATAAAAGGACAAGTAATAGAAGATCAACCTGTAGAATCTCATGTCCAAGATGGTCACCCTCTACTATTTGACTTTCCAAATGAGTCCATATGCAATATCACACCTTCCACTAAATTGCGACTCTACTTTGATGGCTCACACACCAGGCATGGCTTAGGGGCAGGTATTGTGTTTCTAACTATGCAAGGAGATGCAATCCCAAAATCATACATAATCACTTTTGAGTGCAAAAATAACATTGCAGAATATGAAGCTTTAGTTACAGGGCTCACAATTGCAGTGCACTAGGATATGACGAATCTTTAGGTGTATGGTGATTCACAATTGGTCATCCAGTAAGCAAATGATGATTATGAAACTAAGGATGAGAAAATAATCCCCTATAAGAAGTTGGTTGATTTCTACAAGACCAATTTTGTTACAATCACATTTAGTCAAGTACCATAATTATTAAACAAACAATTAGATGCCATGGCCACTTTTACATCCATGCTTGATATCTTGCAAAATATTGACAAGTACGAGTTCTTAGTGGAACAATTACTGATACCCAATTTTGATTTCCCATAATTTGAGCTTGTGTGTGAGATTGTTAGTCCCAATTCTCCTTGGTACTGAGATATTTATAACTACTTGAAGTCTCAAACCTTACCTCCCAACTTGTCTAATAACCAATGTTGCTCCATGAGTCAAGCCTCTAGATATGTTATCATCAGTGACACCCTTTATTGTCGCTCTTTTTGACCAAACCCTCCTTAGGTTTCTTGATTCAGAAGAAGCACAAAATGCTTTACATGAAGTTCATGATGGTGTTTGTGGGGGTAATTTCAATGGTTTAAGTCTAGTAAAGAAACTGACTAGAGCTGGATACTACTGGCCTACAATGGAACAAGAGACCCACAACTTTGGAAAGAAGTGCTAGAAGTGTCAGATGCATGGAGACTTGATTCACACACCAATGGAAGATCTCCAACCCATTATATCTCCATGGTCTTTTTCTTAATGGGGACTTGACCTCATAGTAAAAATCCATCCTACCTCTACCAATGGTCGTAGATTCATAATCACTTCCACAAATTATTTTACCAAATTTATTAAAGTTATTCCCATGACCTACATTATTGACACATAGATTTCCAAGTTCATCTTGAATTACATCATATGTTGATATGGAGTCCCTTTGGCCATTGCCACTGATAATGCTCATCCATTTAAAAACCAAGATATTGGGGAACTGTGTAAAAAGGTTCCATATTCAACACCACTTTTCCACTCCTTACTACCCATAGAGTAATGGCCAAGCTAAGGATTCAAACAAAACCATGATAGAGATACTCAAAAAGATTGTTAATGATGTTGGTTGTGATTAGCATGTGCAACTTAATCCTATTTTATGGGCATATTGTACTAGCATCTAAACTCATATAGGCACCACCCCTATTCCCTAGTTTATGGTGTTGAGGTCATGCTTCTCATTGAGGTTGAGATCCCCTCACTGAGAGTCTCCTTGCAACACATAATTGATGAAGAAGAATACAGACTATCTAGATTGCTCGAGTTAGAAATGTTAGATGACCGACATCAGACTACTCTTGTCCACATGCAATAATATCATAGTAGCCTTCAAAGAAACTACAATAAGAAATTCAAGGGTAGGCACTTTGATATCGGCAACCTAGTCCTCAAAATGAATCCAAAGAATAAAAAAGTAAGGAAAAATCCTTGAAATTTTGAGCCTAATTGGCTAGGTCCCATGTTGTCATCATAACCTATGGATCTGGGGCATATCGGATTGCAACACCGAAGGGAGAACCATTGTCTAAGCTAATCAACAACATGTTTCTCTCTAAGTATTATACATAAAAAACTTTATTGATCCTAAAAAAATTAAAATAAAAATAGAAAATGGTCCTTAGAAAATATCAACAACAAAAAATGAAAAAATGGTCTCGAGAAAATATCAACAACAAAAAATTGTAAAAATGATCCTAAAGAAAATAAATAAATAAATAAATAGTAAAGAGAAATCATTTTCCCACTAGTGGAAACCTGGCAAAAAGGCACTCTAGGTAAGTACCATGGTGAAAACCTGGCAAACAAGCACCATGTGTAGCAAGTCATCACTCTATCTAAATTACAACCACATTCATGATAGATTTTCCATCCACTTTCTATCAACCCCTTTTTGTCCTTTTTGGCCTGAGACTCATCATTATTTACTATCTTTCCTTTGCACAACTAGTTTTTATATATGTTAGTTTGATTCTATATGAGCAATGTATTTAGTTTGCAATAGAATGGGGGTAATTCTCTTATCATGATCAATTGATGGAGTCCTCGCAACAAGGTTGGAGGATGCAAAATGTATATAGAAAAATATCCTAAAAAAGATTTTAAAAAATATCCAAATTATGTTCTAGAAAAAAAGATAAAAAACATCCAAATAATGTCCTGAAAAAAGACCAAAAACATCCAAATAATGTCTTGAAGAAAGACCTAAACATATATAAACTGTCCTAAAAAGAATATCGAAAGACATTTAGAAAAAAGTCCTAAGAAACAAACACATTTGAGCAAACACAGATGAAAAAACCATATAACGTTGCGCTCCACAAATCACTCAACAATAGACAAACTATCCAATCATATTAGCTATCAGACATATCAAATCAACATATCAATCAATCAATCAAAACTATCCAAACTATCATCTATCTTAATTTTGGGTGTGATATACTCGGAACCAAATTGTGCCTATCTTAAATGGGGTGCCTCATTCTTGAAACCAAACATCATGATTGTCCTATGAAACACAAAATATAAACTTTGACAACAAAGATCAAAATGATTATTGACTCGCCTTGTCTAGTGAGTCTTATCAGTCATTAATTTATCTTTGATCATGTTCCTAGGCTACTCGAGGATATCCACAAGTGATGAGAGTGGTCAGGATAGTTCATGATCTTTTTTTTTGTCTTTTGTTTGTGGGATGTTTTCATGACATTTTGAGGCAAGTATTTTTTGGGTGTTTGTGTTGATATCTTCACTTCATGACTATCACACATACCTTGACCCTTAATATACTTTAACAATTCATGACGGTTTAAAACATTCCTTGTTGGCAATATGTTTTTTTTCACAAAGGGATCACATTATCACTCTAACTCTATATGTCATTACATGATGGATCCACTTGCCTTATTAAATAAATCTCTCTAATGATAAAGTGCACATATGAAAGAAAGGGTTCACCATTACTAATTGTTCTTCATATAATTTATACTTTTCACTAACACTACTTATGTCAGTCCTTCTCATCCTCTTGATTTTGTACTCTGGTACACAAAAATGAGTGCATCCTACATCCACAACATGTTGAGCCATAAACATCATAGGACATGTCTATCATAATTATCCATCTAATACATATCTTATCACATCCTCCATACAAATTAGTATCATTGATTCCATACATTACATAGCATCATATCATAAAACCATTATATCGTGATAACATCATCAAATCATAATAAGAATCCATACATATAAGTATCATCATATCAAAGTATATCATGTATATAGTATAAACACATCATGTAGTCCCATATATAATTTGTATCTCATATACATCATAAAAGTATCAAAGTACAAAAATTAGAGTATCTATGTCAAGTGGATCTCGCAATCTTGGTACAATCTCAAAAAGTATATACAACATAAGAAAAATGAATCACTAGTCACCGAGAATATCACTAGGTTCTCCATCTATCCTCTTGGTCATGGTCTTGTCTTGAGGTAGAAGCTCCTATCCCCATTCTGGCTGTCTTGGTGACCTCAATGGTCCTATCACTCCTATACTGATCTTTGTCCTCCAGGAATGTGTGTTGGATATTGTTGATAAGTTTGCTAGAATGATGTATTGTCATTGATGTCAACATATTCTTTTGTGTGTTCCAGTGTTGTAGTTAGTGTTGTACTTGAGTTGTTGTTGTTTAATGGGTTTTGAGATAAGTATCTCTAGTTGATTCAACAAAATTTTCAGAGGTTTGCATGATTATTTGATTGAGTTGTGAGATCTAGTATTATGGCTGATATTTAGTTATTCAGTATTCTAGATTCTGCTCCACATTTCTCCGGAATTGTAATATTTTGGTTTGCAGATTTTGTAGAGTGTTTGGGACGTTCATATGTGTCTTCAATTCAAATGATTCATGATTTGAGCATCTGCAAGTGAATCTTTCAGTCTGACCACTAGTTTAGTTGGTGATCTTGAGGTTCGGTATAATGATGATGAAGATTCTAGTAAGTGGTAATGTTGCGGTTGTTGTTGTGGTGATTCACATTGCTTGTGGATATTTCTATATCAGGTCCTATCCATGTTAATGGTCCGCATTGATCGTTGTGTGTGTTATTCATCATTTTCTTGATCCGGTGGTGATCTTCATGTTATGATACATTCATGATGATTGTAGTGTGTTGTGAATATTTGAGGCGTAATTCTTGGAGGTGTTTCTTGTGTGTAGTGTTGGTTTAGGTCCAGACTATGTATTAGCCAACATTTTTTTGGTTTGCATGTATTGTTATAGTGTGTGAGGTTATTGTTTTGTAATTTGTGTTGAGGTTTTAGCTGACCTTGAAATATAGGTTGATGATTTGTATAAATATATGCAATATTCATGTGAGAGATGTATCTATGTGTGAACATTGATTTGATCTTTCAGTGGTAGAGGAGAAGTATGAAAAAGTGTGAAAGAGTAGAATTTGTGTTATGTGATTAACCAAAACTGTAACTAGGCATGGGAAGATGCTATTTTATCAGTTCATGATCCTCTGGATGTAATCTGATTTTTTCCGTAAGGCGGTGAGCCTTCCCCAAGGTTGTACCACTTCTTGTTTTGTGATTTGAGCAGTGAGTTCTAGGCAGTGTGCCTGAATGCATGCGCATTCCCCATTGTAATATTTTACTTACTCCTAACAGGGTATTATCTCATTGTGAGTAGGTTGCCACCATGGTTTTTCCCTTAACCTAGTTTTCCACATCAAAAATCTTAGTGTTATGTGTGTTGTTGATGTGGTGTTGATTTATGGTTTTACTATTTATTATTAGATCTGAATTTAAGTTTGAGTTGTGTAGAATTAGAGAGCAAATTGATTCACCCCACCTTTCAGTTTGTTGCACTGTGGCCAACAATTGGTATCAGATCTAGATTCTTCAGAAGAAGTTTGATTGCTTGAGGAGATCTGGGATGGCAACCTTTTCTTTTAAGAAGGATAGTAAGAGATTTGATAAAATGAATTACACTCTCTAGAAGAACCAGATGGAATTTCATTTGAGATGCATCGGTCAAGGCTATTGGAAGATTACTAAGAATCTGTATAATGCTCCTCAAACTAGTCCTACCACTCCGAATGAGATAAAGGAAGTTGAATTCAATATTAGAAATAAGGAAGCATTTTTGAGTGCCTTGTCTAATTCTAAGATGACTAATGTGATGGATTTCTAGACTGCTCATGAGATTTGGAAGAAGTTGGAGACTTTGTATGAAGGTGATAGCCATGTTAAAGTTGTTAAGTTGCAGAGCTTGAAGGGAAAGTATGAAATGATGAAGATGGGCGAAGATGAGAATATTACCTCCTTTATGCAAAAAGTGAATGAGCTAGCGTTGAAAATCAGATGTGCTGGCGGAGTATTGGAAGAATTTGAGATTGTTTCTAAAGTGCTGAGATTCTTGTCTCCTGCTTACAAGCACAAGGTTGTTGATATTGAGGAGATCTGGACTATGATAGATATGACTAGAGACATGTTGATTGGAAAGCTTGTTGCTTTTGAGTTGAGCGAATTTGGTGAAGCCCCTCCTAAGTTTGAATTTGCATTCAAAGCTACTATATCCAGGAAGCAAAAATATGATCTGAGAGAAAGTTATACAAGGGTATCTAGATATGAAAAGGAGATGAGAGAGATTGAAGAAGAAAAAATAGAGATTGAAGAGCTTGAAGCCCTGACTGCCAGAAGATTGCCTAAATGTGCCGATAAGTATGAAGGAATGTTTCCTCTTGAATGTTTTTCATGCAATAAGATAGGATATTTTGCCTTAATTTGTCCACTGGGAGTTTCTAAGAAGCCATTGAAGCCATATAATCCTAAACATCAAAAGGAAGTGCTATTTTACTACTAATGAAGGTGTGACAGATTATGAGTTTGAGAAGGGAAATTCAGGAGATGAATGGGTGTTCATTTCTATCAAGGAAGATGATCTGGTTACTATTGATTATACTAGCTACATTACTGAAGAGAAAGCTTTAGCTTCTAAGGTTGAAGAGAAAGATGAATGGGTTATTGATAGTGACTGCTCTCATTACATGATAGGTGATAAGAGTAAGTTTGTAAGTATAGAAAAGTATGATAGTGGTGTAGTAAGATTTGGGGATGACAAAGCTGGTATAATCTGTGGTAGAGGTTCTATTTCTTTTGATGGTAAGCATTACACTGATGATGTCTTATATGTTGATCATCTAAAGCATAATCTTTTGAGTGTTTGACAGATGGTTGATAAGGGATATGATTTGCAATTCAAGAATAAAAACTATAAGATCTTGAGTAGCTCCTGAATAGAGATTGCATCAGGTACAAAGACTAAAGGTAATATCTTTCACTTGAATGCTGGTGGTAAAAGTTGCTTGATTGATTAGATTGATAAAAGATGTTATGACATAGAAAGATGTGTCATGTGAATTTTGACTACATGGTTAAGATAAGTTCTACTCAAGCTATGAGAGATTTGCTTAAGATTGTAAATCCTTCTAATCTAGTATGTAAGGAATGTTAGTTAGGGAAGCAGACAAGAGTTTCTTTCAAAAGAAAACAATATACTTCTGATGGAATATTGGATCTTTTGCAAATTGATTTGTGTGGTCCTTCTAGAGTGAGAATTTTTTAGGGTGACATGTATTTCATGTTTTTGATTGATGACTATTCAAGGATGATGTGGGTTACTTTCTTAAGGGAGAAGTCTGAAGCATTAAAGAATTTCAGGATTTTCAAAGCTATGGTTGAGACAGAGACTAGATTGAAGTTGAAGTGTCTGAGATCTGACAAAGGTGGTTAATTTACTTCTAGCAAGTTCAATTCTTTTTGTGAAGAGAATGGGGGTGAAGAGACAATTATCTGCTCTGCGGACCCCTCAGCAGAATGGTGTTGTGGAAAGGAAGAACAAGACAATTTAGGAAGCTTCTAGAACCATGATGATTGAATGAAATGTTCTGCATATCTATTGGAGAGAAGTTGTGAGTACTCCAGTATATACCTTTAACTGGGTGCATAGTATTTAGGTGATACCAGTAAGACCCCTTATGAGTTATAGTTTGGTCATGTTCCTATAGTTAGATATTAAAAAAAAAAATGGTAGTAAATTCTATATGAGAAGAGATGAAGATCTAGGGAAGTTTGATGCTAGAAGTGATGAAGGATTTTTTCTTGGTTATTCTACTAAGAGTAAGTCCTACTGGTGTTATAACAAGAGATTAAGGAAGATAGTTGAAAGTGTTAATGTGAAGGTTGTGTTGGCTTGATGATGACTGTCATGTATTCATCACTTCTTGTCATTGATGAAACACTCTCACACACACATATGATTACATTGACTACCAATGTAACTTCACTGGTTTACACTATTAACCGGTATGTTTAAGGTCTATCTCTAATTGGTACTCTGTGTCAACCAGTATGTGCTTAAGAGATAACCTGTGGTTACATTAAGTCGGCATCAAAATCAAAATGAAGATGAAGATGAAGATGAAGATGGAGATCATATGGAAGATTCTAGAACAATGGTTCACATGTTGTGGTCCAATCGGTATTGACTATTCTAACCGGTATCTGATTTTGTGATTAGTTACGAGCACCATTTTCTTGGTGGTCATTTTTGTGATGAGTTATGTTTAATTGTCTAGATACACTGCACCTAGGAAATTATTTCCTATGGCCGACATAACATTTGTATGTCTATTTAAAGACATCTGAGTGAATCATTTAATGAGAGAGAACTAATATAGAAGAGGAGATTATGAAAATACTAATATGCATAAAGAGTGAAAGCTTTTGTTGAAGAGTGACGAGCAGTGTTGAATGTACTTAGAATGATCTGATCAAGCAAGTCTTGTGCTACTCAAAATAGATCAAACCTTTCTTGTTGTTTTCTAATCATTACAATAGAATCAAATCCCCTAACCGGGTAAGCTCTAACAAGCCTCATTGTACAAATCCTCTAACAAGGTGATCCATTAGTTTGGATTCTCAAATTCTCCAGCAAGGTTACTCTTAACAAGATATAAGCTTCTAATCAAGCTTTGAATCTCTAACAAGATTCACTCCTAGCAGAGCACATTGTAAGACCTTAACCGGTTAGTTATCTATTACTGCAGATAGTTAACTTGTGAGTTCCATCTAGTCCTGGTTTTTACCTATTTGGGTTTTCCATGTATAAACACTCGTGTTATGGTGAATGTTCTACTTTATGTGGATGTTGTTATTTCATTTTGGATAGCATGTATTTTGTTTAAATGCTTGGTTAAGTTCATCTACCGGTTAGTGTTTGAAGTTGTGTTTGTTTTGGTGTCACTGATTCACCCCCCCCCCTCTCAGTGCTTTTCAAGTCCATCAGGTTGATGAAGGAAACGAGAGATGAATCAGATCTTGTGGATATGATTCAGATGATCAGGATGTCAGTGCAGATAAAGGAAAGCAAGTGTAGACCCAAAATCAAGTTCAAATTCTCTGGAAAAGCCTGAGAATGAAGGAGAAGGTGTAAGTGCCAATGATGAAGAAAGAGGTCAAGAGTTTGAAAATTAGGAAAATCCTAAGACTCCCAGGTATGTAAGGTTAAATCATTCAAAGAATCAGATCATAGGTGATCTAAGAATAGAGTTGTGATGACTAAGAGAAGGATTGTTGAAGAGTATTGCTTGATTTATAAGATTGAGCCTAAGGATGTTGATGAAGCTTGCAAAGATGAAAATTGGGTTAAAGCAATGGAAGAATAATTGAATCAAATTGAAAAGAATAATACATGGATTCTTGTTCCCAGACCTAAGGATAAAAATGTAATTGGGACTAAATGGGTGTTTCAGAATAAACTGAATGAATAGGGTGAAGTTGTTATAAATAGAGCAAGACTTGTTTGTAAGGGTTATTTTCCTATGGAAGGTATTGATTTTGAGGATAATTTTGCTCTAGTAGCTAGAATTGAAGCTGTTAGATTATTTCTTGCTTATGTTGCTTACAAAGATTTCAAGGTTTGTCAGATGGATGTCAAGTCAACCTTTCTTAATGGTGAGCTAGAAGAAGTTTACATTGAGCAACCAGACGGATTTCAATTCAGATAAAAAAGATATGGTTTGTAGGTTGAAGAAAGCATTGTATGGATTGAAGCAATCCTGAAGAGCTTGGTATGCTAGATTGGATAATTATTTGATGAAGATTGAATTCAATCAAGGTACTATTGATAGTAATTTGTACTTCAAGATTGATAATAATAGCATCTTGATTGTTGAATTTTTTGTCACTAATGTATTTGACTCCAAATTCCAATGAATTTTTGTTGATATATCGACAAACTTTTGTCGAATTACCGAAGAAATTCCCAAAAGATTTGCGTCGCTAATATTTCGTCGCTTTTTCGACAAACATAAATATGTCGAACCTTCGATGGATTATCATTGAACAATGGGACGGACATTGGAATGGGTTTTTGTCAGTAAATTGACAAAAAAGTTCATCCAACTTGTGACAAAAATAGTCACAAAACAATGTGCAATGTCTCTTTAAAAGCGTCAATATTTCAACGATATTGACCAAACATTTTGTTGACTTTATGATGAAAAAGAACTAAAAGTTTATTAATATTCCAATGATGTGGACCCAAAATTTTGTTGACATTACAAAATAATCATCACTTTTACAATAACTATGTCAGACGTTTTTGTTTTTCGTTAGATGGGGTTCGTCAAAATTGCGATGAAACCTGTAGATTTCAAAAAAAAAATCATTCGTTAAGTTAGAGTAAACTATTCTGACATGTGTATTTCAGAATATGTTATGGCGATACATGTTTTATCAAAATTATATACAAGATTGAGATAGGGCTAGAAGGCTATCCAGATGATGTGAGTTATTCTGATAAAAGAAAATAAGAGGAAAATTTTCAATAAGCATTGATCAGTCTCATCAGAATAACTAATCAAGTCAGGATAACACATTAGCATCGATCGGACAGTTGAAGTTGTACCAATGGAAAATAAATAAAATGATATCAGAATAGTTATTCCGATCAGGAATTCCTAACTGATAAACTGACATCGAGGAAACCTATGGCGATGAAATAAAATTAAGACGGAGTCCCTATCAGTATAACTAATAAGATCAGGATAATGAATCACCCATGATTCGACAATATAACTTATTCTGAAAGCAAGTGTGTAATATGGCATTAGTATAGCTATTCTGATAGAAGACTTAACTAGAATCCCTAGGTGCCTCCAAACCACCAAAGATTGGCTCCAAAAGGGAGTGGTTCACCGAGCCATTGTTTGGTAAGGGATGAGTGATGGCCATCTTGAGATTAACAACTTGAGGATGGATCCTGTAGGAGAGTTGGATGGTTTCATTACTTTCTCTAAAGGTATAAGGAATGTTTATTACAACAACATTATCAAACTAAACCATCATGCAATTGTAGTTCTTGAATAGATTTGTTTGCTTGCTAATTCTGTCATGTGCTTGTATTTCAAATGCATGAGACAGTTTTGTAAGACTTTGCTTTGAAACTGAAATTCTATAGTAGAAGTACCAGATATATACAAAAACATGTTATATTTTTTTCTAACAGATTTAAAATTGTGTTGTTCTTTATAACTATTAGTTGTAAGCCATGTGTACACCTAATTTTATGAGGACTAGAAAAATGCTATAATTTTCTCTGGTTCAGTAAACTATGAATGGAAGTAAAATATATGTATTTTGGGACACAAAAATTAAAGATTTCATGTGACAAAATGGTATTAGAATAGTTTACAAGGGAAATTTATACCGTATCATCTATGTGCAAAAGTGTTTGTCATTGTTGGTGCAGGTCCCGAAGGATGGAAACCCCAAGTTCTTTTATTTCTAGTATGGTTCTCTTACTCTCTTTGATCTGATCAGTAGACTAGCTCAGTTGACATCAATAATCTCCCACTTTGATCTGCTGACGCCTGAATCATAACAGATCAACATAGTTATATAATAAATAAAAAATTGAAATGAAACATTTCTCCATATGTACAAATACTTTCTACTTGTAATCCTTAAAATTGAGAAATCATACACAAGAAGAAATAAGTAATGTGACAACCTTAATATTTAATACCCAACAAAAGAATTAAATATCATCCAACTAGTGGATTCATATAAAATTCACATTTAAAAGAAAAATTGTACACTTGGAAATTGATAGATGGGTGATATTGATTATCGAAGCAGGTGGTACTAATACAATAAAAATTTACATAGTTCTGACAATATTTTTGTAGTCCCCAAAAAATATACGTTTTCTAAGAAAGAATCCTATGTTTGAAGACAATGAAAATAGAAAAGTTCAAACAGAGGGAGTTCACAACTATCTTATGGTCAAAAAATAAAGATCTGACATATTTTTTTTGGTTAGAAACAATACCATTAATGCATCACTCATTCCAGATTCAAGCAGCTCATCTCTTGCACTTTGAGAATCGGATAAGGAGTCCATTCAAGTACCTAGCAACCTTCTCCTTTTCATCTTCACGATTCCTTGATCTCAAACTCAATTTGTGGAATTCCTCTATGTTGGAAGCCACATCCAAATCCTTATGCTTCAATTTTTGCATTCTCCTATATAGAAGCATTTCATAATCAGCAGGTATGAATTGGGCCTTGAGTTTGGACACCATCCTATCCCAAGAATGAATCATACTCTTGCCCATCTTCACCCTTTCACCTTGAGTATAGTTCCACCAGGTTAAGGCAACACCCTTTAGTTTAGTCTTTTCAAACTTCACTTTCTTCTCCTCAGCCACTTCCTTATACTCAAAATAATTATTCAGGGCATCTATGCAATCTACAAGTTCCTCAACATTCATCTTCCCACTATAGGTAGGAATCTCCATCTTGGCTTTAGAAGAGTCTTTTCCTATTGTCTTTAGGGATTCAATGAATGGTCTTTGATCAACATGTATCTCTAGCTCCTACCTTTTGGGTTCTTCTTCTTCATCCTCTTGCTCCCATTCTTCATCAGTCTCCTCACTTGGCCCTTTTCCTTTCTTCATCATCTTTGATTCATCCTTGAGTACCTCCTTGACCCTGGTCTTGATCATCTCTTCCATCTCTTGGAATTTCTTAGGCACCTCTGCGGACATACCCTTTGGAGGCATTATTCTAGCCTCTTCTTGGCTCTTTTCTACTAAAATACACCAAAATTTGTCCTCCCAATGATTAGACTTGCTCTGATACCAATATGATGTAGATCCCCAAGGATCAAAGCCTTCTCACATAAACTCACTCTACAAGACCCTCAATTAAGGTCTCAGCATTCATGGATTCTTAGACAATCTTGTCAAAAACATACAAGAACACCTCTACACTTTCCTTTGTTCAATGGGGCCCCTTTTTTGATCCCTAAACAACACATTGAGCTACAACTTTTCACATCAAGTCTCTCCTTGACACCAACTCTCTTGTGGTCACCTATTACCAGCTTGGATTTTAATACATCCACCATTGCAGAGTAGTTATGGACCCTATAGAACCTCTTGTCTAACCCTAGAGACATTGACCACAACCAAGACAACACCCTTTTGTTGTACAAGTTCAATCAAGGTGACTTGCCCTCTAAAAGATACCTATTCCTAATAGCCCTGGTTTGAGCCTTTAAGGGAAAAACTTTAAAATTCTCCTAATGACACCCCAGACTATTGAAACTTTTAGTTTCCCCCTTTTGTGACACAAAACACTTCCAAAACTCAGACCCCAACTCTTGCATTGACTGGGTCAAACGCTGCTGCTACAAGAGGCCTAATAGGGCTTTTAGGCCACTTTGACAAAGCAACCATACACCAATGGATTGATCTAATGGTATCAATGGATGGAAAAGGTCTACACACATCCCAAAATACCAAATCCACAATTAAATAGGGTCCACCAATCTTGGTTTTACCTCTGCATAGTTTTTATCAATCAAAACTGGCTAGTCACCTGGGAATGCCTAGCCTAGGGCTTGCTCCCAAAATTCACCAGTTCAACGGACCACTCATAAAATTTCAAAATATTAAATTAAATTATCTCCCCTACCATTCCCCATATTTTGAGCCAATTTGGCTAGAGGAATTTGGGGTTAAGAAAGCATTTTCTCATAAACCCCAGCTTTGGAGGGTTTTCAAACCACCTTTCACAAAAGTGCAGATATTTCGCTTATTTGTCATTCTTTTCCTACCAAATAAAAACCAAATGAACATAAACATAGAGGCCTATTCAAATAAATGATTTATCCTACACATGGAGTCTGTACAATGACCATACAAGGCACTGTTACAACGAATTTGTGTAAATTTCTAAGTGTTTAGTGAATTTGATCACTGTCTTACATCCAAACCTTCATCAATCCTTCCTTCTCGACCTACAATACATTAAGAAATTTCTCTCCAACCTCCTCAACCGAATCCAATTTAAATTTTAACTAATTAGCCATTGGAGGGAGATTAGTTACAAGTTGACAACAAAAGTTATCATCCAAACTTAACAACTTTGCACAAAACTTGACAATCTATGGCATTTGCCTATGCAGCCTATTAGGACACATCATAAACCTTACAAATAGGCAACATAGGAGCCAAAATATAATACTTTCCTCATTTAGGCATTTTGGATGTCATTTGATCATGGTTGACCAAATAGGTCATAAGAAGTTCACACTACAAAATGGCACCGAAGCCTTACATGGCTAATTAAAAAAAAAAAGAATGGTCTCGAAAGACCTTATTACAACACAAAACATTCAAGGAACCTATAGACACCTCTAAGAGACTTCAATTCTCAAATGGTCTCCAAAGTTCGCAAGGTGCTCCTATACCAAATTACATTGTTGATAGTATCACATACCTTCCTTGGCTTGGTGGTGTCTTTCCTTTTTTCTTTTCATCCTTCTACTTTCCATCCAACACTAGGTCCTTCCACTCCCTCTCTAGAAACATGGGGGGTCACTCATACTTTTTGTTCTTCTCTAAATGTGACCTATATTGGTCCCTCACATACTTTAGATAGGTACCAACTTTCTTAAGGACCTTGGTTTGGTTGAAAGTGTTATTATTGAACATAACAACTAAACTGCTAATGAGCTCATCTTTTAAATCTTCATTTTGGGCATTCCACCATGTACGTATGGTGGGCCCGAAGATATACAATGTAATATTATTTAGATGTTTATAAAAAACATCATTTCCTGCAAAAACATCATGGGATCATTAGTCTAAAAACAATAATCAATAAGTAGATTTCAATTGGATTATATATAATAATAATTAAAACATTTTAAAGTGTCTGGGACCTTTTCTATCTTTATGGGAATGAAATCCTCGGTCACCACAAATTTGACCGACAATGTTCTTGTACTAGTAATACAAGAAGATCCATGAAATGCTGCTAAAACATCACCGCTACTAGTGGCCTTTGCATCCCCATGTACATGTCCTAATGCATGTTTTGGCATGTGTTCGCTGCCAAAGGGTGCACTACCCGATGTATGCATGTTATGTGTTGCCGACATTTTAGTCAACAATATAGGCATGGATGATGGGGTTGAATGATGTGATGTATGCACAAGAAGATCAAGATCGACACTTGTACCAACCCCTACTCCCCGGGCAGCACCCGTAGTACCCTGATCATGGCTAGCAACATCATGAGGATGCAAAAAATCCTATAAAAATAACACATATTATAGTTCATCACATAAAAGAGTACAAAATATAAAACCATGAATGAACTTATGTTATAATTAAAGATCTCATGATAGCTTAGTTGCAAGTTCTGTGCTCTCTCAATCAATATTTTAACCCTTTCTCTTATCTCATCTGTTTGAGGCACTATGAATAATAACTAAAGGATTTCTTCATTGCATTTTTTTGGCTCTTCCTTATCATATCTAGAGGGTTTGCAAAATATGTGATGTCATCATCACATAATAGTGTCTAAACCTCCCTATGGATGCTCTCCTCTACTGGTGGTGCCTTTCCTTGATCATCCAACTACGAGAAGAATATTAAAAACATTATTGAAATTAACCCAATAAACTTATTAAAAAATAAATAAATAAAATGGTGCAGAGGCACCCAGGCATAAAGATGTCTTATGAGGTCAAAGTAATTTTTTTTTCTTATTTATAATTTTCATACATGATTTGTAAGGTCATAAAGTCCACTAATATCAAAAACAACTCAATTGTAAGGCTTCAAAAGCCATTTTGTACCAAGAGACCTAATAGGTCTTGATAGAGTCAACTAAGGTCAAAATGTCCATAAAAGGATTAAAAATGTTGTAATTGATTATATTGAGTCCATTTTTGTCATGTTGGAAACATCCAAGAAGGATATGGTCAAAGTTGGCAAAGTTGTGTCAAAAAAGCAAAAGTTGCAAAGTTGCAACCTTGCCAAAAAGTGCAAAGGAGATATAAAATATCATCCATAGGTCATGAGTTAGTTGGAGCAATTAGAAGGACTAGAAAATAGTTTTTAATGGTTTATAAAACCATGTTTGGTCGAGGTCAAGAGTGGAGGAGCAGTTTGGAGGGTATTTGACAAAGTTTACCCATCAAACCAACAACTGTCATAAAGGTTTAAAGGGTCTATGACCGTCACAGAGCCAAGTAGGCTCATAAATGTTGTATTTTGAATTTACAAGTATTTTAAAATGATGGTATAATGAAATATATTTCCAATGAATCCTTTCTTATGCATTTTCATGGAGTATCTGAAGAGATGTAGTAAGTTTTCTAAATACTTTTAAAACCCTATGTTTTACCACAATTTATGGGAGGCCATAGTAACACTATTATATTATGAACGGGTGATTAACATGAATCGGTAAGTTTTTGGCATTTTACTATTGAATGCAATAATCACTCATGCTAAGGAAGTGATAATATGTTTTACTGGATATATGGCAGTTAATCTCATTAAGGGTTTGTTTTAAATAAAGAGTTTTGCAATCCTTTATATTGTGATTAATTGGTTCCTTTGTGATCAGATTTGAAAGAATGATGTACTGAAGATTTAATTCTTATCATTGAGTGTGCATTAAGTTTAGTATGAAAGCCTTGAAGGCTTGAAGATAATAGGATTTAGTCCCAACTTTGTTTTATTTATGAAACATTGTGATCAAAATCAGAATGTGATCAGGTAATGAAAGTAAGGAATTGACATTCCTAATTGGAGATAGTAACATGAAACAATGAGGTAAAATTTTCGGTTAGAAGTGCTTGAAGATGCATCGTGATCTATTCTCTGGGTTGGAGCCTTCCCTGTACGATCAATGCCCCATTGTGACAAAAAATTAAATATAAAAAAACATTAGCAAAATGAAACCAATAGACTTATGAAAAAAAACATAATAATAAAATGGTATATTGGACTCATTAATTGGAGGTTGGGTAAAATGGTATATAGTATGTACCACCCCCATAGTAACTATGTTTGTATCTATGTGATTAAAATTATAATCGATTAGAAACTCTTCACCTGCAGTTATTGATTTTATTGCACATACGAATACATGGTTTCCCTCGTGCGCCTCGAATATACAATTGGGTTGCTTATTTGTTGACACAGTTTGTGTACTATTTATAAACCATGCAATATTCCCTGATGCAAAATTGGCCTTCTGTCAATGTACATAGCCACTCCTTTATTTTGATTCTTATCTTTTAGCTATATATAATTTGTTGAAAGTGCATACCTACGCATACTTTTTGTATATCGAACCAGTTGCATCCAATATTTGTAACTGTAACATGGTCCGACATACTCCATCAATTCAGTAACTCTATCGTAATAGACCTTTATGTCATACATGCAAAGTAGGCCCAAACCATGTAATGACGATGGTACTATATGATATATCCTCTCGTTGACACAAAAATCAATTTTTATCGAAGGAAGTTCCTTGGGTACCCATTGTTTCCATAGATGTTTGTACCTCAAGGGAACCTCAATGTTGCCTATTCTCTCATCATCATAAGAACATGACCCCCTGTAGCAAGAAAAATTCCATGTGTTTACAAAATTTTCTTCTAATATTTTCACCTCTAGTTGATCTCCCTCTTTTAGACCTACTACATGTCTCGCTTTCCTTTTCTCTTCCTGAATTTCCCTCTCTCGAGGAAGATAGATCTGACAAATACCTATTTGGTGGTACTTGCACTCCATTGAATGAGAGAGATAGTTACCAAAAATTCCTTGAGGTTTTTCATGGTCCATCAAGACGTGGGCAAGGATAATTATAAGGTGGCAATGAGCATCTACAAGACTTAGTAGAGGTTTCCCTGAAGGTTGACTTAGTTTTCCACACCCTTCAACTTGGCTGACTATTTTTCATGGACTTTGATTTGATTTCAAAAGGCATTGATAAAGATAAGACGTATGTCATCTTATGCTGACTTGTGACAAGAGAATCGTCTTACGGGGTGGCATAAGTCACATTAGGCGAACAAGGAATGTAGAGGCAGATATTTTATCTAAATGGGCACTCACATTCAAAAAAGCAGGTGAAGTTAGATTTGAAGATCTAATTGGATAAGATTTCAGGGTGGCAGTTATTATGAGTTTTTTAGAACATAAATGCAGAACTTACTCTTTGGTACTCCTATAGAATCAAAAAGATTATGGGGGAGTGACAAGGTGATCACAGACATTAATTGGGAAAGATATTATTAATGACACCAGTTTTGAAAGGCGTAGTGGGTTCAAATGCGAGTAACCTTGAATTTCATCTTCCATTTATCATATGAAGCAAGTTAGAAGTGAGACCTCAGAGAAGTGAAGGGGATTTGGTGAACGTTTAGCTAAAGGCAATAACTCTGCCTGAGAAAGATGGAGGCGAATTTCACATTGAAGATGAAGAAGCAGATTTTGGCTTTTCAAGGTGAGCTGACATTCATATGGCTCAAAGGTCTTTTTAACTTTGTGGATGATTATCTCCCACACTGTACTTTTCTAATATTGGAGAAGGTTTTTATAAAAATGAAACATAGATATCATACTAGAATGGATATATATTCACTCATTCTGGCTTGGGGATTGGAAGTGGAGGAAAGCATTGCAGCAGTTCATAGGGTGGTCGAATTTCTTGTTCCAGCACAATTTCATGAAGGGTTAGAAACTTGCTTGGAATGGGTAGTATTAGGTGAGGGAGAAGAAAATGAAGATGAAGGGGTGAAATAAAAAATCATACCCTTCCATCAATGGGGGTCGGGTATGTGTGCCTACCACCACAAGGTGGAGGCAAAGAATGGATGGAAGGCAATGAAGTTGTTAATTCAGATCAAAGAACTAGATACAGTCATTCCAATATCTAGGGAGGAGGTGGAGGGAGTCAGAAGAACTCTTCGGCCAAAGAAGCTGAGAGTGGGGGTGGTCCCGAGGTTGGGAGTGGGAATGAGATCGGTTAGGTGTTGAAGGTGGCTTCTAAAATGCCACAGTGATGGTGACAAATGGGGTGGGGTGTGGTTTTTATATTTTTTGGCTAAATTTTTGCTATGTAACTATGGATAACATCTAATAGTAAATCTAGGGGTAGGTTGTAGCAGAAAAGATTATTTTGTGTAAACATTTTGTACTAGCTGTATATTGCCAATTTTGAAAAATGGTAATTTTTTGGATAGGAGAACAGACAGTCATCATCATGATGTAACTACTTTTTATATTTAATAAAATACATATTATTATCGACCAAAAAAAAAGGAAATTGATTTGACATTCTAGAATAATGTGCATATTTTTTTTCTATTGAGTATAATTGATAACATCGTATAAAAAGTAATGTGATCTCCATCACCACACCCAAATAGGAGATCAGTATACGGAGATAGTTACATCATAGAGTCTCCTTGTTTTAGGTTTTCCATAAGATCAAGTTATTTAACATGAGATCAAGTTATTTGAATCAAGTTATTTAATTAATGATCTAAAAGGCTCTATAATGAATGGTTCATAAGGCACAAACACTTGTAGGTTTTGCAAAAAAACACAGTTTTCTACCCTCAATAAGCCTTACCCACTCATTGTAAAAAAACACACTACCATTTCAACCCTATTTAGTAAATTGGAAGGATTTTATAGTGGATTTGAAGATTAATGGGATTTGACCAAAATATAGAATGCAACACTTACAGTGGATTTGTTGGCACTTGCACTTGTTCATCCTCTTTCTCCCTCCATTTTTCAATTTCCAACTGCCTGGATGCTTTGTGGGCGGCTTGGTATATCAATTGATCCTTGTAGTCATTATGCCAATGTGGGTTCTACTGGGATTGCTTATAGAACTAGATTATGCCTTTTGTATCGTAGCCCCAACTCTTCGTACCTGCGCGTGTGGGATTCAAATAACGAGACAAATAGACTATAAGTTCATTTCTATACTTTCAAAAGAAAATTTTATATTTCAAATTTAAAATACAATTTGGGTCCAATTATTTTTCTTCATTTTAATTATTATGTAAACTTGAAGCACAAAATATCTACAAAACATTTTATTTGAACACCTCCTAGAAGATATCAAGGTCTAAAAATAGTAATCTAATAATAATGCTACATTAAAAATTGATTTTGACATTCTAGAATAATATGCACATTTCACTAAAGTAATTTATTGTAATATTATTTGTCCATTTTACTTGGCTTTTGATTAAAGAGTTTGATCTAATATCTAATATCATGCAACATTTTCTCTAAGTAATCTCTTTACTTTTCATGAATAAAATTCTTCACAACTTAAATATAAGATAGATATAAATATGTAAATATATGTCAAGTCAATAAGAGTGGATGGTGCAAAGTATCTAGGTGGTAGATAAGAATATGATGATAAGATTGAGTCTTTTCTTACACCATGAAGGCTTTTAATAATTCATGATTTTGGGTCTATTTTAAAATGGATAGTTTAAACCAGATGAGCTCTTCATGTATGAATTATGATCTTCAATGCATCCTTCACAATTGGGACATTTTAGTGCTATAGGCAATTTATAACAAATGGGTGGCCCTAGGAAACTCATGTAAAATATCTAAAAGTAACACTTATCTTTCTAATGTCAAGCCTTCTAAAAATAGTATTTTATCAAACTATAAGTAGAAAATAGTGTTAATATTTTCTTTATAGTCATGGTTAGGGTTTAATGTGATGGTCATAATTATGTTAGGGTTAGGGGTAGAGTTACAGTTAGGGTTAGGGTTTGAATTGTAATTATAACAGGTTTTGAGTTTACGAATAGGGTTTTGGTTAGCATTAAGGGTAGGGTTTGAATTACAATTAGGTTTGGGATCGAAATTATAATTAGGAGTAGGGTGAAGATTTAGATTTGGTTAGGGCTAGGGTTAGGGTCAAGGTTATGATTAAGGTGAAGATTAGCATTAGGATTAGGATTTGGTTTAGGTTTATGGTTAGGGTTAGGGTTAGGGTTTAGGGATATCAAAGTAGTATTTCAAAAATCAGTTGAAGCTAACCTTATTAAATTCCCACATACCATAGTTTTCAATGACAATGCACCCAAACTTGCATGATACAAAGAAATTTAATACTTTTAGCACTATCATGTAAAAGGTCATTCTATGTCCAAATGCATGAAACATAATTATTATAGCCACATCTAATAAAACACAATGAAAGTTTGGGGGATGGCCATGTATTTGATCTCTTGATGATCAATTCATGAGTACCTATTATGATCTTTTTCTCAAGAATGATAGAAATAGACTTCTATGTCAAATAAACGATCATCTCAAAAAAATTGTGCAAACAAGGTCAACACTAGTAAGTTGTCTATCTTATATGAATCAATATTAGTGGGTTACATTGAGGAAACCTATCGATAAATTACTGCCATTACTATTAAAAATCCTAATTGTGTTGCGAACACTAGCCACAATTAGGTTACTGTGGAGAGGGATTCTTCTTCCCAAAAATTCACCCAATATGACATCGTAGAGCATCTTAGGAAGACTCTAGCATAGTTATCTATCTTGGAGATTCTTTTAAATTCATCTATCCATAGGGACATATTGGATCACACCTTAATAGAATCATAAGTCCCTAGTGATATTAATCTAGATCAATTTCAAGCCATAGTGGGTCAGTTATCCTCATCTTATCAACCTATGTTTAGTTTAGAAAATATGTCATTTTTTGATCCATCAAATGTACCTAATCAATACAATTCTAATTTTAACCTAAACCCTAACATAACCATGTCTATCATTAAAAAAGGGATCATGAAATTTTTGTAATCCTAAAATTTCATAATGATGCGTAGTACCACTGGCGTGTTAGTCATCACCAAGCTTTGGTATTTAAAAGGGTGAAAGGTTGAAGCTACATAAGGTTTCTCTCATCTAGCACAGAGCCCCACATCTCATCTCCATTATGCCCCAAATCCTTTATAAAGCATGTCTGATAAGACTTTAGCATAGTTATCTATATTAGAGCTTCTTTTATATTCATCTATTCATAGGGACATATTGGATCACACCTTAATAGAATAATAAGTCCCTAGTGATATTAATCTAGATCAATTTTAAGCCATAGTGGGTCAGCTATCCTCATCTTATCAACCTATGTTTAGTTTAGGAAAATCGGTTCTCTGTTGATATTAGCTACAATTGATAATTGTTTCTTTAAATCTCTATGTGAAGAAATTATATATGTTGTTACATAGTTGAATTATCAGGATAAATATGGCATAAAAATTAAAAACATCATGAATTAATTATGTAACCATATAAGTCAAATATAATTCTATCAAGAAATCAATATCAAATAGATAATATAATCACATAACTCGTACATTTCAATGTCATTGATCTTTTTCTTTATCCAACTCTTTTTCTATGTCATCTGATCCAGATTCAACATTGTAAGGATTGGTCATATCATCATCGTCGTCATTGATATCAGTTTTGATAATGTCATCATCCACACGGATATCATCTTCATGAACATTAACTCCTACATCATCATGAATTAGTTCCTCTTCTTCAACATCTTCCTCGGGCACGTCATCAACAAACTATTGATCCTAATCATCATCTACATCATCTTCTAGTTCTTCAGTATCTTCTTCTTCCACCACATTATACTTTACCAGCCTTCCTCTTGGATCATGTCTAACAACAAATGACCAACCCGATTTACCTAGAATCTCTGAGTAAAATACCTGCTCACATTGGCTTGGAAGAACATAGGGCTCATTTCCAGCTCGCTCGAATGACCTTGTATTAACCATGGTAAATCCATTATCATGTTCAATAACAGTTCTTTTAGGATTATTTTCATTCAATCATAGCTTGTTCTAGTGGACGGCGAACAAGACTAATTTGAAGGACTTAAAGTCACACTCAAGTATATCATCCAAAATCCCATAGTATCGATTTTCTAAGACTTATGGATGTATGTCACATCTAGATGAAACATTAGTCACCTAAAAGACTACATTTATCCTAGAATCACAAGTTTTCTTCGTGTCATCCAACTTTTTGATTCAAAATTTATGACCATTTTTTATTATATCCCTAAGCTGCAAAAATCCTCATGACATAAAGTTCTAAAATCCCCTAGGAAGGTCCCTGTGCATGATCACTTAACCCATAAAAGGTCTCCACGTGCTCAAAAGATTCACTTAAGTGTCTACCTCATTGTCACTATTGTGCAGGATAAGAATATCAAAGGGAAATGTGAAGAAAGTTTATCCTGCAGACATTTTAGCAGAATGTCTCAGCCCTGCGGGATAAGCAAATAGTACAAATCAAAGAGGAAGTGTTATCCCATGAAACATTAGAGGTAATGTTAGAGCATCATGGGATAATAATTCTAAAGAAAATATAAAGAAAATCTTATACCGTAGATGCTTCATAACAACAAAAGGATCATGCGGGACAAGGAGCATTCACAGGAGTGGTAGGAAGAAAAGCTTATCCCGTAATATTTTTTAGTATGCATTGTGACCACGTGAGATAATGAAAGATGAGGAGAGATTAAGAAATTCTTATCCCACGATGTCTTAGGAACACTGAGATGAGGTTGCGGGATAAGAAATAACTCAAAGTTACAATGGAAATGTTATCCCGCAAATTTTCCAAGCCATCAAAGTGGTACTGCGGGATAAGAGATAGTGGAAAAGGTAACAAGTATAAGGGTTTGACCCATTGTGTTCTTCGTTTGCAAAGATTGGTCCCGTGGAATTATGAGTAACAAAGGATTCTAAAGAGGTTTTATCCTACAAGGAGTTTCACCCATTCAAAAGGGATCACGAGATAAGAATTGCAAGCCAAAGATAAGAGGAGGAGTGTTGAAGAAAGGCTTATCTTGCAGTGTCTTAGGAACACCAAGATGAGGTTGCAGGGTAAGAAATAACTTAAAGTTACAATGGAAATGTTATCCCGTAAGGTTTCCAAGCTGTCAAAGTGGTAATTTGGGATAAGAGATAGTGGAAAAGGTAACGAGTATAAGAGTTTGACTCCTTGCATTCTTCATTTGCAAAGATTGGTCTCATAGGATAAGGAGTAACAAAGGATTTTGAATAGGCCTTATCCCGCAAGGAGTTTCACCCATTCAAAGGGGTCACGGGATAAGAATCGCAAGCCAAAGACAAGAGGATTTCTTATCCTGTGCATTCCTATGGGGATGAGAGATATGTTATGGGATAAGAAACTATTAGTCTGTAGGCTTATCCCATGAGGGATAGATACATGAAGAAAAACATTCTCAAGAGAAGACATATAGAGGGCTATGAGCAATGCGGGATAAGAGGATTACTAAAAAATATATTTAGAGCTTTATCTCGCAAAGGAAAATAAGGAGGACTATTGCACTGTGGGATAAGAAGAGATAGAAGCTGATGAGGTCAAAATAGCAGAAGCTTGTCCCGCAATGATGAAAAATATGCTGTCGGGTGCCGCAGGATAAGAAAGCAAAACAAACACAAAGAAACTTTATCCTGTGGGGATAATTAAAGATGTGAAAGGCAATGCGGGATAAGAGAGAAAGGTAAATACAAATGAGGGATTGTCCCGCAGAGATAGTAAAGGCCATGGGATGGCTAGAATAAAAAAATTGATAAAGATTTTGAAAAGTCAAGGGTAGTTGAAAGAGCTTAATAAAATGTCAAGTCACCATTTCGAGGACGTCAAAGGACAATCTCGATCAGTCATTTCTAAATCCATGAATGAAATTAAAATTTGGCACCAATGACTAACTCTATCCAGCACAAATGAATTAATGGCGATGCCATAAAAGAGGAATTCATTGGTATTATTCCTTACCTTGTATCCGAAAGAAAATTCAAAGCGTTTCTCGAGCGAGAAGAAGAGCGAATTTCAATGAACCAGTGTGCCCTCCAGCAATTCAGCGAAGCAAAAACTAGTAAGTTGATTATCCCACCATCCTTGTGCATTGTTAGGTTGTTGTGTGTTCCCTAGAACCTATAAGTTTGCATATGATTTTAAATTTTCTAGGGCTTATTTTCTTTAATTGACAAAATGACTTCTCTCACTGAGAAATATACTAGCCCTACCGCAAAGGAAACCCCTATTGTTGAATCTAGCTCCTCAATTCCTATCACTAAAGCTACACCAATTGATATGATTCCTCCTTTGCAAGAGATAGAAAGTGCTCCCATTGTGGAGCCAAACCCTACAGCTACCCCACAACTATTCGAGGAGGCTGAAGCTAGCTCCCCTCTGAAGGAAAAAACCACAAAGAGGAAAAGAAGAACAATTTAAAAGACTATCATTGTTGTCTTAGACAGTGAATCTTCAGATGACCCTGCTTCCGCTCTCAGAGCTAGAAAACCAACCTAGAAGAGGAGAAGAGTTTCCCAAAAAACCTCTATTGAAGTACCCACCACTGAAACTCCTCCTCTTGCAGAAAGTGACCCTATTGCAGCCAACCCTCTTGTAGAGGAAACCCCAATTGCTCAAAGACAAAATCCTCATCAGAAAGAAAACCCTCAAGAACAAGTTAAGGAAATTGCTCCTGCAAGGAAGTTAGCCCCCAAAACTGCAAGGCGGCCTAAGCAACTATCAAAGGGAGAATCATCTGCCCAGACAGTGACAACAACAACATGTACTACCCCTCTTGCTCTTGCGTTGACTTTAGTATAATTGTAACATGAAGTTGAGGAAAAATTTATGATGACTTGGATAATGATTTACTGGATAACAGTATGGACAAAATTGTATACATAGGGACATTCTTTGAGTCTTTTGAAAGAGAAGAAAATCAAGTTGTTGTAAAGTATGATCCATATAGGGTAAAAAATGATGAGGTCATGAGTTTTAAGTGGTCATCTGATGAAGAATACAACAAATGGAGCAAGACATATTTGAATGAGGAATGAAGACTGCAAGCAGTTAGCTATGCAACTTATTGATGTGACAGTTTGGTAAACGATTTTGTCTTCTTGTAGCAACAATGAGTTGGGCACGTATCAGGATCTTTTTCGGCAACAACAAGGAAGACAGAGTGCATAAAGTGTTATGATGAAGTAGTTACATATAGTTGGTGTTGGTTGTGACATTCCTCAAAAGGAATTTTTTGTAACCGAATTATGTATATCCAGTCATTTTTAATGACACGTGTCTCCTCTATCTCGAAGCTTGTTTGCTCCCTTATTTTCTATAAAAGGGAATTCAAGGCCAAGAGACAGGGTTCTGATTCCAACTCTGTACTTAGTTTTCTAAATCAGAGTCATAGGTTGCATTAGCAAATTTTAGGTGCAAATGAGCAAAGTGTAAAGTCTTTTTGCAGAGAAAAAATAGAATGAGTCATATGTCATATTTTGTGCAGGTTTTTGAAGGATTGAATTGTATATTGTCTTATGATAGATATAGCATTTGAGTTAATGAAATATAATCCAAACCTATTTCTCTCCATTGTATGATTCTACTATCTTTTGAATGAAATATGATCAAGGGTTTCTTTCATTCAGAGTAGTGTTTGTGCAAGGATTTTGATAAGTAGACCGGGTTTGGATTATAGTAGGGATATATTGTAATGAAATATATTCTTAGATCAACATGCTGTCAGATAAATTCTATTGTAATTCATCTTACATTTCATGAATTTGACTCCACAATGCAATAAGACATTGGTTATAGCTTGTCTTAGATTTTATAGTTAGTTTTCTTCTCTATTTCATCTATATTTATTATAAATTGTTGATTATATGAATATATTTCACTTTATGTCTATTATTATATGTTTTCTTCATCTCATGCTCCAATAGGCTGAGGATCACTGAAGAATTCACCATTCTTGAGCATTCTCCCTCTTTGTTGAGCCTGTATATGAGATTATCTGCTTTGTTTTAGTGCAATTTGTGAGTATGGCACAAAGATCATAAATTCACTAAGGGATCACCCTGTCAATTCTTGTAGAGCCCAAAGTGTAGAAGGATCTATTGAATCCTTGTTATTTGGTCCAAGTTATAGAGTATTTTGATAGTTGGAGTTGCCTTCTCCATAGATATTTGAAGAATCAACTTGGTTTCTTCCTTTTGTAGTGTAAACCCTTTGGGGAACCAACAAAATGGTGACTCTATTGGGGAAGTATTGCATAATTACAGTCACTATTGTCATCCATTTGGGAAAATTGCATTGAGTTTTCATTGTGTTTCTATGATTTTATCGATTGAGCCTATGGTTTTGTGTTTTTGGTTCGTGTTTTATGTTGTAGAGGGTGTTTTATATTTATGTGAGAAAGATTTTCCTATTTGTGAACAACATTTGCAAATTTCTTTCAAGGATTACTAGATGTTGTTTTGTTTGGTATCCCAAGGTTATTCGAGTGGTGAATCTAAAGTCTTTGCGCCAGTGCATGTACTTTTGAATATTTCTAACAATTCCTTGAAGGATTCTGTTAGCATGAGTAGAGCTAAAAACACCAGAGGTTACATAAAGTTACATCCGGAAAATATATTGGAAGGAGATCTTCTTGGAGCTCCACGGAGGACTAGGACAAGAAGAAATGTGGAAACAAGAACTGCTCCCTCATCATGGAAGCCAAAGCATAAGAATGGAAGTAATTCATATTCGAATCCTGTTCTTGAAGTTCATACCACATCTTCTAAGATTTTTGAGTTAGATAGATTAGGATTCTTTGATTCCTTATTTAATACACTTGTTCAAGATGAAGTGCAACAACAGAATAAGGAAGTTACCTAGGTCCAATATTCAGAAAAGAGAAGAGGTCGGAGTAGAAGTAGAAGCCATCAAAGAGATAGTGTCATTGGTGTGCCTCCTCTTGGCCTCACAACAAAATTTCCTTATAATTATGAGTCAATTCAGGAACAAGGAGATGAAAACCTAATAGATTTAGGTAATACTTCTAGATCTGAAATAACTTTTCTAGATCCTGAAGAGGTTTTTGGAGATATAGAGATGTTAAGAAAGGAACTCTAGGAACAAATGGAACTAAAAAAGAAATGAGAAAAAGAGAAAGAATATGTGTTGTGATTGAAAGAGATAATCTAATGAGACAATTAGCTACACTTAAGGCCTTAAATCAAGAGAAAGTAAATCCTAATATTGAGAGTCTTGTTGTGAGAGAAATCCTAGACAGGAAAGATGAGCAAATTGTTAAGGAAAAGCCTAAAAGCCTTGTTGATAGTCAAAAATTAGTAGATAAAGTTGGTCCTAAGCAAAATGTTCAACTCCCTAAGTCTGATCAAGACAAAAGAAATCAAAAGGTCTCTGGTATTAAGATAAATGACTAGAAATCTACAAATATCCTAAATCAAAATCAAGGATTATCCTAAGTTGATATAGAACTAGAGAAGACAAGAACAGAAAATGAAGCTCTTTCAAAAGAGTTAGAGAAGATAGAGATGGAAGCTTCTATAGCAGAAAAGAAAAGGAAAATTAATTTCCTTATCCTGTTGACTCAATATTAGTTTGATGTGTGCTCCATGTGTCCTAAGTCTCCTTTCTCCATGCAATTTTTAGCATTGAATAATGCTTATTTTAATGTTGGTCCATCTAATGTTCCAACTACCTCTAGTTCAGTCCCCACAACACAACAAAATGTTACTACAAATACTCCTTCCCAAAGTGTTCAAAATACCCAAACTACCGGTGTTGCAATCACTGGGCAAGGAGGTCAAGTAGCCACTCAGAGCACAAGTCAGACCCAAGCTTCTAAGGTACCCGTTGGAGTTACAGTAGGAACTAATACTGGGATTGATATTGGATCTAAAGTTGGTGGACAAGCTACTAGTGGACAATTTCAAAGGAGACCTATCCTTTTGGAAAGGTATAGACAATTTCTTTTTGATGGGATTCCAGGTTGTCCTAACACAGTCCCAAATGAGTTGAGGGATAAGATCAACAAATTTGCAGGGAATAATGTTATCATAGGAGAAGAACACCTAAGAGCTTTTACTGATAAATTGAATGATTATGAAGTAGAGCATGAGGATGTTGTCATGAAACTCTTTGTACAATCTCTGACAGGGGATGCTAGGGATTGGTACAGAGGGTTACCTATTGCAAGCATCAACTCTTGGGAAGAATTTGAAAGATGCTTCAAAGAACAATATGGTGACAAAACAAATGCTAGTTTTATGTTGAATGAATTAAACAATATAAAGAAGTTACCAAATGAGGTTGTGACTGATTTTAACATCAGGTTTCAAAAGCCTATGCACAAATTATTTCAAGTTCTAAGATTAGATGACAATGTCTGTCTAACAACTTATGTAAATACATTTGATTCAAAAATGGCATATCTTCTTAGAGATAAGGATCTTCAGGATTTGAGAGATGCATTAAGGATGGCTATAAACATTGAAAGCAATAGAAGAACTTCTGGTAAGCTCAAAAGAAGAGAGGATCCTAAATTCAAAAATGCAAAAGATAAAGTGGAGAAACCTTTAGGATCAAAGCCTAAGGAAGAAGATAAATGGGACAAGTTGCTTAGTACCTTGTGTTGTATGTAAAATTCATCATTATTCAATTATAAATAAAGGGAAATCACACATCCTATCTAATCAAAGAATCCTAAATAAACCAATGAAATAATGCAAAGCAAAGTAATAGGGATATAAAATATTCAATTAAGACTCCCTATTCCATGACTGCATGTGACTTATATTGTTCTTCTCTTCTCTGTGGTATGATGGCTCTCAAATATTGCGCGGACAACCTACAAATGACACGGATTCAAAGTTCATGATTGTTGAAAATGGAGATTGAATGATGAATTTATAGATTTTTGGAAAGAATTGATTGAGAGGTGGACCTTAGGTGATCTTACATGCTGATTTAGTCAAACTACTGATTTGGAGGTGGAACTCAATAGATTGAATTGTTAATTGAGTTAATTGATTGAGAAAAAAAGTTGATTGAAAGAATAACAAAGAATGATTGGAGGATGATTGATTGATGACAAAGAAAGCTTTATTTAGAAAAAGCTAATTAGAAGATAGAAAAAGAATGATTGGAGGAAATTAAAGAAATGATGTAATTAATCAATTAATTGAAAATATCAATTAAAATAGATGGAATAGTTAACTGAAGATGATTGATTGAATGGTTTTTTGGGAAAAAAGCAAAGTGGAAGATAGAAAAATAGATTGAAAAGATAAGTGATTTAATTAATTGATTTAGCATGTGCTTGAACTTTGACTTTGATTTTCAATTTAATCTTTGCATGAGATTTAATTCAAATATTGAATTTATTTTAAATTCAATTTATTATTTGAATATATTTAGAATTTGACTTTGATTTTCAATTTGATTTTCGAAATCATGCACATGTACTTGAATTTGGAAGAAATTATAAGAATATGAAATTAAATTTGAATTTGGAGAATTAATGTAATTAGAAGAATTAAATGAAATTAGAAGAATATGAATTTGAATTTGAATTTAAATTGGAGGAATTAATGAAATTAGAAGAATGTGAAATTAAATGAAATTAGAATTTGGGGATTTGGAATTAGAAGAATAAATTAGTTAATTAAATAATTTTAAGAAACTATTTAATTATTTAGAAATTGAATTTAATTATATAATAAAGATTATTTAAATTAAAGGATTAAAATCACAATTAATTAATAAATAATATTTAATTAATATTTAGAAAAGGGTTAATGATTAATTGCTGATAGAATTGAAATAGAATAATTAGTAAGATGATGAAGAAAAAAAAATTTAGAAGAATAAGATTAATTAAATTAATTAAATAATTATTTAATCAATTAAACGAATAATTAGTACATGATCAATGAGACATTTTTAGGTGTCTACACCTTGAAGGATCTCAAGTTAACTGTTGCAAAAAATGACAAAGGTACTACACCAGAGAAGCAACAGTTTAATAAATTTAACAGATCCCTAAGATTACAAGACTATCCATATAATACAAATTGGAAGGATGGTAAGCCAGTTCAACATCAAGTGTGTAATGTTGAATGTAGAGAGGCTACAATATCCTTGAGAAGAGCTTTTGATGAGGAGATTTCCAAAATAACAACTACCATGGTGACTCAAGTTAAAAGTAATTACTAGTTAAGAAATAGAACAACAGGTGAAGATCAAGGCAAGCCTTCTGGTCTATTTATCAAACAATTAAAAGGTAAAGGCAAGGAGGTAAAAGAAGATAAAACAAAGAAAGATATAGTCAAAATCAAGGAGGTCAAGAAAAAGGAATGGGCTAAGAAAGTTGAGATTTCAAAGCCTAATGAGGAAGTTGCTTCACCCAAGGTGAAGACAAAAATAATTGAAAAGTCTGCTACACCTGTTGGAGAGGACTTGAAGCAAAAACAAAGTATTGAAAGTGACAAGATGAAGAAGAATAAAGAAAAACCAAGTCTGTCTCTTGAATTTCCAGATTACACACCTGTTGATATGTTGCAGTTGCTTTCTCAAATTATAGTTAAGGTTCCTTTACAAGAAATGTTAAGAATAAATGACCATAAGGAGAAATCTTTGGCTTGGGTCAAGGGTGTTTCCTCTTCTGTCAAAATTGAACATAAGAGTGACATTCTTATTGTAAAGGAACAAGGGAACAAAAAATGAGAAAAAGGAAAAGGAATTTGAGGGAATGGTTTCACAAATTCCTCAATTTATCTTGAAAATACAGTAGATGATTGTCTTGGAAATGTGGATCCCTTTTTCTTAAGTGTTATCATAAATGGGGGTGTATTGAATAATTGCATGATTGATTCCAGAGCCTCAAACAATGTCATGTCGGTGAGAATTATGGAAGCCATGGTTTTAAATGTTGATACCACTTAGGGTAGATGTTGTGCTATTGATTAAAGAGAGGTACCTGTGATAGGTACTATAAGGGCACTGCCTCATTATATTGTTGCCTTCCCTGAGAAGGACTTAAAAATGAGTGTTTTAGTTGTAGACATCCCACCTCATTATGGGATGCTATTGTCAAGAAAGTGGAGTGCTTATATGGGCAGAAGTTTGCAGTGTGATTTATCTTATGCAACCTTTTGCATTGATGGTGAGAATATAAAAAATTGAGAGAGAGTCAAGGGTGCCATATATGGTGGTGCAAGAACAGGACTCTAATGAGGACATGACATGTTTTGTAGACACTGACATCAATGCATTCAACATTGAAGATTCCCAAGAGAAGAAAAGGAACAACCTGCACCATTAGATGATGACAGCATTTGGACAATGTATTTTTATGGAGCTAGTTCAAAGGAAGGTTCAGTTACAGGTGTATTGTTTATCTCACCCCATGGAAAAACTTTCAAATATTCTTTTACTCTGTCTTTTGCATGCACAAATAATGTGGCAGAGTATGAAGCATTACTTTTGGGATTGAGACTAGTAGAAAAGCATGGGATCAAGAATATCAAAGTCATTGGAGATTTGAAATTAATCATATCCCAAATAAGGTCAAAGTTTGCATCAAAAAACAAAAGATTGAAACAGTATAGGAATGTTGTGTGGGATGAAATTGAGAACTTTGATGCATTTGGAATTGATTGGAAAGAAAGAAGCCCTAATAGGATGGCAAATTTACTAGCTAATATTACATTAAGGCCAAAAGAAATAACTTTTTCTTGAATCTCAAAAGTTGAAGTTCAAACTAGACCATCAGTCCCTAACAACATTGAAAGTTGGCAAGTTTTCAATGATGATAATGATGATATTTTAAGATTCCTACATTGTGTGGATGAGTATGAGAATCATGAGATTGATTTTGGTGCTTTTGTACAGACAATAGATGGAAAGGAAACAATTTTTGGGAATGAGGTGATTCAGCTGAAGACAAAATAGATTCCCAAAGGCTTGGTTGTGTTAGAAAGGGTGTTTGATAATCAGGATAAGGCTAAAGTTTCTACTACTACCCCAAATCCTAATGATTTGGAAGAAGTTAACATTGGAACTGAGGGAGCACCAAAGAAGGTGTATATTTGTAAAAAGATGTCACCTAAGGTGAGGAAAATGTTGACTGATTTATTGAGAAAGTATAGACATATCTTTGCTTGGTCATATGATGACCTAAAAGCTTATAGGGAAGATTTATTACAACATGAAATCCCTTTGAAGGAAGGTGCTAAGCCTTTCAGACAAAAGAAAAGGCCAATTAATCAAACCTTGGAACCCAAAATGCAAGAATAACTTATCAAGCTTAGGGATGTTGGTATTATAAACCTATTAGGCATTCACCATGGTTGTCTAACTTGGTACCTGTGAGAAAGAAGAATGGAGATATTAGACTGTGTGTTGACTTCTGAAATCTTAATATATATTCATTAAAAGATAACTATCCATTTCCTAACATGGAAGCTATGTTACAGAGGGTCACAACATGTGAAATTATGTCCATGATGGATGATTTCTCAGGTTACAACCAAGTGATGGTTAAGCAATTAGAGCAGTATAAGATAGTGTTTACTACACCTTGGGGAACATATGTTTATGTAAGAATGCCCTTTGGGCTAACAAATGTAGGGGCAAAATTCCAAAGAGCAATGGATGTTGCATTTTCTGATATCATAAATGTTTTCCTAGTTGTTTATTAGGATGATTTAACAACTTACTCTAAGAAGGAAGGTGATCACTGTGGCCATCTTGAAAAAAAATTAGACAGAGCTGTTGAATATGGTATATCCTTAAACCCAGAGAGGTGTGCTTTTGGGGTAATAGAGGGTAGGTTATTGGGCCATATTGTGTCAAAAGATGGTGTAAGGATTGATCCTGAAAGGGTAGCAACAATTGATAAGGTACCTCAGCCCAAGATAGTGAAATGTATCCAATCTTTCTTTGGGCAAATAAATTTTCTCAGAAGATTTGTCACTAACTTTACTAAAATAATAGACCTATTTCTAAAATATTGAAGAAGGGTGCAAAGTTAGAATGGTAAGGAGAACTAGCTAAAGCATTCCAAGAAATAAATAAAGCCATTAAGAATGCTCATGTCTTGAAAACACCAGATTATAATAAACCCATGCAAATTTTCTCATTTGCATCTTTCCATACTGTTGCTGTAGTTTTGTTGCGAAATAATTCAGAGGATTTTGAACAACCCATTGCACTTTTTAGTAAATCTTTGCAAGCTCCAGGACTAAAATATGATTTAAATGAAAAGAAGGCTTATGCACTAGTGAAGGTTGTTAAAGCTTTTAGGATTTATCTAATGGGAGCAACAGTGTTTGCATATGTACCTAGTGCAGCAAGAAAGGACATCTTCACACAACAAGAGGTATCAGGAAGAAGATGTAGGTTGATAAACATGATCTAAGAGTTTAAAATTGATATCCAAGTCACCAAATTGGTGAGGGCATAGGGATTGGCCAAGTTAATGGCTCAGAGCAATCTAGATGCCAATTGAATAAATGTTATAGAAGAAGAACACAAAGCTTATTTGTGTGATGTGGATGGTTGTGAGTGGTATTGTTGATGGGAGTTTTGACACACCCACCAACAGTCAGGTAGTTTATACAAACACTCACCACCTCTCCTGAAAAGTAACGGGTTTGGAAGAACTCACTACCCCAAGGTCTATGTAGTCGGGTCTCGACGGTGATGGATAACTCAATGGCTGATGTGGTTATACCTATAAAGGGGCCTGCTGGTTAGAACTAAATCTCACTAGTTTATGAACAATGGTACTTTCTTTTTTTTTGTATTTTATGATTTAAGACTCTCTGGGGAAATAAAATGTGAAGCGTAAGGGAAACAAGAAAATAACAATGAAAATCAATACAATGACAACTCAATAAACTATTCAATTAGTTCCCTGCAATTTGAGCAATTATCAAATATTATCCAAGTTAGCATTCAACAACGGACTTCCATAAAACCTACAAAATTGTCAATTTCACAAATCTGTGGACATAGAATCACCAACAATATGGCCTATCACAGTAATTCCCATACACCACTCACGTGCGCAATATGGTTCATATCATAATAGACAAAAAGATTACCACATTGCTAACTCAAAATAATAGACGTTTCCAATTAAACAGAACAATTTGGTAGAATATAGATGTAAATCAGGCAATTTACGAGCTTCTTTTCATATTAATCTCCATGAATGTATAGCAAAAATAACTCAAACTTCTTAACAATTTGCAAAAATCTCTAAAATCTCTAAGTGGGCCACAAATCATCAATTTGGGGACCCTTACAAATGAATTCAACTTCTCAATTTATAGAAGTTTTTCACCCTATTATTTAGGAAATAATTCTACCCTAAATTAAGAACTAAAAATTAGGAGTCGCAGTTAACTTGCAAGTTTCTGCCTGGACACTCCACTTAACAAATACAAACCGGATGCTGCATGAGCACTACGAAGACCATGCTGGGTGAGCCACATTTTTGTAATCATGCAAGATTTTTCAAAATTGGAACTTTGAGTAAGAAGAGCAGTTTCAAAAAAAGCTTTGCTATCTTTAGCAACTATGTACCTAGCTTCTTTTTTTTTTATTTCTTGGTAAATGCCTTATAATTTTCAATTATGCATGCAACTGCTTGAACTGGTGGATTAGCTACATGCTTAATTCTAAATTTATACTTATTCAAAGTCTCCTCTGCATGTACTCCTTGTTCCTCTAATTTCTTTACCGTATCCACCACCTCCTAACACTGAGTAATCAGGTGTGTGTATCTATCCATAAGGGCAGCATCGAACTGAGCAGCAGGTCCTAAGTTTTGTGCCTCATATGCATCCCATTGATTCAAAACTTGTTGCTGGTCCATTATTCCAGTATCAGTCATTCTAAGGCCAAAAGGCCCTAGTATATTCATTACAAAATCTTCATATGACAAAATCTCTTTGAGAAGAGGGTCCCAAATATTAGTCATCTCCTTGACATATTGCTGATACATCTCTACCTTCATCTCCAAAATGTATATATAGGACTGTAAATTCTCACAACTATCTCCTCCCAAGAGGTCTTCTTTTATTATTAGCTCCTCTCCTAACTGTAGTATCTATTTCAATATTCGGAGCTATTTATTAAAGGTGTTTTCCTTCCGTTCCCAGTGTGTGGAACAGGTTGCCAAATCTCCACCTACTTGTACCACTTTACAATATATTTCCATCGTGCCCTGTAGAAAAAACATAATTTTGGTTGCATTCATTTGAGTCCAAGACTTAGCGGCCGCAGCTACTCGTCTCACCTCTAATAGTGCCTTTACATCTCCTTCTGGCAAGGATGATGTTGAAGGCAGGTCATCTGTCCTACAGGAGTCCAAAGGTTTGCACATTTCTACCAAGAGAAGTTTATACTGTCGAAGCCACACTTTAAGTTCTACATTTGAACTATGTTCCTTTTCCACGTACCCTCTGACAACGCTTGTGGCTAGCTCTGAGGTATCTAACTCTCCCCACTTGGTCTGCTTACCTAGGTTTACCTGTGATACTTGGTATTTGGGAGAAGCTTGCCCTTCAGCTTGTGATGGAACCACCACATCTGCAATCACTTCACCAGAACTAGTTTTCGACAGGTGGTGAGCTGTCTTCAACTTCTTAATCTTTGGTGGTTCCTCGGTGATTTCTTGTTGTAGCGTAACCTTGGGAAGCTTTGCTTTTCTCTTTTTCTTCTCAAAGGTAAACTCTAACCATTCTGGCATATCTTCAGCTTTGTCATCTTGATGTGATACAATCTCAACAATTATAACATGCACCTCCGTCTGCTCCGCTACCTGCTCCTCTACTTCAGCTCCCGTTTGGCCAGGAACCTGGAATGATGAAATTTGGTGGGTTAAGTTAGCTAGGAGAGCTTGTTGTTTGTGTAACTCTCCTAGCCTACCACTAACTTCCTCATTGAATACCATTTCTTCATTCCCTAGGTCCATCTTTGTTTGCCCGTGTTCTATATCCTTAAGCAAGTCTTCTTGGTCTTAAGGAGTTAGAATCAACCTTTCATTTAGGATATCCTCTGCTTCACCTCCTTCTTGCTCACTACCTAGAGGCCATTGTTGGTCAGGATTCTCTTCTCCCTGGTCAGAGTCAGACTCAACATTTCTAATTTTCACTTTTTCAGTAGTGGATGTACAAGCTTGTACTCCGGGCTACCCTGTGGATACATTAACAAATGGTGGTGCGGAAGCAACGGTGCCTGAAGGACTCGTTGTACCTATGGAGGGTGGCTGAGCAAGTACCTCCTTGGTGGCTTTTGGGTTCTTTTCTTGTTCTTGAGTATCTTCTCCTCCACTGTGGCCTATAGCAATCCTTGGTGGGAGAACACTAGCAAGTGGAACAGCGCCTAGCCCATCATTCACCCCTAGGTCTGCAGCCTTCTTTAGTAGTTCAGACTCCTTCATCTTTTCTTAGAATTTCTTTAGCAAGTCCTCAGTGCTTTCCTTAGGCTTGTCCTCCTCACCTGGGTCAGTAGAGGTATTCTGTCTTGAAACTGACCTCATTTTTTGAGCATACTCTTTATGGCCTCTTGACTGTAGCACCCCTGAGGTGGATTCTTTTTGTTTTGTTTTTGATGCACTGGGTCTGACCCTCTGGCTTAACCATTGCTTAGTCCTATTGATGACTACTTAGGAGACCTTCTCCATATCTGTATCTTCACTTGTAGACCATTTCACTGGGGAGAGGGGCCTCTTGTCTATTCCTGATTCTTTATAAATTGGATCGAGTAACTCTCCATCATCCCTCAGGTCTTTAGGAAGGTTAGTCTCGATACTAAAGACTTTAACCTGTGGCATGGACAACGTGTTATAATTCTTCTCCCTGACTTCAAAGTTGTCCTGCAAGTTGGCCCAGAAGTCTTCCAAGCTGGGTCTATGCCCCTCATATGCCTTAGGCATAGCTTGCTTAAGTTTCCCGTAGGGATCATAAAATTCCCTAATATGATTATATTCTTTCAGGTTCAAATCCTGAAGCTCTTGCTCAGCCAATTTCGCCACTTGTATTTTAGAACAGGCGAAGTACCCAATGGACACCGAGAAGTCAATACCTATTTTATGTTTAGAAGATAACAGTGATTGGAGACCAAGAAGTTGTCTTACATACTCCAGCAAGATTACCCTATCATTGCAATAACGAGGCAGCAGCATTGGATTTCCTATGAATCCACTAACTCTGATGTAAGTGGAACGTGTGTTTTGGATGAACCAACACACCCACTCTCGGATAATAGCCATGGCTTCTGGGCTTATCCGATATCCTGCGTCTCCAGTCAACTTAATGATTATAGGGAAGATGAAGGCAGCATTAACCCTCTTAAAATGTGTCTTTGCATTTGTTAGAGTGAGCTAGGAATAATATTCCCATATCTTCTTCTGTCCCTCCTTCTCTCCTAGCTGCCCCTCTACCTGTAGGCCTGGAAACTTTCCGGCTCTGGCAGCAACCCAAATGACATAGGATGTGAAAAAAAACTTCAAGGTGTGTTGCACCTCCTTCATCTGCTTACAAATGTTGTCAGAAAGAATTTGCGGCCAATCAAAGTATTGATTTCCTATCAATATGGTACTCATAAATTGGAACATCCAAAGGTGGAAATGCTTGCAGTCAGGCTTGCCGAAGGCCCTGCTGAGCATGATAATTAAGTCCCTCTAAGGCTCTTTGAAGTTTGCCCTCAAGATCTCTATAGCCTTAAGCCATATTTTCCTCTCCTCTTCCAACCAGTTGGTATTCATGTGTCTTTTGCTAGCTGACACCTTCTCGTTTCATGTTTTCAAGGCCTCTACTTCTATTAATAAGAATGCCTCTTCCCTAGTTGGGATTCCAAAGACAATCCCTAGCATATCTGGTGACAAGTCGATAATAGTCTTTCCATGTGCATCCATACACTTTCTAGTCTCTAGATTGTAGAATGGAGCGATGGTCATTATAAACTCAGGTGCTTGAAGGGACTGCGGGAATACAGTAGCTTCCACTAGACCCGACCTCTTTATTCTTCGGTGGAGAGCATCTAGGTTAGGCTTATCTAATTGGGTTGCAATATCCCCAATCTCTATGTGTCCCACTTTGGTGTCTGTGACCCATCTAATTTAATCGTCCAGCTTCGAAACATTGACCTGTCCTTGATATTGGTACTTCATGGTGGCTGGAAGTCTGTCAATTTCTTTACCTCTCTTATTGGCAGATGAGTCCATCTAATCACTGTAACCTATAGGCAAAACACAAATCTTAGTCCTCAATATTAAACATAATTCTTGATCCACTTCGGGACTTCAGGGTCCCAAGGTAAGGAAAAAGGAAAAGGGCTCGAAACTCCGGGGTTCCATGGTTCTGGGCTCCAGATTTGGGATGACCCGGAACTCTGGGGATCCGGGGTTCCAGGGTGGATAGAACAAGAAACCTGGAACTCCGAGGATCTAGGGTTCCGGGGTGGGATGGAAGGAAAAACCCAGAACTCTGGGGATCTGGGGTTTCGCAGTGGGATGGAAGGCAAAACCCGGAACTCTAGGGATCCAGGGTTCCGGGGTGGATTGGAACATGAAACCCGGAACTCTGGAGATCCGGGGTTCTGGGGTGGATAGCATGAAACCCAGAACTCTGGGGATCCGGTGTTCTGGGGTGGATAGCTAGGGCACGCACTTAAAACAACAAAAACAAAAAGAACAAAAAGAACAAAAACACAAAAAGACATCTAATCTAGAAAAACACAAGGAGAGAAAACAAATTCACCAACCTGGTGAATCGAAAAAACAAACGGATGCCAAGAAAAAGAGCTCGGGAGTCCAGAGGTTTGTGACTTGGAGTTGTGGAGGAGAAACTCTGAATGCACAAAATGAACTAAAAATGTTCATTATCTCCTATATATAGCCTCCCAAAACCCTTCCGTACGAAAACCATAAACACGACCTCAGGACTCTGGAACTCTGGAGTTCCGAGGTTGAAAGACCCAGGACCTCGGGACTTCGTAACTCCGGAGTTCTGAGGTCAGAACAACACATTACCTCGAGACTCCGGGACTCCAGAGTTCCCAGGTAAAACCAAAAAGAAACCTCAGGACTCCGGAGTTCCGAGGTAAAAACAAAAAGGGACCTCAGGACTCCGGGATTCCGGAGTTCCAAGGTAAAAATAAAAAGGGACCTCGGGACTCCGGGATTCCAAAATGGGGAAATAGAGATGCTAGGCATAACAAATGGTGACTATCTGGGAAAAATGACTATAGGCAATTTAGAATTTTAGAATCTTTGGTTAACCCGACCAGTAAGGCTATTATCACTCAAAAGGATGTATAAGAATTTTAAGATCAATAAGTGATTTGAACAGACAACCAAGATGAGAAATAAACATGATCAGCTCTTAAGTGTGTGTGTATGATTTATTACTCCATCATTTCAATAATGTAGATAGGCAGAGAAAACTAGGCACAAGTTACATAGGTGAAGTCTTTAATCGTGTTTTGTGCAAGGTTATCCTAGGCATAGCTCTACTGCCAACCAAGCGTCTATAGCCCCAACAGAGATACCTCTAGCCTCTGTCAAGCAGTGCTCCACTGCCAGCCAGGCATCCATAGCCCCAGTGGAGGTTACTTGAAACACCCATTTGAGTTGCTTAAGAAGATCATTTATCTTATTATTATTTTATTTTTTTTCTCTCTTTTTGATAGAGATTTATAGAATAAAGAGAATGACTTCTTTCTTCAATAATCTCTCAAGCAACTTCCAAACATTGAAGTTTGATGACTGGGTTGGAAGCCACAGTGGATAACATGAAACACCTTGACTTCGGATTTTTCACTTGAGACCCAGTTTATCTGTTATCTCACAAAACCTTTCTGATGTATCTTAATGTGACATTAGTGCTGAGTTTATCAAGCTAGCCTTTTCCAAATTGAAAGTCAAAAACTCATATCATAATTAAATGATTATATACCACTTTGAACGAATATAGACAAAGGTTTCGAACTCAACCAAATGACAATGAAATATAAATAGCAGAGAGTTGAAGTCTCTCAGAATTTGGCAAGATGTTATACAAAGGATACCTACTTCCCTTCAGAATCTTCAAGAACAAAACATATAACTCGACTCAACAAACAAGCAAGGAAAACAAAAACAAAAGCGAAAACAAACAACAAGGCCCAATGAAGCACAACCAAAAAGGAAAACAACTAACTACTATATACAACAGGGCAAGCTTTATTAAGGATTTAATCAAAGTAGTGCTTGAGGAACTGACCATTGACGGGAAATGGTACCAGTTCTCCAGTCAATGAGCTCAAACTAAAAGCGTTCTCGCCTAGAATTTCAGCTATTTTGTAAGGACCTAACCACAATCTTTCAAACTTGTGATGATCACCTTTCTTTTCCTTGGCCTTGTCCCATAACAAGACTAGGTCAGAGATCCAAAAAGCTTTCACTTTGGCTCTTTTATCAAACCATCGCTTAACAATAGCTTGGTGCTTGGCAAACTGTTGTAGTGTATTAATTCTTTTTTCATCAAGTCTTAACAAGTTTAAGAGGCAAACCTCTACCTAATCCTCAATATCAAGTT
The DNA here is from genome assembly GCF_030272615.1 of Cryptomeria japonica. NCBI lineage: Eukaryota > Viridiplantae > Streptophyta > Pinopsida > Cupressales > Cupressaceae > Cryptomeria > Cryptomeria japonica. The sequence goes on from NC_081408.1 coordinate 486,366,269, forward strand.
CTTTCATTAATTGGAGGACCGGTATTTGCAAGTTAATTGGGAAAATAGGGGTTTGGCCATAAATAAGGTAGTATGGAGAAGTTCCCAAGGCAGCTTTTATTCTGGCTCGATCAGCCCACAGGGCATATCTCAATTGATTATATCAGTCCCTAGGGTTTTTCTCGAGTAGCTTCTTGATGACATCTAGGATGTTCTTGTTCGTGGATTCAGCTACCCCATTACCTTGTAGGTAATAGTTGGATGAAAATTTCAATATCACTTTATATTGGTATGACCATTGCATCAACTGTGTGGAAGTAAAAGCAGGACCATTATCACATACCAGAGCGAACGACATACCAAACCTGGTGACAATATGCTCTTCAATGAATTTCAGGACTACCTTAGCAATAGCATTGTGGCAGGCTATGGCTTCCATCCACCAGGTACAATAATTTGTTGCTGTAAGAATAAACTTATGACCTGCGGATGAATTAGGATTACTAACTCCTACAAAATCCAAGGCCCATTGAGCAAAAGGTCTTACCTCAAACACTGGTTGGAGAGGCATAGCAGGATTTCTTTCTCTGGAGGCTGCAGTTTGACACGTATGGCAATGTTGGACATGTTCATGAGTATCCTTAAATATGCTAGGCCAATAATATCCAGCCTTCAAAATTTGATGTGCAGCGGCATCAGCCAACCCATGACCTGTACCATATTTCCCGTGAAATTCCTCAATCATATTATGAGCTTCTTGATGATCAAGACACCAAAGGTAACTACCCTCATAATTTTTTCTGTAGGGTGTTGAATCCTTGATCATATAATTAGCACTCTTGAACCTTAATGCTCATCTTTGCATAGTTGTCAATCCCTCAGGACACCTATTATTTAATAATACAAATACCAAATTTGTGTACCAAGGGTCCTGAGTAAATGACTTCAATGTATATTGTTGGCACTGGATTTGAGGGATGTCAGTCGCCATGGCCTGAGATAATCCTTGGCCTTGAACTAATTTCATTGGATGCATCTCTAAGTCAAATTCTTGTAATATTGCCATCCATTTCCCTCATCATTCTCCAAGTTCAGACTACATGAGTAATGACTTTACTACTTGGTCAAGAATGATCGCATAGATTTTACTCCTCAGGATGTAATGTCTAAACTTCTTGACCGCTCTTACTAATGCAAAGGCCTATTTTTCAAGAGCAGAATATCTAACCTCAATGCTTTTGAAAGGAGAACTCATAAATGCAATAGGCTTCTCATCTTTTGCTTGCCTCTGCGTCAAAATAGCTGCTCCTGAGTGTAACGAAGCAAAAGAATATATGTAAAATGGAATGTGTAATCTGGGCTAGTTAGTACAGGGGCTTCAGCGGTGGATTTCTTGATCTAGGTGAAAGCCTCTTTTGCTTCAGTTGTCCACTCGACCTTAGCATCCTTCTTCATCATTTCATTCAAAGGCTTGACTATCTTTGCAAACCCAGTAGTGAATTTTCTCACAAAATTGGTCTTTCCGAAGAAAGATCTCATCTCTTTTTTACTACAGGGCATTTGTATTTTTAATAATTCTTCTACCCGATCTGGGTCTATAGAGATCCCCCTCTCAGAAATTACGTGGCCAAGTAACTTTCCTTCAGCCACTCCAAACACACATTTCTTGGGATTAAGGGAAATCCCATATCTCCTACACCTCTCTAACATGTTTATGAGGTGGTCTGGGTGATCTTCCCCAATCTTAGAAAATATCGTTAAATCATCCATATAAATAATAATGCATTTTACAATCAGTTCTTTGAATGTTGTGTCCATCGCTCACTGGAAGGTTGCCCCAGCATTAATTAATCCAAAATGCATTCTTTTATACGCATACATTCCCCACTTCGTTGTAAATGTCATCTTCATGCGAACTTCATAATTTACCAACACTTGGTTATATCCTGAATAACCGTCTAAAAATGACATCATTTGTGAACCATTCACAATTTGTAATACTTCATCCAAAGAAGGGAGTGGGTAATTGTCTTTCTCAAAAGCTTTGTTGAGATTGTGAAAATCCACGCAAAGTCGTATTTCTCCATTCTTTTTCCATACCAGTACCAAATTAGCAACCCAAGTAGAATGTCAAACTGGAAAAATTATCTTAGCGGAAAGTAACTTTTGCACTTCCTTGAAGATCAAAGTTTCTATCAGTGCATTGACCGGACATTGTTTTTGCCTGAAGGGTTTTATGTTTGGCTTTAGGGGAATCACATGGGTGATAATTGTTGTATCGAATGTCTTTAAATCTTCATACCCCCATGCTATTACATCGATGAATTCTTTCAAGATCTATATCAGCTTTTCTCTTTTGCCTTGAGTGCAAATCTTCCCAATATAAACAATTTTCTCTTGTCCTTCAGGACCAATATTATGAGGCTCGTATTTCCCAGCATCCAAGTCGGTTGTTAATCTCTCTTTTACTCTCGAGTCTGAATCGAAAAGTCTCTCCAAGGTGACCATCCCTTTAGGAATAACATTGGTTGGCAAATCCAAAATATCCATGTTACCTTCGTTATTGAAATCATCTGATTTATCTTCCTCATCAATAATTTGATCTTCAAAAGCTCCCAAATTGGTGAGAAAAGATAAGCTATGGGCATCGTTTAGGAGAACTTGGAAATGTTTGATATTATCAGGTACCGCAAGTGCAGAGATTAATTCCACTGAAAACTTATTTAAAGGGGATTGGCTTACTGGTTCTAATGTACTAGCAGCTCCAGCCAGCGCATCGGGTATTCCATTTACTTTCCTAGGTACCAGTTGAATTTTAAAAGCCTCGAAATCTTCAATCAGATCCCACACTCTATTCTGATATGCTGCTAATCTCTTGTCATGGCACGCATATTGGCTTCGCACTTGTTTAACCACCAACTCTGAATCTCCTTAAACCTTTAAACACTTTGCTCCTTTCTTATGAGCGAAAAGTAATCCTCTAATTAAAGCTTCGTATTCCGTTACGTTATTAGTACAAGGGAATTGAAGTCGATAAGAACCTAAAAGGGTTTTCCCTTTTGGGTTAGTTAATTCTACACCTGCTCCACTACCTTGTTTAGATCTTGACCCATCAAACTTTAAAAACCATATTTCATCTTTTGGTTTCTTTGTATTTTTCACCTTTGGGTCAATGTTGAGGTCAGATCTCAGAGAGGATTGTTGCTTCTCAAACTCAAGACTTTGTGACAATTGAGTTTGTTCAATCCCTGGTTGTATAAGCACTTCAATTGTATTCGAAACAACCTCTTGTTCAGATTGAGGTTGAAATCCGGATTGTGTTTCTTCCTTCTTAAGCTCCAAAGGAACATCTCCCTCTTCCTTTCTAACAACCTTAACTGCAAGAACCTCATGGTTGTATTCTTTAGGTACGGTAATCTTATCTAAAAGCTTGATTGTCTGAGACTCTAATTCGATACCTTGAACTTCCCCCGTATTGTTGGTACGATCATCCTCTTCGAAGGGAACCAGATTCATCAACTTTGTGATCTCATTCTGACATGGGATACATGAAACTTTTGAGTGTTCCTCATGGTGTATCTGACACCACTTCGGTAGTAGCAACTCTTGTATCTTCATAGTATTTCCTAATAAGCACATTCCTTGTTGTACGGCTGTAACGAACTCTTTCACCTGCCCTCTATATGCGATATTGTCAGTTTGAGATGGTTGAAGCGGGGTTGGTGCAGAAAAAGTCAGAATCTCATTGACTCTGTAAACCCCTGGGCTTACCTCAGCAAATGCCACTTCATTAAGAGCACCATAATCTGTGACCAATTTCTTCAATTTAAGCTCACTATGAATTCGGATCTGGTTGGTCACCCCTTTCCAAGGAAGCCATAAATATGTAAAACAAGTTGAGAAATATCCTCCCAATGTCTTGGACCAATCTCTACTGAGAAGCATCCCATATACTTCTGGAATATCCACCACTTGAATGTCAATATAACGAGATAGTCAAGGATCAACGCCTAATTGGATATATACATCTTTCAATTCTTCAATGACATTAACCTTTGTTTTGTCTAATTATACAACCTTACTATTTGCACGTGCTGGTTGAAGTCCAAGTTGTTGGCATATAGAGTAAGGCATCGCGTTTCCTGAAGCTCCTAAGTCCACCAAACAATTATGTAAATTCTTGCCACATATCTTCAAGCTTAGTAAAAATGGTGGATTTCCCATTGTGTCATTACTAACGTTAGCATTAACTTCATTAAAATCCACCATCTTAACCTCATTACTCTACGATTCTAACATCTCCAACTTGCTAAGGAGAGCCTTCTTCTGTTCGGGGCAATATCTCAATACTTCAATTAAGGACATAGTAGTGGCAGTACTTTCCATCTCTTTAGTAACATCAAATGATCCTTTCAGAACATAATCTTGCCCCTGAACTTGCTTAGGGCATGTTCCTTGGAAAGCTTGAGGTGGACGAGGATTGTTGCTCGCATTAGCGTTCGGGGGTACAAACCCGCCCGTCGGGGGAGGTGGCTCGGTTAACGGAGCCTTGCCTTGACTTCTAAGATTATAGTTGTTTCTGGTCTGAAAGGCCTGAGCATCGTATACACATGGTTCACCATTGGCTTCAGCTTGAAACTCTTTACATGGGAAAGTATCAACCAGCATGGCAGTATTAACCTTATCCGGTTCATCATTGGAACAATCTTTAGGCTGAGAGTCAGCTTGAGCAATTCTTATGATTTTTTCGAACTGTGCACAATTAACATCAGAATGGGAAGCCGTATCATGCAACCTGCACCAATTTGTTAGTAGATTCATATCAGCAAGGTTAACACTTTGTGTGTGGTTTGGGTTATCTCGTGCATCCGGGTGGTCATGGTTCACCCCACCGTTATTCGGACCCATATTCCATTGCCTATTATAAGGTTTATTATTGTACCTTTGATTTTGGTTCTGGTTATTGTAGTTTCACTGATTATTATATGATTGAGATTGATTATACCCTCCTGGTGGATTCATCTTTAGCTGGCTCAAGTCTGAAGTAACCTGTGAGATCATTTTCTTCAAGGCCTCTACTTCTGCAGATATATGGGATCCTTGATTCTCAGGTGTCGTAGTTTAAAGTTGGTTTGTCGAATGCATATTGTCAAATTATTGATTTTCGGCTTGCTGCTGACCAGCGTACTGTGTTTGAGTGGGAATGGTATTAGTACCATTTTTCCAAGACGATGCTTGAGCTACGAACTATTGACTTGCTTGTGGTTGGGGTGCATAAATTGGCACGAGGTTCATCATTGGGGCACCGACAGGTAGAGATGAGGGTATACTTGGGAGTTGATTGCAATTTCCTTGATTCACCCCTATGGGTAGATTATATCCGATCCCTCCTAGGGTTCGATTCAACTCCTGGTTCATGCTAATTGCTAATGTGAAGACTTTCACTAAGGTATCCCTTTGATCTTGAGGAACACTCTTTTTAATGAACATAGCAGTCCAAGGGTCAATAGCTCTCAGATATGAGTATGTTAGGTACTACCTGGTAAGGGGCTTGCAGCCTCTTGAATGCCCTTTGGAAGTTAGTATTAAAAGTCATTAATGGCTCATTTGGCAATTTCTTAAGAGAAGCAAACTAATGGTATAATGACCCGGGGTCTACATACACTCGGAATTGATCAATGAAGGCCTTCTCCAAAAGATCCCAACCTATGATGGAGTTTGTAGGTAGGGTTAAGTACCAATTGTATTCATTCTCCCCAAGTGAATATGAGAAGAGTCTACATACTACATCTTGGTGTTCAATATGATTACGAACAACCACATCTTTGAATGCTTCAATATGTTCATCAGCCATTCGTCCGCCTAAATAGTAAAATTTACTGCAAAATTTGTCACGGTTTCTAGGTAGGTCATGTATACCCCCTGGTATTGTTCCTAGCGCTATAGTGTCTTGGTTGAAGTAATCCATCAAACGTAATAATGGTGAACGTTGGGTTACGAAAGGTGCAGCGATAGCCTAAGGACTGGGGATCAGTTGGTCTCTTACATTGGGTATGGATGACTATACTGGTAAGGATGTTGAGGGTTATTTCTTAGCTTTGTCCTTCTTCCTCCTAGTGGCAGGTCCTAATTCAACTAAGTCAGACGGTGAAGAACCACTCCTCAGGACTCGGTGGAATCTCTCAGGAGAAAAAGATGATATATGATCCAGCTTAGTAACTCAACTACCTCAAAATACCAAATGCGGTTCACTTGCGAGGGGTTTAGTTTATGGCCCTCCTTCTAGTGTCAGTTTCTGTTGATGGGTGTTTTGACACACCCACCAACAGTCAGGTAGTTTATGCAAACACTCACCACCTCTCCTAAAAAGTAACGGGTTCGGAAGAACTCACTACCCAAAGGTCTCTGTAGTCGGGTCTCGACGGTGATGGATAACTTAATGGCTAATGTGGTTATACCTGTAAACGGGCCTGCTGGTTAGAACTAAATCTTGTTGGTTTATGAACAATGGTACTTCCTTTTTTTTGGTATTTTATGATTTAAGACTCTCTGGGGAAATAAAATGTGAAGCATAAGGGAAACAAGAAAATAACAATGAAAATTGATACAATGACAAATCAATAAACTATTCAATTAGTTCCCTACAATTTGAGCAATTATCAAATATTATCCAAGTTAGCATTCAACAAAGGACTTCCATAAAACCTGCAAAATCGTCAATTTCACAAATCTATGGATATATAATCACCAACAATATGGCCTATCACAGTAATTCCCATACACCACTCACGTGCGCAATATGGTTCATATCATAATAGACAAAAAGATTACCACATTTCTAACTCAAAATAATAGACATTACCAATTACACAGAACAATTTGGAAGAATATAGATGTAAATCAGGCAATTTACAAGCTGCTTTTCATATTAATCTCCATGAATGCATAGCAAAAATAACTCAAACTTCTTAACAATTTGCAAAAATCTCTAAAATCTCTAAGTGGGCCACAAATCATCAATTTGGGGACCCTTACAAATGAATTCAACTTCTCAATTTATAGAATTTTTTCACCCTATTATTTAGGAAATAATCCTACCCTAAATTAAGAACTAAAAATTAGGAGTCGCAGTTAACTTGCAAGTTTCTGCTTGGACACTCCACTTAACAACTACGAACCGAATGCTGCATGAGCACTACGAAGACCATGCTGGGTAAGCCACATTTTCGTAATCATGCAGGATTTTTAAAAATTGGAACTTTGAGTAACAAGAGCAGTTTCAAAAAAAGCTTTGCTATCTTTAGCAATTGTGTACCTAGCTTTTTTTTTTATTTCTTGGTAAATGCCTTCTAATTTTCAATTATACATGCAACTGCTTGAACTGGCGGATTATCTACATGCTTAATTCTAAATTTATACTTCTTCAAAGTCTCCTCTGCATGTACTCCTTGTTCCTCTAATTTCTTTACCGTATCTGCCACCTCCTAACACTGAGTAATCAGGTGTGTGTATCTATCCATAAGGGCAGCATCGAACTGAGCAGCAGGTCCTAAGATTTGTGCCTCATATGCATCCCATTGATTCAAAACTTGTTGCTGGTCCATTATTCCAGTATCAGTCATTCTGAGGCCAAAAGGCCCTAGTATATTCATTACAAAATCTTCATATGACAAAATCTCTTTGAGAAGAGGGTCCCAAATATTAGTCATCTCCTTGACATATTGTTGATACATCTCTACCTTCATCTCCAAAATGTATATATAGGACTGTAAATTCTCACAACTATCTCCTCCCAAGAGGTCTTCTTTTATTATTAGCTCCTCTCCTAACTGTAGTATCTTTTTCAATATTCAGAGCTGTTTATTAAAGGTGTTTTCCTTCCGTTCCTAGTGTGTGGAACAGGTTGCCAAATCTCCACCTGCCTATACTGCTTTATGGTATATTTCCATCGTACCCTATAGAAATAACCTAATTTTGGCTACGTTCATTTGAGTCCAAGAATTAGCGGCCGCAGCTACTCGTCTCACCTCTAATAGTGCCTTTACATCTCCTTCTAGCAAGGATGAGGTTGAAGGCAGGTCATCTATCCTACAAGAGTCCAAAGGTTTGCACATTTCTACCAAGAGATGTTTATACTGCCCAAGTTGCACTTTAAGTTCTACATTTGAACTATGTTCCTTTTCCATGCACCCTCTGACAACGCTTGTGGCTAGCTCCAAGGTATCTAACTCTCCCCACTTGGTCTTCTTACCTAGGTTTACCTGTGATACTTGGTATTTGGGAGAAGCTTGCCCATCGGCCTACAATGGAACTACCACATCTGCAATAACTTCACCGGAACTAGTTTTCGACAGGTGGTGAACCGTCTTCAACTTCTTAATCTTTGGCGGTTCCTCGATGATTTCTTGTTGTAGAGTAACCTTGGGAAGCTCTGCTTTTCTCTTTTTCTTCTCAAACGTAAACTCTAACCATTTTGGTATATCTTCAGCTTTGTCATCTTGATGTGATACAATCTCAGCAGTTAAAACATGCACCTCCGCCTGCTCCTCTACTTCAGCTCCCGTTTGGCCAGGAACCTGGAATGATGAAATTTGGCGGGCTAAGTTAGCTTGGAGAACTTGTTGTTTATGTAACTCTCCTAGCCTACCACTAACTTCCTCATTGAATGCCATTTCTTCATTCCCTAGGTCCATCTTTGTTTTCCCAGCTTCTATATCCTTAAGCAAGTCTTCTTGGTCTTGAGGAGTTAGAATCAACCTTTCATTCAGGATATCCTCTCTTCACCTCCTTCTTTCTCACTACCTAGAGGTTGTTGTTGGTCGAGATTCTCTTCTTCCTAGTTAGAGTCAAACTCGATGTTTCTAATTTTCACTTTTTCAGTAGTGGATGTAAAAGCTTGTACTCCGGGCTGCCCTGTGGATACATTAACAAATGGTGGTGTGAGAGCAGCGGTGCCTGAAGGACTCATTGTACCTGTGGAGGGTCACTGAGCAGGTACCTCCTTGGTGGCTTCTGGGTTCTTTTCTTGTTCTTGAGTATCTTCTCCTCCACTGTGGCCTATAGCAGTCCTTGGTGGGAGAACTCTAGCAAGTGGAATGACACCTAGCCCATCAGTCACCCCTAGGTCTGTAGCCTTCTTTAGTAGTTCAGACTCCTTCTATAGCAGTCCTTGGTGGGAGAACTCTAGCAAGTGGAATGACACCTAGCCCATCAGTCACCCCTAGGTCTGTAGCCTTCTTTAGTAGTTCAGACTCCTTCATCTTTTCTTGGAGTTTCTTTAGCATGTCCTCAGTGCTTTCCTGAGGCTTGTTCTCCTCACCTGGGTCAGTAGAGGTATTTTGTCTTGAAGCTGACCTCATTTTTTGAGCATACTCTTTATGGCCTCTTGACTGCGACACCCCTGAGGTGGATTCTTTTTGTTTTGTTTTTGATGCACTGGGTCTGACCCTCTGGCTTAACCATTTCTTAGTCCTATTGATGACTACTTGAGAGACCTTCTCCATATCTATATCTTCACTCACAGACCATTTCACTGGGGAGAGGGGCCTCTTGTCTATTCCTGATTCTTTATAAATTGGATCGAGTAACTATCCATCATCCCTCGGGTCTTTAGGGAGGTTAGTCTCGATACCAAAGTCTTTAACCTGTGGCATGGACAACCTATTATAATTCTTCTCCCTGACTTCAAGTTGTCCTGCAAGTTGGCCCAGAAGTCTTCCAAGCTGGGTCTATGCCCCTCATATGCCTTAGGCATAGCTTGCTTAAGTTTCCCGTAGGGATCATAAAATTCCCTAATATGATTATATTCTTTCAGGTTCAAATCCTAAAGCTCTTGCTCGGCCAATTTCGCCACTTGTATTTTAGAATAGGCGAAGTACCCAATGGACATCGAGAAGTCAATACCTATTTTATGTTTAGAAGATAGCAGTGATTGGAGACCAAGAAGTTGTCTTACATACTCCAGCAGGATTACCCTATCGTTGCAATAACGAGGCAGCAGCATTGGATTTCTTGTGAATCCACTAACTCTTATGTAAGTGGAATGTGTGTTTTGGATGAACCAACACGCCCACTCCTGGATAATAGCCATGGCTTCTGGGCTTATCCGATATCCTTCTTCTCCAGTCAACTTAATGATTATAGGGAAGATGAAGGCATCGTTAACCCTCTTAAAGTGTGTCTTTGCTTTTGTTACAGTCGGCTGGGAATAATATTCCCATATCTTCTTCTGTCCCTCCTTCTCTCCTAGCTGCCCCTCTACTTGTAGGCCTTGAAAATTTTTGGCTCTGGCAGCTACCCAAATGACATAGGACGTGAAAAAGAACTTTTGGGTGTGTTGCACCTCCTTCATCTACTTATGAATGTTGTCGGAAATAATTTGCGGCCAATCAAAGTATTGCTTTCCTATCAATATGGTACTCATAAATTGGAACATCCAAGGGTGGAAATGCTTGCAGTCAGGCTTGCCGAAGGCCCTACTGAGCATGATAATTAAGTCCCTCTAAGGCTCTTTGAAGTCTACCCTCAGGATCTCTTTAGCCTTAAGCCCTGTTCTCCTCTCCTCTCCCAACCAGTTGGTATTCATGTGTCTTTTTCTAGCTGACACCTTCTCGTTCCATGTTTTCAAGGCCTCGACTTCTATTAATAAGAATGCCTCTTCCCTAGTTGGGATTCCAAAGACGAACCCTAGCATATCTGGTGACAAGTCGATAACAGTCTTTCCATGTGTATCCATACACTTTCTTGTCTCTGGATTGTAGAATGGAGCGATGGTCATTATAAACTCAGGTGCTTGAAGGGACTACGGGAATATAGTAGCTTCCACAAGACCTGACCTCTTTATTCTTCGGTGGAGAGCATCTAGGTTAGGTTTATCTAATTGGGTTGCAATATCCCCAATCTCTATGTGTCCCACTTCGGTGTCTGTGACCCATCCAATTTGATTGTCCAACTTCAAAACATGGACCTGTCCTTGATATTGGTACTTCATGGTGGCTGGAAGTCTGTCAATTTCTTTACCTCTCTTATTGGTGGATGAGTCCATCTAAGCACTATAACCTGTAGGCAAAACACAAATCTTAGTCCTCAATATTAAACATAATTCTTGATCCACTTCGGGACTTCAGGGTCCCGGGGTAAGCAAAAAGGAAAAGGGCTCGAAACTCTGGGGTTCCGTGGTTCTGGGCTCCAGATTTGGGACGACCCGGAACTCTGGGGATCTGGGGTTCTGGGGTGGACGGAACAAGAAACCTGGAACTCCGGGGATCCGGGGTTCCAAGGTGGGATGGAAGGCAAAACCTGGAACTCCGGGGATCTGGGGTTTTGGTGTGGATTGGAAGATGAAACCCGGAACTCCATTGATCCGAGGTTCCGAGGTGGATAGCATGAAACCCGGAACTCTGGGGATCCGGGGTTTCGGGGTGGATAGCTTGGGCATGTGCTTAAAAAAACAAAAACAAAAAGAACTAAAAGAACAAAAACACAAAAAGACATCTAATCTAGAAAAACACAAGGAGAGAAAACAAATTCACCAACCTAGTGAATCGAAAAAACAAACAGACGCCAAGAAAAAGAGCTTGGGAGTCCGGAGGTTTGCGACTTGGAGGCATGGAGGAGAAACTCTGAAAGCACAAAATGAACTAAAAATGTTCATTATCTCCTATATATAGCCTCCCAAAACCCTTCCATACAAAAACCATAAACACGACCTCGGGACTCCGGAACTCTGGAGTTCCGAGGTTGAAAGACCCAGGACCTCAGGACTCCGGAGTTCTGAGGTCAGAACAACACGGAACCTCAGGACTCCGGGACTCCGGAGTTCTGAGGTAAAACCAAAAAGAAACCTCGGGACTCCGGGACTCCGGGACTCTGGAGTTCTGAGGTAAAAACAAAAAGGGACCTCGGGACTCCGGGATTCTGGAGTTCCGAGGTAAAAACAAAAAGGGACCTCGAGACTCCGGTATTCCGGGTTCCAAGGTCGACACCAAGAAGAGAAGAAAGAAACTAAAAAAAGGGGGGGTCCATATTTTGACTCAAGGAAACCAAAATGGGGTAAAAGATATGTTAGGCATAACAGGTATGATAGTATAGTATACTACTTGTAGAAGATGATTTATCCTAAAAATATGAGTGATAACAAAAGGAGGACATTAAAGTTACATGCTATAAATTATGCTATTGTTAATGGAATATTTAGTGGAGAAATAGTGATGGTTTTATGCTAAAGTGTTTTAACCAGGACATGTTGACATTGCATGAAGATTGCATTGATGAAGTATAGTGTTATTAATGTCAATTGCAATGGGTAACGATGCAATAAAGCAACCAGTAGTAAAGCAGTGAAGGCAACCGGTATTGGTATTTTTATTGAAGCAGAGATCAACCAGTAACCCTAATCAGTTGATAACCAAAACCCTAACCGATGGAGCTTGGAGAATCGGTTGTGATAATCTATGAGCAAATGGTGATCAGAGATGAAGATTCCACATAAGCATGGTGCACGTGATGATTTTCAAAGTGGTTTTGGTCTGTGAAGATAACCGTTTATCTTGGGAATGAGCAAATGCATAACATGAAATGAAAAACATGTGATGAGCTACAAGATCCAATGTGCGGTGATCAAGGAGCAGTTGAAGTTGTCTAGAACAATGTGTAGTTGATTGCTATGTAATATAATGGTCATGATTGAACCGATATGTTTGTAATCTCTATGAGATTTGTAGGTTTTGTGATGTGTTATCGACCTATTGTATTTGCTTATAAGGTTGATGAGTTGTTTTGTAATTGCATTGGAAATTTGGTTAAGTGTGGTACTATGATTGTTGTCGCACCAGAAGGAGTGTCTACAGTATGATGTGAAGGCAGATAGGAGCAGAAAAGGATCTGACTAAGCAAGGAAGTGTTATTTCCAAATCAACAAGGAACCTGTTGTTCTCTAACCATTACAACAATTAAATCCCTTAACTGGGTAAGCTTTAACAGGCTTGGTGTTGTTTAAATCCTCTAACCAGGTGATCCATTAGCTTGGATTTGAAATCCTCCATTGAGGTTACCTCTAACAGGGTATTGCCTTTAACAGGGTATTGTAATCAATCCCTTAATCGGGTGGTCCCTAACTAGAGTTGTTCTTAACAAGACATTATTGTATAAGCTTCTAACAAGGCTTGGCTCCTAACGAGGTGAACTTCAGAAGAGTTCAAAATACTTGTGGGTACTCATCCCCACCAGGGTTTTTCCCATTTGGGGTTCAATGTGAAAAATCATTGTGTCAAGTGGTGAATGATTTTGTGGATGTGTTTTGATATGGTTGATATGATTAACTAGTAAAGCCACTTAGATATGTTTAGATAACCGGAAGTGATTAGAAATGGGCTATTACTGATATTAGTAAAGTGGTTTAATGTTTTGGTTAAATGGTATTTGAGTTTAAGATCTGTTACATTGTATCATTGATGTTTTGGTCAACCGGTAAAGTTTGACAGTGTAGTTGCAGTTTTTGATACAATGTCTAAACCAGTGAAGTTTGCAAGTTGTTTCTGAGTTAGAATTTTGTTTGGTGAAAGTTTAGTTTATTTTTTATCTACTTATTCACCCCCCCTCTCAGTATTTGACCGGATCCTTATAGTTTTATCATATTATTAGGACCAAGCTCGGAAATTATTGACAGAAATGCACGGTGGAGTCTGTGGAGGACATTATATGGCCAAAACAACTACACACAAGATATTGAGGGCTGGGTTTTGGTGGCCAATATTTTTTAAAGATGCGCATTAGTAAGTCAGAAAGTGTGACCCATGCCAAAGGTTTTCTAGGAAATTGAAGTTTTAAGGGAATCTGCAATTAAGCCGGTAGATATGCAGGCTCCTTTTCAACAATGGGGCATAGATTTTATTGGAGAAATAGCATGTAAATCTAGTGGTAGTGATTCTTGGATTTCAGTGGCTACTAATTACTTTACAAAGTGGGTAGAGGCTAATCCAACCAGAAGAGCAATTAGTAAAGTTGTCATTGATTTTCTTGTAGACAACGTATTGACAAGATTTGGATGTCCTGAAAGGATAGTGTATGATAATGCAATGAGTTTCAAATCAGAAGAATATACTAATTTCTACAATAAATATGGCATTCAAATATTTTACTCATCACCTTACCACCCACAAGGAAATGGACAAGAAAAATCAAGCAACAAGAGCTTGATGAATATTATCAAAAGAGTCCCCGAAAAGAAAAAGAAGGACTAGGACTCAAATTTGAAACTTGCAGTTTGGGAAGATAGGGTAACTGTGAAAAAGGCAATAGGATGTGCTCCTTTTGACTTGGTTTATGGTATACATGCAAGGTTTCCCCAAAATAATTTGATGGAAATGTATAAGTTTGTACAAACTTATGATAATGACATAGATGATGACATGTAGTTGAGGGTTGAAGCATTGATAGAACTAGATGAGATTAGGAGAGAAGTGCATGCTAAAAATGCAAAGTTACAAATGCAAGTGAAAAACTTATATGACAAAAGAGAAACTGCAAGAAAATTTCAAGTGGATGATCTGGTTCTAATGTGGAATGCTAGATTAAAAGATAAAGGAAAACATGGCAAATTTGATGCCATTTGGCTTGATCCATATTTGATTTAGAGAAAATGGGGAGAAGATTCATATTTTCTCCAATAAATAATTTGTGATACTCTTGAATTTCTTGTTCATGGACAATTCTTGAAGCCCTACTTTTCTTAAAGTAGTTTTCTTCCATGAACATTAGATTAGGTCATGTAAATAATAGAGTAGATTTCCTTTCTATTTGAGTTGCCTTGTCCAAGTAACTTCCTATTTTTTGTTTTCTCTACAAATGGTCTTCTCCACCTAAGATTCTGAATTCTCGATTCATTCCAGTGAAATGAATGTCCCCCAACCAGAGCCACTAATAATCCTGCAAAATGACCTAGAAAAAATTTGATGTTCATGTGAAATTTTTGGTCATTTTGAATTTATTTTACTCTCTGTTATTGCCCTCAAGCTTAGGGTTTAGGATTTATGCCTTTTTTATTTAGTCTTATTATTAAAACCCTTAAACCTATTATAATCATGCATTACCTTTTTCACTTAAGGCCAAGGTTCATCCTATCGTGAAAGGGGCCATGTTATTTTCCTAGGCATTTAAATTTTATGTCGGTCCCTTATTATTTTCTTAAGTCCAAGCGCACTATTATTTTTCTATCCTTCATGGTCGGGTCCTCCTTTATTTCCTAAGGTTATGTCTACTTATGTCGTCAAAGGCAGGTCCCCTTTAATTTTATTAGCAAGCACTTTATTTTTCCCTAAGTCTGAGCCTTATTTTATTTATGTCAATAAAGATCAAGCTACTAAATTTTCTTCTATCTACACGTGCTTAAATGGACGACAATGTTTTAATCATAATCAAAAAGGTGCTTGATGGTTAAGTGGAAAAATTTGGCGATCACCATGGCAGGAAGATAACGTCCGAACAGATCGAACAGTCCTCGCGACCCCGTGATCAAAGATGCGAGGATGATAATCATCATGGAATCACGAGATGATGCCATGTGTCCAAGGCAGGCCAAGGTAATCTGATGGTGGGATTGATTGGCCGCAGTGAGATGGTCATGAGCTGGATTTTTACGTCATACCTTTTGATAGGCCTTCTTGCCACATATGATAGTCAATATGTGATTGACCAATCTGGTTCATGCAATTTGCCAGTGTAAAAATGATCAATGGTTAAGATTAAAATTTGATTCAAATGAAAATGGAGTTGTTTTCTACACTTGTGTGAGCAGTAATGGTGGATAGGATGGTTACTCTTCATTCCAAAAAAGCAACTAAATGCATTTTTTGAGTTATTTTGAATCACCAAAGTATTTAGAAGAGATTGAAGAGAAATTCTAGAGCCAAAGGAGATTTTAACGACTTCTTGTAGTGAAAAATTAGGGTTTTTTGGTGTGTTTGAAGCATTAAGTTCATCTGATCTTTTTCTCATCTATTTTAAAGCAATTAAAGCTATGAATTGCATGAAAATTGTAGGAAAAGAGTTATAAATTGTTCTAGGGTTAGAGGTTAGATACAGAAGGGTGAGAATTTGCCTGGATTGTTGTTACAATTAGGTTTTCATGATAGCCCTAGTCTTTTCCTTTCGAATTCAAAGATTATAGTAAAAACCCTAGTTTAAGAGATGGCACCTCAGAGAAATCATTTGAGACAGATAAAATACTTGAAGAGAAATGTTTATGATGATTTCTTGGACCAATTGAAGTCATCAACTAATAATAAGTACCAATGGCAAAGGTTTGCACATGGACAAACCCTAGGTGAAGGTTTAGTTGACAAAGCTTGCAAGATATCAGATGCAAAGGTGCCTATGTCAGGGCTAAACATGTTCAGGCTATGGTTTGGTCGGAGGAATTTACCAGCCCCACTTTCACAGGAATGTTAGTATGGTAGGTTAATTGGTGGTGCCTAATGTGTTCATGGATGTTGACCTACTCAGATTAGTTGCAGATAGATATGACCCAATTGTGAGGGTCATAAGAGGCAATGAGGGAGAAATTTTGTTGTCTATCACAAGAGAGGAGTTTTAGAAAGTATTTTATCTATATGAGACTTTTGCAATCTTGGAACCTATTGATTTAGAGGAACTAAGGAAAGAATATGAAAAGACAAGGTATTTGATCAGAGCAAGATTGCTCCCATCCCACTTGGCTAAGGCAACAAACACTCAGTATTATATTAGCCCAAGTGTTGAAGAGCCTTTTCCAATTGATTCTTTTGCATACTATTCTAGGGCTACATTCTTCACATTGTGTCAGATTTTAGGTCTCCACCTAGGCATAGTAATCCCAAAATCATATATGCACATAGGTATTCAAATTCAACATCCCTATTTTGCAGTAATATATGAATCTTCTCCATACCTGGCAGACAAGATACATGAGGGGTTGTTACAGATTAAAAAAGGGGACATTAATACCTCATTTTATTGGTATTCTATCCTTATGTATACATGTTCTTATACAAGATGTAGATTTATTTGTAGAAGAAATGGAGTTGAGAAGGGTGGTGGATGGAGAAAACATGTCGGTGCAGGTTTGGAGCATGGATATGTCATGGGATAGAAAGGATGCAAGTTATGTAAGATTTGATAATTGCTTTGTATCCAGACTTAGGGATCTACTAACAGTAAATCCACCTAGGATTCTAGTAGAATTGCATGATTTTTTGAGGCCAATGGAAAGAAAACTAGATTTGAAGATTGAGCATAATTGGGGGGATATCATTCTCTATTCTATGAGCATATTTATAAGGGTATATGGTTTTCATGGACAACAACATATACTACCTATCAATGTTCCACTGAGATTGGGATTTGCAAAATTTATTTGGCAATTGGGTTGCATACATGAAGAAGAGATGACAAAGAAACATAAAGGCACCTTCTTCCCTGATTACACTATAGTTTCTTATTTTGTAATTCTTAAAGAAGGATGGGTCCATTTTCAAAAGGTTATGTCTCCTTATTGTTTGAGAGTCAGCATAAAGAGGCATAGTGACCTAGAGGGTTTCTTTCAAATGTTTAGAAAAAGGATAAAAGGAACCCAGATGCCTCATTATTTTGATTTTAGAGAATATCTGATGAGGAATGAGTTTGATTTGAATAAACAAGAGGTCAGAAAGAGAAATGTGGTTGGCTTACAAGAAGATGCTTGATAAATTCCATAGGTTGGATCCAAAGTATGATCCATTGATAGAGTTCAGACCATTTTATAAGAAAATGGATCATTTGATGAAATTTTTTGATGAGTTCATGTATGACTTGATGGATGAAGTGGAGCAATTAGAGAAAGCAGGCGGCCAAGAAATGAGAAAAGAGCCTCCAAAAGTAATAGCCCAACAAAGGTCATTGTCAAATCCTCCACAATAAAGGCCTCAAATACAAAGATCAACATCACCATTAAAAGGAGAGCCAGAGGAAGAGAATTCTATCCCCATGCCTTCAAGAGGGAGGATCATTTACAAAATATTAAGAGGTGAAGGTGATAGTGAAAAAGAAGAAGAGATAAAGAGAAAAGGGAAGGGGATAATAGAACAAGAAAAAACCCTTGAACCTCAGTGTGGGCCCCTTAAGGGGGTAGTCATTGTAGATGTTGAATTTCCACCTGAAAGGAGCCTTTCACCCCCTCCTTCACCTCCTCCATATAAAAGACAAAAAATCGACAAGCCTAAAGAACAACCTGCACAAGAAATAGAAGAGGAGAATGTGATCATTCTCATTGATGAAGAGTTGCAGGTTGGGATCCCATCTCCACCAAGGTCATTAGATTGGGACCTTGCTCCACTGGATATACAAGGAAGAGCTTTCAGAGATGCAAGAAAGAGGCCTATGAAAAATTTATTGAAGATGAGGATTTTGTACAAAGCCAAGATTTCTTGTAGCTAGTATGGAAGATGAAAATTGATGAATACAAAAGGAGATATGAAGAAAGGAAAGCTCAGAATCCAAATAAAGTTGATCAGAAGAATCATGATGAAGTAAAGGCTGAGATGATGGAAGAATTTAGAAGAATCATTGTTGAAGAAGGCAGAAGAATCATCAGCCAAGCAAGGGTCCTAATTTTACCTGAGTGGTATATTGCTAATGCAGTGGCCTTTGATGCCATCGGGAAATCAAAACAATAGCCCTTCAATTCTAAAGAAGAAGCTAGGTTGACATGAAAAGGGTCTGAATTTGTACAAGATTATGCCACACTGGCCATTTAGTCATTGGAGCAAGGGCCTAGAAGACATGATATTGGTGATATCAGCCCTAATTTGAGGGGAAGCTTAATAATTAAGAGAGTTGCAGATACATCAAATGTAGAAGCTTCAAAGTTAACTGTGGATGCGACCAAATTGGCCCATGAGACAACTAAGAGGGAAAAGGTAGATAAAGAAGAATATCAAAAAAAATGAACACGTATTTGCATAATATAAGGTGCAATAGAGATGTATTGAGTTGTAGCCTAAGGTTCAACTTCTGGAACAAAATCAATTGGGAGCATCCCCTACTACCCCTATAACTTATTTAGCACATTCAACATCAAGGTATCCTCCTGCTACCCTTTTTGAGGCAGTAATTCAGTGTTCTTCATCAGAGTCATTTGTTGAAGAGCCAACCAGGTCAACTGATTCAACAAGAGCTCAATTCTTGGAGAAGATCACAGAATTGGAGAATAAATTGAAGGAATCAAAGGATCAGTCTACCTTTGAGCAAAGAGAGATAGTTAGCTTTATACTAACTCATTTAAATGAAAAAATTGACAATAATTTGAGTAGTATTCATTGTTTAATATTCAAGGTTTTGATTTGGATAAAGAGGTGGCAAGACCTCTATTTACCAAGTGGTTACCAAGGGAAAATAAGCTTAGTTTGATGTCAATGGCTTCTAAATATCATGCTGAGAGGCCACCTACACTTCAGCCAACCTATTTGTTGGTGAAGTCAATGCAAGAAGCCCAAATCCAACCAGAAAGCATAGAGAGAGAAATAAGAGAGTTGATGAGGAGTTTCAATGAGTTAAATGATACACTTCTTCCAGGGATATTGGATGAGAATGGAGTTCTCAAGCCTTTGCAGCTATGGAAGGAAGAGATAAAGAGAATCATCAACACTTAGGTGCAGCTAATTTGTGAGGATATGGATATTGATTTGTTGGAGAACATTATGGACAAAATTGTATAGACAGGGACATTCTTTGAGTCTTTTGAAAGAGAAGAAAATCAAGTTGTTGTAAAGTATGCTCCATATAGGGAAAATTTTGATGAGGTCATGAGTTTTAAGTGGCCATCTGATGAAGAATACAATGAATGGAGCAATACATATTTGAATGAGGAATGAAGAGTGCAAGCAGCTAGCTAGCCAACTTATTGATGTGACAATTTGGTAAATGGTTTTTTCTTCTTGTAGCGGTTACCTTTTGAACACAAGCAACAGCGAGGTGGGCCCGTATCAGGATATTTTTCTACAACAAAAAGAAAGACAAAGTGCATAAAGTGTTATGATAAAGCAATTACAGATATTTGGGGCTGGTTGTGACATTCGTCAAAAGGAATTTTTTGTAACTGAATTATGTATATCCGGTCATTTTTAATGACAAGTGTCTCCTCTGGCTCAAAGCTTGTCTGCTCCCTTATTTTCTATAAAAGGGAATTCAAGGCCAAGAGATAGTGTTCTGATTCCAACTCTATATTTAGTTTTCTAAATTAAAGTCATAGGTTCCATTAGCAAATTTTAAATACAAATGAGCAAAGTGTAAAGTCTTTTTGCAAAGAAAAAATAGAATGAGTCATATGTCATATTTTGTGCAGGTTTTTGAAGGACTGAATTGTATATTGTCTTATGACAAATATAGCATTTGAGTTAATAAAATAAAATTAAAACCTATTTCTCTCCATTGTATGATTCTACTATCTTTCGAATGAAATATAATCAAGGGTTTCTTTCATTCATTGCATTGTTGTGATGTATGTTTATGCTTTGATCTAAGGTATCAATTAAATGCTTAAACAAAATTGCAGAGTGGTAGGGCTTGTGCAAGGATTTTGAAAAGTAATTCAGTTTTAGGTTATAATAGAGATATATTGTAATGCGATATATTCTTTGTTCAACATGTTGTCAAATAAATTATGTTGTAATTCATCTTACATTTCATGAATTTGACTCCCCAACAAAATAAGGCAGTGATTATAGCTTGTCTTAGATTTTACAGTCAGTTTTCTACTCTGTTTCATCTATATTTGTTATAAAGTGTTGATTATCATAATATATTTCACTTTATGTTTGTTATTATATGTTTTCTTCATCTCATGCTCCAATAGGTTGAGGATCAGTAAAGGATTCACCATTCTTGAGAATTCTCCCTCTTTGTTGAGCCTATATATGAGATTATCTGCTTTGTTTTAGTGCAATTTGTGAGTATGGTGCAAAGATCATAAATTCACTAAGGGATCACCCTCCCCGGTCTTGCAGAGCCCAAAGTGTAGAAGGATTTGTTGAATCCTTTTTAGTTGGTTCAAGTTCTAGAGGATTTTGATAGTTGGAGTTGGCTTCTCCATAGATATTTGAAGAATCAACTTGGTTTCTACCTTTTGCAATGTAAAACATTTGGGGAACCAACAACTATAGTTCAAACATTACTCTTTATTGTGTCATTTGATTCTTTATCAGAACAGAGCTTACTTGGGTCCACAACTAAATATAAGGACAATTGATCCATACACAAGTTTTGAGTGGCTAGTGCAAAGGTGGACTCAAGTATCAGATAGGGGGTCTAGGTATGGTGATTATTGTGTTTTCTTTGACCATTCTGTCATAAATATTTTGTCAAGGCTTGGATTTGGGTTGCCATGGCTTCCCAAGGACACCATCAAAATTTTGAGAGTAAAAAGTTACAGGGTTGATGGATTGGTATATCCTGAAGGTGCATTGACCCATAATTTTGGGGACTTATTTTTCTATGGTGAGTGCACTATCATTAGGATCTATGGGTGTGAGAAAGAACCCCATGTGTTGCCACTTTTTATTCCTCCAAAGCTAGAATTTGTTGAATTCATCTCGCAGATGATGTGGATGAAGAAAGATCAAATTAAAACTAATAAGAAAGGGAAGCTCCTCCCTAGGGTGATTATTTTTGATGAATTCATGGTAGGGTGTGATACTTTAGAGAAGGTACATGGTTTCCTAGTAAAAATCTATAGATTAATGGTTTCCCAAGCCAGACACTATGACCCTGGAGGATGTATAAATGATCTTAGAATATACAAGCTAAAGGAGAAAGGTTTTTTCCATTATTTTGATGAAAGAGAAGACCTAATTAGAAATTCCTTCCCTATTGAGGTGGATCAAAGAAGGAAAAAATGGGAGCTTATGAAGAAGCTTCAGAGGGAAAGGAAGTGGGAGGATCCTAATTTTGAGGGTTTTTGCAGAGATTTTCAAAATGATTTTGATAGGATGTCCTCCATGATTAGAAAGGCAGATGACATAATAAAAATTGAAATGGACAGAAGGGATGTCAGGGATAAAGGGGTTGAATTTGAAGAAAGACCAATGACCCATCCCCTATAGTATACAAGGTGAATGGAAATACAGTAATAGCTGAAGAATTACCTCCTGGAACCTCTCGGCATGATGCACAAAGAGAAAAGGAAGTTGTTGCTGAGCAAGCAAGAAATATTGAGAAGGGGAAAGCAAAAATGTCTTTTTGTAGACATTCAAGAAGATTTTGATACAAATGTGCCACCACCTTCACCCCCTCGAGAAAAATTTCATAAAGATGAAGTTTTTGAAGTCCTCAATGATTTAGAGAGGGCCATCATCCTAAGCATAATCCCTATAGAAGAAACAGATGATGAAAGAATTATTACTTCAAAGAACTTTATGGCAGATGACAATTTTGTGAACTCTCTTGAGTTTAAATATTTTTGGGTTAGGGAAAAATTAAATAACTTATCTGATGAGGAGATTAGGGTTTTTGATAGGAATAGCTTTAGATGCACCCCTGAAGAAGGCAAGGAGATGATTCAAAATAGTGGCATGCTTCTTGTTCCCGGCTAGGATTTTGAGAAAATTTTCTTGTTAGATCAAAATATGCGACAGAAGGACCCCAATTTTTCCAAAGAGTTTGGAGAGCATGGTTCAAGGGTAAGCATAAGCCTAAAGGCTTTTTCTCTATGGTCTAAAGCCCCAAATTTTTAGAAAACTATAGTTTTGCAGGGTGGACAAAAAAAATAGGAGATGCAGTGGTTAGGACACTAGAAGATACCACTGCATCTAAGGCTATGGCAATCACATCACATGCAGTACAATTTGCTCGGCTAGTAGTTGAAGATCATGAGAAAAAGCATGTAAGACTAAAGGAAATGCATGTGGCCTTAAATGCAAGCCACAATAAGTTATTCATTGAAAATCTTGCATTAAAGGAGCAAATAAAGAAGATGACTACAAACTCTTCAGGATGAATTAGACCTGAAGAATTGGAAAGGATGAAAAAAGAGTTGCAAAGGGTTAGAGATGAGGATGAAACTAAATATTTTAAAATTAGGAAATATTCAATTTGGTGGATTTCAAATAAGATTATTGATAAGTTGAGTGAGGTACATACTTCATATTCTTTGACATCACAACTTCTTGGTCAGCTAGATGAAATTATTTCATTCTTTCAACCCATCAAGATTACTTGGCTTCCAAAGAGTCAAAGTTTAAAGGAAGTCATGTTGGTGGTCAAGAATGCAAACTCTCTACCCCAAATTGTGGGGATAACATGGAAGAATTATAATTTATTGATTAAGGAATTTCCCAACATAGAGGATGAGAAGAAAACATTGTTGGGGATGATTAATTCTTTCCAAGGGATGAAAAAGTGGGATATCCCCACAATTTTGATGAGTGAAGGAAAAATCAAAAGCCTAGAAGAGTGGAAGCAAGGCTTCCAAGATGACATAAATGCAGTTTTTACATCTCAGACTACTGATCCAACCCAAGGTGATACATATTATGATATTATTGATAAATTATGGAGGTGGATTTAATGTATCACAGGTTTACTTTGGGAGCCCCAAATGTGCCATCCCACAAGACAAAATAACTAATGAGTAAGTTGTAAGGCTTAAGGGATTTTTCTCGGCCAGTTGATGAAATAGAAGCGTTGCATAGAAAGTTTTGTTCTTTGGAAGAAGAGAAGCCTAAAGAGGAAGACTATTCTCAATCATTCCATTTTTTTCACTCCTAAAAGTTTTGTGTAGGTTATCTATTTTGGGAGAATGATTAGAACAACCGGCTAGCAAGGACCAGCCTCCAAGAAGCCTGCCACCAAATGCCAGATTGCAGTTTTGACCCTGATAGGAGTAGATATGAAGTACAAATGTGAGGACACCTTTTGCAGGTCCATAGCCCCATCTCCCAAGATGATGTCTTCCCAACCACCTTTATTAAATGCATCAAGGAAGATTGCACGCAGAGAACCAAGGACCTAGGCTTTAGGTCAAATTTATAATGCAATTAGATTTTGACATGTGTCTTCTTCAGCCTGAGGCTTGTTTTTCTCCCTTGTGTTATAAAGGGAATTCAAGAACAAGAAGAAGGATTCAGAAATTTTGATTAGTATGTACTAGGAAAATTGAAGAGCAATATAGTTACAATTAGTCTTTTGCAAGCTTAATGAGCAAAACAGTTTATCATGAGTGTATCATTCATCTTTTGAAAATTAATATAGAATGCATTCATTGTTCTTGCTTCAATATCTGGTGTTTTATTGTATAAGTTGAAGTGTTAATGATATTTTAGCTTGTTTTCTCTAATGGAGAATGTGTGTTATTTGATAGGTTTCATTTCCAGTAAATGAATTAAATTCTATCTTAAACACTGCAATATGTATCTAAGAAATTGTGAGGAAGGAGTGGATGCATTCTCATTCTGAACATGTTAAGAAAGTCTTAGATGTTTAGTATTGAATTCTAATACTGATCATATGATACTTTTTGTCAGTAGGCCTGTTATTTGACTATGTTTTCTCTTGAACGGGCACTGGTGTTTTCTCTTGAACGGGCACTGGTTGCCCTTTTCTAAGTTTCAGGATCATTTTCACATTCTTATTTCACCTTTTATATTTAAGTTTTCAGTTCTTCTGCATTAGGAGTAGAATATATTAGAGCCACTTTCAAAGCAAGCAAAGTGACACAAGCTAAAGTTCAAGCTAGAATTTGAAGTTTATCATACTTTCCTTGGTATATTTTCATTGAAACTATTTGTTGTACATTGCAATGTTTTCTCATATAAAGCAAAAATATTATATAACATTGCAATAGGGATACCCACCTAGGTCCTATAGAGCCTAAAGAGTAAAAGATTGCAGCTTTTATGTTGAATCTTGTTCATTAGCCAAATCCAATCCTAGGTTTGTTTATGATTTGGTGGCTATTTCTCTAGGATCTAGGATCTGTTGATTTGGGAACTAACATATACAACAAATTGAACAAATATCTCTACTTACCTCATGTATTTTCTAAGATCATATATAACCTGCTTGACATTGTTGTCGAAGTTGTCTAAGAGAGATAGAGGTAGAACATATTGCAACAATTATAAAATGTTTTTTTCATTATTTTTCCAATAGTAAACATAATACACTGAAGTACATGCAATATACAAATATATATAATATACCAAAATAATTACCTTAATGAAGGTATGTCAATCATGTGTTTTCATCCCTGACCCAAATTCACCTTTCTTTGTTATGATATTGTTTATGTTCGCAACAAATCCCATGGGAAATTGAATTTTTTGTATGATTTCTTTTATAGCATTGCTTTGTTGCTTCGTTAATAACCAAGGAAGGGCGCTTATATTAATTGGTCTTCATCGCAATTTAATTGAATGACATTTTTCATTGCATGATTGACTTCCTAAATGTCAATTAAAATTTTAACATTTTTTTTCTCTTAAATTCTTTTCGATATTCATTGTATCAAACAAATGCATAATTTGTATCTGCTCATAGTAGGGCAACCTACTAAATTGTCTAGGATAACTTTTTAGTCCCTGTGGAAGCCGATCATTAATGCCTTGATGACCTTCATGAAGCATATAAGTTAAACAAATTAGCAACGACAATCATTGTCAATTACAACATGAGTCAAAGAAACACAATATAAAACAATAAATTCCAAACACATCATATATGATAGATAAATAATTTGATCCAATGTATAACCTTGATGATTAATTCTATTATATTCCAGCTTCCATAGGCAAGGTGTCATTCTTCATGTTTTTGATGTAGTCTCTTCTTTCCCATTGAAAAGATGTTTTTTACTAGTTCAATACTTAAGATCTTTGTGGAGGAAGTGCCTATACTCATCAAACACCTACTTTCCTAAACTTGTTAAACAATGAGATTTCATCTTTGGACCACAAACTGGACATGCAAATTTTCCCTTTGTTTGCAGACTTGCAAGATCATATATAATTGGATTAAATATGTCAATTTTTATAATTATTTATAATGAATAGATTATTTTAAAAAGATGCATGATATCTACTTCATAAAATTAAATATCGTTAAAGTGCAGTCAAATGTTATAACATACCACAAAAATGTGTTAGCTCTGGGGCAGCATGAATTGTCCATACAAGCATTGCATGGAATTGAAATTGTCTTTGTCCTGTTGGTTTAGAGACATCATACATAGTGACGTCATTCCATACCTTTAGTAACTCGTCAATAAGAGGCTCAATATATACATTCATATCTTTAACTTGGTACTTACCTAGTTGAATGAACATAAACATTACATAATTATTATAACCATTTTACTACAATATATATAAATTAATGTACATGACTAATAAATAAAAAATATTTAAGTCATTATGCAACAAATAAGACAAATGAGATGCTACTATGTTAATTACAAAAAATTGAAGTAAACAAATACCTGGAACAATCATTGCCAACATTATGTGCTCCTGCTTTATTGACATCCATGGAGGAAAGTTATTGTTGATAACAAAAATAGGCCACACTGAGTAAATAGATCTCATCTCTCCAAATGGATTGACACCGTCCGCTGCCAATGAAAGCTTGAGATTATGAGGCTCTTCTTTAAAGTGGTCACTTTTCCTCCATGTCCCTAAATGCAAAACCATCAACAGGCATTTGAAGAATGTCATCTCCACTTCTATTTCGTGCATGGTAGTCCATAAATTGTGCTAAGCTTTCACACCTAAATAATCATTGCATATGTGGAATAATGGGAATACAATGAAGAAACTTGCGAGGCACCTTTTTTGTTAGTTGATCTGTTTGATATCTATTGATATGACATTTTGGGTATTCTGTTGCAAATTCATATTTTTTATGATATATAATATGATCATTGGGACATGCATCTATTGCTTGATACTCCATTCCAATATCTTTAATAATGGAAGATAAATCTCGATATGAGAGATAAAATATTTGATGGTGGTAAAAAAAATTCACCTATCAATCTAGAACAAAAAAATAATTTATTAATATAACAAACATTAATGGTACATATTTCATCCTTTATTTAGTAGTGATGAACTAACAACAAAAATAGATGAAAAAAGATGAAAAAAGATGGCATATATGACATACCTTAACATCTGTGAGATTGTTATGTTGAATAAACCATTCATAACCTTCAAGTTCACCAACAATAATACAACAAAGAGAAGAGTTGTTTGGGAGCCTTCATAAAGGGGCTTGTATGCCTTCTCAAGTACAGGTAAATCATGAACATCATCAAAGTCATCTCGATCATCATCATGATCAATTGCGCCACTAAATATGTCATGGATCAATGTATTTGTACCATCATCTTCAACTGTGTTTTCTGGCGCATTATCATCTTCTTCCATAGGATCATTAACTTCATCTTCGATATTCACAGCTCCATGTTCCTCTGCTGGAAAATCCATATTCTTCGAGCCATAATAATCCATATCATGTGCCCTAGGGCACCCTGCCTTTATAATAATGATCAACACAAATAAACCATGATCAAGATCAAGTGATTTTTAATAAATATAAAAAATGTTAAAACAATATAAACATTTACAAATTCAATCAATATAAAGACATATAATGAACAAATTACCAATGGAGGATAATCATGCCCCCCTTCAATGTGACCATGATGCCTACAATGTTTCTCAATTGTTGTGATTAAAAGTCTTCTCGTTTTTAAGCCCTTGCAATTATTGCAAGGACAATAACATTTCCCATCTCCCTTTCTTTTCAATCTAGCCTACAATATAACAAGTGTTTCTTCATTTTTTTTTGCACTAATATTATCTAACATGATTTTTCATTACCAAGCTTGAATATTTAGATAAATTGTCGAAACAAGGCTCCAATCAAAAAACCCACCCACAAGGCCTTCTTGGCACAATGTCTCATCAGGATTTAACACATAACAAGGCCAACTTCATGGATACAAGGTTTGAACAAAGGAACAACATGTTATTCAAAGGAACAATACTCTTAATCAATAGGACAATAGGGAACAATGAAACCATGCTTCAAACATATTGCTTTACACATCCATTCATGATGTCAATGCACCTAGTTGATAAGGACTACGAAGTTTGGATTCAGACTTTAGCCACATGGATCGAACTCTAGGAATAAAGACATTAAACCTTGTAATGCAACATTTTCCACTATGCATTTGTTTTGTAACAACACCCCATCAAGTTTGTGAACTTACTATCAAGGATCAAACTTACAAACTTTTGTATGCTCATTACAATTGTTTGGATTACTCACAATATTATTTCAACCTCAAGTGCCAATTGGAAAATTCAAATAGATCTATAATAAACATATTAGAACAGTTGGTTAGGGTATCAAACTATATACCCATCGGTCAACCACAAATTAAGGTTGAATTTAAGCGTTCGTTGGAAAATCGTCGGACTACAAACAAACATTCTTATTCGTCAAAATTTTGACGAACATTGGGGACCAATTTATAAAAAAAAAACATCTCACATTAAATTGAAAGGTACCCGACGAAACAATAAATTAATTCACTTTTGTCAGATTTTGACCTCAAATGAGTTAGTGTATTGATGATATTGTTTTTGGTGGAAATGATGGTTTGTGCAAGAAGTTTGCTGATGATTTGCAGAATGAGTTTGAGATGTCTATGATTGGTGAGATAAAATTATTTTTGGGATTACAAATTACTCAGTTGGATAAAGGTATTTTCATATCGCAGTCTAAGTATGTAAAGGAATTGTTGAAGAGGTTTAGTTTAGATGATGGAAAGCCATTTGGTACACCTATGGTGACCGGATGTAAGTTGGCAAAGGATGATGATACTTTGAAAGCAAATTAGACTAGATATAGATCTATGATTGATGGATTGTTGTATTTGACTCAAACTAGACCTGATATTATGAATGTTGTATGTCTTGTTGCTAGATTTCAAGTTGATCCTAAGGAATCTCATGTTGTTGTGAAAATAATTTTTAGATATTTAAAAAGGATAGTTGATTTTGGTTTGTGGTATCCTAGAGATGATGACTTTACTTTGAGTGATTTTACTAATGTTGACTGGGTAGGTGATGTTGATGATTGAAAGAGTACTAGTGGTGGTGCATTTTTCTTGGGTAAAAGATTGGTTTCATGGATGAATAAGAAACAAAATGCTATCTCTTTGTCTACTACAGAATCTGAATATATTACTACTACTAGCAATTTTACTCAGGTGATTTGGATGAAGCAGACGTTGAAGGATATCAGAGTTACTTTTGATGAGCCTACTGCTATATACTGCGATAATTCAAGTGCTATAAATATTTCTAAGTTTCTGGTGTTGAATTTAAATACTAAGCATATATCAATCAAGTTTCATTTCTTGAGGGAGAAGGTGAATGAAAAGGAAGTCAGATTGGAGTATGTACCTACAAAGGAACATATTGTGGATATCTTCACGAATCCTTTGCCTAAGGATACTTTTGAGAATCTCAGAGAGAAGCTAGGGGTGATTGTCCCTCCTGATGAGAGCTAAGATGCATGGACTTGCATTAGTTTGGTGGACTTCACAGAGATATATTGTGATCTGGATTGATGAGTGAGGCTGCTACTTAGGGGGAGTAGTCAGTGTGTGGTTCATATGTTCAGATTTGTGAGTTTATCTAAGGGAGAGATTATATCTTAAAGAATAAGAGAATAATGATTTGTATGTGCCTTTTGCGTTGATGTCAAAGAGGGATATCAATAATGACACTATTCTCTTATTCTTTAAAAATGGCATTAAAAATGTTTTATTAATAAATTGAAAGAATCCCAAAAAGCATATCTTCTATTGAATAAAGTCAAAAGAAAGCTCATTTCTAGCTTTTAAACAGAATACAAGAATATCAATAAACAAAACCTCCACATTGCATAACAAAGGATCTTTGTCACAGAAGAGACTTGAATGTGGAATAGGTCAACACGGGTTCTTTGTAATGCATTGAGATTTTGAAAGATAGCTCCTAGTTAGAAGGAAAGAGTTAGTCATATTATGCAAGAAACCCTAGCTTCCAGGTATAAACTCACGATCTGCAGACTTCTTAGTTGTTTGAATATCTCCAACACTAGTTTGAGGAGTAGATCCACATGTATAGAAGGTTCATCTCCTTAGTTATGAAGAATATTGAGGGATTCTTCTGAATCATTCCAGTTTTAGCAAGTTAAAGAGCTAGTTCAAAAGGGGATAGCCATGAAATATTTATTATACTTTGGAGTGAAAAGCGTGGAAAAGTTTAGTTTAACTACAGAGATGGTTATGGGTAGCCCACGTGTGGTAAAGCTCACCCAAACAAGTCTGTCATTTTTTCCAAAATCCTTTGTTGTCATTCATAAGGAAAAGTTTGTCTTGCACGCACACAAGGGCTTTATCTTTTCCAACAATTCATATATCATCAAGAAATAGTTTGGCATGAATGAATTCTTTCTTTATGCACAAATTTTTAAGTTTGTGACAATCATGATAAGATATTGGGGGTATTAAAGAGGAGGTTTTTCAAAGCTTAATCATAAGAAAAAACCATCTATTTCTATTAAGGGTTTTGCTGAATCAAGTGAATAGAGGATAATCTTAAGACTTGTTTGTATCATTTATTGTCCAAGAGTATCTTTAATACAGTCTTTAAGGATCCTGAGACCCAATACCCAACAAGAACAAAGTCAGTGTGTTAATACAATCAAATCATAGAATGAAATGGGTAAATGATAGCCTTATTTGACCATTGATATATGATTATTTGTTATTTATGCCTTATTACTTTCAAAAGCAAGTTGAAGCTTCATGGCATGAAGCTTTCACATATCTTTAGATGCAGTTTATGATAGAGAAGGATTTCTCAGAAATAGAAATCATAAGGATAGCACAAGGCACAAGGTATAAGAGGAATGATGATATAAAGGGATAGTGAAGAATTCTATAGTAGAACAATGACAATATTAAAGAAGACAAGGGCATGATTATATGACAATCTTCAATCACATAGTGTAATATTCTATGTCAAAATAATAGACCTCAAGAGCAAATAAACAACAATCCAAGAAATGATGAGAATACAACTAGGTCAGCAAAAGTATAAAGGACAAAGGGAATAAGAGACTTCATATGGCAGTCACGAGGTATGAAGACCTTAAGATAGTCATTAGAATAGTCAGTCGTGATTGTTCGAAGTCTGGGACAAACACATTCAAAGATATATGCAAGGAAATGATCAATGGCAGACCTAAAGAAGCAATAAAGGACCAGTCTTCATTATCAAAAGGTAGAAAACAGTGATTATCTTCACTATCAAGGCATAATAATAAGCCCAAATTCATAGTTACGGTTAAAAGAAGTCATTATGAGATTGAAATGACAGTCAAATGATAAGAAAGATTTGAAAAAAAGATCACAATCCTCTTACCAAATAACAAATGATAAGTCAAAGAATAAGTTATAAACACAGTGCTAGCTCAAAGAAGATATCAAATTTCAGTCCAAAAAGCAATATACGGTGACAAATGACAGTGAGTTTGATATTGTCAAAGGGCATAATACACAATGAGTATCACAACAAATGCAGCCAAGGTTTTGGTGGATGGTAAAAAATAGCACAATAGAAGCCCATTATAACAGCTACAGCCATTCAAGGATAGTCTTCATAGAAATCCATAAAGAACAGACATATAGCGGTCAAAACTACAATGAGAAGGTTAATGACAATGACCATGCAAGGGCAAAGAAGATATTTTAGAGGCTATCACAAATTCATTCAAGGGTTCACTGGTCAAATCAGACATTAACACAGTCCTCATAGTCAAATGCCAAAGAAAAATCAGTCATAATAAGCAAAGTATAACACATAAGATACATGTCGTGTTTATAGATTATGATAGTAGAGTAATGACAACAATCAAAATGTAGAAAAGCATATCAAAGACTATCATTCATCAAGAATAAAGAGGATAGTCCATTCAGAGATGCATCCATAGTGAAACCAAGAAGGAGTTATGGCCTATAAGACTGTCAAAAGCACAAGGAGGATAGTGATCATTAGGGAAGGGTTTTTATAGGGTGAAATGGTAGTGTGAGTAGCTTTCTTCCAAACAAGAAGTCCCAAATGGCTTTCACAATCTCAAAAATATTGACACAAAAAGATCACTGTCAAAGGGTTGCCTAATATAGGATCAAGGAGGTCACTATTGCAATAAACCACAGGCATGAAAGCTACAACAAACCCTTAGATCATCTCTCAGTCCATGCTAAGGTTGCAGCACCAAGAAGAGCAATAACAGTCATCAAAAAATCTATAAAGGGTAGAAGATACAAGGGTTTATGGTATCAATGATAGTCCTCTTAATACCATGAGTAGTCCCTAGTATAAAGTCTGAGCAAAATAAAGATAGAATGGCATGAAGACAGCTCCAAAGTTGATTAATGAAGGACTTCTTTCTCATAAATAAAATACAACCACCACAAAATAATGACAACAGTATGATTAAGAGCAGTCCTCCACACTCAAAGGCCCTAGATAACCATTAAAGGTCTCAGATAAAGGATTATACACTAGTAATGAGAGCAGCAAATTGGATCAGATAGAGAGAGAGAGAGCATATGACATTTGTAGCCATAACCTAAGTTATGGATCATTATCAGACACAGTGCCAATCATGAATGATAGAATTGATGACAATTATATAACAGTCTAAAGGCATTTAAGGAAGGTAAAAAGGTCTAAGATAGCTATGTGTAGAGATATAATTGTAAATTCCAAACCCTTGTGCAACATTTACAAAGTGGTGACCATAGTGGCCATTTGAGTAGAGAAAGATATTATTACAATTCATCACATAACAGAAGATTGAAGCCTGCAACAAAAATGGATCTGAAGCCTTAGATCAGAAAATAAAAGAATGAACCTACCCTTAAAACAAAGGCAGTGACCTTTACAATACAAGTAAAGTCCCTGGAGATATTTATATAGTCATCAATAGAGGAATCAACCCATGACAATGACAATGATTAATAGAAGAGAGAGGGGTAATGGTGTTGTCAAAGACCATTAAATACAATGACAATATATCCACATTTACAAATCATGAATAGTCATAACAAGATATAGCAGTCAACTATCATAGCGGTGATAAGGGGAGTATTGTGACAGTCATGAGGTGATGCAAGAAGTATATAAGTACATTCATATGGATGCCAGGTCATGACACAAAAAGGAGCAGCCCTCGGGTATCTTCTGAAGGTGAAAATGATGGCAAAGACAGTAAAGAAAGGGCTAATTGCAGAGTCTAATAGTCATCTCCAAAAGACATTCAACACTTCATATATGTAGTGATGAAAGGCACAAGCAAGTTACAATGCTAAAGATGGTCATATAATAGTGAATAAAATTTGCACAGTCATAGAAGTTGTAATATAGTGAATACAAAGAACTCTCAATGAATAGTATGACTATTACAATCAGAAGTTGCAGGTCAATGAAGTAGATAGTGATATTTGGCAAATAGATAGATGCATGTAGGGTGATACCCTAATATTCTCTTATAACATCAATCTTCATATGGTCACCAGCATTCATAGTGCAGTAATGATCCATGATGGAGATCATGTAATGCCTTTTTGAGGAAACACTAATAATACATTAAGATTACAATGATCAGTTATAAGTAGCAGCCATCAGTATCAAACCCCAGTTCACTGTCAAAATAGTAAGTTAAAGTCTCAGTGAGTCAAAAAGAAGATATAGCATTCAAGCATTGAAGGCCATCAAATCAAATCATCAAACAGCAAGGAAATATCAAAGAGATCAAGAGAACATAGATTAAAATCATGATTAGCAAGGTTGAATCAGGGCTTTACGGTAGTGAAGGTATTGTATACTATTAGAAGATAATAATTGTAGTTTCCAATCATAGTCACAGTAGCCTATGTTGGTGAAATAGATATAAGGCCAGGGCCTAAAGATGGTAAGGGAGTCAATGCAACAAAAAATTATGATGTATGGACTGTAAAGAATAACTGATAGTCATATTGTACAATCCAAAGAATGATGAGTGAGCAATAAATTCATCAAGGATAAGGTCCTAGATACTGTCCAAAGATAGTCAAATCCAGAGAGATAACAGTGAGCATAAATTCATCACAATCACCATATAGTATTGTTGTCACTCAAATTGCACCCGTAATGCACAAGCTGAAAGCTTAAGCAACTTGGTGACACATGGGATAATTCTCAGGCCTGTGAGTTGCCTATAGTGAGAATTAACCTCCAAATGAAGGGTTGGTACCCTATGAATAACTCTAAGAACTTTACCAAGAAAAGGGATAGGAAACTAAAAATGAAACTAGAATGACTTTGCGAATGCTAAACTAAAGTGAAGCATTAATATGATATCTCAAAATGACAAAAATACATTCCTAAAAACACCAATCTGCATAAATAAACTTCTAGTTCATAGCACATAAATATTTCATGCAAAGGATTTAAACTTCAAGAAATTGAAAGGAAAGAAAAGTTTCACAATCAACCAAATGAAACAATTTATCACAATGCACAATCTGTGACTTACAAATGAGACAGAAAATTTAAAGGTTATCTAGACAATAACACAATAAACTAGCTCTCAATCATGAATAATAAAATGAACTCCAAAGATATAAGGCATAAGCTGATAATTTTATTCAGTATTCTCTCATAAAACTGCACAGCAGCTACAAGAATGTATTCTCTGCTAAAACCAGCAAGAGAATGATCAAGAACTAGTGTATTCTCTACTAAAACTAGCAAGAGAATGATCAAGAACTAGTGAAGAAAGATTAAAAAAATTCACTTAATACAAAAACCTTCAAAAAGGTAGAGGAAAGATGACTCCAGAATGACTGAAGATGAACCCCCATTGAAAATATCTTCTCTGAAAATTGATCCTCGAGCATAAATGAAAAGCCACCAAAATAGGCTTCAAAACATGCAAAAAAGTGGGTAACTCAACTCAAACTCTTGGTCAACTAAAGGTTGACCCATGTGGCACTCAAAATCAAGCCTTATCACCTCAAAATCATGAGAAAAACTCATGCAAACTTGCACTCAAGCTTAAATCCGACCCCAAACTGCCTGATGACTTCTCCTCATGATGAGTTCGATCTTTTAGCATGTATGCATATTAGGAAGATTTCTAAAGTAAATATCTAAGACACATCATAATAAACATTAAGTGGATTCATAATTTATCCAACTTAGATATTTATTTTACATTTTTTTATATTGTGCCTACATGCTAAAGACCAAACTCAAAGTGCCTATTAAGATGCTAAATATTAATTACCTTCACATATATATAAGGATATTAAAAACAATATTCCTATATATGTGTGTAAAAATAATTAATAATAATAATAATTAGTTACTATGTTAATATTGGCTCATGATTTGTTATTTTAATTGGCCAATATTAATATATCAATTAATTATTATAAAAGATAAGGGAAAAGCATCTTTTACAAAAAAGGGCTTTAAAGCCACCCTACAGCTGAGTCATCATATATGCAAAATCTTATTCCCTAAAAGAAGACTTAAGTAAAGAAAAAGGCTTTTCAATCCCTAAAAACATTCATTCGAACACTTGTTGTTTGAGAAACTTCATGGGAAACCTGGCCACCATGCTTTCTTGAGAGCTCGAAGTAGGGCTTGATCTGAGGCTTTGAAAAACTCTTGTGCATGATGTCGGACTGTAGCTATGTTTGATATTTTAATCTCTATCTCTCATTTGCTTCAAGAATAGTCGGCTGTGTAAACAAGCTCTTGTTTCAAATTGGTGAAATTATTTCAAAATCTGTGAACTGGCTTTTTTAGAGATTTTCTAGGTTTCTCTGCTTCTTTTCTTCCTAAATTTTATGAAAAAATCATAACATTTGCAATTTGGGCTTTTTAGAAACTACTAACTGTATTTTTTACTGCAATATATGCATTCATCGTCCATTATAGTGCCTCCATTATGCCTTTGAAAGTTTGTATACTTCTTGGACTGTCAATACTAAAAATCTCTATCATATATTTTGTTTAGAAACTTCTCTTTAGCTGGACTGCTCATTAATGAACATTTTCTATGCTCTTGGGCCTCATGGTTGCTCTAAATCTCAATTTTGTTGTCTGTAGCTTTCTTCCACAGTCCCTTAGTTGTATTTACTATCTTTTTATGGTCTGAGATCATTCTCATGAATTGTCTATCACATTTTTCAAATCTGCCCTTGAGAGATTCAAGGATATTGTTGTTCAAAGTTTTCAATAAAACTTCTAATGTCATGGACACAAAATCTACATAGACACAATTTTGCTCCTTTGGTTTGATTTGCTGTGATATGTTCTTGTTGTTACCACTCTCTGTCACATTTTGGACAATGATATTTTGTACTGAAACTCATTGCATTATATCTATTTGCAACTGTTTACTTCTACTTTTTTATTCCTCCTGTCACATTCTTGGACAGGAATATTCAATTTTTTCATTGCAGCTTGTGTCTGAGATTACTTGCACG
The DNA here is from genome assembly GCF_030272615.1 of Cryptomeria japonica. Classification (NCBI taxonomy): domain Eukaryota; kingdom Viridiplantae; phylum Streptophyta; class Pinopsida; order Cupressales; family Cupressaceae; genus Cryptomeria; species Cryptomeria japonica. The sequence goes on from NC_081408.1 coordinate 486,402,858, forward strand.
TTGGGCTCAACCCTTGTGGGAGCCCATTTTACCCCACATGCATAATTCATAAATCAACATCAAGACTTTTCCTATGCCTACACAGTAAACAAACATATTAGCAAAAACATAATGAAGCCGAAAGCTTCAGTGAATTTGAACTCCTTTTTTCTTTATGATCTTGATGAATAGCACTTAATGGATGCCTCTGATACCCGTATGTGATATGTCTAATTGTGATGTAGAAATGCATATGGCATTTTCTTCATCATTTCTTGGAGTTTTTCTCTAACCTTTTCTCTTTCATTCATTTTTTGCAGGACTAGGAGAACCTAGAGCTGCCTTCTTTGAGACATTCAACCATAGCTAGAGGAAGACATAAGTTTAAATATCACTGCGTAGGCAATGATGGAACACTTCCCTTCTATCTTTTTTCATTACAATTAGCTATACCATTTACATTTATCAAATACAGTCTTTACTTATTTCATATATCATGAATCAAATGAGGCTAATCCCATGGCTTGTGTGGGACTCTGATTTTTACATTATGAATACAAATACAAAATTTATGCAAAAATGTAGGCTATTATTTTATTTTATGTATTTGCACAAAAACTGAAAATGACAACTATAATCAAATCTAGATCAGTGATGTTCAGTAGAACATTTCTGTACCTTTTCAATATGAATGAATGCAATTCAGCTCTACCTATTTGAGTTATGAGAAAAATAGGTAACAAATTTGGCAACCTCTGCGGAGTGTTTGCCTGCTAAACACTATAGACCAGTCATGGCTTATCCATTGGGCTTATGGAGTCATCTTCATCCTCTTTCCAAATGGAACTTCTTGAAATTCAGCTGCTCCGCAGCATGACATAAAAAAAAAACAGAAAAAATGGGAAACTACAAGTGGTGTTGCCTAAAACAGAAACCACAAAACTGTGCATGAGCACTTCTTGAAACTCAGAACAACAAAACATAAAAAAAAATGTGCATTGGCACTTATTAACTTAAATGAAATATCAAAGGCAAGCTTTGAGATGAATCCCATTAACTAGGAATGGAAGGGTTTCACCATTCAACTTTGAAAGCTAAAAAGCATTATGTTATTTTTTCTCAGTAATGATGTATGGGCCATCCCATATGGCATCAAATTTAGTATGCTTCCCAGGCTTACTCTTTAATTCATCCCACTTCAAAACCAAATCTCCCTCATTGAAAACTCTCAGAGCTTCCTTCTTATCGAAAGTCCTCTTCATCTGAGCTTGATGATTTTCAATAGTCAACAATGCTTGCTTTCTTACCTCCTCCAAGTCCATTAGTTCTGCCAACCTAACCTACATGGGTTCTTCTTGCAACATTTCTAGCTCTCTAATCAGATTTCGTGTAGGCATTTCAACTGAAATTGGGAGTCTTGCCTCTTTACCATAAACGAGGACATAGGGAGATATACCTGTAGCTCTCTTAGGGGCGATTCTATCAACCCACAATGCATGTTTCAGCTAAGTGTGCCAAGTTCTCTGATTATCTTCTATTGTCCTCTTAATTATCCTAATCAAGTTCTTATTAGTAGACTCAGCTTGTCCATTACCCTGAGGGTAATAATTGAACGAAGTACTCAAAAATATACTATTTTGTACAACCCAATCAGTAATCTTAAATCCTACAAAAGCTAAAGCATTGTTTGAAATAATAGAATCAGGGATACCAAACCTTGCTACTAAGTCTTGATAAAAGTTTAGGATTGCACTTTCATTTGCCTCCCTTAAGGGTACAACTTCAGTCCACTTGGTAAAGTAATCAATGGCTGTCAAGATCCATTTATGCCTAGAACTTGAAGGTGGATTGATGACTCCGATAAAATCAAGACCCCACTTCATGAATGGTTGTTCAATTTGAACAGATTGCAGGGGTAAAGCTGCCATCTTCTGTTTGCGTGCAAATATTGCACAATTCTTACATTTCCTTACCCAAGCATATGCATCTTTATGCAAATCAGATCAAAAATATCTTGCCCTCATGATCTTTAATGTTGTAGTCCGTGGTACAAAGTGACCACCAGCTGGTCCATTATGGAATTCCTCTAATATTCTATCAGTTTGATCTTAATCTACGCATCTTAAGAATACACCATTAAAATATTTTCTAAACAAAATTTCATCCAAAATGATATAAGGGATAGCTTGAAGTTTATAGTATCTTCATTTAGCATTGTTCGGGCCTTTAGGACACTCACTAGTCTGAAGAAAATTCATCATTTCATGCACCCAACTTGTAGGAGGTGTTGCTACAGCAATTGGCTCATTATCTTCATGAGCTAGGATAGCTTCTTCATTCTCTTGTTCGTTGTTTTCATTGTGACCAGCAAGCTATTCGCATAGTCCCTTACCTCTAATTAGCTTCATTACCTTGATATTGACATCATACTCCATCACTTTCATGATCCAACCAGCTCTTTTGTCATTAAGATCTTTATTTAACAAAAATTCATTTATACTAGGATGAGCAACCATTAGGTGAATTTTGTTATTTGAAAGCATGTGTCTAAATTTCTTTAGACTTCTAATGACTGCTAATGCATGTTTCTCAACAAAAGATAATTTTGTTCGTACCTTTCTAGGCCTTGGCTGAAGAATGCTATTGGTTGTTCCAATCCCTCATCATTCTGTTGAATCAACATAGCTGAAATAGTATCAAAAGTACCAAAAGCATATAATATAAAATCCTTTGCAAAGTTTGGATTAATCAAAGTAGGCGTTGATGCTATGGCAGTCTTAATTTCTTCAAAATTATTCTTAGCCTCTTTGGACCAGCTGAAAGTAACATTTTTCTTAAGCATGCTAGTCAAAGGATTCATAATAAATGCTATATTAGGGATGAATCTCCTTACAAAATTGATTCTGCCTATAAATATTTGAAGGCCTTTCTTTTGTGCAAGTAAAGGCAAAGCTAAAATAGCACTTACCCTCTTTGGATCTATGGTTATTCCATGTTTGGAGACAATATATCCCAACAACTTACCCTCATGTACAACAAAAATGCACTTTTTGGGATTTAAAGATACTCCATATTCTCTACACCTTTCAAAAAATTTCCTTAAGTGAGAAAAGTGCTATTCCGCATGCTTTGAAAAAATGGTTATGTCATCAAGATAAACCAAAACAAACTTATTTATAAGATCTTGGAAGGTCATATCCATTGCCCTCTGAAAGGTTGCTCCTGCATTAGACAAACCAAAAGGCATTTTCCTATATGCCATTGTTCCCCATTTTGTAGTAGAGGTTGTCTTAAATTGGTCATCCTCTTTTACTAGAATCTGATTATAACCAGAGTAACCATCAAGTAGTAAAAATCTATCTAAACTTGAAACTACTTATAAGATCTGCTCCATTGACGACAGTGGGTAATGATCTTTTAGAGAAGCTCTGTTAAGATCTCTAAAGTCTACACAAAGTCTAAGCTCACCATTCTTCTTTCAAATGGGAACCAAATTTGAAACCCAAGATGTATGTTTTATAGGAAAGATGATATTACCTTGGATCAGCTTGTTTAGTTCTATTTTCACGAGATGCTCGAGTTTTGGATTAAGGGGCCTTTGCTTTTGTCTCACAGGCTTGGCATTAGCTTCCAACTCTATGGTGTGTTGGGCTAATGCGGGGTTAAATCCCTTCAAATCTTCAAACTGTCATGCAAACACGTCATTGAACTCTTGACAAAGAAAAACAAATGCTTGTTTCTCTTCAGTTGTACATGCCTTTCCAAGATTTAATAACTTATCTTTGAAGATCTCAATAGGTTCGTAGTGCTCCTCTTTAACTAGCATGCTGCCCTTTTCCTTTCTAACCCGATCATCAGTGTTAAAGATTGACTCAAGGGTTACCAATCCCTTTGGCAGCTTATTACTTTTCAATTGAAGAATCATATTTTCATATTGCTTTACAAATTTATGTTGATTACCAGCTGCAAATTCAGCCTCTTCAATAAGAAAATTAATAATTTGTTCATCTGAATCAAAGACTTGCCAATTGACACTATTATCTGGAATTGAAGGCTTAACAACTACTTTGACATATTGTTGTCTTTCAATATTTTGTTACCTCATCCGGTATGTCAAATTGAGCACCCAAGGTAGCCAACTTATCTGCTTCCTTATTCTGATTTCTAAGCATGGACAACAGATTGAAAGCATCAAATTCTTCAATTAAGTCCCATATCCTATGCTTATACATTTTAAGGACATCATTTTTAGTCACATTGACACCTCTTACTTGATTTACCACTGGCTCACTATCCCCAAATACTTGCAAACACTTTACATTTCTTTTTCTAGCCCATTCCAATCCATGTACGAGTGACTCATATTCAGATGTATTATTAGTACAACTAAAAGAAAATCTAAAGGTTGAAAAGTATTTCTTACCTTCAAGAGAGATTAACATAACACCACCTCTAGAACCAACCTTGATCCTCAAGCCATCAAAATAGAGTTGCCACAATTCATTGTTCTGTTGTTCACCCTGCTGATTGGACAATTGATTATCACCATTTTCAAGATTAGGGACAGCCACACCTTCTTCATGGATCATGTAGACACCTAGCTCTAATTATTCCATATGCTTGAATGGATCTTCCTCATCATTCTCTACTACCCATTCATCTAATACTACGTCAAGTATCCCTTTGATTGGGGTGTTTGGATCTGGGATATTGGGGTATTCATCAAGTTCTTGTATAGACAAATTTGCATTGACAACACTTGGGATGTATGGTTCTATATGATCATTAGCTAACAATTCTGATTTTATGGTCACTTTGGTACCATATCTTGTTCTGAAAAACATGTGTGACCAATCAGAAGACAAATACCCACCCAACTTGGTTGTGAAATCTCTAGACAAGCATAAAGAAAAGTGAGGTGGAAGATCTATGATGTAGACATCTTGTGGAATTGAGAAGTTTGGGCATGCATGCAATATGAGACCCAGATTTTTAATCACACCTACTGTGTTTACTATTGTCCCATCTAGCTGGACTACCCCTTTTAAAAGAGGCTCATATATCAAACCCAACCTATCAACTATCTTCTTTGGCATGACAGAACTACTTGCACCTGAATCAATCATACAATTATGCACTATGTGCTGACCTATGATCAAAGTCGGATAAAAAGGAGGGGGTTTAACCTTTTGAGTTTGTTGTTCATCCTTCTTTTTTGAGGGGCATTGGATAAGACAACTTTGGGTTGCTCATTAGGAAGCTCTTGTGACAAAGAGAGGTTAGACAAGACATTTTTAAGCAAATCCTTTTGCCCTGGAAGAGCTAAGGAATCCCACATTGAGACAATGACATGCGTCTTTTTCAATTGATCCAAAATATTCAATTAACTTGTACTAACCTTTTGTTGTCCTGTTTTAACAACAGCATCCCCTTGAACTTGTGTTGTTTGTAATTGACCTCTTGGTTGATCCTTGTTGACCACTGGTTTCCCTTTTGGTAGGATTTGTGTTTCTGGAGTGGGTTGAGGTCCAGATGGTGCTTGTTGGCTTGTAGAAGCCTGATTGATGCCTTTATCAGCTTGTTGTCCTATATCAATGGCTCTATTTTTGGATCATGTATTGGCTGCAATAGAAGTGTAGGACTGATTCTGAGCTTGTGGCTGATTCACTCCATAGAATTCTTCACCTTGCCAATTGACCAAGGTGACATCCAGGCCTTGTTCAGAATGAGAAACTTGTTGATCATGAGTTCCATGAGTACTATCCTCTAAGACAACAACATTATTTTGAACCATGAGTGCTTGATGTAGCATACCATTCGAACAAATGGTTTGATTATGAGGTTGGTTGCAAGGATAACACAAATCATAATCCGATGCCATGTTGTTTTGAGTTGGGACAATATCTTTGGATGTGCTGGTAGTGTTGGGATTGTAAGGTACATTGGATCTTTGGTTATAATTTCTTCTTTGACCCTGAGGGTCAGCTTGATAAGGAGGCATGTTTTGGTAGTTATTCTGATAAGGGGCTTGGTAAGGCTTGGTGTTCTGGGAAGCTTGCTTCTCAATATTGGTCATTTTGTTACCAAAGTCTTGGAATATGGTCTTCATTTCATTTTTAAACTCCTAAAACTCTTGATTTGGGAGCATGACAATATTTTCTTGGGATGCAACTTGATAATTCAATGCTAGTAAAGGTGCGACAACGACTAGAGGAGGCTCTAAAAGAGGTACAGTAGGTTGTATTTCTGGAAATATGGGCATTGGGGGCCTAGGGGCTATTTTACTAGCCTAAATTAGACAGTTTTCTACTCTAATAGCAACATCAAATGTATTTGGTATAGTATTTGCACGCATAGACTGAATCATGACTGAAATGTCACTATTAAGGACCCTAAGATAAGATAGAAATGCATGTGCTAGAGTAGGCCTTACTGTGACAGGGATTCTGCTCCAAGTCTTCTAGAAACAAAAATTGAAGTCATCCATTTGCTCTTGAGGGGATCTCTTTATGGTACTTAGTTGTTCTAATAGTGACAAATGGTCATATTTGTCCTCAAACTGTGAATTTAATCTATCACCCAACTGATCCCGGGTATCAATTGAGTTTACAGGTAGTCCTCTGAACCACTGAAGTGCTTTCCCTTTAAATAAGGTAGCCAAGAGTCTGATTGCAATATTCTCTTGTGTGATATGATGTACACCACACAACGAAGCTACATCCCATATATGTTTGATGGGAGTGGTCTGATCTTCTCTTGTGAAAAAAGGTAGGCTTTTCAATGCTACTACAGGAATATCATCATAATGAGTAAGATTCAAAGGGTTGCCTTGATTGAAAGGTACAAAATGTTGAGCTCTTGGTAGAGCCATTGGGATAATAGGTGGATTTACTTGTGCTTGAGATGATGAGTTTGAAAGCAAAGGATTATTGTAGGTTGTAATTAGAGATTGAACAATGGGAAGAGTAGACAAATCTAGAACTGATGAATTAGAAGGGTTTGATGGATTTGAAACCTTCTTTGTTGTCTTATTCTTCCTCTTTGGTGGTGATAGATAAGAATGCTCAATGGGATCTTTACTTGATTGGGTTTGAATCTTTCTCATAAGCTACAAAATATCACTGAATCTGCATAGAAACCAAGAAAATGAGTCGCCAGGTATGAAAATTGTTGCCCATGAAGGTTAGAATTGTTGTTTCTCACACCAAAAAGCAACAATAGTGAATATTTGTTGAGTTGGGATAGCTCAAACGTGTCCTACCGGGCGTGCCACAAATTGTTGTCACTCAAATTGCACCTATAATGCACAAGCTGAAAGCTCAAGCAACTTGGTGACGCATGGGATAATTCTCAGGCCTGTGGGTTGCCTATAGTGAGAATTAACCTCCAGATGAAGAGCTAGTTCCCTATGAATAACTCTAAAAACTTTACCAAGAAAAGGCATAGGAAACTAAAAAAGAAACTAGAATGACTTTGTGAATGCTAAATTAAGGTGAAGCATCAATATGATATCTCAAAATGAAAGAAATACACTCCTAAAAACACCAATCTACACAAATAGACTTCTGGTTCATAGCACATAAATATTTCATGCAAAGGATTTAAACTTCAAGAAATTGAAAGGAAAGAAAAGTTTCACAATCAACCAAATGAACCAATTTATCACAATGCACAACCTATGACTTACAAATCAGACTGAAAATTTAAAGGTTATCTAGACAATAACACAATAAACTAGCTCTCAATCATGAATAAGAAAATGAACTCCAAAGATATAAGGCATAAGATGATAATTTTATTCAGTATTCTGTCATAAAACTGCACAGCAGCTACAAGAATGTATTCTCTGCTAAAATCAGCAAGAGAATGATCAAGAACTAGTGAAGAAAGATAAGACTTTTTCACTTAATACAAAAACATTCCAAAAGGTAGAGGAAAGATGACTCCAGAATGACTGAAGATGAACCCCCACTGAAAATATCTTCTCTAAAAACTGATCCTCGAGCAAAAATGAAAAGCCACCAAAATAGGCTTCAAAACATGCAAAAAAGTGGGTAACTCAACTCAAACTCTTGGTCAACTAAAGGTTGACCAATGTGGCAATCAAAATCAAGCCTTATCACCTCAAAATCATGAGAAAAACTCATGCAAACTTGCACTCAAGATTAAATCCGACCCCAAACCTCCTCATGACTTCTCATGATGAGTTCGATCTTTTAGCATGTATGCATATTAGGAAGATTTCTAAAGTAAACATCTAAGACACATCATAATAAACACAAAGTGGATTCATAATTTATCCAACTTAGATATTTATTTTACAATTTTTTATATTGTGTCTACATGCTAAAGACCAAACTCAAAGTGCCTATTAAGATGCTAAATATTAATTACCTTCACATATATATAAGGATATTAAAAAAAGTATTCCTATATATGTGTGTAAAAATAATTAATAATAATAATTAATTACTATAGTAATATTGGCTCATGATTTGTTATTTTTATTAGCCAATATTAATATATCAATTAATTATTATAAAAGATAAGGGAAAAGCATCTTTTACAAAAATTAAGTCTTAAAAGACTTAAGGGCTTTAAAGCCACCCTATGGCTGAGTCATCATATATGCAAAAGCTTATTCTCTAAAAGAAGACTTAAGTGAAGAAAAGGGGTTTTCAAACCCTAAAAACATTCATTCAAACACTTGTTGTTTGAGAAACTTCACGGGAAACCTGGACGCCATGCTTTCTTGAGAGCTCGAAGTAGGGCTTGATCTGAGGCTTTGAAAACTCTTGTACATGATCTTGGATTGTAGTTGTGTTTGATATTTTAATCTCTATCTCTCCTTTGCTTCAAGAATAGTCGGCTGTGTAAAGAAGCTCTTGTTTCAAATTGGTGAAATTATTTCAAAATCCGTGAACTGGGTTTTTTTGAAATTTTTTGGGTCTTTTCGTTTCATTTTTTTTTAAATTCTATGAAAAATCCATAACATTTGCGATCTGGGTGTTTTAGAAACGACTAAAACACCATGACTGTATTTTTGGCTACAATATATGCATTCACTGTCCATTATAGTGCCTCCATTATGCCTTTGAAAGTTTGTATACTTCTTGGACTATCAATACTGAAAATCTCTATCATATATTTTGTTTATAAACTACTCTTTAGCTGGACTGCTCATTAATGAGCATTTTCTATGCTCTTGGGCCTCATGGTTGCTCTAAATCTCAATGTTGTCTGTAGCTTTCTTCCACAGTCCCTTAGTTTTATTTACTGTCTTTTTTATGGTCTGAGATCATTCTCATGAACTGTCTATCACATTTTTCAAATCTTCCCTTGAGAGATTCAAGGATGTTGTTTTTCAAAGGTTTCAATAAAACTTCTAATGACATAGACACAAAATCTACACAAACACAATTTTGTTCCTTCTTTGGTCTGATTTGCTGTGATATGTTCTTATTGTCACCGCTCTCTATCACATTTTGGATAGCGATATTTTGTATTGAAACTCATTGCATTATTATCTATTTGCAATTGTTTACTGCTACATTTCTATTCCTCCCGTCACATTCTTGGACATGAATATTCATTTATTTCATTGCAGCTCTTGTCTGAGATTACTTGCACGTTGGGCTCAACCCTTGTGGGAGCCCATTTTATTCCACATGCATAATTCATAAATCAGCATCAAGACTTTTCCTATGCCTGCACAGTGAACAAACATATTAGCAAAAACATGATGAAGCTAAAAGCTTCAGTGAATTTGAACTCCTTTTTCCTTTCTAATCTTGATGAATAACACTTAATGGAAGTCTCTGATAGCTGTATGTGATATGTCTAATTGTGATGTAGAAATGCAAATGGCATTTTCTTCTTCATTGCTTGGAGTTTTTCTCTAACCTTTTCTCTTTCATTCATTTTTTGCAGGTCTGGGAGAACCTGGAGCCGCCTTCTTTGAGACATTCAACCATAGCTAGAGGAAGACAGAAGTTTAAATATCACTACATAGGCAATGATGGAACACTTCCCTTCTGTCTTTTTTCATTACAGTTAGCTATACCATTTACATTTATCAAATGTATTCTTTACTTGTTTCATGTATCATGAATCAAATGAGGCTAATCCCACGACTTGTGTGGGACTCTGATTTTTACATTATGAATACAAATACAAAATTTATGCAAAAATGTAGACTATTCTTTTGTTTTATGTATTTGCACAAAAACTGAAAATGAAAAGTATAATCAAATCTAGAACAGTGATGTTCAGTAGAAGATTTATGTACCTTTTCAATATGAATGAATGCAATTCAGCTCTACCTATTTGAGTTGTGAGGAAAATAGGTAACAAGTATATGCTAAAAGGATGCCAAATGGATATATACAATATCAAGTAGCAGTTTGAGGGTTAAATATCTCAGTTTTGAGGGGTTTTAGATGTTCTGAACCTACACCCCATCGTTTGGGATGTAACTTCTCAAACTCTATAAATTCTACATGAGGTTTGATGACTGGTCCCCAATCTCCAACCTCCCTGTTGGTTCGAGCATAGTATGACATACCTGTAGGGACAACCTATTGCTCCCCAAACTATTTGCGTACCCTTTCTAGTAACTAAACCTTAATGATCCCCTATTGCACAATGATTTGGCCTATGAGGTATCTCTCCTTTCTGTAGTTTGGGAGATGCCCATCATCATCTGATCGATCAAGGTAATCTCTTAATGATCTCCATGTGAAATGTCTGAGGCAGTCTATCTCATGTCTCCAATATAATGTATATCCTAAAGGTCCCTGCGATAGTTCCTCTTTATAGAAATATACATAAGGTAGCCCTGGCTGCACCCATCTATCTTGTATAGGTCAACAACCCGCTATATTCTCAAAAACTCACTCCTGTAGCAATGCCAACCCATGGTTGATAGATAAAGTCCCTTTATATGTCACCTGATGCAAATGAAAATACAACATGCCAAGCATGCATGGTCCTCATGTGAACACTATTTCATGCATCACCATACGCTCTAGTATGTGACCCCATATAATAAGAAATCCATGACCTTGCCTATCTGGTGCTACTAAACTGCTATCATCGTGCTAATGACGGTCACCAATCTTGAATGTTGAGCTACAATTGTCTCCCATCTGATCTCATAGTCAATAATTCATAGCTCATCTGCATCAATCTTGAACATCCAGAGAAAGGCCTCTCTCCCTATCGAAGGCTCATATACAACTAGCTCACCATAGATGGGAATCCTCAATATACACCACACATCCTCTAGTGTGATTGTTGCCTCTCTTGTTGATAAATGGAATTAATCTGTCTCTGAATGCCACCACTCAGCTAATACTATGATAAGTCCCCTATTTTCCCTTATCTCAAGCATATATGTGATATGATACAATCCTAGGTGCAAGAGGCAATCCCTCTCACGTCCCCTCAACTGACGACACAGGCATGCATGTAGGACAACTCTCTTGAGTCTATAATTGAGGAAGATCAACCTAAAACACAATGGGGCATAATTTTGTTAATCCTAAACACATCAATCATATCCTATTAGCCACACAATTTAGTACATGCACAACCCTAACTGACAACCCTAGCTGAGCACCTCAATCGGGACCCTGGACCTCTATTCTAGGTCATTGTCCAAACAAGTCAAACCCTAGCCCAAAAACCTAAGTCAACCCTACATTTTGACCAATCAAATGCAAAGTAAAACCTTGCAAATGTAAAACTTGAGCCCTTAATTGCATAGTTCTGGCCCTCAATTGCGCAATTTTAGGCCCCAATTGTAAAGCTTCCAAATGCACAGAAGTTCAGTCAACTGAGCAGAATTGCAATCAACTATGCATCTTTAACCCAGACCCCCCAACATGCATCAAAAAATAGTAAATT